>NC_137163.1:61309791-61933231 GCF_951394435.1 Stenella coeruleoalba | reverse complement strand
TCCTGAGAATAATATAACCATAACTAACATAAACATTGTAATAATATTTATTGAGTGTCTGTTATGTTCTAGATGCATATAATTTATCCTACACCTTATATAATGAAGTGGATAAAACCTAAAAGGTTTCATTTTTGGAAAGATGACAGTGAGGATCAAGCACAAATAAGTCTTTGAAAGACAAATATCTTTTCAAGAGCATTATTGAAAATAACTACAAGTATAGATTAAAATATTTAGGAGTCTTAATGCCCCATGCTTCCTATCCTACAGCCATTCTTTTTTTTCTACAGCCATTTTTAAGCAAACCATTTCCATAAGTAAAATGTATACAGGTGATTGAATTTGTGTGAGGATAGAACAACAAACCACTGTCTTACAGTATCAGTGGTGACTAGACATCCATGAATGGAAAATGTATGAAAAACTGGCTAATAGCAACCCTTCCATCAGATTTGTCTATAAAGATACTAGACAGGAGAAGATAGATATGTAAATTTTCATAAGCATCAATTGTTCAAGGAGAGGTTTAGATATCTTGGAAGAGCTGGATGTGTCATATAAAGGATTAAAACAACAAAATATTACATAAAGAAATTAGGATTAATAGAATAATAAGGCATAAAATAAAAGGATGCACATGATGTGGGTGAGTTACGTTGAAGGCAGGACAGACATAGAAAGCAAATGAGAATAATGGAGCGGGTATCGGGGTTAAAGATCATGGTCTGAGATAGGGTAGCTGGAAAATAAAGGTATCCCTGAGCACTAATAGTAAGATTGATGTAGCTGGTGAATGAATGAGTTGAGAGATCAAATTAAGAAACTCTCCCAAAAAGCAGCATGATCGTATAAAGTTATAGAAAACATACAACAATTGCTAAGAGAGAGTGAGACCAGAAATAGAAATACATAAATCCACACAGAAACTTCAGAAAAAGAGAAAAATAAAAGTAAAAAAAGAATTTTGAAGAAACAATTTACATAAAATTTCCCAGGATTGAAAAATACATGTGAAAGACTTGTGATTGCAAGTATGCAGAGAGTACAAAACAGGAGAAAGGAAAATTCACACCTAGTATAGTGAATTTTAAGAATATCAAAGTCAAAGGGAAAATTCTAAATATTTTCAGGGAGAATGAAAAGACCTACAAAGGAATAAGTTTCAGATGAACATCAAGCATTTCAATAACACCACTGGGTACAAAATTTCAAAGGGGTAATATTTCTTAAGTTTTCAAAATAAAGAACTTAGAATTTTCTATTCAGACAGGTTGCTTAGGAAACTCAGGACTGGAGAGACTCCTTGGGGGTGAATTCCCTGGGTTTCTTTATTGCTTCACCCTGACATCTGGTTAGGGTGTTGCAGAAACCTCCAACCTGGAGCCATCTAAGGATACAGATATTTTTAAAAATTTCCAAGAAAAGGGTAGCCTAAAAAAGAAAACGTTTTTGGCAATATCTACTCAAACATCAACAGAACAACTGCCCCTGCCCCCATGGTTCCAGATAAGTGGAAGGTGAGGTTGATCTTTCAACCCACACCTGCCTCACAGAATCCAGTGATGCTCTGAATGCCCCCCCCCCCACCCCACCGAGTGCTGACAGGATCAAGTAGGCAGCTGACCTTCCCTCCTCAACCAGCTGAAGCAGGAGGTGTTTCCATTCCTTCGCTGGGGTGATGGCAGTGGGGCTGAGCAGAGCACTGATGTCTATTCCACACCCAGCAGAAGCAGGCAGCAGTCCCTCCAGCACTGCAGCCAGGTAGTGTCAGTGTGATCCAGTGGTGAAGTAAGCCTCCACTGCAACCTGGCATCAAAGACCCCGAACAAGGTGGTGCAAAGCCGGCTACTCACTCCTCTCCTCCAGATCAGTAGGTCTCAGTGGGGAGGGTGAGTATCTACCTTCACCCAGGATCAATGAGGCAAAAAGAAGTGGTAAGAAGTAAGGCTAGTCTGTATTCAGCTTCTCCCTCTTTCTTCCCCTAGTGGCAGGGAGCCCAGCGGGGAGTTGAGTTTGTACCCCTGGTTGGAGATGGTAATGCTGCACTAGTAGACACCCCACTTGTGTGAGGTAAGATGGTGAGGCCAAGCAAGAAGCTGATCCCAAATGCCTGCTTGGCCCTTGTGTATGTTTCAACATGGAAAAGGTCTGCTATAAATATGAGTACAATATATACACATATACTTATTTATTCCAGTGTCTTATAATGTCTGAAAGTCTAGAATGCAATAAAAACCATACCAAGAACCAGGGGAATATCATACTATGGATGAGAAAAGACAGTCAACAGATGTCAAAAAAGAAACAAATCAAACGTTGGAATTACCAGACAAGGATCTTAAAGTAGTTGTGATAAAAGCACTTAAACAAGCAATTAAAAGTTCTCTTGTAATGAATGAAAAAAAAAAACCAAAATCTCAGCAAAGAAAATATCAAAAAGGAACTAAATGGAAATTATTGAACTGAATAATACAATAACTTAATACATAATTCTCTGGATGGGTTCAGTAGTGGAGTGGAGATGTCAGAGGATAAAATAAGTGAACTTACGGACATATTCAATAAGATTTACCTGATTTAAGTAACAGAGAAAATGGAATAAAGAAAGTTAGTGGAGTCTGGGACTGTGGGACAAAAACTAAATAGCTACCATTCATATCATTGGAGTCCCAGAATGAAAGGAGAAAAAGAGTAAGACTAAAAATAATGACTCTCCTCTGCAAAAGACACTGTTAGAACAAGAAGACAAGTTACAGCCTAGGAGAAAATAGTTGCAAAACACATTTTGATAAAGGAAAATTATCCAAAATAAACAAAGGACTCTAAAAACTCAACAATAAGAAATCCAATTTAAAAATGGGAAAAAGGGCTTCCCTGGTGGCGCAGTGGTTGAGAGTCCACCTGCTGATGCAGGGGACACGGGTTTGTGCCCCGGTCCGGGAAGATCCCACATGCCGTGGAGCGGCTGGGCCCGTGAGCCATGGCTGCTGAGCCTGCGCGTCTGGAGCCTGTGCTCCACAATGGGAGAGGCCACAACAGTGAGAGGCCCGCGTACCGCAAAAAAAAATAATAATAAATAAAAATAAAATAACAAAAATGGGCAAAAGATCTGAATAGACCAAAGAGGATACACAAATGGCAAATTATGAAAAGATGCTCAATATCATATATCGTTAAGAAATTGCAAATTAAAATGGCCATGAGATATTACTACACAACTGTTAGAACTGGAGAAAATCCAAAATGCTGAGATCATCAAATCCTAGGGAGGACGTGGAGCAACAGGAACTCTTATTCACTGCTGGTTGGAATGCAAAACAGTACAGCCACTTTGGAAGACAATTTCTTTTTTCTTTCTTTTTTTTCCTACAAAACTAAGCATACTCTTGCCATACGATCCAGCAATTGCACTCCTTGGTATTTAAACAAATGAGATCAAATCTTATCTCCACATAAAACCTGCACATGGATGTTTATAGCAGATTTGTTTATAATTGCCAAAACTTGTAAACAACCAAGATGTTTTTAAGCAGATGATTGGACATAAACTGTGATACATCCAGACAATGGAATATCATTCAGTGCTAACAAATCAATGAGAAAAAAAATATATTGTTTAGTAGAAAGTTTTGGGAGAACTGGTTTATGATATGAAGAAGATTAAAAATGGATTCCAACCTAACCCAGTACTCACAGGTGAATGTCCAATGAATTAATGTCAGATGTCTTAATTAGGAAAGGTAAAATACTAAAGATAATAAAACTAAGGGAGGGCGCATATCTCTGCAACCTAGAAGGGAAAAACAACTTCTTCAAGATCACAAACCAAATCGATTCTTTTAGTCATACCAAAACTAAAATTTCTATTTAACAATACCATAGTAAAGAAATTGATAACTATCAGAATGAGAGAAAATATTTTTAATGTCTAGAATCAATAAGGGATTAAGATCTAAAATATACAAAAATCTCTTAAAAATTATATAAAATACGGCCCCAATGGAAAAAACAGACAAATTTATTTGTCAAAGAAGAAATCCAAAAAGCTCACAAAAATATGAAGACACACACTAACTCATAAGTGGGAAATACATGTTACAACAATACTGAGGTATCACTTTACACCTATTGGACTGGAAAAAAAGTAGAAAACTGGAGAATGGCGGGTGTGGGCAGGAGTGGGGGGATATAGGACCTCTGCTGGTGCAAAGTCTGACTATTGCAACCATTCTTAGAGCAATCTGGCATTACTTAGTCAAAGTGTGTATATGTATACCCTACCTGTACATCCTCCCTGACAGATTTACTTGCCCATTTATAGTTGGAATGTTGGTTGTCCTAATTTGGTACAACTTATGAATGAAGTTGCATGTTTATCGTTATCGTTGTGAGTTCAGTCACCCCCTCTTTTCTGTTTTTTTTCCTGCCTCTTTTTCCACTGTGCCTCACCTCAATAAGACATACAACTGCTACATTCATTTATTTTGCTTTAATGGAAAATTAATTTTAAATATTTGTTAGAAGAATATTAAGTGTGTGGTATAGAAAAAACCTGGTCAGTGGTAACATAACCTTGTTACTCGGTTTCAGATGAAAAAAAGTTGTTGTAAAGGTAATTTAAATGATATGGAAACTATTTCCAAAATGAGAGAGTCCACAAAGATCTCAGTTTTTCTTTTGATTCAGTGATAAGGTATGGAACTATTTGCTATCCCTGTCTGGAGGTCGGGGCACTAAAACTGTAGAGGTTGTGTATTTTGTTTCGATAAGTGAGTCTAAAGGAACAGGGTAGATTAAGTTTTTAGATTCTTGCATCATCTCATTGATAGTCACTATAACTAGAAATCATATAGTTTTTAAATGAGAGAAAAATGCAGTGCCTCAGGCAATACTGATGTTGAGTATTAGTCCCCTTTCACTAATAGTGTAGAGGTGGGTGGCAGTCTAGGGCAGGAAAGTAGCTCTGCTCCCCCTACGTCATTTAAGGACTGGGGTTCCTGTTTGTGTTCCTGTTGCTCTCTTCTTGGATGTTTCCCCCATCTGTATGGTTAAACCTGTGCCACTGCTGTGAACACATTTCAGCTTATCTGAAGGAGAAGGAGCAAAGATGAGGATAAGCTCTCTATCTTTCAAATGATGATAACAGGACATTTTTCCCATTACTTTTGTTCACATTAGTCTGAACGTTCTCATATGGTCACCCCTAGTTTCATGGAAACTGGGAAATGTAATTCTCATCTGCATGGCCATAACCTGCCTAGATCTCTGTTATTAAGCGTGGCAGAGACTGGCTAGCTACTCAGCAAACCCATTTTTTGGTAACCTTTATTAGTTCACTGTGGAAAAGGGAAAAACATTGTAGATGTGGGGCAACTAGTAGTGTGAAATGCCCTCCGTTATTCATTGTCAGATTGGATATAAAAGCAAGTTCCAACCAGCTACAAGAAAACCACTCTAAATGTAAATACACTAATATATTAAAGGAAAAATAATGGAAAATGATATGTCACGTAAGACTAATCAAAAGATAGCCAGAATGGCTATATTAGTGTCAGATAAAGTAAGCTTTATAACAAGGAATAGACATTTCATACTGATAAAGGGGTCAATTAATGAAAAGGATATAGAACTCCTAAATATGTATTCACCTAATAACACAGCTTCAAAATACATGAAACCAAAACTGATCTAAATTCAAAGAAAAATACAGAAATTTTAAATTATATTTGGTTAAAAAATGCACCCTTTCTCCTTATAATCAGAAGCAAGGTGATGATATCTGCTCTTACCACTTCATTAAACATTGTATTGTTTAATGCTGTTGGGTTCATATCCAAAAAGGGCCATATCCATATTGGCCCAGACCAATGTAAAGAAGATTTTCCCCTATGTTTTCTTCTAGCAGTTTTACAATTTCAGATCTTAGGTTTAAGTCTTTTATCCATTTTGTGTTGATTTTTATATGTGGTGTGAAATGTTCAATTTCATTCTTCTGCATGCCATCTTAGAATAAAATAGGGCAAGGAAAAGATATAGAAGTCATCCTATTTGGAAAGGAAGAAGTAAAGCCATCTCTGTTAACAGGAGTCATGATCTTCTGTGTTAAAAAATATATCATAAGGACTCTACAAAAAAGCAAATATAGTGGATAAGCTTATTAATCACATGCACACTAAAAACTCCCCCCAATATTTCTGAGGTGTATCAAAGACCTAAGTAAATGGAGAGATGAACCCATTCTCCTACATCTTTGTGGTCCATACTCTGGGACCCAGGGTGCCAGAGCAGTATCTAGAACATACCTGCTGACTCTGTTAAAAAGAAAGAAGAAGACTTTAGAGCAACTTTAAGGCTTGTAAATACATAGAACAAATATTTAAAAAAGCAAAAAGAAATTGACTCAATACTATTTCTTTTCACTTTCAAAATATAAAGAACAAAATAAAGATAAACATTGCAAGCTTAAAAGAAAAAAAAAAAGTGAGATGCTCTTAACTTTTAAAATCTTCCTTAATGTTTCTACCTACAAAATGGCTCATGTTACTTCTGCTCACATTTTATTAGCCAAAGCCACTGGTCAAGTTTATTTTAAAGGATGCAAGGAAGTATAATCTTTCCCCAGGAAGGGGCACCAGATATTGTTGAACAGTAATACAGTCTATCTTACCATCCAAGTTATTGATTAAAATAAAAAGGGGAAATTGCTCTGGGATTTAAGGTTTGGAGTTTTGGCAATGGAAACTAGTAAACCGTGTTTTCATTTTGGGAGACACCTCTAGGTTGACTTTAAATGTAGTACAGTCATATAAAATTCTTATCTTAATAAAGATGCAGAAAAAAAAAAAAGATGCAGAGGTCATTTCATAAATTGGGGCTGTTTTCAAGGAGTTCCTTCATTTTTCCTGTGGATCACCAGATATCCATCAGCTTTATACTCACTTGAGTTACTTCCACCTTTGCAGTTATGCAAGGATTCTTCTCATCTGAAAATCTTTATGGTATAGAATGACTTTTTTTGGTTCTTTGATTCCTTGCTGTCCCCAAATATGCACACATTTATTTTAGTTTAGGGTTTTATTACTAGTGATCTTAGAATGTAAGCTCCATGAGGGCAGGGAGTTTTGTCTGTCTGTTGCCGTATCCCCAATATGTGAAAGATTATAGTTCAATAAATATTTGTGGAATGAATAAAATTATAAGAAGTAAATGATTGCAACAGGTTTATTAATTAATTTATTTTTAGCTATGTTGGGTCTTCGTTTCTGTGCGAGGGCTTTCTCTGTGGCAAGCGGGGACCACTCTTCATCGCGGTGCGCGGGTCTCTCAGTATCGCGGCCTCTCTTGTTGCGGAGCACAGGCTGCAGACGCGCAGGCTCAGTAGTTGTGGCTCACGGGCTTAGTTGCTCCGCGGCATGTGGGATCTTCCCAGACCAGGGCTCGAACCCGTGTCCCCTGCATTGGCAGGTGGATTCTTAACCACAGCGCCACCAGGGAAGCCCGCAACAAGTTTAAATAATGATCTTATTATAGGGTTGTTCAAACTATCTTTCAAATTATACTGCCTTTTATAGAAAATCTCTTTTTTTGTTCTAAAAGAAGATACTAACTTGTATAAAATGTCATAGATCAGAGGAGACTAATGAGATGTAACAAATAAATGCATGTGGTATCCTGGAACAGAAAATGGAAATAGGTAGAAAAATTAAGGAATTCCGAATGAAGTCTGAAGTTCAGTTCATAGTATTTTACTAATGTTAATTTCTCAATTTTGATAATTGCATGATGGTTATGTAAGATTTTAACATTAAGGGAAGCTGAATAAAAGACAGGAACTTTTCTGTCCTATCTTTGCAACTTTTCTGTAGGTCTAAAATTATTTTGAAATAAAAAGTTAAAGGCATTTTTGTGACCATTAGGAAGTTTTGTACAACCTTAATTATATACTTTAGTATGTGTTTTTAATGTGATAAAAGTCTTGTTAGACTTCTTGAACATCCTCATCTGATAGTCATTAAAAAAATAAGTATTTAAGGATGGAACATTTCAGTTTTTGGATTTCCTTTAAATACTTCCACAAAATAGATAAGTGTATAGGTGAAAAAAACCTGGCAGAATATAGAAAATTATCAAAGCTGATAGATTGGTACAGGGGGTGGTTTCGTTTATTTATTCACTTTGCTTTAATATGTTTGAATTTTCCCTAATGAAACTTTACAAAAAGAATTAAGAAAAAAAAACACACACTGTTTATCTTTGTGTTTTGACAAATCTGTCTTTCATGAATACTCTGGAAAATGATACTGTTGGGCCTACCTAATACTCTTTCCTCATTTGTTTATAGAACCCCAATATTCTCAGGAGCTAAAATGCTCAAGGAAAGTGCATCCTTCCCTACTCCCCAGGGGATGAAGCATGAATATCTAAATGAAGCTTGGTTACCACATTTACTCTGTCACAGATTTTTTTAGAGATGATGAGGTGATTGAGTTACAGAAGAAGATATTTAAGGAGACATCTGCTTGGGGTCAAGGTGGCTCTGGTAAGGATTTTGCTCCATGGATATAAAGAGAGCAAGATAAACACACTCCTACCTTGAACAAAGTTCTGTGGCGATATGACAGCTTGGAGTTGTGCTTTTCATTATGTAGCTAAGAAGTGACAAGCATTTATTTTAATAAAAGCTAATATGCTGAGGATGGCAAAATGGAAAAACAGTGAGAACCTAGGACATTAATAATTTTGTTGAGTTATGACATCAGGCCTAAAACTTCCTATCTGCAAAGTTGTTAAACATCTTTATTTCATAAATCACCTTCTTTGAGCATTGTATTTCTTGCAGTCAGAACCATTTTCAGGGACTTCCCTGGTGGTGCAGTGGTTAAGAATCCGCCTGCCAGTGCAGGGGACACTGGTTTAATCCCTGGTCTGGGAAGATCTCACATGCTGTGGAGCAACTAAGCCCGTGTGCCACAACTACTGAAGCCTGCGCACCTAGAGCCTGTGCTCTGCAACAAGAGGAGCCACTGCAATGAGAAGCCCGCGCGCCGCAACGGGGAGAAAGCCAACGCGCCACAACGAAGATCCAACGCAGCCAAATAATTAAATAAATGAAAAAATACATACACTTGCAGCTGGCACAGTTACATAAACATTACTCATGATTGTTTCATGATCACCTCTAAATATTCTTTTATTTCCTTAAAATCAAATTTTCTGGGCCCACTTGAACTAATGTAAAACTATTAGGTCCTCTATTAGAATTTTTTTTTTTTTTCCGGCTTTATTGAGGTGATATTGACAAATAGAAGTTGTATATATTTTCAGTGTACAATGTGATATGTATGTATATATATGTATGTATAGATGTATATACATATGTGTATACATACATTGTGAAATGATTACCACAATTAAGCTAATTAACATAATCAGCTCCTCATGCAGTTATCAGTTTTTTTGTGTGTGGTGAGAACATGTAAGAACTACGCTCTTAGCAAATTTCAAGTATATTATATAGTATTATTAACTATAGTCAATATGCTGTACATTAGATCTCCAGAAATTATTCATCCTATACTACTGAAATTTTGTACCATTTGACTAAAATCTCCTCATTTTAAATGGGGACTAAAACCCCACCATACCCCCAGTCCTTGACAACTACCATTCTAATCTCTGTTTCTCTGAGTTCAAGTTTTTAAGATTCCACATACAAGTGGGATCATGCAGTATTTGTCTTTCTGTGCCTGGCTTATTTCATTTAGCATTATGTCATCCAGGTTCATCCATGTTGTCACAAATATAGAATTTCCTTCTTTTTTAAGACTGAAAAATATTGTGTTTATGATAGATAGATAGATAGATAGATAGTCACATTTTCTTTATTCATTCATTCCTCATTGGACACTTAGGTTTTTCTCCATATCTTGACTATTGTGAATCATGATACAATGAACATGGGAGTGCAAATATTTCTTCCTGATACTGATTTCATTTCCTTTGGACATACACCCACAAATGGGATTGCTGGATCATATGGTAGTTCTGTTTTTAGTTTGTTGAGGAATCTCCATACTGTTTTCCATAATGGCTGAACGAATTTACATTCCTACCAACAGTGCACAAGGATTCCTTTTTTTCCATATCCTCACCAACACTTATATCTTGTCTTTTTGATAATAGACATTCTCGCTGGTGTGAGGTAATGTCTCACTGTGGTTTTGATTTGCATTTCCCTGAAGATTATTAATATTGAGCATCTTTTGATACACCTGTTGGCCATTTGTGCATTTTCTTTTGAACAATGCTTATTCAGTCTTGGCACACTTTTTTAATCAGGTTATTATTATTATTGCTATTGAGTTGTTTGAGTTCCTTATATATTTTGGATATTGACCCCTTATTACATATATGATTTGCAAATATTTTCTCCCATTCCATAGGTTGTTCCTTTACTCTCTTGATTATTTCCTTTGATATGCAAGAGCTTGTAAGTTTGGTATAAACAATTTGTCTAATTTTACTTTTGTTGCCTGTGCTTTTGGGGTAATATCTAAAAATTATTGCCAAGGCCAGTATCAAGAAGCTTTTTTCCTATGTTTTTTCCTAGTAGTTTTACAGTTTTAGGTCTTATATTTAAGTCTTTAATCCATTTTGAGTTGATTTTTGTAGATGGTGTGAGATAAGGATACAATTTCATTTTCCTGAATATGGATATTCAGTTTTCTCATCACCATTTATTATTGAAGATACTGTCCTTTTCCCATTGTGTTCTTGTCACCATTGTCAAAGATCAATTGACTGTAAATGTGTGGATTTATTTTTGGGATCTTTATTCACTTCCATTGATCCATATGTCTGTTCTTATGCCAGTACCATGCTGTGTTGATTACCATAGCTTTGTAGTGTATTTTGAAATCAGATAGTGCAATGACTCCAGCATTGTTCTTTTTGCTCAGGATTGCTTCGGCTATAATGAAGGATAAAAATCATATGATCATCTCAAGAGATGCAGAAGAAACATTTGACAAAATTCAGTACCCTTTAATGATAAACATTCTCAACACTCTTTCATGATAAAAACTCAACAAATTGAAAACTGTCAGGTATATAGAAGGAATGTACTTCAATGTAATAAAGTCCATATATAACAAAACCATAGCTAACATCATACTCAATGGTGAAAAGCTGAAAGCTTTTTCTCTAAGATTAGGAACAAGACAAGGATGCCCCCTCTCACCACTTCTATTCAGTATAGTACTAGAAGTCCTGGCTGGAGCAATCAGGCAAGAAACAAAATTACAGTCATTCAAATCAGAAAGGAAGAAGTGAAATCGTCTTTATTTACAGTTGACATAATCTTATATGTAGAGCACCCTAAAGACTCCACTGAAAAACTGTGAGAACCAATACGCAAATTCAGTAAAGTTACAGGATACAAGATCACACAGAAATTACTCATGTTTCTATACACTACCTACGAACTATCTGAAAAAGCAATTAAGAAAACAATCCCCTTTGCAGTAGCACAAAAAAATACTTAGGAGTAGATTTAGCCATTGAAGTAAAAGATCTGTACACTGGAAACTATAAAACATTGTTGAAAGAAATTGAAGAAGACACAAATAAATGGAAAGATAGCCTGTGTTCATGGATTAGAATAAGCAATTTCCTCTTAATAATTTTTTCTAGCTACCCTGATCGAGAAATTGAAAAAAAATAGTGTTTAAACAGATCTGCCTTCTTTTTGATTTTCAACCATTGGACATTTCCTCTTCTTGTTTACTTTATTTCTTAAAACATGATGTAAAAGCCCTCTTTTGGGTAGGAAATTTTAAAAAGTAATCTTAGGTGCTTCTGTGTTTAAGTTTATTCACAATATTCTTATGTGTTTATGACTTTCCCCCCAGTTTATCATAGTTGAGAGATTTTCCTTTCTGTCTTTTGAATACACTGAACTACTTTTTTATTTATCTTAATTTTTTGGCTCTCTCAATTGTCAATTTACAGCAATATTATTTTTACAAAGAAAATTCAATTTCTGTACAAAATTTATAAAACTAAAACAAATAACTATTCAAATACTGAATTTATAGCATACATGGTGGCCCAAAGACTCTCTTTTAAAAAGTAAGGGAGAAGAAAACTGGCAGGAAAGCCCCAATTCTTTCTTCCTGGAAAACTGGGGGTATTAGCAATTTCTGATGTTTTCATTAGTTAAAAGAAAATACCAAAGTCATCATTCTGTGGTTCTGTCTTTTCTGACTTGAATCTGGGTTTCCATTTTTCCAGGCAGCAGTTCCTCGCTCCTTGGTACTTTACACTGGCAAGGATACTAGGCCTCTAAAGAAAATTTTGAATGAAACTGCTCAGGTATTAGGTAACCAGAGGGCTGCTAATCCTGTTACTAAACTGATTCATGAGTGGTCTTTTTAAATTATATTATATACCTGTCCCCTTCGTAGCCGTGTTATCCGCAGTGTCTCATGGTTTGCTAAGTTATAAATCTGATATATCACTTCCCTGCTTACAGCTCTAAGGCTCTCTATTGCTATGGGGTGATCCATGCTCCTTCTCAATCCATATAAAGTTTTCCATCTCCACGAAACGGGTTCTCCTCTCCAATTAGCCTCATCATTTACTACTCTGGGGTTGGAATTTATGGTCTAACTACACCAAGGTATCTGTAGATCTCCACAATTTGCATCATGCTTTTTACCTCTGCACTTCTGCTTATTGGTTTAGGAAGTCTTTCCCATTGGAATAAAAAACCCATATTAAATGAAGTCAACCATTTAAATCTACATGATATTTGAATAAACTTGACTCAAGCCCCCATATCTATATTCTGTTTCTGTATGTGTAAAGTGGGGGAGGGGTGCAGTATTTTAGTGTTTTCCTTAGATTGCTGTGCATTCCTAGGGCCTTTTTTTTTTTTTTATGGTTTCTCTGGGTCCTGATGTCTGGTTCTATTGAATATTCAGTTACACTCATGTCTTACTTCCTGGGACTGCTGTCTTCTCTTTGCTCCATACCAGTAAAGATGTAGGAAAAAAAAAAAAAGTCACTTTATTTGAGTTTCCTAAAACACAAGCATTTGTGTGTATGCCAGACCTTATCTTAGTCTAGGGTAATGGAAAATATTTAAACTAAGACAATAAAAATGATTCAAGGGCTTCCCTGGTGGCGCAGTGGTTGAGAGTCCGCCTATCGATGCAGGGGACACGGGTTCGTGCCCCGGTCCGGGAAGATCCCACATGCCGCGGAGCGAGTGGGCCCGTGAGCCATGGCCGCTGAGCCTGCGTGTCCGGAGCCTGTGCTCCGCAACGGGAGAGGCCACAACAATGAGAGGCCCACATACCACAAAAAAAAAAAAAAAAAAAAAAAAAAAAAAAAGACTCAAAATTGATTATAAGTTACTGTTATTTAATAATCCTTTAGGCATCATATCACTTGATCTTCTCAATAGGTGTCTTTTCCCCTAAGAACTTCAGTACCAGCCCTGTTGCTTCTTTTTTTTTTTTTTTTTTGCATCTTCAAAAGCAGCTTTATTGAATTATAGTTTACATATCATAAAATTCATCTAGTTTATACAATTCAGTGCTTTTTAGTAAATTTACAAAGTTGTGCATCACTACAATTTAGTTTTAAGATTTTTAGAAATTTCATGTAATGTCTGAAACATTTATATTAACATGTTTCCATGCAAATAACCCAAAGAAAGTTTAATGTTAGTTGTTTTTGTTTGTTTTTTTATACTGCAGGTTCTTATTAGTCATCAGTTTTATACACATCAGTGTATACATGTCAATCTCAATCTCCCAATTCAGCACACCACCAACCCCAGCCCACCATGGTTTTCCCCCCTTGGTGTCCAAACCTTTGTTCTCTACATCTGTGTCTCAACTTCTGCCCTGCAAACCGGTTCACGTACCATTTTTCTAGTTCCACATACATGCGTTAATATATGCTATTTGTTTTCCTCTTTCTGACTTACTTCACTCTCTATGACAGTCTCTAGATCCATCCACGTCTCAACAAATGACTCAATCTCGTTCCTTTTTATGGCTGAGTAATATTCCATTGTATATATGTACCACATTTTCTTTATCCATTCGTCTGTCAATGGGCATTTAGGTTGCTTCCATGACCTGGCTATTGTAAATAGTGCTGCAGTGAACACTGAGGTGCATGTTTCTTTTTGAATTATGGTTTTCCCAGGGTATATGCCCAGTAGTGGGATTGCTGGATCATATGGTAATTCTATTTTTAGTTTTTTAAGGAACTCCATTCTGTTCTCCATAGTGGCTGTATCAATTTACATTCCCAACAAGAGTGCAAGAAGGTTGCCTTTTCTCCACACCCTTTCCAGAATTTGTTTGTAGATTTTCTGATGATGCCCATTCTAACTGGTGTGAGGTGATACCTCATTGTAGTTTTGATTTGCATTTCTCTAATAATTAGTGATGTTGACCAGCTTTTCATGTGCTTCTTGGCCATCTGTATGTCTTCTTTGGAGAAATGTCTATTTAGGTCTTCTGCCCATTTTTGGATTGGTTTGTTTGTTTCTTTAATATTGAGCTGCATGAGCTGTTTGTATATTTCGGAGATTAGTGCTTTGTCCGTTGATTCACTTGTGAATATTTTCTCTCATTCTAAGGGTTGTCTTTTCATCTTGTTTGTGGTTTCCTTTGCTGTACAAAAGCTTCTAACTTTCACTAGGTCCCATTTGTTTATTTTTGTTTTTATTTCCATTACTCTAGGAGGTGGATCAAAAAAGATCTTGCTGTGATTTATGTCAAAGAGTGTTCTTCCTATGTTTTCCTCTAAGAGTTTTATAGTGTCTGGTCTTACATTTAGGTATCGAATCCATTTTGAGTTTATTTTTGTGTATGGTGTTAGGGAGTGTTCTAATTTCATTCTTTTACATGTAGCTGTCCAGTTTACCCAGCACCACTTATTGAAGAGACTGTCTTTTCTCCATTGTATATCTTTGCCTCCTTTGTCATAGATTAGTTGACCATAGGTGCATGGGTTTATCTCTGGGCTTTCTATCTTGTTCCATTGATCTATGTTTCTGTTTTTGTGCCAGCACTGTATTGTCTTGATTGCTGTAACTTCGTAGTATAGTCTGAAGTCAGGGAGTCTGATTCCTCCAGCTCCCTTTTTTTTCCCTCAAGACTGCTTTGGCTATTCAGGGTCTTTTGTGTTTCCATACAAATTTTAAGATGATTTGTTCTAGTTCTGTAAAAAAATGCCATTGGTAATTTGATAGGGATTCCATTGAATCTTTAGATTGCTTTGAGTAGTATAGTCATTTTCACAATACTGATCCTTCCAATCCAAGAACATGGTATATCTCTCCATCTGTTGGTATCATTTTCAGTTCCTTTCATCAGTGTTTTATAGTTTTCTGCATACAGATCTTTTCTTTCCCTAGGTAGGTTTATTCCTAGGTATTTTATTCTTTTTGTTGCAGTGGTAAATGGGAGTGTTTCCATAATTTCTCTTTCATATTTTTCATCATTAGTGTATAGGATTGCAAAAGATTACTGTGCATTAATTTTGTATCCTGCAACTTTACCAAATTCATTAATTAGCTCTAGTAGTTTTATGATGGCATTTTGAGGATTCTCTATGTACAGGATCATGTCATCTGCAAACAGTGACAGTTTTACTTCTTCTTATCCAATTTGTATTCCTTTTATTTCTTTTTCTTCTCTGATTGTCATGGCTAGGACTTCCAAAACTATGTTGAATAATACTGGTGAGAGTGGGCATCCTTGTCTTGTTCCTGATCTTAGAGGAAGTGCTTTCAGTTTTTCACCATTGAGAATGATGTTTGCTGTGGGTTTGTCATATATGTTCTTTATTATGTTGAGGTAAGTTCCCTCTATGCCTACTTTCTGGAGGGTTTTTATCATAAATTGGTGTTGAATTTTGTCAAAAGCTTTTTCTGCACCTATTGAGATGATCATATGGTTTTTCTTCTTCAGTTTGTTAATATGGTGTATCACATTGATTGATTTGTATATATTGAAGAATCCTTGCATCCCTGGGATAAATCCCACTTGATCATGGTGTATGATCCTTTTAATGTGTTGTTGGATTCTGTTTGCTACTATTTTGTTGAGGATTTTTGCATCTATATTCATCAGTGATATTGGTCTGTAATTTTCTTTTTCTTGTAGTATCTCTGTCTCGTTTTGGTTTCAGGGTGATGGTGGCCTTATAGAATGAGTTTGGGAGTGTTCCTCCCTCTGATATATTTTGGAAGAGTTTGAGAAGGATGGGTGTTAGCTCTTCTCTAAATGTATGATAGAATTCACCTGTGAAGCCATCTGGTCCTGGACTTTTGTTTGTTGGAAGATTTTTAATCACAGTTTAAATTTCATTACTTGTGATTGGTCTGTTCATATTTTCTGTTTTTTCCTGGTTCAGTCTTGGAAGGTTATACCTTTCTAAGAATTTGTCCATTTCTTCCAGGTTGTCCATTTTATTGGCATAGAGTTGCTTGTAGTAGTCTCTTAGGATGCTTTGTATTTCTGTGGTGTCTGTTGTAACTTCTCCTTCTTCATTTCTAATTTTACTGATTTGAGTCCTCTCCCTCTTTTTCTTGATGAGTCTGGCTAATGGTTTATCAATTTTGTTTATCTTCTCAACGAACCACTTTTAGTTTTATTGATCTTTGCTATTGTTTTCTTTGTTTCTATTTCATTTATTTCTGCTCTGATCTTTATGATTTCTTTCCTTCTGCTAACTTTGGGTTTTCTTTGTTCTTCTTTCTCTAGTTCCGTTAGGTGTAAGGTTAGATGGTTTATTTGAAATTTTTCTCGTTTCTTGAGGTAGGCTTGTATAGCTATAAACTTCCCTCTTAGAACTGCTTTTGCTGCATCCCATAGGTTTTGGATTGTCGTGTTTTCATGATCATTTGTCTCCAGGTATTTTTTGATTTCCTCTTTGATTTCTTCAGTGATCTCTTGGTTATTTAGTAATGTATTGTTTACCCTCCATGTGTTTGTGGTTTTTATGTTTTTTTCCCTGTAATTCATTTCTAATCTCATAGCATTATGTTCAGGTAAGATGCTTGATCTGATTTCAATTTTCTTAAGTTTACTAAGGCTTGATTTGTGACCCAAGATGTGATATATCCTGGAGAATGTCGTGCGCACTTGAGAAGAAAGTGTAATCTGCTGGTTTTGGATGGAATGTAGTAAAAATATCAATTAAATCTCTCTGGTCTATTGTGTCATTTAAAGCTTATGTTTCCCTATTTATTTTCATTTTGGATGATCTGTCCATTGGAGTAAGTGAGGTGTTAAAGTTCCCCACTATTATTTGTTACTGTCGATTTCCTCTTTTATAGCTATTAGCAGTTGCCTTATGTATTGAGGTGCTCCTATGTTGGGTGCATATATATTTATAATTGTTATATCTTCTTCTTGGATTGATCCCTTGATCATTATGTAGTGTCCTTCCTTATCCCTTGTAACATTCTTTATTTTAAAGTCTATTTTATCTGATATGAGTTTTGCTATTCCAGCTTTCTTTTAATTTCCATTTGCATAGAATATCTTTTTCCATCCTTTCACTTTCAGTCTGTATGTGTCCCTAGGTCTGAAGTGGGTCTCTTGTAGACAGCATATATATAGGTCTAGTTTTTGACTCCATCCAGCAAGCCTGTGTCTTTTGGTTGGAGCATTTAATCCATTAACGTTTAAGGTAATTATTGATATGTATGTCACTATGACCATTTTCTTAATTGTTTTGGGTTTATTTTTGTAGATCCTTTTCTTGTCTTGTGTTTCCCACTTAGAGAAGTTCCTTTAGCATTTGTTGTAGAACTGGTTTGGTGGTGCTGAATTCTCTTAGCTTTTGCTTGTCTGTAAAGCTTTTGATTTCTCCATCGAATCTGAATGAAATCCTTGCGAGGTAGAGTAATCTTGGTTGTAGTTTCTTCCCTTTCATCACTTTAAGCATATCATGCCACTCCCTTCTGGCTTGTAGCGTTTCTGCTGAGAAATTAGCTGTTAACCTTATGGGAATTCCCTTGTATGTTATTTTTCATTTTTCCCTTGCTGCTTTCAATAATTTTTCTTTGTTTTTAATTTTTGCCAATTTGATTCCTGTGTGTCTCGGTGTGTTTCTTCTTGGGTTTATCCTGTTTGGGGCTCGCTGTGCTTCCAGGACTTGGGTGGCTATTTCCTTTCCCATGTTAGGGAAGTTTTCAACTATAATCTCTTCAAATATTTTCTCTGGTTCTTTCTCTCTCTCTTCTCCTTCTGGGACCCCTATAATGCGAATGTTGTTGCATTTAATGTTGTCTCAGAGGTCTCTTAGGCTGTCTGCATTTATTTTCATTCTTTTTTCTTTATTCTATGCCGCAGCAGTGAATTCCACCATTCTGTCTTCCAGGTCACTTATCCATTCTTCTGCCTCAGTTATTCTGCTATTGATTCCTTGTCGTGTAGTTTTCATTTCAGTTATTGTATTGTTCATCTCTGTTTGTTTGTTCTTTAATTCTTCTAGGTCTTTGTTAAACATTTCTTGCATCTTCTTGATCTTTGCCTCCATTGTTTTTCCGAGGTCCTGGATCATCTTCACTCTCATTATTCTGAATTCTTTTTCTGGAAGGTTTCCTATCTCCACTTCATTTAGTTGTTTTTCTTGGGTTTTATCTTGTTCCTTCATCTGGTACATAGCCCTCTGCCTTTTCATCTTGTCTAACTTTCTGTGAATGTGGTTTTTGTTCCACAGGCTGCAGGATTGTAGTTCTTCTTGCTTCTGCTCTCTGCCCTCTGATGGATGAGGCTATCTAAGTGGCTTGATGGGACAGACTGGTGGTGGGTAGAGCTGACTGTTGCTCTGGTGGGCAGAGCTCAGTAAAACTTAATCCACTAGACTGTTGATGGGTGGGTCTGGGTTCCCTCCCTGTTTGTTGTTTGGCCTGAGGCAACCCAACACTGGAGCCTACCTGGGCTCTTTGGTGGGGCTAATGACAGACTCTGGGGGGGCTCACGCCAAGGAGGACTTCCCAGAACTTCTGCTGTCAGTGTCCTTGTCCCCACGGTGAGCCACAGCCCTCACCCCCTGCCTCTGCAGGAGACCCTCCAACACTAGCAGATAGGTCTGGTTCAGTCTACCCTGATGTCACTGCTCCTTCCCCTGGGTCCCGATACACACGGTACTTTGTATGTACCCTCCAAGAGTGGAGTCTCTGTTTCCCCCAGTCCTGTCGAAGTCCTGCAGTCAATTTTCACTAGGCTTCAAAGTCTGTGATTTTCTAGGAATTCCTCCTCCCTTTGCCAGACCCCCAGGTTGGGAAGGCTGACATGGGGCTCAGAACCTTCACTCCAGTGGGTGGACTTATGTGGTATAAGTGTTCTCCAGTCTGTGAGTCACCCACCCAGCAGTTATGAGATTTGATTTTACTGTGATTGCACCCCTCCTACCGTCTCATTGTGGCTTCTCCTTTGTGTTTGGATGTGGGGTATCTTTTTTGATGAGTTCCAGTGTCTTCCTGTCGATGATTGTCCAGCAGCTAATTGTGATTCTGGTGTTCTCCTAAGAGGGAGTGAGAGCACATCCTTCTACTCTGCCATCTTGGCTCCTCCTCCAGCCCTGTTGCTTTTAATCCCATTTCCAGGCCCTCTTCTCTATCAGGAGACTCATATCCTCTCACCTTACAATGTAAAGCAATTTCCACATAGTTCTTGACTCAGAATGGCTTCTCATAGTTAATTTAGGTAAACAAATGGACTTAGAGGTTCTGAAGTTTAGACTCATTTTTTTCCCATCCTTCAACAAATCTCTGTATATCGAAGTATAGACCTTATATTTTATTTGCTATGAATTAGGTTAGTTTTCATAGAAACATGGAGGAGAAACAGTACATTTAAGGTTTAAGATAAGTGTCTTTCTCTTCTCTACCCATCATTAAACACATGCCTTCCTTCTCTAAGCATACATCCTCTTACACATCTCTCAGCAAGATGGGAGGCTCTCTGATGGCAGGCTGCTCTGACTTTTTGTTCCTCAGATTTCAAGTGCCTGGATATTGTCTTATATGTAGTAGCAGTCAATATATATTTTAATTAAATGAAGTTTTGTCTATTTGCTGCATTTTTCCAAAACATTTTTGCTTCTTAAAGTTATCCAAAAGCTTGAATTTAATATTTAATTGTATTACTGTATAATATTATTTTTTAGTTATATAACACTTTAGAGTTCTAAATGCACTCTGATGTAAATTCGTTTTGCTTAATTCTTGCTTGGATTTTGTGGGGGCAAATATAATAGTTTACTATTATCCCTGTTTTGCAGATAAGGACACTGAGATACAAAAATATTGTTTTTCTAAACTAGTAAGTTGAACTCCAAACTTAAATCCATGTCTTTGTCCAGGATTTTTTCCCACTAATAAAGGATGCAATTTTTGTTAAATTGGAAAGTCTGTTTCTGCTTCTAAATTGCTCTTGTAGATTTGGAAATTATCAACAGAGCTATTTTATAAAAGCACACGTCAAAGCCAAAATGCTCTTTTCAATTAAAATTTTTAAATGGAATTTTTGAGGTTACCAATTTTTAAAAATGTATTGAGGTAGAAATCATATAACATAAAATTAACCATTTGAAAATGAATAATTCAGTGATATTTTAATACATTCACAATGTTGTGCAGCCACCACCTCTACCTAGTTCCAAACATTTTTGTCATCTCAAAATAAAACCCCATACACATTAAACAGTTTCTCCCCATTCTCCCTTACCCCCAGTTCTTGGCAACTACCAGTCTTCTTTCTCTATCTATGAATTTACCTATTCTGGATAGTTCACATAAATAGAATCATACAATATGTGACCTTTTATGTCTGGCTTATTTTACTTAGCATATTTTCAAGGTTCATCCACATTGTAACATGTTTCAGCATTTTGTTCTTTTTTTAATGCCCAAATAATTTTCCATTATGTATATTTGCCACAATTTATTTATCTCTTCAGCCATTGAAGGGCAATTGGGCTGTTCCTGTCTTTCAGTTGTTTTGATAGTGCTGCTATGAACATAAGTGTATATGTATTTGAGTGCCTCTTTTTAAATCTTTTGGGTACATATGAGAATTGGGATTTATGGGTTATGAGAATTCTGTGTCTGACTTTTTGAGGAGCTACCATAGTGTTTTCCACAGTAGCTGAACCATTATATATTCTCACCAGCAATGTATAATAGTTCCAATATCTCATTTCCTTACCAGTCCTGGTTATTTTTTGTTTTTCTGATTATATCCATACTAGTGGGTGTAAAGTGGTATCTCACTGTGGTTTTTATTTCATTTCCCTAGTGACCAGTGATGCTGAGCATCTTTTCATGTGCTTATTGGTAGTTTATATATCTTCTTTGGAAAAATGTCTATTCAAGTCCTTTGCCCATATTTTGATTGTGTTGTGTGACTTGTGCTTGTTGAGTTGTGAGAGTTCTTTATATATCCTGGATCCTAGACTCTTATCAGGTATATGATTTGAAAATACCATCTCCCATTCTATAGATTGACTTTTCACTTTCTTGGTAATGTCTTCTGATGCACAAAAGGTTCTAGTTTCAATTTAGTCCAATTTGTCTATTCTTTTTTCTGTTTTTCATGCTTCTGGTGATATATAGATATATAGATAATATTACATGCACACGTATTACATATACATGTGTTCAATACATATATAATAACACAGTATATATGGCACATTCTTTGTAGTAAATATACTACATTGTGAATTTATGAATTGTCTTAGAAGAAGTTATTTGAATTTAAATGGACAGCTGGGCCCACAACATGAAAACATTACTAAAAGCATAATTTCTTCACAAATCTCAATTTGGGCAAGAAGGAAGACTTGTGAATCTCTATTTTAAAGAATCATTTCATCTTCTCACTAAATTGTAGTCTTTCTGAGATTACAATAAAAAGTCTCTTAAAACTTGCTTTTTAACTTTTATGTTGCCACATAAGTAAAAGGAAATGATAGTGAAATATCAGCATCATTCTGTTTCAACATTACATTAAACAGAAACATTTAACTATGAAATCCAGGCATCATTAGTTGTCATCTGATTAAGATTTATTTCTAGTTATGTAAGCCAGATATTTACGGCAGCTTTCAAATGATCTAGAAGCTTTTTAAAAAATTTTATAGCACTTCATAAAATCATATATAAATTAGCTGCTTTGAGAAGAAAAAAATCCACACTTGATTGCCTCCTGCTGCTTTACAGATATCAGGTTGTATCATTGTATTAATAATTCGTTCGTTTCATGGAAGGCGTAAGACAACACAGAGCAAATATGTTGCTAAAAATTCATCATTCTAAAGTCAAGCACACCAGCTTTCTCAGGGGTGTGTGTGTGTGTTTGTGACTTTTGTCTTTTATGAAAGCGTTCATTGTGTAGTTACTACATAATAGGCACCATCCTAGTCCCTATAAATACAGAAAAGTTCCTTGCTTTCTTTGAGCTCTCATTCTAAAGATAGAAGACATACAATAAATATATTGATAAAATATCTAAATTAGATAGGAAGAAGATAATATATATGGAAAGTGTTCGATAAGTTTAAAAAATAAACTTCAAAATGAAATTCAACTGGTCTCATTTTGATGGGGAAGCTGTAGGCCCCCCAATTCAAGTCACAGTTCAGCAAACTTGGTGGTCAGTGATTGTCAATACATACCTTGTTTTTCTCATAAACTTCTTAAAACTGAATTGAAACTACATAGCTGGCAGAGCTAAGACATTATCACAGACACAATGGCAACAGCAATACTTTGTGTTTCATCCCAGTGACTGGTTACTTCTGGCCAAGGGAGCGATAATGTGCCTACTTAGACCTGAATCATCTTTTGTCAGGCTAGGAAAGAAAGCACTGATGCAGCCAGGTGTTCCTCTGGGCAGACGTCATTTGGGTTCTCTAATTTAATAGGGTGCAAATAGATCCTAAAATTAAAAACCCAGTTCTCTGTTTATTTCTTCTGATTGGGAAGCAGTCAATAAACTCCAGAAAACATGAGCTCTGTGCTATGTTTCCAATGTCAGCTGCCCCTGTAGCCAGCCAACTTTCACTTGCTATGAAAGGATTCCATTGAATTTCACCAACCAAAAACACAGGAGACTGACTATCCAGGAACCCCACTTTATTTTCAGTTATGGCTTCTTCTGTTTCCATATTTAAAAACAAAAAGTCTTTCTTAACTCTGGTTTTCCAGTTTAACCAGGTCTTCAATTTTACTAACAATAATGTGTTTATATGGTGTTTCAACCCAAAGGAAGCCCCAGTTCCTTATACGAATGTGTACATAGTCCCTCCTTCTTCTCCTCACCTCCCCGTCCCCCAACCCTATACACATGAATCTGGTCACATGTGAAATATGACCTCTCAAGGGTGGAGTATGCTTGATGCTGAAACAGCATATAACATTGGGTAGTATGACTGACTTCAGATGGGGTGTTGTAAGACCAACTAGCAAAAAAAAAAAAAAATTCATTAGAAATAGAACAAGGTGAAGAACTAAAAAGAAATACATGTATTTCTAGTTTAAGATTCAAAGAGAAAATTATTAGATAAGGATTAAAGAATGAAAAAAGGAAATCACATAAATTGGCATAAATAGCATAAAAACTATACTTTTATATAACTGGCAAACAATATAAAATTTGAAGAAAATACATTTTAATTAAGAAGTATTTCCTGGAACCTTAGATTAAGTAGATAGTGTCCTATGGCTACCAACATAGTTGAATTAGATAGATTCTGTTTGGAATTCTAAAAGTATGAAGGAGAATAATAAATAAGGGAGGTAAGGAAAATTCCACAAAGGAAATTTTAATGGTAAGAGGGGATTATACTGGATCCCTAATTATAACTGATCTTGGATTTGTGTAGTGAAAGCATTAAAACAGACACAGGCTCTTCTGGCAATTTTAGGAATAAAGATTCTCAAACAGGGCCTGATACGTGTGTACGTGCACGAGGGTATCAAGCAAACACTCTCCTTAAAAAGTGACAAAGCCACAAGGAGAGAGCATTCCTGTATACTCCGTACTCAACAACAAAAACAACAATAATATGCATCTGCTACAAAAGGAACAGAGGTGAAAAAAGAAATTTAGATTTATATTCCTTAAGTACAATTCCAGTTACATCCATATGCTTACCAAAAACATCAGTGACTGCATAGTGTATAGCAAAATGGATAAAACATTTTCATCCTAGCAGTTAAGCTTCTTTGTATTATGGCATAATTTATTTGTCTTGTATTATTTCTTACTCTTTCTGATACCCTTAGTGCCATTCCAAAGGAAAAAAGTACATTACCCTGCATGCTAAGAAAACAAAGGGCAGTTCTATTCACCATTCTACTCACTTTACACACTTTGTTTTTAATAAGTTGCTCTGTCTCATAATACAGTTTTGCATGTGGTATCTGTTATGCCTTAGCTAAAACGTTTATTTAGCATTTTAACATTAACACTTCAGAAAATCTCAGACCCATAGCATCTTAGTACTTAAAAGTTTTTTTAATTGAAGTACAGTTGATTTACGATGTTATATTAGTTTCAGGTGTACAACATAGTAATTAGATATTTGAATGGATCATACTCCATTTACAGTTATTAATATTTGTTATGTTCCTTGTGCTTTACATTATATCCTTGTGTCTTATTTATTTCATACCTAGTAATTTGTACCTCTTAATTCTCTTCCCTCATCTTGTCCTTCCCCCTACCCCTCTCCTCACTGGTAACCACTGGTTTGTTCTCTGTATCTGTGAGTCTGTTTCTATTTTGTTATATTCATTCATTTTTTTTATTTTTTAGGTTCCACCTATAAGTGAAAACGTACAGTATTTGTCTTTCTCTGTCTGACTTACCTCACTAAGCATAATACCCTCCAGGTCCACCCATGTTGTTGTAAATGACAAAAGTTCATTCTTTTTTATGACTGAGTAATATTCTTAGGTTGTGTCTGTATCTTGGCTATTGTAAATAATGGTACTATGAACATCAAGATGCATATGTCTTTTTAAATTAGTATTTTCGTTTTCTTCAGATATATACTCAGGAGTGGAGTTGCTGGATCGTATGGTAGTTCTATTTTTAATTTTTGGAGCAACTTCTACACTGTTTTTCCATAGTGGCTGTACCAATTGACATTCCCACCAATAGTGAACTAGGGTTCCCTTTTCTCAGCATCCTGGCCAACAATGATTATTTGTTGTCTTTTTGATGGTAGCTGCTCTGATGGCTGTGAGGTGGTGTCTCACTGTGGTTTCAATTTGTTGCATCTTAGTTTTTTAGATGTTCACAAGAACATTAATTTCAGCTCTTCTGTATTACAGGTGAGTCAAGTCCAGAGAGGGCAAAGAAATTTTCCAAGGTCACACAGTAAATAAGGGCAACAAAATAGGAACTAAACCCAGGTTTTCTGTCTTCCTGCTCTGAACTCTTTGCCAAACACACTTGATAGGCCCATCAACGTTTTCTTTTCTTAGCTATTCACTGAAAACCAGCAATTTGAGGACCAAACAAATCCATAAGGAGATGGGTTGTGATTTATTAAGTATCCAGTGTAATGTACACATTTGTGTGTGTTTACATGAAAATTTATGTTCTCTGAACTGGATATAATGAATAATTTGTGTATTTGATGGATGTAATGAGTCTTTTTTCTTCTTTAGACGCTTCTGTATTTTTTTTTACATTTTCTATCATAGAACCATTATTACTTTTTATCCTTGAAATGCTTTTTCTTTTTTCTATAATATGGGAGAAACAGCTAACAGGAACATTAAAGCTTGTTTACTGATGAAAGAAATTATTTTTAGACATTCTATTTAGTGTGGGTATTTTCAAAATCTGTGTGTTCTTGGCTTTGGGTCTTGCAGGGATTTTGCAGGAGGCCAACACAAATAGGGGAAGTAATGTGTTTCCCCAGCACAGGAGGAGACTGACATGGTGTAGGGTTGACTCCCAAAGAAGTGGCAAAAAGTCCAAATCATAATATGCATAAGACTGTGGCAAACTCCTGTTTGCACAGGGCTTAGATTGATAGCCACTGGTACCTAATTTTGTTTGGGGTAGCAGGAATTATGGGATGCAGTGATACTAATAATCACACAGTTAACACTCCTGTTACTGACTCCAGGCAAGTCTCTCTGGGTTAAAAAAGGACGCAAACCAGAGACAGGTGATAGAATACATCTTAGTAAAGGAAAGAGGGTAGTCAAAGTGAAATACTGAAACGATAGACAATATGGGCAATATGGCCCTGCTCTCCCTACCCCTTTCTTCTTTCTTAACCCAATCCCTTTATTAGTGCAAACCATGGCTTTAGGGCAGGCCTCTAATCCCAGCAGGCAGAGCTGTCCAAAGGTTTGGACAAACATTGAGAGGTAAGGGGATAGGAAAGGATTTGGAAGACTGCAACCCTGGAAAGAAAATCCAGGTCAGGGAGCCACAATGGCTTTGCATTGTGGTAGAATTCAGTGCCAGACCTCACCTGTTGGAGAGCCTGCAAGTCCTTTTGTACAGGCAGGCTGGGTTATTTTGGTTTATGTCCTGAGCAGAGCTTTGCCTGCAAGTTGAAGAACTTCAGTTCTCGTATTCTGACAAAAAATGAGAATGTAGAGGCCTACAGATATGATGGGATTGTTTCCTAAATGCAAAACTATGTTAGTCAGTTACTAAGTAGATTTCATTATTATGTAAATAAAAGTAGACCATTTGAAATGACAGATCTTTCTTAGAGCATTTATTCAATTCATGTTGTGTATATCTCTGTAGTATATAAAATAGATACATGTGTTGAAATATCAACTTACCAAAGAGAACTTATCTCCAGGCAGTTTTTCTGTTTGAAGAACTTAAATAAATAGTTCCTAAAATTATTTTTTTAACCTGGAAAAAAAATCTGTCAATCTGAGGAGTGTTATAAGCAAAATCATGTTGAATGTGATATCACAAGCAAGATTATATAGCTAATATTTGTACTATCCTAACATTAATTATGCACATTTATACATATTAACCTGTTAAATCTTTGCAAATACCCTGAGGGTAATTATTAGTATGGTAATTACACGAGCGAGAAAACTGAAATTCAAAGAAGTTGATCAAAATCATATAACCAGCTTATCTTACATTTTGAAATTCAGCCAGGTTATCCTACCTCTAATCAACACTTTAACATAAAACATTCAATTTTTCTAGATGCACAACTCTTCCTAGCTAGTATCTTCTTCTCTATTCCAAATAAAAGCATCCATTAAGAGAAACAGTAGTTGGGAACATTTCTGAGTAAATATATTTCCATCTTTGTTTAGTTCCTAAAACTCAAACAGATTATTCGAGGAAGACAAATTTAAACTGAATTGCTCAAGCTTTACCAAATTGTGGGTACGAATGAGCCTCTATACACAAAATTTCCTTGTTCATTACACAGTTTACACAGCTTCTAAGTCATCAACTCCCATCAAAACATTTCTGAGATGTCCCAGAAATATACTCATGAACAAAGCCCTGCATACTTGGTGCTGCTAAAATACTCTTCTCTGAGCAAAAGCCATTCTGTACTCTGCCCAGAAATGAGGACAGTTATTGTTCTCCTGGCCTCATTTTCAGGGTAGGCTCAGCCTAGGTCACCATGCTATACATTGGTGCAATAGCATGTGCTTTTGTAAATCTGAGCTAGAGTCTTAACTCCATCCTAAAGCAGCAATGTATTCTGAAAAGAGTATCACACTTGAAATCAGAATTTTCAGGTAAATTGGCCACATTTTCCCTGTGAGATCTTAAACAAGATATTTTATTGCTTTGAGCCTCAATTTATTCATCTTTAAAACTGGAGTAACAAAAATGCCAATCATAGGAGATAATTTGGGGATTTAAGAGAGATCACAAATGTGAGAACTTGATTTTACTACACACTTTAATGTAGGTATATTGCATTAGATGGGACTCTTTTGGTTCCAAGTGGCAAAACACCTTTTATTGTAACAGAAACAAAACAGAGTATGCATTGCAAATCTAAATGCAGCACAGCTGGGTCTGAAGCTTCCTTTGACTCTATTTCTTGGTGTGTCTTCCTTCTCTTCTTGGCTGTTCCTCTGCTTCACGTAGGTTCTCCCCACATGGAGGATAAGGTAGTAGCTGATAGGCTTACATCTTGAGCTTTAAAAAAAGAAAGACCCTTTCTCACCCTAGGTCTAGGTGATGCATTTCAAGAAGAGGTTGTGGTCAGCTGTGGTTGAACTATATGTCCAATTTTTTGACTGATTCTGTACCCAGCTTGGGTTACGGGGCCATAGTTAAGGGAAGGCATTCCAGAATCACACAGGGTGAGGGAAGGGCAGTTCTAGAGAGAGGGATGCTGGTGCTGGGCAGAAAAGAGACCATTGCCCACCGTAACTCTGCTACTGTTGTATCATAAGAATCTACATCCATCACATAGCTTTTTCTTATTTATTTAGTGTCCATTATTCTTCATCCCCACTGATGGCATTCAACACTAATCTACGAAACACTTCTTAAAATCCTACTCACTGCCAGTGGTGCCAAGTACTAAGAAAACAAAGACAAAACGGCATGGCTCTCAGTAGCTCACTCTCTAGTTGGGGAGACTGTGATGATACAGCATGACCTCTGTCCTACTAGAGATAAGCATAGAGTGCAGTGAAATACCACCCAGCGGAGTGTGGGGCTGGGTGGAGGAAGGTGCGGCAGAATGGGTCATGCTTCCCAAAGGACCTGAGTGTAAAATCAACCTTGAAAGATGAATAAGAATTAGCCAGGCAAAAATGGTGAGAAAGAAAATCTCTGTACAGTTTAACCAGCTGGTATTCTTTGCTACATATTTTTACCCCTCCTATTTTGATTGTAAGTTTCTTGATAGTGATCATGTCTAATAATTTTTTTGTACTATTCACAGTGCTTACACAATGACAACTACCTTATTGACTGTTGCTGTCTGATATAGTTAATGTTGGTGATTATTTTCATCACTGGCTATCTGGAACATTTTTTTTTCTTCTTCTTAGGAAAATGAGCTAATCATTAATAGTAACGGCATGGCATACAAAACAGTGTCTGTTTCCTGGAAAGCTTTTCAGATTTTGCCAGGTTTCATTTTTTTCACTCAATGATTCTTAATGCTACTCTTATAGCACCATTTTTAGCCAATTTAAGAAGCTACAACCATTCATACATGACAACTCCAAAGTGATGCCTCCTCTGAACCATCCCCTCAACTGAAGAAACGAAATCTGACTTTTGCCAACTGCTTTAGTCAAACTTTTGTTCAAAAAATATATTAAATTAGGAAAATAACATCATGTAGTAATGCCATGCCAGTAAAAATACCACCATGTCCAGAAAATACACTCATGGGTGGCTTGATTTGCCTAGAACAACTAATTAATTTTTTTCCCTTCCCCCAGTGACATACTCACATTCACAGATTGGTTGCTGGTAATATATGTGCTTCCAAAACCACTGATCTCAGATTTAATTCACATGCAAGACTTAGAAGCAAGAAAAAAAATACTGATTTTGAACACCCAGAGACAATTCTTTCTCTTTATGCATGTTTATCTATCTACATTTGGTGTGAGTGGCTTTAGATATATGCATACATAGATTGACCAGAATATTTATTCTTAATATATTGACTATTAGAGAGATTTTTACATTTAACTATATCAGTTGACTCAGCCCCCTCATGTGGTTGGGGTAATACAGATATTTTCTCTGTGAGTGTGGGGTAATTCTCACTTTTTGTGGATTTTGGATATAAGAAGGGAATGGGCAATAGAGACATGCCATCTCTGGAAACTCTGGCAGCATTTGCATTTTCCACGCCTGCTTTACCAATTCCACATCTAACCCTGTGAAGTTTGGGTTTTTTTGCACTTAGTTTTCATTTTGATTGTGTCAAAGAGATATGGACACAATCATATTCATTGACTCCAAGACGTCATTGGTAGAAAAATCTTTCTTTGAAATCCTCATTCAGTTCAATTACATTCAAGATATTTTTGAAAATGTTAAAAGGGATTTTTAAAAAACATGTATTTCTCTTTTCTGGGGCAAATAGGTGGTCCAGTGGTCTTTCCTTGCCTCCAGTGTGGAACTAGAGTGACATTGACCTGTGTGGTATGAGCACAAGAGAACCCAAAAAGATAAAATGAAAAGTATCCTTGATAAGAAAATGCGGAGTGTACATGACCCTGGAGCTCAAAACAGGACAAGCAGAAGGATAAATTCTGAGGCAAGTGGACAGCCTCAGCTTCAGGTTTTTAGGTTGCCTGGGGTGTGTCCCTGAATCGAGAGAAAGGTGTTAAGAATACTCTGGCAATACAGAAATTTTTCATACATTATGTGAAGTCAGGTTTCTTCACATGATGAATGCTTCTAATATACTTGGCATCATTTTCAGGATAGAACTCCTGTTACCACAATTACTTTTCTGGGCCGGGCCTTTCCCAGGGGGATAGGAAGTAGGCCAGCCATGGAGTCATACGATGTTTTACAGAGCTTCCCTCAATTTGACCTCCAGGAAAGGATACTGGCATTCAAAGTAAAGAGTAAGACCTCTGTGGGCTGAGAGTAAAAGGCAGTGTTGAAATATCTAGTGAATTCCCTTGCATGGAAGTTGAAGAAGCCAGAAAATAATGGGAGAATGACTTCCATCACAATGAGAAAGGCCCGGGAGGCATTTTACTTCTTCTCACTGGTCGGATCATACATGTAATGTAAAGAGGGTCAGATGCTACCTTCTACCTAGATATCTTTCTATGGGCCTCATGCCAGTCAGTATGCTTATTAAATGGCATTTACCCCCATCCTTACCCATTTTACAAAAATAATTCTGAGTAACCTATACTATGCTTGAGTTTTGATTAGCTGTCAATATTTTAGGGCATATGGGGAAATTGCATAGGTTTAAATGCTAAGTGCAATTAAGCAAGGATATTTTTGATAGATAAGGGCAGTAAGATAAAGCTAGAAAGGTGAAAGTGTTGTGCTGTTGATAGGAAAGATGCCCCTTCTGCTCAGTGGTGGTGTTCTCTCTTTAGACATCTGTCTGTGGATTGTGGGCCGTGGAATGTAAATATGGACTTGCAGAATATGAACTTCCTCCAAATCCAGGAGCCTATTGAGACCGTTGGTTGGGGAACTGATGATTGTAGGAATGGTTGGTATCCTAGGTAGGGTCTATGTGAGTTTATAGTAGCCTTCTCAGAAAGAGTGGCTCATGAACCTCCACTGCAGTTTGTGCTTGGCTGGAAGCTTGGAAAGGAAATGTGCCTGCTTTGAGAGCATGCAGGCACCAGGCTCTTGGAACCAATTTAATTGCAGTCTTCTTCACAGAAACATGTAATAGTTCTTGGCACATAGATATTTGTTGGATTCTATTAAAATTAAATTGAAACTCAGACATTTTGGTCTACATTTTATATTGTAACAGTGCTGATTCTAGAGGCACAGATACTTTTAATAACTTTTTCATCCATGTCTCGTATTTACTTGTTTGGAAGCTCTTTATAGATTGACCTAATTCCCTCTTATTATCTTATGGCTGGGTGAGATGTCAGCAAGTATCTCCAGGCTTATTCCTTTCAGCATATTGGCCCCATGAGAAAGAAAGTCTTCCCTACTATCTCTAACAGAAATTTTCTGAGGAATCACTGTTTTGATAGACACTGTTTGGCTTCAGTGGCCATTCTTGAATTAGGAATATCCTGACTGGCTAACCTTAGGTAACCCGCCCATTGTCATAGCTGCTGGGGAATGAAGGGCACGATACTGTGACTGACAACTCTGCTTAAACTTCATGGAGATCGGGAGAAGTTCTCCAAAAGGAAGACGTTATTGTTTCTAGTAGTAGAGGAATGATAGAGCATCCTGGGTAAATAAAACAAAAACTACCATAGTCTACAACATATGTGTTATCTCTTAATACTGGAAAGTTTCTACTTAGAATAAATAGAAGGATGTTCAGAAGTTCTCTTTATGTAAAACTCCAGTATAAGCTAATTTACTATCGTTTATTTCATTCCAGCCATTATAGGCAATCGACAATCAATACTTTTCAAGACAATATAAATTGGACTAGAAAAAAGGTAAAGCCCAAAATTACAGGGACATGGACAATGTTAATGAAATGATAGAATTCAGGCTTTGCAGTTGTACCATATTAGGACCATCTTGTACCTCAAAAGATAAACAAAACAGATGGAAATCAGATGTAGCCTAGTGAGTAGCAGGATTATGATGGTAGAAGAGTCAACAACTTTGAGCCCAAAATTGTCCTAGTTCCAGCCCTATCTTTCAAATTGATAATGGAAATAGAGTTCTAAATAGTCTTCTTGCCTTCAGTTTGTCCCACTTGCAATTTGTCATCGTTACCAATGTTATCAATCAAATACACATTTGTGCTCATTACAGTGTCCTGAAAGGCTATGGGGATGGAAATATTAACCACAGTGAGAAATATCAAGCTGGCTTGTCCTAGAAACTGTCTGTGAGGATCAGAGGAGTGATGTAAGCATCAGGTAGAACATGATATTAAGACAATTGGAGTGAGACAACAAGTCTTTCTAAGGCAAGTAAGTGACATTAGGCAGGACCGTAAGAGACAGCAGAATGCCCCAATAATGAAATAGGTAAAGACATCAATATTGAAATAAGGATATTGAAAAAGTGTGGCAGCAGGTATCAGGTATCATAATCAATGGCAAGGTGAATGTTACAGTTAGTGTCTGAAGCAGGGTTTGTAATCCTTAGAAGTTTATGGAAAGGCCTGAGGAGACCCAGGAAAATGGTATGTAGGACTTGACACATATGTGACCCATAACTTTTCACCAGTTTTTTAATGCTCCATATAACCCCTCAAATATTCACGCTGAAAACAAATCTCTATTCAATTTGCTTTTAACGTATAGAACTTATTTGATTTATTTATAGAATATTTAGAAAAAAGTGCCATTTAAATTACAGACATAATATTTGTTTAATGTTTATATGTGATTTTTAACCCAGAATAAGTTTTTGAAACTTTATATTCCAGTTTGAGTGACAATAATAACTTAATACCATGACTGTTTTTTCCACTCTGTTTTTCATTTTTATTCTCTACTTTTGGTTTATTTGGACAAAATAAACATTTTATAAAATGCATGATTAATCATTCCATTTGGAAGATTTATTTAAAAATTTTTTCCTCTCGTACATTTTAAAACAAAGTATTCTAGGAGACCTATTTTTCTTATGATAATAAGACATCATAGAGAAATCTAAGCTGTGTTTTTTTTGTTTTTTTTTTTGCGGTCCGCGGGCCTCTCACTGTTGTGGCCTCTCCCTTTGCGGAGCACAGGCTCCAGATGCGCAGGCTCAGCGGCCATGGTTCACGGGCCCAGCCGCTCCGCGGCATGTGGGATCTTCCCAGACCGGGGCACGAACCCACGTCCCCTGCATCGGCAGGCAGACTCTCAACCACTGCGCCACCAGGGAAGCCCTAAGCTGTTTTTAACAACTTAAATTTGTTCCCACTGCTAGTCACTTTTTAATGGCTGGGATAATAGAGTCATCTCTGTGCTTTCACACTCCAGTGGCTAGCACAATGGTTGGCGTGTAGTGGTTGTTCAATAAATATTTGTTGAACTGAATTGAAATGAATCAAATTGTAAATCTTTTCTAGTCACATGAGTGAAATTAAAAAATATACAACTGTTCTTGGTTGCCTTTGGGAGCTATTCTGATACTAATAATTAAACATTTGCCTTTGCGCCAAATTTTGAAATTTGAGTTGAGGTCACTAACCACATATAATCTGTTTCTTTCTGGAATAGATGATGAAAAAAGTTCAACCCTTGCCAACTCGTTTTTGGAAAGGAAATATGCGGATATAATAAAATTAGAGACAGCAGTATTTTATCCATTTTGAAAGTATTGATTCATAATTAAAATACTGCATGTTAAAAATTGTCAGCATTTACTCACCACAATATGTTGACATGAGGCCCTACCTGGAAGACACAAGAATTCTTAAAATCAAATTGTTGTACTACTCTACAGTGGATCAAATGTCATTCTATAGCTTTTACCCTAAAAGGATAAAACACTCCTCGAGTGCTTTCAATCTCATTTGTTCGAATTCTGTATTTGACAAGCAGCCTTAAGTGTACTCATTTTGTTTCTTAGGCATTTAATTTATTCCAGGAAGGGCTATATTTCATTATAGAAATAAATATTCTGATCCCTAGCATGGCATTATAAATAAGGATATTAAAATTCTGTCATTTCATTAGTTGACTGTTAAAATGACGTGTGTATGTATATATATAAAATTATATATATATACATACATATATACATAAAATTTGGGAGAAGAGATGACATCTATAAAGCTGAGGATCAGTTCCTAGGTCAGTAGTTAGCCTCCTGAGACAAAACTGCTAGGAGAAACAGAATTTGAAGAAGCTAATATCCTCTCTTGATATTTCTGAGTTACAATGTTTTTCTTACGGAATGATTTCTATCAAAATTTGAAAGTTAATAAAGGCCAGTTATGAGGGATGAGTTCTTTTCTTTATATGTGTCTATAACTAAGTTAGTGAATTTGGAATGAGGATTTCTCTTGTGGACTTTTGAAAAGGTAATGCCAAAATCTTAGGCTATATTGTTGTCAATGACACATTTTTTTCAATGAAAAACTTAATCACAACCTTTCAAAAGAGCACTCAAGGCTTTAACTTGTCTATACTCAGAATATAGACAGTTGTACAATCTAAGCCGAGTGCTTATCCAATTCAGTCTCTGAATTTAATATACCTCATATGAGAAAAAATTCATTTGTTTACATGGGGAAAAGAGTAGAGCAACCTAATACAAAATTATAGAATGGGAACCTTGTAATAGCCTCAGCTTTATACTCCAACATCTTGGCATGAGGTCAGTTTTGCTTATTATGATTGGCACAAGCAATAGACTGCCAAGTTAACCTAGTAGACTGGAGTAGATCTAGCTGTTTGCGTCATTAAATTTTGAATGATGGCGTATTTTTACTTTTTTCTGCCAACTTTACCTTTGATAAATAATTCTTAGGATCAATAATTTGTTAGCTGTGACAATCAGGAATTAATCCAGAGAAACTAATTCCATATTATTTATTTTACACCAAATTCTCAAGCTCTCCTAGGGGGACTCTGAGTTATTAGTGTGTATTAAAAGCAAAAACTGAATACAGTAGATTTTCAGTGAGCACTGAGTTCACTCCAGAAGCTTATATAAATGTTCTCATTAAGTTGCAGCTCTACAGCTGTATTAGAGAACTGTTTTATTTAATTCCAAAGCAACCTTTCCAGTGGTTGGCATATCTATCCCCAGGCTAAGGCCTTAAGGTCAGTTTTACACCTTTAAAAACATAATTAAAAAAATAAAATGAACAGCCCCCTCCAATTCTCCAAAAATCATTAATTAAGACAATCAATCCTATAGCAACTTTGGATTGGATTCATATCCCAAGGTGAGTTTTACAAAGAAAAGAACTGAAAAATGTCCTAAATTTCACAAATCTGACTGGTAAAAAATTTCTGGCTTTAGAATTAGATAACTGGAGGTTTGAATGCTAGCCCTGCTACTTCTTGGCTGTGGATTTGGGACAAATTACTTATCCTCTCTAAGCCTCAGTTTCTACTTCCCAATGTTGTTCTGAGTGTAAGTAAATAGAGTATGAAATTGCCTAATGAAAAGCATGGTGCAGTGTAGATATTTTATTTTGTTTACTGTCAGCCTTTCCCCATGATAAGGTGATTTACTTGACGACAGAGATTTTCATCTTTCTGTTTAAATGCTGTAACAGAATTCCATGAACATTCTGCCAGATAGGAATGCTCAGTAAGTATTTATTGAGTAGAATAAGTCTCAGTTTCTTCATTGCTAAAATGAAAGAGGAAATAATTTGCTACATATATTCTAATTTAAGGCCATATCATGATTACTTTTTTCCTATTATGGGGCATTTAATTTATTTCCAAAGTTTTAGAGTATGTGTCTGTACATCAGCATATTTTGTGACATAAACTTTTAAATTCTGTTTCAGCTGATTACCTAACTATAAATTAGTTGGTGTAGAATTATCACATCAAAATAAATCCATATTTTAAGGCTTGTAATATATGCAACAAAATATAATTCCAAAGATATTACTGATATATCAATTTATGATCTCAAAATAATGTGTGAGAATATCTGTTTAATCACACTATCATCAGAATTTTTTAAAATTTTGCCAATGTTAGACAATTTAATTTCATTATCTCTCGCTATCTTTGATTATATAAGATAAACGTATAATCTTATGAAGAAGTTTGCTGAGCTAACTCATGAGTTTTGACCACTGGTAATTTTAAAAGTCTTAACTATCCAATCATTGCTCAGTAAGGAGTGACTGAATGGGTGAGTGAATTAAGTAGTACACCCCAGCATGAAGGGTTATGTCAGCAATTTAAAAATACTGGATTCTTCAGACATCAACTTCTCCAAGTAGATTGAGTTATTGCTTTCTATGCATTGTGAGTATTGTGTACTGTGAGCATTATAATACTTTATGAGTATTTCTCATAAGATGGGGTATGATAAGTACTGTAATAGGAATTAAACAACATGCTGTGGGAGAGAGGAAGGGTTGAGGAGGATGGAAATATGGGCTTTGACTTGGATCTTAATATAAGATCACAGTAGTAAAAATGTTCACTGGTAGAGAGAGGGACTTCCTTGAAAGATAAAACAAGGGTGTCAGATTAGGAGCAAGTTATAAAAGATTCAGTTATTAGACTAAATGTACAGGTTTTTTTTCAAACCATGAATAACCATCAAACTTATTTCATCATGGGCTTCCCTGGTGGCACAGTGGTTGAGAGTTCGCCTGCTGATGCAGGGGACACGGGTTCGTGCCCCGGTCCGGGAAGATCCCTCATGCCGCGGAGCGGCTGGGCCCGTGAGCCATGGCCGCTGAGCCTGCGCGTCCGGAGCCCGTGCTCCGCAAGGGGAGAGGCACAGCAGTGAGAGGCCCGCGTACTGCAAAAAAAAAAAGAAGTTATTTCATCACCAGGTGGATTTTATCATTTACAATTTTCCAAAGCTAATTCTGGCAATGGTGTAGGGAAAGACACAGGGCTAAAGAGAGAGCCTGAATGTGTAGGTGCACTAGAGGAGATGGATTCAAATTTCTAACTCAAGTTAAGACAGTCTTTTCTGTCTTAAAAAACCCACACTTTATTCATGTGACAATATTAAAAAAAAAGACTGCCTGAGATGACTAGCTTCCTTTAATCTGCAAGATATTTATAAGCAATATGCAAATATTTAGTTCTTATTTTAATTCTTATATCACTTTGCTATAAAGTTAAAAGGTATCCTGAACTTGTACCTGAATTAGAGTATAGAAAATGCACAATTTAGGCTTTCTGTCACAACCTTTATATTTTTTCTAACAAATTATGGCTTGTCCTGAGAACTCTATTTTCTTCTTTGGTAGCAACAACAACAAAAAACCCTTCAAAGGCTCACAAATATGTGGTTTGTAACATTTATATAAGAAGTTATATGGAATACTTTCCTAGATTTTACAACTTATGTCATAAAAATAACTTCTAAGAAAACTTCCTAAATTTTCATATTTGAAATCCTTATCATTTTGGTCTTGCTCTTTCTCTATATCTTGTCAAAGTAGATTTTATGTATTCAACTGTTTGTGTAGATAAAGTATATAATTAAAGAGGAGTAAATTTCAACTACTCATTTGGGGGAAAATCACTTTTAAGCAAATTTACTGTACATGACTGTATAAACAGAAAAGTAGGATACATGCCGCTGCACAAAAACATATTTTGTTAGCTTGTAGGATGGCCACACAGGTTGACCGACCTTAAATCACTAGAAAATAAAGGCTTCTTGTTTTGAGCTGATCTACATTGGTTTGGGGCAGGAAACTCATTAGTGGTATTAAAAAACAGAATAGGCTTTTTAATTCATCACCTAACTTGATTTCAAGTTTTCTCTGTTGCTTGATTTTAATCTCTTGGGAGGGTGCCTTACTTTTCGCTGTTATCCAAGTCCCTTACTCTCAAAGAGATGTGAATAAGGACACTTCTGTACTGCCTTTCAAATGAGGATCCCCATGAGTCTTGCATGAAGTACTCATAGGCACCTTTTATAGTACAGGAAATGCAGGCAAATGGAGAGGTTAAGGAAACTGCTCAAGGACATTCAGCAAGTTGCCATCAAAGCCAGAAGTAGTACACAGGCCTTCAGTCAAAGCCAGAAGTAGTACACAGGCCTTCTGACTCCAAGTCCTTGGCACAACTGCCACATTTCAGTCCCTTTCTGATGTTGAGAGAGCAGCCATCTTGGAATCATTAATTTCAGTTAATCTTGCTGCTTAAGAAAGCAAGCGTGTAACAATAGACTTTGAGAGGAAAATAAAGCCCAGAGCAGAAGGTATTATTAAATTTAAATTTAATTCTTACCCTTCTTTAATCTTTCCTCCTGTTCTCAGTTGTCTGTTTCAAGAACCAAAGGTGAAAAATCAGATCGAGAGACAGTTTGTAATGGCGCAGGTGGGATGGCAGAAGTAGTACTGCGTTGGTGTTATTCACTTTATTCAACTCAGTTCAACATGTATGTTTTTTTTATTTTAATTTAATTTTGTATTGAGTATAATTACAACATTACATTAATTTCGGGCGTACCACAATGAGTTGACACCTGAATATATTGTGAAATAATCACAATAAGTGCAGCAAGTGTCCAACGTGTATGCTTGAAAGATTTATCCTGTCCCAGGAACTGCATGAAAACTCCAAACATGATTTAGACATTGCCCCTATCTTTGAGTAGCTGACAGTTTATCAGGAGAGACAGACATAAAAACATACATGTGGCAATAAAGTCTATGAAGTGTTAATATTCAGGACTGTATAGAGCATTATAGAAGCTAAGTGAATGGGTTCAGAATTTAAAATAAAATAAGCTATGAGTCTAGGGAATGTTCTTTTAGGGAAAGGATGCTTGGATTGAGCTTCGAAGGATTCTCATTGTGGCCAAAGAAAAAGTCTGAAGAGACCACAAACAAAAAGAATAAAATTGACAAATGCAAAGAGAAAGTCTGAAGAGACCACAAACAAAAAGAATAAAATTGACAAATGCAAAGAGAGGTGAATTACAAATTCATGCAAAGGGTTATTGTTTAATAATGAAACTGTAGAGGCAGGGAGTTGTGAAAGCTGAAATGAGAGAGGTAGGAAGAGGTAGGAAGAGACTTTGTATGATATGCTAAAGATCCTTCTAAAATCCTTGCCAGCAAATCCTCTTAGGAATGGGAGCCAGAGGGCATAGGGTATGATTTGCTTGTTAGATAGATTACCCTGGTTGCAGGGTGGAAGATGAGTTTAAAGAGGACAAAATTAAGTGGATCATGCAATAATCAAGAAAAGGTTGATAAGGCAATGACTAAGAAAATAGTAATCAGGATGATGACTGATGATGATAAGGTATGAAAAGATACAAATGAGTCTAGATAAGATATGAAAAGATGCAAATGAATCTAGACACAGACCTTACACCCGTCACAAGAATTAACTCAAAATGTATCATAGACCTAAATGTAAAATGCAAAACTATTAAACTTCTAGAAGATAACATAGGAGAAAATCTAGGTGACCTTGGGTATAGTGATAACTTTTGAGATACAACACCAAAGGCACAACCCATGAGAGAAAGAATTGATAAGCTTAACTTCATTAAAATTAAAAACTTCTGCTCGGTGAAAGACAATGTCAAGAGAATGAGAAGACAAGCCACAGATTGGAAGAAAATATTTGTAAGACACACATCTAATAAAGTCCTGTTATCCAAAATATACAAAGGACACTTAAAATCCAAGAATAAGGAAATGAATAAACTCTATTAAAAAATGAGCCAAAGATCTGAACAGACACCTCTTCAAAGAAGATATACAACTAAGCATATGAAAAGATATTTAACATAATTTTTCATCAGGGAATTGCAAATTAAAACAACAATGAAATGCCACTACACAGCTATGATAATGACCCAAATCCAGAACACTTACAATACCAAATGCTGGCAAAGATGTGGAGCAACAGGAACTCTCATTCACTGCGGGTGGGAATACAAAATGGTACAGACACTTCGGAAGACAGTTTGGTTGTTTCTTACAACACTAACATAATCTTAACAAACAATCCAGAAATTGTTCTCTCGGGTATTTACCCAAAGGAGATGAGAACTTATGTCCACACAAAATCATACAGATTTTTAAAAAATTTTTATTGGAGTATAGCTGATTTACATTGTTGTGTTAGTTTCAGGTGTACAGCAAAGTGAATCAGTTACACATATACATATATCCACTCTTTTTTAGATTCTTTTCCAATATAGGCCATTACAGAGTATTGAGTAGAGTTCCCTGTGCTATACAGCAGGTTCTTACTAGTTATCTATTTTATGTAGTCTAATGTGTATATGTCAGTCCCAATCTCCCAATTTATCCCTCCTCCCCTCCCTTATTCCCTGGTAACCATAAGTTTGTTTTCTATATCCATGACTCTACTTCTGCTTTGTAAATAAGTTCATTTGTACCCTTTTTTTTTTTAAGATTCCACATATAAGTGATATTGCATGATATTTGTCTTTCTGTGTCTGACTTACTTCACTCAGTATGACAATTTCTAGGTCCATCCATGTTGCTGCAAATGGCATTATTTTGTTCTTTTTTATGGCTGAGTAATATTCCACTGTATTTATGTACCACATCTTCTTTATCCTTTACTCTGTTGATGGACATTTAAATTGCTTCCATGTCCTGGCTATTGTAAATAGTGCTGCAATGAACATTGGGGTACATGTATCTTTTTAAATTATGGTTTTCTCCAGGTATATGCCCAGGAATGGGATTGCTGGGTCATATGGTAGTTCTATTTTTAGTTTTTTAAGGAATCTCCATACTGTTCTCCATAATGGCTGTACCAATTTACCTTCCCACCAACAGTGTAGGAGGGTTCCCGCACAGATTTTTATAACAACTTTATTCATAATTGCCAAAACTTGGAAGCAGTCAATATGTCCTTCAGTAGATGAATGGATAAATAAACTATGGTACATCCAGACAATGAAATATTATTCAGCTCTAAAAAGAAATGAGCTGTCAAACCATGAAAAGACATGGAGGAACGTTATCTCTATATTGCTAAGTGAAAGAAGCCAATTTGAAATGGTTACGTACTGTATGATTCCAATTATATGACATTCTGGAAAAAACTGTGGAGAGAGTAAAAAGATCAGTGGTTTCCAGAGGTTACTGGGAAGGGAGGGATGAATAGGTATAGCTCAAGAGATTTTTAGGGCAGTGAAACTATTCTGTAAAACACTACAGTGGTGGACATATGACATTATTTGTCAAAACCCATAGAATTTACAACACCAAAGGTGAACCTTAGTGTAAACTACAGACTGGGTTATAAGGATGTGTCAAGGGAGTTTCATGAATTTTAACAAATGTTCTAGTGTGGTGCGGGATATGAATAATGGGGGTGATGGTGTGCATGGACTGGGGGTAATCAAATAATGGAAAATCCCTGTACTTTCCACTCAATTTTTCTGTGAACCTGAAACTGCTCTAAAAATAAAGTTTATCAATTAAAAAAAAAGAGGTACAATTACTATAAGAGTGTGGTAATTGGCTGACTATAGTGTGAGGGAAAGGGAGGAGTCTATATGTTCTCCAGTTTCTGGCTTGTATAATTGCATAGACTATGGTGCTCCTAACTTTACTGAGAATATAGAAATAAAGGTTTTGGGAGAAAGGACAAATTAAATTAGGATTTGCGGGAACATACCATTGACTATATTCTTTAGTTAGCTCAAGATGTGACTCTGAGCCTCAGAAACTATGTCACAGCTGGAAACATTTCAAACTTCTAAGTGTATAAAAAAGATGAAATAAACCAAGAAATGGGACTGAGGAAAAAAGAATAGTGAACACATGATCAAGTGGGATTTATCCCAGAGATGCAGGGATTCTTCAATATATGCAAATCAAACAATGTGATACACCATATTAACAAATTGAAGAATAAAAACCATATGATAATCTCAACAGATGCAGAAAAAACTTTTGACAAAATTCAATACCCATTTATGATAAAAGCTCTCCAGAAAGTGGGCATAGAGGGAACCTACCTCAATATAATAAAGGCCATATACCACAAACTCAAAGCAAACATCATTCTCAATGGTGAAAAACTGAAAGCATTTCCTCTAAGATCAGGAAGAAGATAAGGATGTCCACTCGTCACTATTATTCAACATAGTTTTGGAAGTCCTAGCTACGGCAATCAGAGAAGAAAAAGAAATAAAAGGAATATAAATTGGAAAAGAAGTAAAACTGTCACTGTTTGCAGATGACATGATACTATACATAGAAAATCCTAAAGAAGCCACCACAAAACTACTAGAGCTAATGAATGAATTTGGTAAAGTTGCAGGACACAAAATCAATGCACAGAAATCTCTTACATTCCTATACACTAACAACGAAAGATCAGAAAGAGAAATTAAGGAAACAATCCCATTCAGCATTGCAACAAAAAGAACAAAATACCTAGGAATAAACCTACCTAAGGAGGTAAAAGACCTGTACTCAGAAAACTGTAAGACACTGATGAAAGAAATTGAAGATGACACAAACAGATGGAGAGACATACCATGTTCTTGGATTGGAAGAATTAATATTGTGAAAACAAGTATACTACCCAAAGCAATCTACAGATTCAGTGCAATCCCTATCAAACTACCAATGGCATTTTTCACAGAACTAGAACAAAAAAACCTTAAAATTTGTATGGAGACACAAAACACCCTGAATAGCCAAAGCAATCTTGAGGGAAAAAAATGGAGCTGGAGGAGTGAGGCTCCCTGACTTCAAACTATACTACAAAGCTACAGTAATCAAGACAATGTGGTACTGGCACAAAAGAGTAATGGAACAGGATAGAAAGCCCAGAGATAAACCCACGCACCTATGGTCAACTAATCTATGACAAAAGAGCCAAGGGTATACAATGGAAAAAAGACAGTCTCTTCAATAAGTGGTGCTGGGAAAACTGGACAGCTACATGTAAAAGAATGAAATTAGAACACTTCTAATACCATACACAAAAATAAACTCAAAATGGATTAAAGACCTAAATGTAAGGCCAGACACTATAAAACTCTTAGGAGAAAACATAGGCAGAACACTCTTTGACATAAATCACAGCAAGATCCTTTTTGACCCACCTCCTAAAGTAATGGAAATAAAAATCAACAAATGGGACCTAACTGAACATAAAGCTTTTGCACAGCAAAGGAAACCATAAACAAGATGAAAAGACGACCCTCAGAATGGGAGAAAATATTTGCAAGTGAATCAATTGACAAAGGACTAATCTCCAAAATATATAAACAGCTCACACAGCTCAATATCAAAAAAACAAACAATCCAATCAAAAAATGGGCAGGAGACCTAAATAGACATTTCTCCATAGAAGACCTACAGATGGGCAAGAGGCATATGAAAAGATGCTCAACATCACTAATTATTAGAGAAATGCAAATCAAAACTACAATGAGGTATCACCTCACACCCTTTAGAATGGGCATCATTACAAACAATAAATGCTTGAGAGGATGTGGAGAAAAAAACCTCCTGCACTGTTGGTGGGAATGTAAATTGATACAGCCACTATGGAGAACAGTATGGAGGTTCCTCCCAAAACTAAAAATAGAATTACCATATGACCCAGCAATCCCACTACTGGGCATATACTCAGAGAAAACCATAATTCAAAAAGACACATGCACCCCAGTGTTCATTGCAGCACTATTTACAATAGTCAGGTCATGGAAACAGTGTAAATGCCCGTCAACAGATGAATGGATAAAGAAGATGCAGTACATGAATATTACTCAGCCATCAAAAGGAATGAAATTGGGTCATTTGTAGAGATATGGATGAACCTAGAGACTGTCATACAGAGTGAAGTAAGTCAGAAAGAGAAAAACAAATATCGTATATTAACTCGTATCTGTGGAGTCTGGAAAAACGGTACTGATGAACTGGTTTGCAAGGCAGAAATAGAAACACTGATGTACAGAACAAACATATGGTCACCAAGGGGGGAAAGGGGGCGGAGGGATGAATTGGGAGATTGGGACTGACATATATACACTAATATGTATAAAATAGATAATTAATGAGAACTTGCTGTATAGCACACAGGACTGTACAGTAGAAACTAACACAACATTGTAAAACAACTATACCCCAATAAAAACAAAACAAACAAACAAAAAAAGAATAGTGAACCAGGAATGAATCTTGAGATACACCTGAGATTAAGTTTCTGGCAGAAAAGAAAAAAATATGGAAGAGACAAAAAAGGAATGATGAGAGCAGTAGGTATTTAAATTAGTCACTTAGATAACATGATTATGTTTGTATCGTAATTTTTTCAAAGAATCCTTTTATCAGAAATTTTACTTACATCTCATATTGAACATAGGAGAGAGAGGTAAGGTGTCAGTTCTGCAAATCCTTTTGACAAATTAAGAAACGAATAATTTCTTCATAATCTCCTTCACAGTTTTTATAATTTAGTGCAACCTTAAATGATAGTTCCATCTTTTTTTGTTTTCTATATTATTCCTAAATTATTTTCATATGTTCTACTTGCTTCTGTTTTTTCTATAAATTACTTACCCAAATCATTCTCCATAGTACAAAGATTCACATATCCAACTCTTTATTGAACATCTTCCCTAACTTTTTCCTTCTGGGTGCTCATCTCTGTCAATGGCAACATCATTAATCCAATTATCAAAGTCAGAAACTAAGAAATCACCTTGGCCTTCCTTCTCCTTCAGTCCCCACATCCAGTCCATCACCAAAGCCTATCACTTTTCCTTCCTACCGTTCAAGTAATTCCACTGTTTCCATTCTCTCTATGAATGTCTTTAGTTTAGGACATCATATTTTCTTCTGTAAGCTATTATAACCATTTCCTCATTCTGCCTTTAGTCTTTCCCCTTATGTATTCTGTTGTCAACACCATACACAAATTGAGCATGTCATCAACACCTGCTTAAAACCTCCCATTTTCCTACCTATTTCTTGAGGATAAATTCTAAAGCTCTTTCCATGGCATATATGGCTCTTCAAGACCTGGCCACTCTTACCCCTAAATTCATAACTAGCTTCTTACCGTATTCTGTGTTCCCACCATACTGAGGTACTTGCAGATCCTTGAACAAACGTTTATTCTTTCTCTGTCTCTCTCCTTCTCTTTCTCTCTCCCTTGGGCTTTCTATTCTATTTGCTTGTCATGCTCTTAGTTCTCTTTTATGTCTTTGAACACACACACATACATACGCACATACACACACACACTCTAGTAGTGAATGGATGCACTGGTGCTTCTTTTTGGCAGTACTCACTGATATATCTTCTCATGAAACTGTCCATCTCAAAGTCTGTTTCCAGGCAGCTCAATCTAAGATGCACGGTTTGTCTTTTCATGTCCAGTTAGGAAGCTTTCCATGATTAACCTTTGAGATACTTAGAGAACCTATAATTAGCTTATCTGTTATTTACAAACTATAATATAATCATTTTGCTTGCCAGTCAGTAAGCAACTTGAGGACAGAATTTATCTTTAATTATAGTATTCCCAATGTCTAGCACTGATGCACTTGATAATTCTTTTTTGGAATGAATGAACAGTATGCCCAAGACCATTTAAATATTTGCTGGCTTAAAGGTGCCTAAAATACAGGTTTCATGAGAACAAGTACCAGTGAACCACATGGCGGTGGTTACTCAATAAAATATGGGAGGAAAAACACTGGGAAGTATTCGTTGTAATTTTGCTATACCATTTTCAGACGTTGCTGTATTCCAGAGATCTGAATTCTTGAAAAGAGAATAGAAATATATCCACAATATTAAACGTGAGAGAGATTACACTAGAGATCCTCCCTCTTTCAGAAAACTCGTATAGTATTATGATATTAATTAATTATAGAGGCAAATCATAGGTGGTATAAAGACTATGTTATAATCCTGGAATGTTATAGCTGTAGTTCTATATACAAAGAAATAGGAATAGATTTACTTTCAAGAAATATATTTTTTCAAGCATACAGGCCATTGTCCAAAATTGGATCTGAGCATGCCTTTAGAGTTTCCTTTTACTTCATGTCTACATATATGTAAACATATTTTTAACTCAAGTTGTTTATATAAGATCAGCCAGAGGTCGTTGATAATGAAAAGTTAAAATTCAAAGTCCTACATTCAAAGTCTGTAGGCCATGAAATTATCACTATACTAAAAAAAAGTTATGTAGGTTTGCTGCATGAAAAATTAAAACATTAAGATACAAGAAAATGCATGTGAGAATAAAAAAATATTTGAGTAGAAACAAGGAATGTTGAGAGGAATGTGCTGAAAATAACATAGTAATTGAAACCAGGGAAAGGTGGGGTAAAATGACTGCTGTTAAAAATAACATTATTTTCAGTTATTGTTCTATATAAAGTACTTTCTTTTCAAAATTTATGTCTTTGACAAGTTCTTATACATATGTGAAATTGCCTGACAATTTCAATCACTGAGATGATTTTTATAATATGTATATAGGCACAAAAAAGCCATGCTTTTGTTTCTGTATGACTCTGTTATAGTTGCTGTTTTTTATAGCCAGTTGCCGTTTATAGTTCTATTTATTTTCTCAGTCTTTTATTTCAGCATGTAGTGTTTCTCAGAACTCGAGGATCATTACCATGGCTCTGTAACTGAATCATGCTTTAACATAAGAGTCATGTGCATATTTTCAGTGCTCTGACATACCAGACTTGCATATACTAATCTCATTCACTGTTCTTCACCCTCAACAAACCCATTTTAAATGATTTTCAAGGAGTTCTAGAGGTAGATTGAGAAACATGTGATGATAACAATGACTTATAATTTAATGACTCATGTAGCTAAGCTATTAACAAAAAAGCTGGATATACCATCTGTGATAGTTCACTAACAGCCACTTTTTTTTTTTTAATTTTAATTTTTGGCTATGTTGGGTCTTCATTGCTGTGCGCGAGCTTTCTCTAGTTGTGGCGAGCGGGGGCTACTGCTCATTGCAGTGTGCGGGCTTCTCGTGGTGGCTTCTGTTGTTGCCGAGCATGGGCTCTAGGCACTTGGCTTCAGTAGTTGTGGCTCGCGGGCTCTAGAGCGCAGGCTCAGTAGTTGTGGCACATGGGTTTAGTTGCCTCGCGGCATGTGGGATCTTCCCAGACCAGGGCTCGAACCCGTGTCCCCTGCATTGGCAGGCGGATTCTTAACCACCGCACCACCAGGGAAACTCCTACAACCATTTTTTGAAACAAATACAGAACAATAGAACTTCATTTAATCTGAAGCTTGGTTATATTTTGCCAGCTGTCTTATTGTCAACTGTCTAAGGACATGTTGATCTCATTTCCATTTTGGACATTATTTTCTAGTTGTCCTTTTAACTATCAGTTTTGTTGTAATATTATTGTTTCAAGTATATAGGGTTATAGTATAATTGAACTTTTAAAAAAGTTATTCCTTTTGTATTTGCCTCTTTGGATTAATTTATTGATATATGGATATGCCAGTAGTTGCTTAAAATATACTTGTTGGAATAAGTGAAATAATGCATTGTTAGGCAGCATTGTATTAAAAAATTAGTTGACATAATTGAGATATAGGAAACTTTCTAGTACCCAGTGATGACTTAAAATAAAAATTTAATTGTCAAATGATCTCCTGGTGATGTGGCAAGGCAGTAGATTTCAGTGCAGTTCCCAGACCAACAGCATCAGCCTCAATTGGGAAGTTGTTCAAGATGCAAATTGTCAAGACCCATCCCAGACCTACTGAATCAGAAACTCTGGGGGTGGGACCCAAATATCTGTGTTTGTAAAAAGCCCTCAGGTGATTCAGATGCATGGTAAAGTTTGAGAACCTCTGTCATAAATTACCCATCAGTATAAATCAGTGGAGGCTTTGAAAGATTTACATCAGAATGAGATATAATTTATTTACATTTACTATAATGCCACACTTCTTGTTATACTTACTATAATGCCACACTGCCATGTTACACTTACTATAATGCCACATGTAATTAATAGTTGTTCTCATCTAATTAATAGTTGAGCCATTCTGATGAGTTTTAACTATTTTTCATGAAAGACATCTTTGTCTTGCTAGTAGATTGATCCTTTTATCATTATACAATACACCTCTTTGTCGCTAATAATTTTCTTTGTTCTGAAGTCTACTCTACCTGAAATCAATACAGACAACTCCTCGTTTTCTCTTTTTCATTAATGTTTGCTTGGTACATTTTCTCCATCCTTTTACTTTCAGTCTACCTATGTTGTATTTGAAGTGAGTTTATTATAGTCAGCATGCTTTTGGATTGTTTGTTGTTTTTTTAATCCACTCTGCTAATGTCTATTTTTAAACCGGCATAGATGATTTGGATTTAAGAAATTGTTGATATGTTAAGGCTTAAGTTTGCCCTTTTATTTGTTTTCTGTTTTCTCTGTTTATCATTCCGCTCTTTCTCTCTCTTTTAACTTCTTACGGATTATTTGAATGGTTTTTAAGGATTCTATACTGATTTATTTATGCTTTTTTTTTTTTTTTTTTGCGGTACGCAGGCCTCACTGTTGTGGCCTCTCCCGTTGCAGAGCACAGTGGCCATGGCTCACGGGCCCAGCCGCCCTGCGGCATGTGGGATCTTCCTGGACCGGGGCACGAACCCGTGTCCCCTGCATCGGCAGGCGGACTCTCAACCACTGCGCCACCAGGTAAGCCCTATTTATGCATTTTTAAAATATATCCCCTTGTTAGTTTTCGTAGTTGTTGCTATAAACGTTACAGCATGCACTTTACCGATGCTGATGTTCTGCCGCTTTGAGTAAAGGGTAGAAAACATACTTCCATTACATCTTTTTACCCTTCTGAAACAGTTTCTCTACATACCTTGAGACCCACATCAGGTGGTATTATCATTTTGCTTCAACAATGAAGTATTATTTAAGAAACTCATGAGAAATAGGATAATCTACTATATTTACCCTGATTTTTAACATTCCTTTCTGAAGTTCCAAGTCTTCTATTAACATTTCTTTTCTGTTCAGAGAATTCCTTTAAGGCAGGTTTGCTAGCAACACATTCTTTTGGGGTTTGTTTTGGGTTTTTTTGTTTGTTTGTTTGTTTGTTTTCTTCTTTTCTTTGGAAATGAATTCATGAAGAAATCAGAAGCATGGCTTAATATTGATTCAGCAGCATTTCAAAACATTGTATTGATCTGAACAAAAGATTTCAAAGCCAAATTTGAAAGACATCTGGAGCCAGACTGCCTGATTTCTAAATCCCAGCACCACCATTTACTAGCTATGTGAATTTAGGCAAGTGACTTAATCTCCCTGTGCCTCAGCTTCCTGTTTGTAAAAGATACAAACGGTATCTGCCTTAAAAGGATTAACTCAGCTAATACATGTAAACTACATAGAACAGTGGCAGGCATGTGTGAGAAGTAAATGTCAGTAATTGTTTTTATTAGTGATTATGGAGCTAGATGCTCGTCACAGCATCTGAATTATTCAATTTCCTCTCCTGATTCCAGGCTGACGTAAAATTTTGCTTTAGATGTAGAACTAACAAATTATGGGTAGTGTGCTAATTATGTGGAAACACGAGTTTTAATTTAATTCCCAGTTCACGCCTCAATAGAACTTTGGCAGATTTCTTAAATTCTAAGGGCTCCTTTTTATTGTAACAAGAACAAGACTGCTCTTCTTCCTAAGGCCAATCCCTTCTTTGTATTTTGTTTCACATATAATATTGTGTTGTAAAGAACCTTTTGTTTTTAGTTATCTATTCTTACTCTCGTATTCATCAAATGTTTTTTCTCAATGGATTCTTCATATTACCTTTTATTTTTAAAGTATAATTTACATTCAATAAAATTTACCCACTTTAAGTCCAGTATGTTTTGACAAATGCATAGAATTGTGGAAACCACTACTACAATCAAGATATAGAATATTTCCATTATCTCAAAGAATTACTCTGTGTCCTACTGTGGATGAGTCCCTCCCCTATGTCAACTTCTGGGAACCACTGATCTTTCCTTCTGTCACTATAGTTTACCTTTCCTAGAATGTGTTATCTTTGGAGTCAAATAGTATGTAATCTTTTTGTGTCTCACTTGTTTCACTTAGCATAATACTCTCAAGAGTTTTTCATGTTGCTGTGTGTATTAGTATTTTCTCTCTTTTAATTATTGAGTAGTATTCCATTGTGTGAATATACTATATACTGTTTAACCATTCACTGGTCTATAGACATTTGGTTTGTTTCATGTGTTGGCTATTAAGGAAAAAGTTGCTATGAATATTTGGATATATGTCTCTGTGTGAATATGTGTTTTAACAGTTCGTGGTTGAATACCTAGAATTGTAATGGTTTGCTTGTATATTAGGTATATATTTAACATTTTAAGAGAATGCAAAACTTTTCCAAAATCCACTATAGTACTTTGCATTTTCACCAGCAGTGTATGATAGTTCCAGCTGCTCTACATCCTTTACCAACACTTGTTAATTTTAGCCATTTTAATGGAAACAAGTGAAAACAAGTTACCTTTTGATATTCTATACCTTTTCATGTGCTTATTAGCCAATTTGAATTTTGTTTTAGTGAAGTGTCTGAATCCATGGCCCATGTTTTTTGGGTGGGGGGAGGGGCTATTGGTCTTTTTATTGCTGTGGTCTGTTTTTCTGTATTCTGGAAATGTTCTTTATCAGATATGTGTTTAGTAAATATTTTCTCTCAGTGGGTAGTTTATCTTTTCATTTTCTTAAGAGTGTTTTTCGAAGAGAAGATTTTAATCTGGATGTCAGTGCAGTCCGTAGCTGAGCTGGATCTGACTTTTTTGTTTATTTAGTTCTCATGGGTAACCCACAAGCCTCAAATTCCTCGGGTGGTGGACTGAAGCCGCCTTGCTCTGAGTGTGAGGGCTGCAATGCTGGAGCGTGTTTCTCAATGTTCCTACTACACCCTCACCTTTAAGTAGGCTCTGCTACCTGTGACACACAGGTGTCTCTACCATCTTGCCCCTCCCCCAGCAGAAGCCAGCTGTTACTTGGCATACAGTTTAAGATCCTTGCACATGTGTATTTCTTGCACCTGCAGGTGGCTTTACCCAGTGTCAGGGCAGGTTGGTGGATAGGGCAAGTTTTATACCGGTTTCTTCCCCAGAGGCAGTAGACTTTTGCCTGCGATTGAGGGCCCTTCTCCCACTGGTCAAGCCCATTTCTTTTTTTTTATTGGAGTATACTTGATTTACAATATTGTGTTAGTTTCAGGGGTATAGCAAAGTGATTCAGTTGTGTGTATATATATACATTTCAGATTATTTTCCATTATAGGTTGTTATAAGATATCGAATATAGTTCCCTGTGCTATATATTAAATCCTTGATGCTTATTTATTTTATATATTGTAGTGTGTATCTGTTAATCCCATACTCCTAATTTATTCCATGTCCCCCTTTCTCCTTTGGTAACCATAAGTTTGTTTTCTATGGCTATGAGTCTGTTTCTGTTTTGTAAATAAATTCATTTGTCCTATTGTTTAGATTCCACATATAAGTGATGTCATATATTTGTTTTTGTCTGACTTCACTTAGTATGATATTCTCTAGGTCCATCCATGTTGTTGCAAATAGCAATATTTCATTCTTTTTTATGGCTGAGTAATATATATATATATATATATATATATATATATATATATATATATATAAAATTTCTTCTTTGTCCATTCATCTGTTGACAGACACTTAGGTTGCTTTCATATCTTGGCAATTGTAAATAGTGCTGCTAATAACATTGGGATGCATGTATCTTTTCGAATTAGAGTTTTTGTCTTTTTCAAATATATGCCCAGGAGTGGGATTGCTGGATCATATGGTAGCTATATTTTTAGTTTTTTAAGGAATCTCCATACTGTTTTCCATAGTAGTTGCACCAATTTACATTCCCACCAACAGTGTAGGAGGGTTCCCTTTTCTCCACACCCTCTCCAGCATTTGTTATTTGTTGTCTGTTTGATGATAGCCATTCTGACAGGTGTGAAATGATACCTCATTGTGGTTTAGATTTGCATTTCTCTAATAATTAGTGATCTGGAGAATCTTTTCATGTGCCTGTTGGCCATCAGGCATGGAGAAATGTTGGAGAAATGTCTATTTAGGTCTTCTGGCCATTTTTTGATTGGGTTGATTGTTATTTTGTTACTGAGTTGTATGAGCCATTTGTATATTTTGGAAATTAAGCCGTTGTTGATTGCGTCATTCACAAATATTTTCTCCTGTTCCACAGGTTGTTTTCTTGTTTTGTTTATGGTTTCCTCTGCTGTGCAAAAGCTTGTAAGTTTGATTAGGTCCTATTTGTCTATTTTTGCTTTTATTTCTTTTGCCTTGGTAGACTGATCTAAGAAAAATATTGCTACAATTTATGTCAGAGGATGTTTTGCCTATGTTCTCTTCTAGGAGTTTTATGGTATCGTATCTTATATTTAGGACTTTAAACCATTTTGAGTTTATTTTTGTATATGGTGTGAGAGAATTCTAATTTTATTGATTTACATGAGGTGTCCAGATTTCCCAACACCACTCGCCTAAGAGACTGTCTTTTCTCTATTGTGTATTCTTCCCTCCTTTGTTGAAGATTAAGTGACCATAGGTGTGTGAGTTTATTTCTGGCCTCTCTGTTCTGTCCCATTGATCTATATGTCATTTATGCCAATTCCATGCTGTTTTGATTATTGTAGCTTTGTAGTATTGTCTCAAGTCTGGGAGGGTTATGTCTCCAGCTGTGCTCTTTTTCCTTAAGTTTGCTTCGGAATTTCTGGGTCTCTTGTGGTTACATATACATTTTAGGATTATTTGATCTAGTTCTGTGAAAAATGTCATGGGTAGTTTGATAGGGATTGCATTAAATCTGTAGATTGCTTTGGGTAATAAGGCCATTTCTCTTAAAGCATTATCAGGTCTGGCAGTGGACAGGTTTCTTGCTCTTCCTCCAAGAGCAAGTGGCTTTCCATTTGTACTGGAGAAGTGTCCACAGTGCCAGTGGCTTTCAAGCCTGTGGACTAGTGGCTGCTGATCTCTACTTGGAACTCTCAGGGCCCACGGCTCAGATAGGCTTCTTCTGGTTCACCTGTGTCCCCCTCTAATCTTGGCAGGTGTTGCTCACCTGCACAGCTGATACTCCCAAAGCTTTGCTTTGCTCTTGTCCCCAGTCTTCCTCCCAGGCACTGGTGGAGGCCTGTAGGGAATGGTTGGCAATGGTTGTAGAATCCCCTTGCATCTGGGGCCCTAGAGATTTTAAGCTATCCTGGGCTGACACAGCCTTTAAGAGACTGGTAAAAATTTCAGTGTTTTTCTTCTTACTTTTGCGGTTGCCTCCTCTTCCTCTCATGTTCTGTTAAGATGAAATAGTTTATATGTCCCATCTCCTATTGGAGGGGCTTGTCACACTTTGGAATCTGAATAAGTTGGTTTATTTGTGACCTCAGGTCTCTGATAGGCTCCAAAAATTATGGCACATTTTTCCCTAGGATGGAAGTGACTTCCACTATGCCTGATTATACATCCTACGTCCCATGAACTTTTAAACAAGTGTCTCCTAAAGAAAAAGCAGGTTCCATGTCCCACATCTTCTTGCCACTGACTTTTGACTCTCATTCCCTCATAGTAGCCATATTTTTTTATTTTGTGAAGATTAAATGAAAAAAAAAGTTTGTAAAAATCTAGCAAACAACTAATGGTAGCTTTTAATGTCACTGTTAAATAAATACTGGACTACATTTAAACAAAAGTAACCCTACTTACATGGTCTTTCCATTCCAAAATATGGAATCATTCTTGTTAAAAGCAATATATTTTTCTTAATACTTATACATATCATTAGATTGAAATGTAGTGGTATAGGAAGCATTAAGATAAAAAAGTATATGATTACACTTGATCTTTACAATGTGCATCATTAAGTGTTATTGGGTAAATATTAACATTGAGAAAATATATCAGCTCCAATATTCATATTGATAAAAGATGTACATTTTAAAAAAAGAAATTTATTCATGTGTCTCAGGACATAAGGAATGTATCTCAAAGAAAAGCTGCAAAATTTGTACAACTAAAGATTTGCTGAAGTAAAAATGTTTTCTTTGGAATTAAAAGTTAGCCAGAATATTTATCTGTAGGAACAATGCTCAATATGAAATAACAAATGCAAATTTCATTTTATAATCCATTCAGGATTTAGAGGTTTGGTTTGGGGCATATTCAAATGTTTAATTAGGAAAGGAAATTCTCAAGCATCAGCTTTTTGTTTTTTAATAACCATTTCTATTTCATTTGGCAACATAGAGAGCATTTTTTTCCTTTTTCCTAGCAGCTAAATCTGGTTTCCAAGCTCTAGTCCAGAGAATTATTTTAGGCATAAATTCCTGTAACTTTTAAAAGTTTTAGTGAGAAAGTCTCAATTCAAAATTTTAGAAAGCTAGCACAAACCTTTTAGATTTAGTTTTCACGTAAAAAACCCTCACAGGTATGTCTAAGCTTTTGAATAATACATCAAAATCCCATAGCTCTCAGTTTAGAGATGATTGTTTTCATTTCTAGAAATGATTATGTCTCTCAAATTTGCATTAAATTATGGTTTGCTAATTTACTGAGGAATAAAAATATTTCAACATACATTTTTTACCTACAGGGTATAGGAAGCATTTGGGTCCATTACATTTCCATAACGTCAAATTTAGAAATTATAGCTCAAACTAGATACATTTCTTAAATGAATTTCTAAAAAGTCCATCAATGGATGACTTTTTCATAAACTTCTCTTTTCACAGAGTCATTTTAAATAATTAGAGGTTAAATATTATGCCCCAAATTATGTCTTATACAATGAATTAAACAGTTTTTTCCTTCACTTAGAGCTTTTATAATATTTACAAAATATATTTTAAAGGAATTTTTAAAATATGTCTTGTTTTCCTTATCACTTTCTTTAAAACACTAAATTCAGATTGCTCTTAACAAGTTTTGACCAAATTTTAAATTCTCAACCAATTATAACTGTCAGTGAGAATTGGTATCAGGACACATTATTGTCTCTAATATTCATTAGATATCATTATTCATTCATGATATGAAAATTCTACCTCAGAGTTCCTTAGGTAGAATTCCTGTTTTTATTCTCTTCATCCAATTAGAATTCCTGATATGTTAGCTTCCTTATTATGTTTCCTCTTATTTTTCAGTACAGATTTTGACAATAAGTTAATGGTATGCATAGGATGCCAGTATCAGATGATTCTGTAGAAAAGAAGGGGAGAGAGGGAGGGAGGGAGGGAGGGAGGAAGGAAGGAAAGGAGGGAGGGACAGAGGAATGGAGGAAAGGGGGACCTGGAAGACATTATGCTAAGTAGTTTAAGTCAGTCACAGAAGGACAGCTACTGAATGATTGCTGTTATATGAGGCATCTAAAATAGTCAAAGGTATAGAAGTAGACAATAGAATGGTGATTACCAAGGGATGAGAGTAGGAGGTTATGAGGAGTTGTTCAATGGATATAAAGTCCTTTGATCAGATCTGGTCTGGATAGTAATTCCTGTTATGACCTGTTCCCCGTGACCGCCTCATCCCACCAGGACAGTGGAGGTATTCTGGACTAAGATTCTGCTCCCTTATATAATGACCATTTTATATTCCTTTTCATAATGAGAAATAACAAGATCTTAAGGTCAACAATAAGGGAACACAATAATATTGACCGAAATAAGCGCCAGCAGCTAGTTCAGGGAGAGGTTTGGGGATAAGAAATGAGAGTACATTTCATTTGATCTGAGTAATCATTCTTGGGGAGCAAGTCTGTTTTAGAGCCTAGGGAATCACTAGAGGTGTCTTTTCATTGAGATTGGAAGAGAATAAGTAATATTGACAAAACTGTTAAATTAATATAAAACCTTCATTTTTTCCTATTCCTTTTCCTTATTTAATAAGCTTCTCAGGTTTCACTCTCCATGACAATTTTTTTTTGTCATTTTCATAACTATCAAATGACTTTTTTTTTAAAGCAAGAGTAGTTGGATAATAGTCTGAGAAGGAAAATCTGGACACTCTAACTCTACCACTGCCACCCACATGAGTGGAAAACATTTGGTTATTTTCTCTATTTTTGTTTCCTTTCAGAGCTTCTTATGTGGTTACTTCATCTTTGACCTAAATCTTAAGTAATTTTTTAAAGCAAAGTTATATTGTGCAGTTCTTATTTGGGAAAAAGGGAAAGAAAGACAAAAACAAAAACCATTTCTTTCAGTGGTCATTGGTTTCCAGATAAATTCAGATAATATATAAAATCCTGAAATAGAGTATCCTTGATACAAAATACAGAATATTAACAATTAATTTATTCTTAAAAATATTCAGCCACTACTTACTGATTGTTTTTATATACTAAACAAGGGCAAACCTAGGCTTTGTGGAGTATGAGCTCATCTATTTGGGTTGTCTTTATAAGATAAAGGATGCAAAAATATGCCTGCTATGTTAAAATACAAACACGAATATGTTATTTAAAATAAAAAATCATATTAAAATAAATCCAAAACCTTACAAATGCCACAAACATTACAAAATCCAGAAAAATAACATATTTTTATTAATAATTTCATAATCACCTTTATAAAATTTTTTCTTGTACTTTTGATGGCATATACTTTGATAGCCTCTTTATATAACAATTATTTTACAATATCATTCTCAGTAGAAGAAAAAGAACATAATTCTGTTTCTCCTTTAGCCTGGTTGATCAGTTTTTAAAATATTATTATTGACAGTATAGAAAAGTTTATTTGGGCCTCACAAACCATTCTGAATAATTTCATAAAAATGTTATAATTACTTTCAACTTTGGGAAACCTCAGTTAAGTTTCTTTCACACATGTCCCACTAAACCCAATCTAAATGTCTTTTCAACTCATATTTTCCTTAGGAGCGTTTCAAAAAATACAGCCACTCTGTCACAACCTGGCAGAAGGAAAAGTCTGATAGAGGAGAGATCAGACAGGGAAGAGACAATGTTCTTAACCAAATGTAGTTTAAAAATCTTAGCTTTTCAAATTTTATAAAAAAAATACTATTGTGTGGATGCATTATTAGGATCTCCCCCATAGCCTTGGGAAAGACACATGCAAGTGAGCACCCTGAAGCTTATAAACATTAGCTTCACAATAAACTACCTCTGATGATGTTACAGTGATGAACCAGATGAATTCCTGCGTTCTGTATATTTTTCATTCTGCTGTGAGAGAGAAAATAAGCATAGTACTTAAAAATAGATTATGGTAAAATGAAAATAAAAGGCAGGTACAACAGAGAATAATTTGGGAGAACTTCAAGATGGCAGAGGAGTAAGACGTGGAGATCACCTTCTCCCCACAAAGACATCAAAAATACATCTACATGTGGAACAACTCCTACAGAACACCTACTGAATGCTGGCAGAAGACCTTACATTTCCCAAAAGGCAAGAAACTCCCCACATACATGGGTAAGGCAAAAGAAAAAAGAAAAAACAGAGGCAAAAGAATAGGGACGGAACCTGCACCTCTGGGAGGGAGCTGTGAAGGAGGAAAGGTTTCCACACACTAGGAAGCCTCTTCACTGATGGAGACGGCAGGTGAGCGGGGGCGGGGAAGCTTTGGAGCCATGGAGGAGAGTGTAGCAACAGTGGTGCAGAGGGCAAAGCAGAGAGATTTCGGCACAGAGGATCAGTGCCGACTGATCACTCACCAGCCTGAGAGGCTTGTCTGCTCACCCGCCGTGGCGGATGGGGGCTGGGAGTTGAGGCTCGGGCTTTGGAGGTCAGATCCCAGGGAGAGGACTGGGGTTGGCTGCGTGAACACGGCCTAAAGGGGGTTAGTGCACCACAGCTAGCTGGGAGGGAATCCAGGAAAATGTCTGGACCTGCCTAAGTAAAGAGAGCTTAGTTGCTCTCTTCTCTCTTTTTTTTAATTTACTTTAAAATTTTAATAATATATCATTTTAATTTATTATTTTAATAATTAATTTTATTTTACTATTTTTCTTTCTTTCTTTTCTTCTTTTTCTCCCTTTTCTTCTGAGCCGTGTGGCTGACAGAGTCTTGGTTCTCCAGCCAGGTGTCAACCTTGAGCCTCTGAGATGGGAGAGCTGAGTTCAGGACATTGGTCCACCAGAGACCTCCTGGCCCCATGTAATATCAATTGGTGAGAGCTCTCACAGAGACCTCCATATCAAAGCTAAGATCCAGCTCCACTCAACTACCAGCATGTTCCAGTGCAGGACACCTCATGCCAAACAACTAGGAAGACAGGAACACAACCCCACAATTAGCAGAGAGGCTGCCTAAAATCATAGTAAGTTCACAGACACCCCCAAACACCCCACCGGACATGGACCTGCCCACCAGAAAGACAATATCCAGCCTCATCCACCAGAACACAGGTACCAGTTCCCTCCACCAGGAAGCCTACACAATCCACTGAACCAACCTTATGCACGGGGGGGCAGATGCCAAAAATAACACTAACTATGAACCTGCAGCTTGCAAAAAGGAGACCCCAAACGCAGTAAGTTAAGCAAAATGAGAAGACAGAGAAACACACAGCAGATGAAGGAGCAAGGTAAAAACCCACCAGACCAAACAAATGAAGAGGAAATAGTCAGTCTACCTGAAAAAGAATTCAGAGTAATGAGAGTAAAGATGATCCAAAATCTTGGGAACAGAATGGAGAAAATACAAGAAAGTTTTAACAAGGATTTAGAAGAACTAAAGAGCAATGAAACAGTGATGAACAATACAATAAATGAAATTTAAAATTCTCTAGAAGGATTCAGTAGCAGAAGAACTGAGGCAGAAGAATGGGTAAGTGACCTGGAAGATAAAATAGTGGAAATAACTATCACAGAGCAGAATAAAGAAAAAGGAATGAAAAGAATTGAGGACAGTCTCAGAAGCCTCTAGGACAACATTAAATGCACCAACATTCGAATTATAGGGGTCCCAGAAGAAGAAGAGAAAAACAAAGGGACTGAGAAAATATTTGAAGAGATTATAGTTGAAAATTTCCCTCATATGGGAAAGGAAATAATCAATTCCAGGAAATGCAGAGTCCCATACAGGATAAATCCAAGGAGAAACATGCCAAGACATATTAATCAAACTATCAAAAATTAAATACAAAGAAAAAATATTAAAAGCAGCAAGGGAAAAACAGCAAATAACATACAAGGGAATCCCCATAAGGTTAACAGCTGATGTTTCAGCAGAAACTCTGCAAGCCAGAAGGTAGTGGCAGGACATATTTAAAGTGATGAAAGGGAAAAACCTACAACCAAGATTACTCTACCCAGCAAGGATCTCATTCAGATTCAACAGAGAAATTAAAACCTTTACAGAGAAGCAAAAGCTAAGAGAATTCAGCACCACCAAACCAGCTTTACAACAAATGCTAAAGGAACTTTTCTAGGCAGGAAACACAAGAGAAGGAAAAGACCTGCTATAACAAACCCAAAACAATTAAGAAAATGGTAATAGGAACATACATATCAATAATTACCTTAAATGAAAATGGATTAAATGATCAAACCAAAAGACATAGACTGAATGAATGGATAAAGAAGACCCGTATATATGCTATCTACAAGAGATGAACTTCAGACCTAGGGACACATACAGACTGAAAGTAATGGGACAGAAAAATATATTCCATGCAAATGGAAATCAAAATAGAGCTGGAGTAGCACTTCTCATATCAGACAAGATAGACTTTAAAATAAAGACTATTACAAGAGACAAAGAAGAACACTACTTAATGATGAAGGGATCAATCCAAGAAGAAGATATAGCAATGGTAAATATTTACGCACCCAACATAGGAGCACCTCAATACATAAGGCAAATGCTAACGGCCATAAAAGGGGAAATCGACAGTAACACAATCATAGTAGGGGATTTTGGAACCTCACTTTCACCAATGGAAAGATCATCCAAAATGAAAATAAATAAGGAAACACAAGCTTTAAATGATACATTAAACAAGATGGACTTAATTGATATTTATAGAACATTCCATCCAAAACCAGCAGATTACACTTTCTTCTCAAGTGCTCATGGAACATTCTCCAGGATACATTGTATCTTGGGTCACACATCAAGCATTGGTAAATTTAAGGAAACGAAAAGTGTATCAAGTATCTTTTCTGACCACAGCACCTTGAGACTAGATATCAATTATAGGCAAAAATCTGTAAAAAAATCCAAACATATGGAGGCTTAACAATACACTACTAAATAACCACGAGATCACTGAAGAAATCAAAGAGGAAATCAAAAAATACCTAGAAACAAACGACAGTGAAAACACAATGACCCAAAACCTATGGGATGCACCAAAAGCAGTTCTAAGAAGGAAGTTTATAGCAACAAATCCTACCTGAAGAAACAAGAAACATCTCAAATAAACAACCTAACGTTACACCTAAAGCAATGAGAGAAACAAGAACAAAAAAACCCTGAAGTTAGCAGCAGGAAAGAAATCATAAAGATCAGATCAGAAATAAATGAAAAAGAAATGAAGGAAACAATAGCAAAGACCAATAAAACTAAAAGCTGGTTCTTTGAGAAAATAAAATAGAAGATAAAATAAAATTCATAAACCATTGCCCAGACTTATCAGGAAAAAAACGGAGAAGACTCAAATCAGTAGAATTAGAAATGAAAAAGAAGAAGTAACAACTGACATGGCAGGAATACAAAGGATCATGAGAGATTACTACAAGCAACTGTATGCCAGTAAAATGCACAACCTGGAAGAAATGGACAAATTCTTAGAAATGCACAACCAGCCAAGACTGAATCAGGAAGAAATAGAAAATATGAACAGACCAATCACAAGCACTGAAATTGAAACTGTGATTAAAAATCTTCCAACAAACAAAAGCCCAGGACCAGACGGCTTCACAGCCGAATTCTATCAAACATTTAGAGAAGAGCTAACACCCATCCTTCTCAAACTCTTCCAAAATATATCAGAGGGAGGAACACTCCCAAACTCATTCTGCGAGGCCACCATCACTCTGATACCAAAATCAGACAAAGATGTCATAAAGAAAGAAAGCTACAAGCCAATATCACTGATGAACATAGATGCAAAAATCCTCAACAAAATATTAGCAAACAGAATCCAACAGCACATTAAAAGGATCATACACCCTGATCAAGTGGGGTTTATTCCAGGAATGCAAGGATTCTTCAATATACGCAAATCAACCAACGTGATACACCATATTAACAAATTGAAGGAGAAAAACCATATGATCATCTCAATAGATGCAGAGAAAGCTTTCGACAAAATTCAACACCCATTTATGATAAAAACCCTGCAGAAAGTAGGCATAGAGGAAAGTTTCCTCAACATAATAAAGGCCATATATCACAAACCCACAACCAACATCGTCCTCAATGGTGAAAAACAGAAAGCATTTCCACTAAGATCAGGAAAAAGACAAGCTTGTCCACTCTCACCACTCTTATTCAACATAGTTTTGGAAGTTTTAGGCACAGCAATCAGAGAAGAAAAGGAAATAAAAGGAATGCAAATCGGAAAAGAAGAAGTAAAGTTGTCACTATTTGCAGAGAGTGGATCTTAAATGTTCTCACCACACACGAAAAAATGGTAACTAGGTGAGGGGTAAATGTATTAACTAACCTTATTGTTGTAATTGTTTTACAGTATATCCATGTATCAAGTCATCACAGTATACATTAAACTTACACAATGTTACATGCCAACTATATCTCCATAAACCTGGAAAAAAATTTCACTCCTTGTGGCTACAGTTCTTTTCTCTGTGCCATATCAAACTAAATGTGAGACACAGATCCACATTTGTCCCTACTCACTATTTAGTTCATCCAGAAATTAAATTAGTGATACCATGAGGTACTATGCATAGCAGAACTTTATCAAAAGTTGGAGTAAACAGAGTGGGTTGAAATTGCAAGCCGGCAATGCATTCAATATTTACTATTAGCTTACTGATTGGAAGGTATCTTTGCTTTTGCTTTTTACCAACCTTGGGAGTTTCTTACTGGGTCTCCACTCCCACCCCTCATGTTAATGGACCCTGTGTCTCTTCGTAGATTTCCTTCTCTTTTACCTAGTCTACCACTGTTCATTAAAAAGTTATTTTTTCTCATCAGCAAAGAGAGAATCAGTTTGAAGAAGTACCTCAAAAGGCAAGAGTTAGGGAAGGGTTTTTAGAGGGCTTTGAGGGTTGCGGTATTAGTCACTGGATGGTGTTAGGGCAGAAGTTAGGAAGAAAGATCTTATAAACTAAGAGATCTGCTGCGACAGTCAGTGGTCTTATTTTGGGGACATGTGTGTCCTTATAGGGTTACTCTTAAATCGGTTTGCCTTTGATCTTATATTGGAACACAAGAGTTTGTACTTCACACTGGTATTTAAAATAATTTAAGCTTTTAACTCTCTACCTCAAGTGATTTCAAGATTTATTTTGTACATCCAAAAGCTCTTTCAGGAACTTTCTAAAACAAAGAGCACTTCCCTTTGTTTCTCCATACTTCATCTGCATAAAGCATTTCCAGAAACGTAAAATTATAGCCTTTCCTTAAAATATGTATAGTTAAATTCTTAGAAATGGTGTTCTTTCTCCTCCAGTCTCTGTTAGGGACATAAAAACACCCCACTCTATTGGAAAGCAGAATGAAAAGACTTAAGTTTCTTTTGTTTAAAAATTACACATTTCCCTTCCTGCAGTGTTGTGGATTTTATTCTCTTTATTAGTCTCAATTTTCAGGTGAGGAAACTGATGCTTGTAGATGATAAGTAACTCACCTAAGGCATGACACAGAGATGTGGCCCCTCTGTGGTGTTAGAGTTGTGATTTGTTGAGAACCTGCTATGAGAAAGCACACAACATGAGACCCTTGCACACTCAATCCCCTCATTTCTCCAGTGTTTGGAACTTTTTTTAATAGGTAAAGCATACTATGGATTTATCTTCATGTCTTTGTCAGGGCAAAAATACAACTAATAATAATTCTGAAGTGTGAAATTTTTCAGTATAAAATACTTCCTGGAGTGAACTCTCCTAACTTTTGCCTTGGGAGAAGCAGAATTTACCTGTGGTTTACCCTATTTGTAAGGGGCTGATGAGAAATCCTGAGAACAACTGGTGTCTGTACATCCACTCTCCTCATCTTCATTCTCACCCAGGATCTGTCTCCACCCCAGAGCTTAAGGAGGAAATGTGCTTGGGAGCAATACCTCCTCTCTCTTTCTGTCACACCAGCCCCTGAGTCCATAAGGTCACCTACAACACGACCAACTACTTTCTTGAACGTTTACACTGTGACTGGCACTCTGCTGGAGTGTGGTTTCTAGACAAGTGTCCCTGCCACACCTGAATGGGCGTGCAAGTGTAATACGTATCAGAGAGAACACAGCCATCTAGCTTATAGGGAACATACTTGGAGTCCAGAGGATGTCTGAGAATTTTGTTACTGTTCAAATGAGATTTCCTTCAGACCTGCTTGACTTAGGTGTCCATTGTGGCAGGAAGGAGGGAAAGACTGACTTTTGTATGTGATATAGGGAAAATCATCTCTCCATTTCTCCATGACAAGAGGAAAATAGGAGTCTTCAGCATGGAGGGCCTCTTTCTTGCTAATACAGATCAACTCTCCAAGCATCACTTCAGCCAGCTAGGGTTGAGGACAGACGTGAAGAGTACATAGCACAGGGATCCTGTTCTCCTATACTTACATAATCATATTTAGTATTTACAAAACTCTATGATGTAGATATTTTAACAATCATCTAACAAATAAGGACACTGTTCCAAGAGAACAATTAATTTGCCAGAGGTAGTACAACTAGAAATTGAATTTGGAGTTGTATCCAGTTAGGTTAATAAACTGTCCAAAGTTAGTATGCTTGGGTTGACTTTGTAATCAACTCAGTTCAGTGTAAATCCAAAACCCAGGCTTATGTCCATTATACTCTGCCGCCCCTTCTATGTATTTTAAGACAAATTACCACATGGTTTCCTTATTACTAACCACTGTGCTTATTGGAATCCAAGTTTTTTAGGGTTTCTCTTCTCTATAATGTTTAGTAATGACTCATACTAACATAGCAATTATATGAAAATGTAAGCATCAGAAGTCTGAAATTAATGGAAGTAAATATTTTTTGGTTAAACTCATATTTGTCTACTAATTTTCCTTTAGGTCAAGCTAATTTATTACAAGCTGATGTTACTGGGTTGCAATACCCTGCATTATCTCTTATCATATCGCCAATTTCTTAGGAATTCACACATGTCCAAATCTTTTTGGAAGGTAATGAAAGTTGTACAGTGGTCAGACTTATAGACCACAGAAGAAGGGAGAAAAGTATTCTGGTTTCACTGGTGGCATGAATCAGTTCCTGGTACATAGCAGATAATCAACATTTTATTTAAACTTAAAATGAATCATTATTTAAATCAATATATAAAAATTAATCATTATTTTAAAAATCTGTTAATACTTTCAAGATTGAATGAAAGACTCTGCCGTCTTTAATCATGTTTCAAGGTGGCTTTTCTTGTTTGAAAACTCAGGAAGATAATATTGTTTCTGAAGTTAAAATTTAATCACTCATGAGGTGGAATTTACCATGTAAATTATGTAGGTCGTGTAAACATTGTTTCTTGCTCTCACAAAATATTGAGGACTTCACCATTTCCAGTTGGAAAATAAAGCCAAGCAAATGAAAATCAGGAAAGAGGATTGTAAAAAAACAGTGTTCCCTTTAGCTGGCTTCTTTCTGTGCTTATTCATTACAGCCATTATATTTACCGAACAGTTAAAGCAAGGAAAATTATCGTCAGGAAACCTCCTAGACACTCTTGTAACCATTCACTGAATCCAGGGCATGTGATTATTACCATCATTACTTAAGGAGCAAGAAGATCTGAAGTTTGCATATGTTTACAAAAAGATGGCTTACTTTACTTAGTAAATAAATAATTATTATTTTCTAGTAAATACAAAAGTATGTCACTAGTAAGTTAATTAGCATGTTCTGCCTCATAAATAATCAATGCACATAGCTTATTTCTATTTCCTTAGTCCCATGTTTCTCCATTTTAGCAGCCTGAATCATGTGGTAAAGCAGATTGCAGGATCCTGCCCCTAGAGAAATTGATTTAGTAAATCTGAGTTTGGGTCCAAGTATTTGCGTTCTGCTTTTCTAAAAATTCCCAAACGCTGCTGACTACTGGTCTGGGGACCACACTTGGGTAATCACCGTGTTAAACTGTGAGGAAACAGTTAGGAAATAAGCTATCATTTAAAAATAAATATCTAGTATTTTTTTTGAGAAATATTATTGCTTCAGCATTCTTAAACAGCTGCTTTATTTCTCACAAAGTGTACTCATCCAGGTAGACCTCAAACAGAAATTCTTACACCTACAGGGGATATTTAACCTGAAAAAGAAAGGATTAAGGGGAAAGAAAGTCTTCACAAAATCTTAGGATATCATATAGAAGAGAGAATAGACTCTTCCTGTTGTCCCACAAGCACAACTAAGATAAATAAACAGAAATTAACAGGAGTTAGATTTTGGCATGCATGAGGATTTTTGAAGTGGGTAACATCATGCAATAGGAGTTTTCTGTCAATGGAAATAGCCAGTCAGCACCTGGGACCACCTTCCAGTAAAACCAGTGAGAAGATTCCTACCCTAGGCTGCTTCTTACTTTCAAATCTAAGAGTCTATACTTTTTGATAATTAATATAGAATTTTTAAAAATATAGTTGAGGGGTTCAGAATCTAGAGAAATATAAATAACGCCTTAATACACTTGAACTCCATTTATAAGAAGTATTTAGTTACTCAGATGTCATATATGGAGAAGATTACTGGCCTCTCCTCCATCTATTGCCCTTTTTCCTGGGAAAATGGCTCCTCAGCCAGATTGTATTTCTCAGCTTCCCTGTGACTAGGTATGTCCAAGTATGACCATGAGGCTAGGTTCTAACCAATAGGATGTAAATGGCAATAATGTATACAACGTTCAATTCACTTAATAAGAAGACCCTTGCAGCGTACTGGCTCTTTCTTTTTCCTTCCTAATGGCTGAAGATGTTGACATCTGGAGCACCCATGGAAACCTAGTGCTTAACTGTGGATTTTTCTGGATTTCTGGAGCCATAGCCACGTCCTACTCATCCTTCACTGAGAAGGATACCAGTTAACCTGTTTAAAAGTTAACTTGTGGATCTTTTTGTTACTGTAGCATATCCTTCTCCCTACCTAATGCACTACAATTTAAGAACTTCAGGGGATAGTTTTGGCTTAAATACAAGAAAAAAAAAACAAACTTGATTTGGTGAGCTGGCCTAATGGTGTAGCAGTTATTTGTACAACAGTTGAAATTGAAAGGATACTTATTTGCATTCCATAAAAAGCCCTCTGAGTAAAACGCAGTACAGTTGACCCTTGAACAACGCAGGAGTTAAGGGTGCGAACCCTCTGTGAAGTTGGAAATCCACTTATAACTGATAGTCAGCCCTTCCCATAAACGGTTCCTCTGTATTCATGGTTCTGCATCCACAGATTCAACCAACTGTGGATCGTGTAGTGCTGTAGTATTTGCTATTGGAGAAGAATCTGCGTGTAAGTGGATCCACACTGCTCAAACCCCTGTTGTTCAAGGGTCAACTGTATGTGCGTATTACGAGCAGTCCTGGGGGAAAGTTCAGCAGCATATAATCTGAACCAGAATTACGGCTTATTTCTCATGATGATTTTATAAAAAATGATAAAATTCTCTAAATAGGATTTTTGCAGTACAACACGTGCTTTTAAAGATTGTACATTAGATTTCTCATTCATATATATTAGGTGGTATAGAAAATATGTACATTTTACAGTTCTAAACAATAATAAAACTATTGAATAATTCAGTGGAATTTTTAGCATAACACAAGAATTTAATAATCTATTTTTATTCTATTATTTGTACAATTAATAATTCATAAACCTTAGCTTTCGTGTGTGCTACCCTTGTCCTCATTATCTCTATCTTTATATCATTTACCTGAGAGTAATCTGAGACACACAGAGTGGTCTTTTTAAAGTCACACAGCTAGTTAGTAGTAGAGCCATAGGTTTGACACTCACATGTGGATGGCTCAGTTTTGTTTCTGTTCTCACTAATCATGCCACCTGAGTGAATTTAGTTGGTTCGTGTGGTAGATTGTTGCTATGATGGCCCCCAGTGGATAATGCCTGCATTTGTGTAGTCCCTCTCTCAATGATCTTGGCTTGTCTGTGTGACTTTCTGTGATGAATGGACATTAGTAAGTGGGATGCCAGCAGACATGTGAAAAGCCCTTCTGAACTGGGGCTTGGGCTGTCTTGCTCTTGGCAACACTGCTGACATGTAAAAGCCTGGCCTAGCTCACTTGAGGATAAAACCGTATGGAGCAGACATGAGCCTTCCCAGATGAGGCTCCAAGCTGACCCACCAGCTGACTGTAGCCACGTGAGTGACCACAGGCAAGACCAGCCACTGAACTAACAAGCTGGGCCTAGCCCAAATCATCAGCAAATAAAATGATTGTTCTTTTAAGTCACCAAGTTTTGGGGTGGTTTGATTCACAGAAATAGATAAGTGATAGAGCTTGCAATTTGAGGTGATTGTGGTGTATTTTCATTTAATCTGGCTAGTTTTCCATGACTTTCAGATATGGTAATCTACTGATAAAATTTCAATCTCATTCTTTGTAGCTTTCCCATCTTTCCTCTGAGGCTGTATGCTCTATTCAGAACACTCTATGACATAAATCACAGCAAGATCCTTTTTGACCCACCTCCTAGAGAAATGGAAATAAAAACAAAAATAAACAAATGGGACCTAATGAAACTTAAAAGCTTTTGCACAGCAAAGGAAACCATAAACAAGATGAAAAGACAACCCTCAGAATGGGAGAAAACATTTGCAAATGAAGCAACTGACAGAGGATTAGTCTCCAAAATTTACAAGCAACTCATGCAGCTCAATATCAAAAAAGCAAACAGGCTAATCCAAAAATGGGCAGAAGACCTAGACATTTCTCCAAAGAAGATATACAGATTGCCAACAAACACATGAAAGAATGCTCAACATCATTAATCATTAGAGAAATGCAAATCAAAACTACAACGTGATGTCATCTCACACTGGTCAGAATGGCCATAATCAAAAAATCTACAAACAATAAATGCTGGAGAGGGTATGGAGAAAAGGGAACCCTCTTGCACTGTTGGTGGGAATATAAATTGATACAGCCACTATGGAGGACAGTATGGAGGTTCCTTAAGCAACTAAAAATAGAACTACCATATGAGCCAGCAATTCCACTACTGGGCATATACCCTGGGAAAACCATAATTCAAAGAGTTATGTACCACAATGTTCATTGCAGCTCTATTTACAATAGCCAGGACATGGAAGCAACCTAAGTGTCCATCGACAGATGAATGGATAAAGAAGATGTGGTACATTTATACAATGGAATATTAGCCATAAAAAGAAACGAAACTGAGTTATTTGTAGTGAGGTGGATGGACCTAGAGTCTGTCATACAGAGTGAAGTGAGTCAGAAAGAGAAAAACAAATACTGTATGCTAATACATATGTATGGAATCTGCAAAAAAGAAGTGTCACGCAGAACCTAGGGGCAAGATGGGAATAAAGACATGGACGAAGAGAATGGACTTGAGGACACGGGGAGGGGGAAGGGTAAGCTGGGACAAAGTGAGAGAGTGGCATGGACATATATACACTACCAAATGTAAAATAGATAGCTAGTGGGAAGCAGCCGCATAGCACAGGGAGATCAGCTCGGTGATTTGCAATGACCTAGAGGGGTGGGATAGGGAGGGTGGGAGGGAGGGAGACGCAAGAGGGAGGAGATATGGGGATATATGTATATGTATAACTGATTCACTTTGTTATAAAGCAGAAAGTAACACACCATTGTAAAGCAATTATACTCCAATAAAGATGTTAAAAAAGAAGAGGCTCTATTCCATACGTTGAATTTCATTATTTTTTTCTAATCTTATTTGACTTGAAATCTTTCAAGAAACTAAATGTTAACTTAGTAGCTACAAGAGAATTGATAAGAGAGGTCTTAAAATTGCTTAATATGTACCCTTTTTTACATGTATTTTTTACATCATAAAGAAAGGGGGGAAAAGCTCACTAGAAGGTAATGAGAACAAGAGAATTTAGCACAATATTCACTAAACCAGTAGTTGGCCACTTCTTAAGAGAGGTATGCCATAGTTTTAGCCTGAGGGTGGTTATTTATTTATCTGTTTGCCAACTTGGAGAAGAGTCAACCAAACTGATTCTTAACTTTTATGTACAGAGAGTAAAAGTTATGTGGCTATTTTGTGACCATCAATTCTCCTGACAGTAGGAGCTGTCTCAGAAATATAAAGAAAATTGTGTAGGTGGTATGAAACATTGCCCCCCTACCCCACTGTCATGCTGTCTTTGGCACGTACATCATAGGATCTTGATTACTGCACTGAATCCTAAGACATAAGTGGAAGATTGTGTGTTGAAAAGTTTACAGGGCAGCATGGTTTTAATTTGATGTCTTTTTTTAAAAAGAAAGTTATATGCTACATAACAGTGATGAAAAGTTTAGTGAGTGTGGAATTAGTTTTGAGAACCAAGCTCTTGATAACCCTTCCAGGCCTGTCGACGTATAGTAACATTGGAACTGGCAAAAAAGGTTGGATAGTTTATTTTCTTTTAAAGTCAAAGAAGGTCAGTGTCTACCCATGTTCAAACATTGCATGTCATGCCTGTCCTAATAATAGTTGAGTCTTTTCACAGAGTGTTTTCACAGCAACATGTCATTTGATAAATTCATAAATGTAAGAATAAATGACTAAATGAAACGTACCTTAATCATATTTCTGTCTTTCTCTGATTTACTTTCTCTGCAATTTTTTCTATATTATTCCTGTTATTACAATTTTTAGTGTGTGTATGTCTAAAGTGAGCACTGACTTAAATCATATCATTTTGAGCCAAACTTTCTGTAAAAGCATAACTGAAATTTTAACAGTATGATCTGCAGATTGCAAGACTCTTTTGAATATATTACAGTAAACCATTATCATGTGTTACTATTATTATTATATAGTAATATGTTATTATTATCTTTCTATTGATGAAGAAACCAATTCAGAGAGTTAAATGACTTGTCCAAATTCCCACAGCCAGCAAGTGAAAGAAATGGTGCCCAAATCCAGGCTTGCTGGTCCAAAGTCACATGGCTCTTCTTCCTTAATGCTGTATTTGTGAGACAGAAGCCATACTTCCTGGCCCAATCCACCCCTACCTGTTCCCATAACTAAATGACCCATTTCCCCACCGGCTTGGAATGTTGGTGGCTGACAACTGTCAGCTGAGTCAGCAAGTCCTCTTTGGGATTTGCCCTAGCCCAAGAAGAACACAGCCTACCCCATGATCACACCTCTCAGGAGGATGTCAGTCCACGTCCAGTTACTAGTTGATACAAGAGCATAACAGCCTGTCACTCTCCCCAGCTCATAAGAGCCATTCTAGCTCTAGAGCTTCCCTAGTATGATTGGCTGATGCCTTTGTTGCAGATACATCACAATTCAACTTCCGTCACTGGCCAATCCCGGAGTTGATGCTGAGATCACCTGCCCATGAACTAATTGTACAGTTTCTGTCTTAGGGTCTGATTCCTGGGGAACCCAACAAGTGAACTTTCTTTGTAATGTGTTTCCTTTTTTAACGTATTTTATGCTTCTTTAGAACTGTATTCATTCAGTCAACAAAAATTGCCCTCATATGAGTCAGAAATGAATTACGAAAGACAGAAACCACTCTATTTTCAGCAAAAATGGATTTAATACAAGGAATTGGCTCTTTCCAAAACGTTGGAATGGCTGAGTCCCCATGACTGACCACCATCTCTGCTACAGTCCAAAAGATGACGATTAAACCATCATGTTGTACATCTCAACTACGTAGAAGTTTTATTTTTTAAAAAGAGAAGATGGAGAATCAGGAAGACTTGTCTAATTGATGAGTGCAGATCTCAGAACCTTAGTTAGCTGTAATTCCAAGATCAGAAAGCAACTACTAGAACCATTGGCTCCAAAGTCACATCAGATCTGCTAGATCTGCACCAGCAAAATTTGGACACCCTGTACAATCTCTGCTTCTTTCCCCAAGTAACATTTCAATTTCAAATAGATGCATGCAAATGATTCAAGAACATGAGTCACATCTGAAAACTTACCTGGAAAAGTTGGGGTTTTTTTGTTTGTTTGCTTGCTTTTTTTTTTTTTTAGTTTTCTGGCTTTTGCAGTGAAAGAAGTCACCCCAGAAGGAAATTGGGACAGAAGAAGTATGGGCCAGTCTACTGTATCTACCACACACTGTTTGCCTTCACCAGGCTTATATTTTAGACAAAATATAAACAAAAAAATAAGCAAATAGATATGACAAATTTATAACACTCTTAGGTAATATTATTAGAAGATCAACAGACTTTAAAAGTGAAAAATGTTTGTTTGGCAACAGTCAGCATAATTTGTTCCTTATAGTAATTCATATAAAAGTGTCAGTGTGATACAGTTAATTGAAATATACCATTTGGCAATGGTTATATGAATTGATTTGGGCCTTGAAGGGTAGTCTGCAAGTTTAGACGTGCACTACCACTTTTGAAAGAATTCTATTAGACTCAGCAAAACTGATTAATTAAATTTGAGGAACTCAAATTAACTCACATTTCTCCAGATTTTAGATGTGAAAAGATTAAGACTGAAGAATACAGAATATAGATTATCGTATCCAAGAAGTTTATATTTTGAACAAAATAATAATAATAAAGAAAAAAGTTCTTGCTGGGTAAGCCTGAGCAAATAATACAAAATTGAGTATAGAACACTGATGCTTAAGATGTTCTTGGTGAAAGATTCCTTTGAGAATCTTGTAAAAGCTATAAACTCATCATATTCCAGAAATGTACACACACACACACACACACACACACACACACACACACACACACACACACATATATATACATACACAAAATACTTCATAAATATCATCTGGTTCATAGACCCTTTGAACTCCTGAGATCTCCTAAAGTTCTTGGGTCTTGGCTTAAGAAGTTCTAGGCTAGGGGAATTCCCTGGCAGTCCAGTGGTTAAGACTCCGCACTCTCACTGCCAAGGGCCCGGGTTCGATCCCTGGTTGGGGAACTAAGATCCCTGCAAGCGGCGGTGCGGCCAAGAAAGTAATAATAATAATTTTTAAAAAGGGCAAACTCTAAAAAAAAAAGTTCTACTCTAGAGTGGCATGCTCTCTGAAATTTCTCAGGATTTTGTGAGTTTTCAGTTCTCAAAAAGTAATATGTATACAAGAATGATACACGTATGTGATGTATATATACATATATATCATTTAAGTACACGTATAATATATATGTACATATATATGTACTTGTACAATACAAATATATATATATATATATACACATAATATATTCTACTAAATATCATTCTGGCAAGGAAGTGTTGCCTAAGTTAGTTGTCTCAAAAGTTGTTACTTTTGAGTAAATGTAAAATGTTTTTGAGAATATTCTTCTCCCCAGTTTTCCATTTGTTTCTCTGCTTACCTCTTTTATAAACTAATAAAATAGAGGCAGATTACCTAATACCAACTGAGTAGTGGTCTGACCTTGAGCAAGTCGTGCATCTATTTTAGTCTTCATGTCTTCATCTCTAAATTTCTTTCATAATGTGATATATATTCTGTTTGCTGCTAAGATTTTTTAATTCTTTCAATTGCTCCTAAAATTCGGGATTGTATTTATTGGCTTTTTGGGATAGATGCAGGCAATGTATGGATCAGAGCAGGTCCTGCTATCCATTATGCTTCATCAATATGAAATATTAAACTAAAGGAAAAGGGATATTTCTTATGCTCAACCCACAAAATGAATGAATGAATGTGCCTCTCTTTAGGAACAAATAAAACCTCTTTAACTCATGATAATAAAACTATCATGGGGTCTATGACCCAAGTCGCAGATTGCCCAGAGCAGCATAGAATAGTGACGCTGCCCCACAGGACACTGTCTGTCTTTGATGCTAAATTTGCTAAAGGAATGGGGTAAGTAAGAAACTAAAATAGCCACACATTTAGCTGTGGCCCAATGTGCTTAGGCATGGAAATTTCTGGGGAGGGGCCTCAAAGACACTGATTAGCCAGGAAAGTATTAATAATCAGAGTGACCGTAACAAAGTTAGCTCAGGCCTGGGTAACAGTGTGCAAAGCTTAAGACTATCTGTGCCCGTCCCCCTCTAGGGAGTAGATTTAGAAAACTTGGTTCATTTTGTTGTTATTATAGTACGGAGAGCATGACATTAAAATGCTAGGTCGCCAATCCAAGAGGAGAGTGCTGGAATCAGGAACAGTATGACATTTGATAACAGGGCAGGTGGTTTAAGAGGGAGTCAGCATCGGTGGCTTTATAATTTGCTGTTTCATTTCTGTGTCTGGCTTCTGCTTCAGCCAGCTGGCATGAAGAGGCTCTCTGGTGTATGGAATCAAGAGGAGAATAAAACTCACTCAGGCTTTGCTACAGATAACCTGAACATTTTGAATCTGGTTCATGGCAAGAGAAATGTGTGCTTTGGGTTTACTTTTTTTTTTTTTTTTTTTTTTTTGCGGTACGCGGGCCTCTCTCCGTTGTGGCCTCTCCCGTTGCGGAGCACAGGCTCTGGATGCACAGGCTCAGCGGCCATGGCTCACGGGCCTAGCCGCTCCGCGGCATGTGGGATCTTCCCGGACCGGGGCATGAAACCGCATCCCCTGCATCAGCAGACGGACTCTCAACCACTGCGCCACCAGGGAAACCCTGGGTTTACTTTTTAATAGCGGTGTTATGTTGGCTGAGTTGAGTCTTCTTTATGACTTGGGAATTTGTTTGTAAAGTAGTGCCTGTATTTAAGATAAACAATATTTACTTACAGAAGGAAATTGTTGTATCAACTGAAAGCAATTGGCATCCATGAACAACGGCTGCTTAATAAGAAAGTATCTGTTGACAAGTAATAGAAATTGTTCAACTTTTATTGAAGGATTAAGCATGGTTCTTCCTCTTACCTTCCCCTTGGTCTATTAGATTGGTTTACTACTTGAATTTAGTCATTGTTATACAATCATGAAAAAGAGAAAATGTTGTGTATCCTTTGTCTTTGAAGTGATGTCTACTTTTTCTTTAATTTTTCTATCAATGTATAATGCATAACAAAAAATTTATGTATATAAAATCTTGTGTTCAGCTCAATTATCTTGATACGTTAATCCAGTCTTTGAATCCAGCACCCAGATCAAGATGTACAATATTACTAGAAGCTTCCCTTGAATTCTCCTAGACATCACCTTCCCCCAACTTCCCCAAAGAGAACAATTTTGACTTTCATCACACGGATTATTCCTGCTTAGCACATTTAAAGAAATGTAATCATATAGTATATATTTTTACATCTGGCTTCTTTCACTCAGTGCTATGTCTGTGAAACTATATATGTTGTTGCCTGTAGAAGTAGATTACTAATGTTCATTGCCATGCAACATTCCACTGTATCAATATTCTAAAATTATTTACATTCTTCTATTCATGAATATTTGGGTTGTTTCCAGTTTTTCACTATGTTAAATAACGGTCTCGTTAATTTTTGTACACGTCTTCCAATGCACATATATGCACATTTTCAGTACCTAGTGTATTTTCTGTGGCATAAGGTATTTATATCTTTTGTTTTAAGAGATACTGTTAGACACCTTTCCGAAGAGATTGTACCAATTTATACTCTCACTTGCAGTACTTGCCCTCAGCATTTCTGGTAGGTGTATAGTGGTGTCATTGTACGTATTATTATGTGCATTTGTGTGCTTGTGTGTTTCATCTAATCTCTTTTTTTAAACTTTAATTTTTTAGAGCCGTTTTAGGTTCACAGCAAACCAAGAGGAAGGTACAGATATTTCCCCTATATCCCCAGCCCATACACACATATAACCTCCCCAGTTGTCAACATGCTCTACCACAGTGGTACATTTACTATTGAAGACCTACATTAACACATCGTAATCACCCAGAAGTTCACTCTTGGTATTGTACAGTCTATGGGGTTTGGACGAATGTGTAATGACATGTATCCATCATTATAATACGATACAGAGTATTTTCACTGCCCTATAAATCCTCTGTGCTCTCCCTATTTATCCTCACCCCCTAACCCCTGGTAACCAATGATCTTTTTACTATTTCCACAGTTTTACCTTATCCACAATGTCATATAGTTGGAATCGTACAGTATATAGCCTTTTCAGATTGGCTTCCTTCACTTAGTAATATGCATTTAAAGTTCCTCCATGTCTTTTCGTGGCTTGATAGGCCATTTCTTGTTAGCACTGACTAATATTTCATTGTCTGGATGTATCACGGTTTATTAATCCATTCCCTTACTGAAGGACATAAAGGTTGCTTCCAAATTTTGGTAATTCTGGATAAAGCTGCTATAAACATTTGTGTGCAGGTTTTTGTATGGACAATAAGTTCTCAACTCCTTTGGGAAGTTACCAAGGAGAGTGATTGATTGCTGGATTTTATGTTAAGAGTATGTTAGTGTTGTATGAAACCACAGAACTGTCTTTCAGAGTGTCTGTACCACTTTGCATCCCCACCAGCAATGAGCGAGAGTTCCTGCTGTCCCACACCCTTGCTAGCATTTGGTGGTGTCAGTGTTTCAGATTTTGGCTATTCTCATAGATGTGTAGTGGTATCTCACTGTTGTTTTAATTTAACATTTTTCAGATGACATGTGATGTAGAGCTTCTTTTCATATGCTCACTTGTCATCTGTCTTCTTTGGAGAGGTATCTGTTAAGATTTTTGGCCCATTTTTAAATCAGTGCTTCATTTTCTTATTGTTGGGTTTTAAGGTCTCTTTGTATATTTTGGATAACAATCCTTTATCAGATGTGTCTTTTGCATATATTTTCTCCCAGTCTGTGGCTTATATTCTTATTTTCTTGACACGGTTTTTCACAGAAGTTTTAGTTTTAATGAAATCCAGCTTATCAATTTTTCTTTCCTGGATCATGCCCTTGGTGTTGTATCTAAAAGTCATTGCAACACCCAAGGCCATCGAGGTTTTCTCCCATATTAATCCTCTAGGGGTTTTATAGTTTTACATTTTATATTTAGGTCTATAATCCAGTTTAATTTCTGTGAAGGATGGTAAGGTCTGAGTTTTGTTTTTATGAATCTAGATTCATCATTTATCAACATGTATGTGTTCAGTTGTTCCAGTGACATTTGTTGAAGAGACTATGTTTGCTGCATTGTATTGCCTTTGCTTTCTTGTCAAAAATCAGTTGACTATATTTATATTGGTCTATTCCTGGGGTTGTTATTCTGTTCCATTGATCCACTGGTTTATTCTTTCTTGATTACTGTAACTTTACATTAAGTTTCCAAGTCAGGTTGTGTGAGTCTTTGACTTTGTTCTCCAACATTACATTGGCTATTCTGGATTTTTTGCCTCTCCATCCATACTTTAGAATCAGGTTGTCAGTATCCACAAAGTAAGTTGCTGAGACTTTCATTGGGATTGTACCAAATCTATAGATCAAGTTGGGAAGAACTGACATCTTGACAATACTGAGTCTTTCTGTCCATGAACATGGAATATCTCCCCATTTATTTAGTTCTTCTTTGATTTCATTCATCAGAGATTTATAGTGTTCGTCATGTGTATCTTGTACATATTTGTTGCATCGTGGTTTTAATTTGCATGTGCTTTATGGCTAATGGTATTGATCACTTTTACATGTGTTTATTAGCCATTTGGATATCCTCTTTGTGAAATGCCTGAAAAAGGGTTTTGCCTACTTTTTTCTGTTAGGTCATCTATTTTTTATTGAGTTGTAGAAGTTTGTTATATATTGTTTATTTTTCCTATATAAAAATATATATAGCAAATGTTTTCACCCTCTCTGCCTTTTAAACTATCTTCATGAAATATTTTGATAAACAGGAGATCTTAATTTCTATGAGGTACAAATAATTAGTGTTATCTTAAGCTAATGCTTTTTGTTTTCTCTTTAAGAAAACTTTACTATATTGGTCATCAAGATATTCACATACATTATCTTCTACAACCTTTATTGTATTATAGTTCAGATTTAGTTCTGCACTCCATCTGGAATCAATTTTGGTGTATTGAGGACATAAGGATTCAGATTCCTTAGCATAACTTTTTCTTCCACTGCAATGCAATGTCACCTAAGTAGATGGCTGTATACATGACTCTTTTTCTGGACTCTTTATTGCATGCCGTTGGTCAGTTTTTCTATTCCTGTGTCAATATCATAAAGTATTAATTATTGTGATTTTTTGATAGGTGTTGATATCTGGTAATGTTAATACTCTGACTTTCTTCTTATCCAAGATCACCTTGCCTTATCTTGGCCTTTTTGCATTTCCATATGAATTTTAAAATAAACTTATCAATATGTATAAAAATGATGCTATGACTTTAATTGGGATTACATTGAATCTATACATAATTTGAGGAAGAACTGATATATTTCCAATCCTTAATAAATTCCTGTTTATTTAGCTCTTCAGTTTTTCTCAGTAATATTTTGTAATTTTATGTATAAGGATTTTGCGCAAGTTTCATTAGATATATATTAGAAATTTGATGTGCTTGATATTAAAATTAATGCTTTCTTTTAACATTTTTATTTTCTAATTGTTTTTATCTAGCAGCCATATTAAATTTACTTATTGATTCTGTCATTTTACAAATGCTCTTGGATTTTTTTGTGTGTGCATATTCATGACATTTGCAAACAGCGTCCATTTATTTATTCCTCTGCAAACCTTATAATTTTCATTTCTTTTTATATTATTGCACAGGCTAGTGCATCTGGTACAAAGTTGAATAGGACTAATGATATCAGGCTTCATTATCTTGTTCCCAGTCTTAACAGGAAGTTTTTGATTTTTTTTTTTTTTTTTTTTTTTTTTTTTTGCGGTACGTGGGCCTCTCACTGTTGTGGCCTCTCCCGCTGCGGAGCACAGGCTCCGGACGCGCAGGCTCAGCGGCCATGGCTCACGGGCCTAGCCGCTCCGCGGCATGTGGGATCTTCCCGGACCAGGGCACGAACCCATGTCCCCTACATTGGCAGGCGGACTCTCAACCACTGCACCACCAGGGAAGCACTGATATGTTTTTATTAAATATAATTTTTGCTATGGACTTTTGTATTATAGATATCCTTTAGCAGATTAAGAAGATTCTTCTCTATTCCTATTTTGCTAAAATTTTTACCATAAAAGAATATTGAATTTTATTAAAAGCTTTTCCTACATCTATTGAGATAATTATGCCATTTTCCTCTTTATTCTATCAATGATATGAATTAGATTGATTGCTTTCTGAATATTAAACTTCTCTTACAGACCTAAAGTCAACCCTATTTAATGTTGTTATATTATCTTTTGATATGATTTGCTCACATTTCATTTAAGAATTTTCTACTATGTTCCTGAAAGAAATCTGTAATTTTTTTTTTTTCTTATAATATCCTTTTAAAATTTTAGAGTAAAGGCTATGCTGACCCCATAAGCTTAGCTGGGGACTGTTCCTTGTTTTTCTCTTCTCTGAAAATGTTGTGCAGAATTTTTATTTCTTTCTAAATGTGTGCAAGAATTCAATAGTGAAGCCTTCTGGGCTAGGGTTTATTTTTTTTTAATGAAAGTTTTAATAATATATTCAATTGTTTTAGTAGTTGATGGATAATCTGAATTTCTTTCCTTTTATCTGTCAGCTTTGGTATATTTTATTATTATTTTCCACCTGAGAAGTGTTTTTCCATTTCATTCAAATTAAAGAAAAATAACTAGGACCATATTTTATTATACAAAGCAAAAAATTTTGTGCATTTTATCAATTACATCAAATATATTAAATGCTATGTAATATTGATAGGATATTTTAGCAATAGGTAAACCTTAATGCTATTTTGAGCAAACGTCTTTATTTCCCAGTGAGATTTTAGGTTAATTAAAATAAGAATATGTTTTTGATAAATATGATTGGTAACCCATGTCCTCCACATTTCAATAACTGTGAAATCTACATAGTTCCAATAAAACCCAGTATTTTTGTTTGCAATTAGATGGTCTTAAGAGTTCTTTTCTATTTCCTTGATCATACATCTTCTTTAGGTTAAAGTGCTTGCTACTGTGAAAGACTTGTTAACAATTGGAAGTTGAATTACAAAATTCATGGCTTCATTGTCTCAATATCTCATAAAATATACTGTTCTTTATCTATTGCCTACATCTTAGCCACTGTCTAGAATTTCTCATAGTTTTAATTACATGTTCATTTATTTTTTCTCATTTAGATATTTTAAAAGATTATAAATTCTGTCTAGTTTTTTAAGAGAATTAATACAGATTCCAATTCCTCCAGAAATATCACCCTAGGTTGTAAAATCCCCTCAGCACTATTTACCTTTCTCTCCTTAGAAATGGGTCCAGAGTAGGGCAAACCACAGGTAAACTCACAGGGTTTCAGTAGTGATGGTGACATGAGGTGAGGAATAGTAAGGGCAACGTTCAGGATCTAGGTCAAGAATATTAGTGAGGGCTCCACCAATTCAAATTTAGGCTAACTTGTATGAAGTCCAGAGGCAAGGACTACACAGGCTGTCTTTATTAGGAGTTGGGTTATACAAGCTCTGGGACAGCTCCCATTCTTTGTGGCTATCCAGGCAAGTCATCTCACCTATTTAGTGTGGCTGGGTAGACCAAGGAAAGCACTGACAACTGGGTGTTTTTCATGGCTAATCCTGGCCTTGACTCACTCTGTGACCTCTCTTGGTGTGTTTCCTCAGCTGGAAAGTGAAGATAATAATAATGACCTATTTAACAAGGGGTGTTGTGTGGATTAACAGGTAATAACATGTTTCACAAGACAAGGCAGCATTGAGCTTGCAAATACTAATAGAAAGTTTCTCCATACTACAAAGTAAATTAGTGCTTCTCTTGAAGAAAACCCAATATGCCAAAACATGAACATATAAAGCAGTTGAAATAAGGTGAATTTTTACTTGACAGAAATAACTTCATTTTCTAAAAGAACACTCCACAGTTTTCCTTTTGATACTTGGTTCACCTTTGTGCACTTAGAAGCTTTTATAAACTTCATCTATACCTATTCTATTATTTTAGTAGGTAGGACTCAGAATACATTTTTGGTATGCTTGGATATGATTTTTTTCCAAAAATTCAGCTATGAATAAATATCATACAGCTTGTCACCTGTATATAATCTCAAGGTGTCTTTAAAGTCAACTTGGCTTATATAAGCCTTTTTGTTGTTTTGGTTGCTTCATCATGAAGGGTTTTTGTATTACTTGGAGAAATTGTGTTAAACTTAATGGATTTGAATTTATGCATAGCTTTCTACAGCTCTATAGTCTATTGCATCAGGTAATTTACTTGTAATAGTTTAGCACTGAGTCACCTGTCTGCAGACAAAATTATATGTGTCTGCCAAATTAATTCTTCATACAATGCATTCCATTTCCTTTGTGTCTACTTGTTTTGTTACTCACAAAGATGAAGAAAAGTCACAAATATAAATGTAAAAGAACTATTAATTTATTAAAAGAAAGTCAAAAGGTAGTGATAATTTCTAGCCACTAAAAGATGCTTGAATTCTGGAACTACTGTTGAAATTACCAAGGTGAGGTCAAATAGAAAGACAAAAAATTTTGCTGGTAAAGTATCTGTAAATAGAAACATTAAACCAAATGTTTAGTAAGTTTTGTTAAGATAATTTGAAAACATAAAAATGAATGACTAGACATGTAGTTGAAATTTTACCCAGGCTATGGCCTAATGTTGTCTTACACTGCTGTTAATAATTGTTTTCTTTTTGTAAGTTTATGGATATTTTAATGGGAATTTTAGAGGATTTAGATAATACACATCTTATTTGATCTTTACAAATAAACTACTTCTAAACTCATTAGTTCCCTTGATCTTTCCTGATAAAAGATCAGGTATTTTACTCAGGTAAGTTTCCTGAGTGATACAAAGAGTATATATATTACTTTTCTTTCTATAGAAGGAAGGTGAGACTGCAAGTTTGTGCATTTACCCAGGTTTTCAGTTTTTTCCAAAAAAATATTTATGAAGCCTTACTCATAGCCACACAACTAGCTAAAAATTATACTGAAATTATCTTTGAAATGTCAGTGAAGTCCTCCTTACTATGCTATATTGCTTCCTTTTTTACCATATAGATTATCTTTGCTCATTCCTCAGTCCTTTTGGTCTACTTCCAACTTCTTTCTACCATCTAACAAGATTAAGAGAGAAAGAGAGAGAGAGAAAAGTGCCTTATGATGAGCTTGTAAGGAACTACTTGTTTATTTTTTTGCTGTCAGTTTATTAAAATGTCATACCTAGAATTAGATATCAATTTTCTAAAAACAACATAATTTAAGATAAACTGCAGAATTATAGGAAATCTGTACTATTCTCATTATATACAATGATTAGCCTTTGAAAATGGAGAAGAGTCTTGGGATCAGGTGTTTGCAGAAAAGGTTCTGCCAGAGACTATATCTACCAGAGATATAATTTTGAAATTAATTTCTGCCATGACATAATTCTTAAACTTTGACTAAAAGTAATATTCCACTCCCATTAGACATGAAGCACAATAGAATAGAAACTTGGTCTTATTTACAACTACTCTGCTCTACTGCCAAAAGAGTCCAATATTTTAATACTATTTTGGAATGTGTCTATATAAAATTAAAGAGGTGAAGACTACTGGCAGAGGGCCTTCCTCAAGGACCACAACACAAATTTCATCACTCTGAACCTGGGAATGGGTAGTTGGGGACCATATTCATCCTACAATTCAAAAGTACAAAAATAGAAGAATATCTGACCCAAACTGTCGATAGTGCCAAAGCCAATAGTTGATAAACTCTGGTCTGGAATGAAAGCGATTCCAACGCTTCTTTTATTACTTAATTAAATATTTTAAAAATAATAAATATCCTTTCATAAGCAAAACATATCTCTAGATAACCTGATTATCTGATTTTTGTGTTTCTATTAAAACTACAACTGTATGAAATAGGCATTTGAGGTGGTTTCAGTTATAAAGTCACAAGTAGACAAATGTCATATTTTGTTATCTTTAATCAATGGTCATTTTTATGCTTTGGTTTGATGGCTGGCATCATTGAAGTACTATGGAATTAGGTAGCATGTAAGCTAGCGCAATGTCGTTGCATGAAGACCACACTTATCATAATGTCTCCCACACTTTGTGTGATATTGCAAACAATCTGTTTAAGGTTTAATTACGTTTGTAAAATGGATATAATACCTTACTCAAAGAATTCCTGAGTATTAGAGATAATAAAGGTAAAGAGCAAAAAGCACATCAACATAGAGTAAGTACCTAAAATATTAGCTGCTATTATTATTATTACTCACTGTACAAGTTCTCCTTTCCTGTAATTAGTATTAGAATTTTACCTGCAATTTATCCAGCTTTCACCAGATGTTGATGGCATTTTTATTATGATACACAAATCAAAATCTCACAAAAAAGCTGAAAGGACTACACTGGGGATATAATCAATCTGATTTAAAAAAAAAAAAAAACTTAATTAGAGGATCAGAATGAACATCAGATTACACTCCATACGAAAATCATGTATAATGGGAAATCGTCATGTTTTCGGTTATTTTGTATACTTTGTATGAGTACTACATGCCTGCTCTAGCATTCACTGAGTTTCTAAGGGCCATGTAGCTGCAGTTCAAGTAATTTGAACACTAGATGCCACTCTTGTATCCTTAAATAAATACAAATACACATTTCAATATTTTCAACAAATTAAGGCCCATGTTTAAACCTTTAATCAACTGTATTTTATATGAACTTCTAACATACTATAGCATTGTTTCTGTGATATACCCAAGGAAGTGGAATATACATCTAAAGTGTACTCAGGGCACACATAGACTCTGCAATTACTATGAAATTTACCACTAAAGTTTCTCAGTTTCTTTTCATGTTGAAAGGATGCTATAAATCAGTTTTGATTTTAGTTCTAAAACCTTAGCTAATACAACTATCTGGAAAGGCCTCCTTTCTTCAAGTAAGTTTCAAAAATTAGCTTTATTTTGATTATTTTTCTCTGATGGCCTAATACCTTAAGATTTTCACATTCTAAAACAAAACGTACACACACATACCCACAGACATATATACACACAAAGGAAGAGAAAACGCCTATATTAAACACATTTATTAAGACTATGAGAATCATGAAAACTGTTTTAAATACATTTGTTCACTAAATGTTCACAACTCCCATTTTACAGTTGCAGAAACAGACTCAGAGAGACTAAGGAATTTGCCCTACATCACATAGTTCACAAGTAAAACAACCCCTGATTTGAGCCCAAACTGTGACTAGAGAGCTGAGATACGTAGTGACTACATGAAATTCTTCTATTGTGCTTAACTTGCACTGTGCTTGATACCATATCACAACTCTTCTATCTAGCCAGTAATACTATGTACTATTCAGATATTGACTTTGGCATACACAGAACTTATTTAGGTACTGACATGATCATACCAATAGTAAAGTAACATCTGAGACAACTGGAGATGATAGTAAGAAGTTATTATTAATTTTTGTAGGTGATATAAGCATAGTGGTTATGTTAAAATATATTTATTATTTATAACTACATTCTGAAGTATTTATAATAGGTGAAAGCATGAGTCATTTGGGATATACTTTAAAATGCTTCAGAAAAATGAAATGGGGTGACAGATTAATTAAAATTAGTAAATTCTGATTATTGCGGATATTATATAACAGCTACATGAGAGTTCATTGTGTTATTTTTCTAATTTTGTGAATGTTTGAAAAGTTTTATGATAAAAGTTTAAAAGAATATTTATCAGTTCAAGGTACAAAACCATCTCAAGTAATCACTGTTAAAAACGATGTGCTCATCTTTAAGGAGTTTGTGGCATAGAGCTTTGCTTCTACAGTGAACTCATATCATAGAAACACTGCATAAGTTTTGTTAGATTAAAAAATTATTACTCTTCTTAGAGAAGAGTTAACACCTATTCTTCTCAAACTATTACAACAAATTGAAGAAAAAGAAATGCTTCCAAACTCATTTTAAGAGACCAGCATCACCTTGATAACCAAACCAGACACAGACACCACAAAAAAAGAAAATAACAGGTTAATATCACTGAACATAGATGCAAAATTTCTCAACAAAATATTAGCAAAATGAATTCAATAATACATTAAAAGACCTTGATCAAGTGAGATTTATCTGAGGGATGCAAGGATGGTTCAATATCCACAAATCAATCAACGTGATGCTCCATATTAACAAGGAAAGAAATAAAAATTATATGATCATCTCAATAGATGCAGAAAAGTCTTTTGACAAAATTCAACATCTGTTTACAATAAAAACTCTCAGCAGTGTGGATATGGAGAGAACATACTTCGACATAATAAAGGCCATATTTGACAAACCCACAGCTAACATCATATTCAACAGTTAGAATCTGAAAGCATTTCCTTGAATCAGAAACAGGACAAGGATGCTTAGTCTAACCACTTTTATTCAACATAGTATTGAAAGTCCTAGCCCCAGCAATCAGACAAGAAAAAAAAAATGAAAGGAGTCCAAATTGGAAAGTAAAAAGTAAAACTGTTGGGCTTCCCTGGTTGCACAGTGGTTGGGGGTCCGCCTGCTGATGGGGGGGACGCGGGTTTGTGCCCTGGTCTGGGAAGATCCCACATGCTCTTCCCACATGCAGCGGAGTGGCTGGGCCCGTGACCCATGGCCGCTGAGCATGTGCGTCCAGAGCCTGTGCTCTGCAGTGGGAGAGGCTGTGGCAGTGAGAGGCCCGCGTACTGCAAAAAAAAAAAAAAAAAAGTAAAACTGTCACTGTTTGCAGGTGACATGATAGTATATATAGAAAATCCTAAAGATACCAACATAAAACTTAGAACTAATAAATTAATTCAGTAAAGTTGCAGGATAAATAAACAGAAATATGTTGTGTGTCTATACACTAGTACTGAACTATCCGAAAGATAAATTAAGAAAACAATCCCATTTACAATTGCATCAAAAAGAATAAAATACCCAGGAATAAATCTAACCAAAGAGGTGAAAGACCTGTACTCAAAAAATTATAAGACATTGAAGTAAGAAATTGAAGACAACACAAACAATTGGAAGGAGATGCCATGTTCATGGATTGGAATAATCAGAATTGTTAAAGTGACCATATTACCCAAGGTAATCTACAGATTCAATGTAACCCCTATAAAAATGCCAGTGGTATTTTTCACATAACTGGAACAAATTATTCTAAAACTTGTATGGAAACACAAAAGACCCCAAATAGCCAAAACAATCTTGAGAAAGAAGAACAAAGCTGGAGGCACAATGCTCCCTGATTTCAAACTATACTACAAAGCTACAGTAATCAAAACAGTATGGTACTGGTGCAAAAACAGACTCATAGATCAATGGAACACAATAGAGGGCTCAGTAATAAACCCATATCTATATGGTAAATTAATCTATGATATAGGAGGCAAAAGCATACAATGGGGAAAAGACAGCCTCTTCAATAAAAGGTGTTGGGAAAACTGGACAGCCACATGCAAAAGAATTAAACTAGACTACTTTCTCACACCATATACAAAAATAAACTCAAATTGGATTAAAGATGTAAATGTAGATCTGAAACCATAAAACTCCTAGAGGAAAACTGAGGCAGTACACTATTTGACATTGATCTTAGCAATATTTTTGGGGATCTGTCTCCTCAGGCAAGGGAAACAAAAGAAAAAAATAAACAAGTGGGACTAGATCAAACTCAGAAGCTTTTGCACAGTGAAGGAAACTGTCAACAAAATGAAAAGGCAGCCTACTAAATGGGAGAAGATATTTGCAAATGATATATCTGTTTAGTCACTAATATCCAAAATCTACAAAGAATGCAAACAACTCAACATCGAAAAAACAAAAAACCTGATTAAAAAATTGGCAGAGTAACTGAATAGACATTTATCCAAAGAAGGCATATAGATGGCCAACAGACACATGAAAAGATGCACAAGATCACTAATCTCTGGGCAAATACAAAGCAGAACCACAATGAGATACCACTTCACACCTGTCAGAATGGCTGTCATCAAAAAGACAACAAATAACAAGTTTTGGCAAGGTTATGAGGAAAAGGGAATGCACACACAGTGAAGTATTACTCAGCCATAAAAAAGAATGACATCTTGGCATTTGTTACAAAATAGATGGATCTAGAGGGTATTATGATAAGTGACATAAGTCAGAGAAAGACAAATACTGTATGATTTCACTTATATGTGAAATCTAAAACACAAAACAGTACAAAAACAGACTCATAGGTACAGAACAGATAGTTGCCAGAGGGAAGAGGGGTTAGGGCGGGGGTGAAATATTAAAGGGGATTAAGAGGCACAAACCTCCAGTTATAAAATAAGCCATGGGGATATAATATACAGCATTAGGAATGTGGTCAATAATATTGTAATAACTTTGTATGGGGACAGATGGTTACTAGATTTATAGTAGCAATCATTTCATAATGTATGCAAATATCAAATCACTGTATACTATACCTGAATCTAACAAAAAATAAAATAATAAATAAAATTTTAAAAAATTAAAATTACTACCATAAGAATTAGATAGGAGTATATCATTGATTTCAGAAAGGGTAGGTTTTGATGAGAACCAGGAAAATGAAGGGGGAGGTTCATCAAGGGATCTGTCAAGAGAACATCTGAGTGTAACAGCAGGCAGAGGCACCATGACATTATCAGTCTCTGGTCATATCTGAATGGACAAAAGGAAGCATGGAAGGTGGAAAAAAAGCAATAAATGTTTATTTCACCATAATTTTGTTCATGGCATATGTCTGGTGATTTGGGGTACAGTAAAGAAAGATAACTATGTCTTAAATTTATTATTAACTCAGGTTTGTGTAAAAATAGCCCCCAAACATGTTATAGTAATGAATTACTAGGTAAACAAATTTAAAGAAAATTGTAATAGAGCATCCTAAGAGAATGGAGAAGAATGAGATACGTATAGATAATACCTATATGGGGAGAAGTAGAAAATAGTAAGTCTTGTCTCTGTCATAGTAACTGACATTTCTACCTTCAAATAATGTTTACTTTGATTAATCTGACTTTTAAAAAGTCACAAAATTGATTACTATGATTTATGTTCATCAATGCTTTGCACAATTTCAGGCATATGGAAGCTCAGTAAATATATGTTGAATGAATAAACGAATGAATGAATATGTGAATTAGGCTATAAATTACATAAACACATATGTGCCACAAATGTTAACTGGTCATTCTAGAGACCAAAATATAACCTGGATTTTATATTCAGTAAAATATTATTAATTTTAAATGTGTCATGAGAGAGATGAGTTAATTCATGAAAATTTTTAAGCTAACTCTGAATAGAGGGTAAGTGGAACCTACTGCTTTCCATGGATATGTGGTTCTCTTTCAGATAAATTTATTTTTATTTTCTCCCGAGTGTATTTTCAAGTTGAACTGTAGAGATTCTTTTCTATTTTAGATGAAAAATTTGCTGAGGCAAGAAAAAAATTAGACTATTGTTTTCCCTCATTTCAAAACCTTTTCCTGACAGTCCAAACAGAAGAAAATCAATTAATAAATCCTTATTCCAGTCACAATACATAAATGTCTTAGGCTTTTGGGAGACATTAAACATTAGAGCCTCTGTTAATTATAATGAACATTTATTTCTCTAGTAATAAGTGAGTTAAAAATGCATTGTTGGGTCATTTTAATGAGCAAGAAAAAGTACTACTTAGTGAAATCCATACAGTTCCTCCAGAAGTCTTTTTCTCCCCCAATTAGTTATTAAAATTAAAATGTAAAATAAAATATAAAAAATATAACTAAACAAATTAGACATATGAGAAAAATTTAAAAGATAGAATATAATTTTGACATAGTGAGAGTAGTCTTAGAGTTTCTAATGTGGTGTATTTTACTTCATAACTTTACTAATTATTTATGTACCTTTTTTAGAAGATGATGGAATACATCAAACTCTGTTTAAAGCTACTCTTATACAGTGGATGTCATAAAAACAGCATATTTTATTTTCATATGTATGAGTAATGCATTTTTAAGTAATAAATGTAATCAAAGGGCAGAAATCTGTGGTTCCAAGATCTAAGATTTAATTCATTTTATAGAAGGAGACTGAAAGTAAATTAAATATTCACATCCATTTTATTATAGATAAATACGTGGATTAATTGGGAAGATTTTATTTTTCATTTGTAACTCAGGAAGAAATTTAGAAGGTTTAAAAGAAATAAGCTTTGAAGCTATTGCTCAATACACAGTCCAAGAGTTTTTCACAAATAATAGTTAAATTTATAATATAAGAATAAATACATGGATGTTGAGAAATATTCCATAATTTGATTTTGAAAATTAAAGAAGCATAGTTGAAATTAAAGGGAAAATAAAAATATCTATCCGTGGCTACTGTTTGGTTCTCCCACTTTGGAAAATAAAGCCCCGCACTAAATTAACCTCTTCTGTCATTAGCTTTTTTTGGTGTTGTCCCTTTGTTTAGCTTCCTCAAATGAAAACACAAATCAGTAAAGGCCTCATTCCAGAAGGGCTCCTGAGAATAAACAAACATTAAAGAACAAAAATTGATTTCTCAGAAAGCATGAAGTTACTTTTAAAAGTCTATTTTGTGTTTATCAATATATATATAATTGATGATTATAGAATCATAGAATTTCCAGGATCGAAAGGAACCCGAAATATCTTTTGATAGAAAGGTACATGATGTGTATCTATGGAACATATTTCTTTGGATCTTGCTCCCATAATCCTTCACTAGTGCATTATATAATTGAATGTTTACAGGTTTTTAAAAGAAGGGATAATATTTGTGGAAGAAGAGACGGTTACTAGAATATTTCTTTTACCTTACAATTCCCTTTAGTACATATTGTCCCAGGGATCCTTCAACAGATATTAGCATTTCCCTGGCAGCAGCTAACAAAATTTTCAGAATAGTTTCTAGGAAAACATAATTAGACTCAAATATCCTAATTTTAATGTAATTAAAAACTCAACAAAAATAGTTTTAACTAAATCTCAGTTGTTACCTACTGTTTATTAATCTACCTCTGGTATTTTCTAGGACTAAATGGCCGATTTTCCTTTGTTTAGAGTCATTATTGAGTGGAGATCAATTATATCTTCTTTGTACAGCAAAGCAGCATGAAAGACTGAAGTTTGAAAGCTTGACTTTTTGCACTGACTTTCCCTCTTAGGCATGAGCACTTTGACTAAAACATTGTAGGTATATTTCCAGAGGATAAAATTTAACTTCCTCTAAAGATAGGCTTCCAGTTTCTTCAGTCTTTATGTGTGAGAAAGATTGGAAGAGATAAAAAAAAAAAAGCCCCTCTCCCCAAATCCAAAATCTTTGCAATGGAATGCACCCCAAAGTGTTAAATGTTGCTAATGAGGTGGCAATACTGTGAAACTTTTCTGTCTCTCAAACATCTTTTACTTTTGCATGTGAATACTTACAGTCATTCATTAACCATATGAGCTATCTTTTTGTTTTTGCTTCTTGAAAATTTTAAACACATCTAAAGAAAACTGGTAGTTTTTCCACAGATGCATTGAAAGCTATTGGAGGGAGGTTATTTTGACAGTGAAGTGATATTATTGTTTAGACATATACAAACCAGGGTCAAAGATGAAATATTAGAACAAAAAATTCTCCTAGCTCTTATCACTTAGCAAATTACAAGAGTTTTGGAGTTTCTGTGCCAGGAACTGGGGACAGAGACCAATATATGCATTATGTATAATCTCACAGGGTCTTTGCATAGTAAGTACTATACAAGTCTTTGTTAATTAAGCAATAAATAAATATAGACTCTTTAATGGGTATTGGAATTGCAGTGTAAGATTAAATATTTTCAACTTGTAACTGCTTATTTTTACAAATCAGTGTTTTTGCCCATATTTCTAATGATTAAATGATTTAGAGAATCTGTGTTTTTCAAATGACATTGCTGTAAAATTGGGTCTAATGTACGGGCAAAAGTGCAGTTATTTTACATTTGGACCGAGTAAACATGTCACTTATTCTTATATGTATAGCATTAAAATTACACCGTCTGAAAAAAGATGAGCTTCATAAAATTTCTCTTCTTATGTTGGTAAATATGAAATAACACATTCTCTTTAACTTTTCATTCATCAGGCTATAGAAATTCTCAAACGTTAAGTGTACTGTACTGAAACATATGTAAACTGAGAAACAGTGTGCATAATCCTAGCATTCAAAACTTGCTTTGTCAAACGTTTTTGACCTTGAACTGTACAACATGGAGCTTTGAAAATTTTCAAGTATAAAATACAACTTTTGATAGTGTAGAGCTGTAATCTTAGTATTACAAAATCCTATCTGATTATCTTGGTATGAATTGTAATTTTAAGTTTAGTTTTGTGATTCTTTTACTTAGTTTATACTTAAACTTTAAAATAACTGGATGTGTTTGAATATTCAGAGGTACATTATTATCTGTGCTTCTTTAAAAAAGTTGGAGTGGTTTCTTTTTTCCCTCAGAATCTGACCTGTCAATCACTCAACAGACCTTTTTTTCCTGTTCTTCTGTGCCAAAATCCACTACTTCTAGGTTTTTTGGCTCTTGGTTAGTCTTCAAAAGCTGAAATCCTACACTGAATAAACTGTCAATATTTGTTTTATAAGTCTCCTACTTTTATAGCAGAATGGTGGATCATGTGGTGGAGAAGTGAAATCTCAAGAGTGCTAATTAAATATTAAGAGCTCAAACCTATGTAAGATGCATTTTTCTAAATGGCACACTTCAGTTGGCCTCGAACTCCTTTAAGTTTCCGGGTGCAATACTTCTGAACCTCTTTGTTTATTCAAATATCCAGGAAGTACTGATCTATGACAGACCCATCAGCAAAGTTTTAGCTACCATGTGAGTTCTGAATGGGCTATACAAGAAGACATCAGCCACAACCCTGTATCTCATTCAGCCCAGAAGTTCATGTTGCTTTTGTTCTGCAGCTCTCTGGAGAATGTTATCCATATAAAGCCAAAGTATGAAAACGAGCCTATTTTAATGGGCTTCAGTAGTTGATTTGGGGTTAGTTTCCCTTACTTCATCATTTCTAAAAGGTACATGTTGAAACACCATGAAATTGAATGAATGTGTTGCTCAATTTTGGTTAAAAGAGGTGGTTTACTTTAGGGAAGTGGGCCCCAACTGGATCGTGGTTAGAGGATCTAAAAGTACATTAACAGCAGACTTGCCTGGGAAGTGAAACCTTAACTTTTCAGCAAGTGTGTGTGTGTGTGTGTGTGTGTGTGTGTGTGTGTTTGCATGTTTTTGTTTTTTGCCAGATTAAAGGTAACTGTTAATTTGCTACTGACTCAAATCATAATCTGGTTAAGGTATGTACATTTAAACTTCAGGCAAACTGGTGCTTTAAATTATCTTAAGTACCTTATATTTTTGTAGAGATAATGAGGATCTTGAGCATAGTGATGGTTTCATAAAGAATTTATATCCCTATAGTGAAATAATAAACATGAGTTTGTCCTTATCAGATGAATAGATAACAAAGTTTGGTGTTATATCTTCTGGTATTTACTTAAATTTTAAGATGCCAACATAAAAATCAGGTTTTCCATTATATTTTACTCATGCTGTTATCTATTCTTTAGAAAACCCTCTCACTCTCGTTTTATATTGTTTACATATTCTATACATATACAACATGTAGTATATTTTATAGATATAAATTTATATATTTTTTAAAAAATATAGGTAACTTGCCTAAAATTGTGTGAATGTCACTCTGCTGACAAAGTGGGACGAACACTCAGGAGCGGGAAAATTTGGTTCCTAATCTCAGTTTTGCTTCAAAACAGTTGTTGACCTAGAGCATTTCATACATCAGGAGAACCATCACCATGACCCTCTTTGTTCAGGTTCACTCTCTGTCTGAACTGCCTTTCACATCTGACATCACACAAGAAAATTCTACCCATCTTTTGTCTTTCAGAACCTATTCCTCCTTTGATGCTTTTTCCAACTACTGGCACAAACTGATCTCTCTCTTTTACAAATTGATAGAATCATAATATGTTAATATTAGAAATGTCTTACAAAATAACATAAGCCAACTTCCCAGTTAAAGCAGTTATCCATCCAACCACTTCCACAACAGATAAATCAGATTCCGCTTTAATACTGGCATTGACGAGGAGTTTAGAAAATTAGGAGAAATCCCATTTTAATCTCTCAAAAGCCCAACTATTAAGAACTTCACACTCAGGTTGCCCAAATTCCGTAGCAGAGCTAAAAAGAAAGTCAGTACACTGCATAAGTGGAAACATGCAAATATTCAAGCCAAATATATTTTTCTTTACCTTAACAAAACCACTTAATTTTCCCCAGAGAATGTCTACCTCTAGACCTCAAATATACCCTTTGTCTGAAAATGCAGAATATATCTGGCTGGAAACCAGATAGTATCTTTGCACTGTAAGAGGCATTTCCTCTCCTTCATAATGGGAACAGTGAAGGAAGAGGGCATTACCTTATGCGTGTGTGTGTGTGCACACACACACACACACACACGCCCTTAAACATACTTCCCTGCCTTTATCTTTGCAAAGCCAGTCCAAGTTGTGAGGAAGGATGTGGGAATTAACTTATTCACTCTACTCTTATAAAATGTATATTTACAAAATCATTTCTTGAGAAATAATAAAAAGATGAAAAATAAATCCTAATTGATAACAGACCTTCCCAATGATAAGGAATGCCCCCAACATCTTTTATTAGATAAATCAAGCTCACCAAGTCGCCCATGTTTTAGAATAGCTTACATTTTATTTTCAGAATCCAACAGAAATATTGGTAAAGCCAAATTGCTGCTTGTTCCCAGTTCTTGATCAGATGGACACAGTGGCATAAAATAGAAACTGTTTACTTGAATAGATGAAAAGAAACATATATATATATCCATATTCGTAACAGCCATTGTGCCATTGTGAAAAATGCTCTTTCAAATCTAACTAATGATTTTTTTGAATAATCAAATACTCAGTTCTAATAAAACTCAAAATGTACTTTAAAATTTTGACTGAGAAATTTTTGTTTGTCAAATATTAGTAATGTTAATTAGGTTTTGTTTTCCCAAACCTTTATAGAAATGTTCCTGGCTCTGCCAATTTGTACTGGTAAATTTGGAGATACTTTTTCCAGAAGAAAATCTGTCTTTGATTTTTATGACTAAGCATTTTCCCAGGATTTGAAAAAGGACTCCGGTCATACAACAAAATTACTTTGCAAGGAAAAGTGAACAGATTGGCAGATTAAGTTATTACACAAACCTGTAATGCTGAGAAAACAGTTGTATTTTATTACCCATCTTATCTCATTATCTCATTAGAAAGATTTGCCTCTGTGATATAAAAACAAAAATAGGAAGGTATGTCTAAAAATTGTAGGGATCAGTAAAAATCTAGTTTATCTTTGAGGATTTTCATTTTTTAAAAAATAATACAGGATGAAAAACAATTTGTAGTCATCCAGCACAATAAAAAAAATTTAATGCCTTGCATCGCAGAATTTATATCTCTAGAAAAACTCTCAGATATATATACAAAAATTTTTTTTGCAACATGACTGGTAAAAACAAAATAATAGTTAAAACTTAAAAGTCCATCAAGAGGGGATAGATAAAATATGTTATATGATGGGATATAGCATATCTGTTAAAATGAATGAACTAAAATTAATCTACCAGAAATAAATCTCAAAGTATAATGATAAAAGAATTACAAAATGATAAGATGATGCAGAAATGTATGGTACTGTTTATGTGTTGATATATTTGCAACAAAACACAAAAGTACTACATGCTCTTCAAAAATACATATACATGTATATGTAAAGTATTAAGAAATATTAAAAGTATATATACTAAGTTTATGATAATATTTATCTTAAGAGATAAATGACTAGATATGGAGGGAGAGACTTCAAATTTGTCTATAATATATAATATGTAAATGATTAGATAAAAACAGATAAAGCAAGTATCAACAAATTATAACCGTTCTAAATTCTGGTTGGTGGGTAAATGGTTATGCATTCTACTTTCTGTGAATATTTCTTCATTTTGGAATTTTTTAACAATAACCACAAGGAAACCCAGGGAATACATTTAGTAAAATGATAGTTATTTAAGTAAAGACAATCATCCCTTTTGTTGATTATTTGATGTATATAATATTAAGCAGCCTTTTATTTACCAACATTTGAAGAGGTATTTTAAACTATTTTTCTAGCCTGTATATATTCAGGATCACAGGAGTTTCAAGCCTTTATCCAAGACGTCTAGATATGAATTCATTTATGAGGGTACTGAGTTTAGTGGTGAAGCCAGAGGTAGATCCCAAGATTATCTGAAATGTTGACTGAAATAAGACAATATTATCAGCCTTCACTTTATACAAATACACTATTCTATATCTAGATCCAACTTACTGCTTGAGGAAAACTCGTGTTATTTTTCAGAAATCACCAAAAAGAGCTATTACTGTTTTGAAATGCCTATAATACTTAACCTTTTTTTTTTTTTTTTAGTCTGTAAATTGAGATTTGGAGTTTTCCCCAAACTTTGGTTTGAAATTGATTGAAATTTAACACACATAAAGTGTTTCCTTTCTGTGTTTCCCAGGCCCACATGGAGCTTTTAGGCATTGTTACAAATATAGTGCTTCCCTATTCCCCAGCTCCTAGGGCACATTCCTTGTGTTAAAAGGTGATTTCCACTACCTACCTCCATCATGGAAGATAAAGAGCTATCTCCTTTGGCGAGGATGATAGCACATGTCTAAAGCTCCACCAGTAAGACATTTTTGCCAGGGACTTTGAATATTGAATATGTAACTCCAAGCAGGGTCAATGAAGGGGTAAGGTCATTGCAGAAGTTTTGGTGGTACCAAGGACATTTTTGGTAGCAGCAAAATTCTCAGTAAAGCCTGCAGCTGCAGCAAAAATTGGCTGCATAATGCCAGTAACAGCAACTCCTTGGATGATCCTGTTTATGAACCAAGTACTTTGGCTGCAATTCTGTGAGCTAACTGAATAACTTTTCTGCTAACATGACCCAGAGTTGCTATCTGTTGTTTGCAACCACAAAGTCTGATCTATTAAATATTCAAGGTGAATGAAACCCCAAAAACAGTAGAAAATAGATGTTTTTAAAATTATGGCTATTTCTATACATTGTGGAAAAAAATGTAGAGAAAAGTAAAAAGGTCACTTTGAAATAGAATCTTGGGTACATAGTATATCTTTGTTTAAACAAACAGGAATTATTACTGGTATCAACATGTTTTTAATTTAACACACAAATATGAATTCACTTATCACCAAGAATGCAGTTACATTTAAAAAAAATTTTCCCATCCCTCTGTGCTAAATAGCCTTCACGTTTTCCATGCTAGATCCATGATATGAGAGGGATGTGAAGGGGAAAGCATTGAGCTGATCTCCGTGTCGCTTGGATGTTATTGCTAGAATTGGAAACCCATAAATAGCAAAGTGCCTTAAAAATAAAAAATTAGAAAAATACATATTCATTTCTCAATATCAGAGGAATTGGTAATTTATTATTTGATAACTAAAAATATAGTAGTTCCTGGAAGAACTAAACATATTCTTGTCCTTAGAGTTCATAGCTAACATGTATAAGTCTCTAAATTTTTCAGTCTTAATTTCATTTGGACTAAATCATTTCTAATCTCAGAGAAAGGGCAAATCATAGGCTGATATTCCAATTTTTGTGGTGTTGTTGCTGTTATGGATTGAACTGTATCTCCCTAAAATTCTTATGTTGAAACCCTAACCCCCAGTACTTCAGAATGTGACTGTATTTAGAGATAGGGCCTTTAAAGAGGTGATCAAGTTAAAATGAGGATCTTAGTGTAGACGCCAATTCAGTTTGACTGGTGTCCGTGTAAGAAGAAATTTGGACACTCGAAAGATACACCAGGGATGAATTCACACAGAGGAAAGACCATGTGAGGACAGAGCAACAAAGCAGCTATCTGCAAGCCATAGAGAGAGTCCTCAGGATGAGACAATCCTGCCAATAAGTTGATCTGGGACTTCTAGCCTCCAGAATTGTGAGAGAATACATTTCTGTTGTTTAAACCACCCAGTCTGTAGTATTTTGTTATGGCAGCCCAAGCAATTACATCAGATTTTCAGTGACTAATAAATAAAATGCTGGAATAAATAGTATCCAGATTGCTCTTTATGTCTGCTATAGAATAGAGATTCCAAACTTGCAAATATATCAAGAAATCAATTAAATAAATGTAATATGATAAAATGTTAGGTTATGGTTTTATTGTCTTTGCATTTATGTACGTTTATCACAATTTTTTTCTAGTTTTTGATTCTTGGATATGTCAGTGTATGGTGGCCAATTCTCCTTTTGAGGAAAGGGCAGGCTTCTATTTAGGGAATGAAGTCCTTTCTACTTTTAAATATTAATATGTCAGTTATTTTGTGACATTATGTTGGTTTTGATTGTATACCTTTTTTTTCTTTCATTGGTGTTCATTTCCTTTACTTAATAAAATAATAAGTCTATAACCCTCTGTCAGGATCGGTAAGAGAAATTTAACCACCTAGGAAACGAGAACTAAATTAATTCTCTACAGAGGTTGGCTGTAAAGAAAACAAACAATAGTAAAACTTAGTAGATTCATTAGGGGAATAAAAAAGAGACACATAGTTCCCTACTCCTTAGCCCACTTACCAGGAACAAAAATGAGAAAAAATATATTGGAGGTAAAATGATAGTCAAATACTTCTCAGGGAGGAAGAAAATGGTGTAAGGTAGAATTTATCAGACCACTCTTAATTTCTACCTCATTAAATTTTTGCACTCTGACTTAGAATTATTTAATTTTCAATTAAATTATGATAGATGGTATGTATTAAGTCAACTTGTTCAGTGTCCCATATATAACAGACATTCAATAAATGTTAGAGTCATTTCCTCCTTCCTTTGTGTAAATATCCAGGAAACATAAAATGCAAATCCTTTAGTAAAAAAGAAAAGAAAAAGGTTTTTAAAATTATCTTTAAGTAAAATTATCATGAATATGGTTATTTGAAGTGTTTGGACATATTAAGCAACAAAGAGCAATATGCAGAAAAGGGTAGATGAGAGATTTCATGGATTACATTTATGTGCAGAAAAGGCTATTTGAAAATGTATATGAATACTTTGAATTTCATATGCAAAGAAATACTGGCTTTGAAGGATTTGAAAAAGGAAGTAATGTGGGCAAAGCAATACATTTGAGAGATGATTTTGGCAGCAATGTCTGGCCACATGTTACAGAAACACAAAAATGTGGAGGAGAGTTGAGACTACATATGTGGAAGCTGTGGAGGTGAGATGAAATCAACCAGATGTGTACGATGCCACTGTAGAAACAGAAAAGGATGTTATGAAGGAAGAAACACTGACAGAATTTTTTCAGTTTGGGGCTAAATAATAATACCAAATGGCTGATTTTAGGATGTGGAGTCTTAAAAATAATACTAAGTGGTTGATTTTAGGATGTGGAGTCTTAAAAAAAATCTTAGGGATGGAAGAATAAAGCACTAGAGCGCAGAAAGATACAAATACCAACATTTGGTACCATAACGGAAATATTTTGAGTACAGTAGGTAATTTATTTATGTTGTAGAAAATTTAAAAATTAAAAATGAGAAAAAATATTATTTATTTTTCTAGGCAAGACTGTTAATTTTTTGGCATGTGTACTTCACACCATCCATATAATTTTATATATAATCTGTAACATTTTGTGTTATGTGTTTTAATTATCCATATATTTTGCATATTTGCCACAGTGCTAAATATCCTACAACATATTTATCACACATTGTTCTGCTAAACCTTGCCCCAAGAAATACTAATAAATTATTTATAAAAATAAGGTTCCAGGGTTAAATTAAATTTAGAAACATTCTATACAGTATCTCTTGCATTCGTCTATATGGTGAAACATAGTGGCTGTTAGAGTATTAACATAGCTGAGAATTAGTGACACCTAAATTTATATAATTTTACAGATTCAAAGTATTTTTTCATATAATTCATTCCAGGGACTAGTATTTCTTAATACAAGTTTGGGAAATATTATTTTATTTTAATGTTTATATTTTATTATAATCTGTAGATATAGTATATTTAGTCATTTTGCTATTATTAGACTTTGTTTCATTTTTTATTTACATAGAGTTAAGATGAGTTACCCTTATAAATTTTAGCGTTTATTTGATTATATTCTTATGGCACTTTTCTTTTGGTGGCCTTGTTAGTGTATACAGCTAAATATGGCTTTAAAGGTATGTTTTATATCATCGTTCAGAAAGTATATACTAATTTACCTTCCCATTAGCATTGTTTGTATATCTGCAAATTTGTCAATTATAAACTGATTTTGAAAAATAGAGCACTTGTCTAAGCTGTATTTATGGGATAGCTGTTGATGTTTTTATTTTAAACGTTTTGCTTTAATGTTAATTTTTAATCATTTTTTGTGTTAATAAAAATTGGAGAAGATATTGTCACACTCAGTATTAAAGCTGGAAGAGATTCCCTCAAAGTCACATAGTAAGTAACAGAACTGGTTCTGGAACACAAGTCTCCTTAGTCCCTGTCGTGTTCTCTAAACCACACTCCCTCAAAAAAGAAATTCCCTGTCATAGACTCATATCCAGCCAATAACAGGGAAAGTGCCAAGTCCTAGTTACTACACCACTGTAGTCAAGAAATATGGGTTTTGTTTCCCACCCTGCCATTCCCCAATTGTATGAACTTCAACACTCAGCTTATTGAGAATTTAGATTTCTTTTGTATAAAATGGAGTGGGTCCCTTATAGTGCAAACATTGTATAATAGCAAATGTGAATAAAAATATTATACCACCTTAGATGTGAATTTATTTAAATTGTTTATAACTGATCATTCCTTGTAATTTTGAGTAGCCTCCCTTTCTTTTTTAAATGTTGAAATTAAGTATTTTCTCATTCTATTTACTGTAAATAGTGTTTGCCATTTTATAGCCAGCTATTATTAGTTGGCATCTTCTACTAAACAAAATCAAGAATGAAAGAAAAAATAGAAAAATAAATTTTGAAGAAATGTAGATAATTATTAGTGGGAAAGGAACTAGTGCAGTTCTGAGAAAATAAATATTTATGAGCTACTTTAACTCATCATTACTTAATTTTTTTTCAAAATTTTTATTTACAGAAAAGTTGCACGAATAGTACTTAGAATTCCTGGACACCTTTCACCTAGAATCCCCCAAAGTTAGCATGTTACGATATTTACTTTTTCATTTTTTCTAGGTAGAATGTAGAAATTTTTCCCTGAACCATTCAAAAGTAAGTTGCAGACATGATGTCCCTTTACCATAAACACTTTAGTATTTATTTCCCAAGAATGTAACCATGGTGCAGTTTTCAAAAAAGCAAATTAATATTGATACAAGGCTGTATTGTGATTTCACTAATGTCTCTGTTAATGACCTCTGAGCAAAAGAAAAGCCAATATCATGTGTTATGTTCAGTTGTCACATAACTTTAGTTTCCTCTAATTTGGAAGAATTTATTAATTTTTTTGCATTTTTTTACAGCATTGACAGCTTTGAAGAATAGAAGATAGTTACTTTTTTACAATATTCCTCAATTTTAGCTTGTCTAGTGTTTTCTCATGATTACATTGAGAATATGCACTTTGAGTAGAAATACCCTAGAAGCGATGCTGAGTTCTCAGTATATTATACCTGAGGGCACTTGCTGTTGGTTTGTTTCATTACTGGCAATATTAATTTGATCATTTGGTTAAGGTGGTTCCCGTCAAATTTCGCCCCTTTAAAGTTACTGTTTTACATTTTGAGATATTAAGTATTCTGTGGGAAGATATGCCAAAATATTATAAATATTTTGTTATCTTGATGGACTAATTATCAGCATCCATTGATGATTGTTGACTGACAAAATCATTGTAATGGTGGTTTGCAAATGGTGATTTCAAATATTATTCTTGTATATGTTTTGTTAGCATGTTACTGAAAAGAAATAATTTTCCCTAGTTATGTATTCATTTATTTATATCAGTATGAATTATAGAATCCTATTTTATTGAATATAATCTCTTACTGTAATTATTTATTTTGATATTCATGTTGTAATGCTAGTAAGACCTCCTTCAAGTTGAGTCTGGGCCCTTTTGACAATTCCTCCATTATTCCTTATTCATTTCTTTACATTTTGGCTCAGAATTATTCCAGGATTATTATGTAGTTTCCCCACCCAGTTCTGGAATCAGCCATTTTTTTCTAAGTATTCCTGATTCCTTTGAGAGAAAAGTGGTATTTAGAAACTAAAAGGTAGGTATTCAGTGTGCTTATTGCTATTGGGGAGCCATTGCTTCTATACATTTTTAGAGTACAGAAAGAGTTATCACATTGATATGACCAAGCCCAATCCAAATCTACAGGCCTCATTCTGTCTTCTTAATTTCCATCTTTGTTACTCCCTTCTCTGAGTGAGAAACCTATCCCCCATTTCCATAAAGTTTTTATGTGTTCCATCCTAGAAAGTATAGAGCATGATTTTAGAACTGCTTATTCATGCTTTTATCATAAAAGAAGCCTTTAACTTGGATTTAAATTTATTGTGAGTACTTTTAGAAGATATTTTTCCTTTTCTCTTTAGCTTGAAGGCATGTAGTCTGACAACTGTGTTGAGAGGAACTCAGTTTTGATCTCAACCATCCTCCTTCAAGTTGTAACATTATTCATTTGAATACAGGTAAGTTAATATGTTTCTGTTTGTATTCTATTTTAGAGGTTTGTGGATTTTATTTATTTTTTTCTGAGTATATGAAACTTTAACATGACTATGAAAGATGTTTACAGAAAGATATATTCAGAGAATATACCAATAGAACATTTCTACCCACTCTTTGAAACTAACCAATCTCATTAGTATCTAGTTTATCCTTTCTTGTTTCTTTGTGCTTAAACAAGTAATTACATACATATATTTATTTTCTTCTGTTTTTTTACACCAGATACTCTTCTGTACTTATCCTTTTTCACATAACGATATATATTCTGAAAATTACTCCATACGAATTCTTCCTCATTCATTTTTATACTTTTACAGCATTCTATCAAATGTGCTGATATTATGTAGATATAGAGATACCAGAGGTTATTCAATTATTCCTCTGTGTATGGACATTATATTGTGTCCAATATTTTGCGATAATTATGTAGCAGTGATTATCCTTGAGCATGTTGTGTATTTTAGTGTTGCTGGAGATGTATCTTTAGATAAACTCTTAAAATTGGGATTACTGAATTAATAAGTCAACATCTATGTATTTTTTGGTGAGTTTTGCCAAATTCTCCTTCACAAGGTTTGTATAAATTTGTGTTCCCATAAACAATATATGAGAGTCTGTTTCTCCAGTCCCACCAATAGATGTGCTGTTTTACAGTTTAATATTTTCCAATTTGGTAGGTGAAAATACTATCTCAGTTATGTTTTAAATTGCTTTCTTCTAATTATGTATGATGTTGAACATACTTTTGTATGTTTAAGGATAACATTTTCATTTTTTGTTTGAGAAGTATCTGTTTGTATATTTTGTCCATTATACTTTTAGGCTTTTGTAATTTTTCTCTCAATTTTTAAGAGTTCTTTATATATTAGAAAGATTTAACCCTGTTTCTATGATATGTTGCAAATATCATCTTTCAGTTTGTCAGTTGTATTTTTATTTCATTTATGGTAACTTTGTTGTGCCAATTAAAAATTGTATAGCCAATTAACCATTCTTTTATTGCCCCAGATTTTTAGTCATAACTAGAAAGCCTTTTCCTACACCCAAGATAAAGAAGGATCCACCAATATTTTATTTTGCACTAGTTAAATCTTCACTTTATATTAATCAGTGCCACCTTATTCTTGCTAAAGTTTTTTTTTCTCATTTTAGCTATTAACTGTTTGATATTTAAGTATATCATCAATGTTTTTCACCTTTTTTTAGTACAGTTGAATTTTAGTTGATTTGCCATTGACAATAGTTTTGTGATCATTTTTGAGAGATAAGTGTCTACTATTAAAATTAATAATTTCTCATTATAGAATATCAAAATTTTTAAAATTTAAGAGCAGTTTATAGATCTAAATAGCACTAAGTTAATAAGTTCATGCTGACTTAAATGATGTGAGCTTGTTTAATTGAAAATGGTAATAAATGAAACCAGAGAAATACCAGGCATTAAGTTATTTAAGACCTTGTAAGATATTCTACTTAATTTGGACTTATTCCTAAGAGAAGAAATGAGTGTTTATAGGCTTTTAATTACTGAAGTGTCAGATACCATGGCTGTAATGTGAATAACAGAGTAGAGAATGTATAAAGCTTGAAAAAAGGAACCAAATTAACATACTGAAATATGATGGTGGTTTCTTCAAAGGAACTGGTATTTGTGAGAGAAGTGAATAGAATTAAGACATATTTGGAAAGCCAAAGCAACATGATTTAGAAATGGATGAATTTGGATGTGAATGACATGGAATAGTCCAAGATAAAGCTCAAAGTTTTTGTTTAGTTCAACTTCATGGAGTTATAGTAATCACTTAGGTATCAAAAGGTGGGAAGAGATGATAAGTTGAATTTTTGAAATGTTGAGTTTTAGATGACTAAGGGACCCCAAATTGGAGGTTCAATAAGTAGTTGGAGAAGTGGATCTGATTCCCAAGAGACTTTTCTTGGCTAAAGTTAATGCTTTAAACATCTTTAACACAGAAGAGGATAAGTTTTCTTGAGTAAATTGTGGAAGTGCTGTATCAGAGTTACTAAAAGTGACATTGTAGGAGGGAAAATGGACAAATACTAAAAGAAAATTTTCTTTCTTAATAATATTATATATACAGATGCATTTCAATGAATCTATTCATTTCAACAGAAACTCTGGGGATGTTGGGCTTGGAAAGAAAGCTTCAAACAGTTTGTGGGTAGGTCTAGCTTGAGGCCAGATTTTCTGGTCAACCAACTAGGACAATTATAGATGCAAAGATCTCATTTAGTGATGATGTTTTAAAAGCTGGACCAATAGACCACATGGTCTAAACAGAATCAATTCTTGACATGCCCTCCCCTGAAACCTTACAAAGCAACAATGGGAAATAGGAGAGGGAAGGGAGCAAACCTATCTGAACTCACACAGGATAACTGTTGAAGCTTAATGCAGGGGTCTGTGGCAACACAAAGCTTCTGACCTATATACTCTACACAGTGTTTTTAAATCACATATCTACTGAATACTTGTGAACTTTGAAAACATAATGTAGTAATGTATTTGAAATAGTTAGTGAGGGAAGTCAAGAGCAATAAAAGATCACAAGACAAGAAGGTCAGTCTAGCCAAAGAAAATGGTGATAAATTGTAACCAGGTGTCTTTATTTCCTGATCCCTCAAGTACTGCACACTCAGCTTTCTCTGCTAGAATGAGCAGCTTGTGAAATTCCATACAGCATTTGTCAGCTTCAATAATCCCTTGCAAGATCTCAGAATTATTTGCTTTAATCTCAACTACCTCAGAGGCAGATGAGATAAATCATTTGGAAATTATTGATAGATATGTAGTAAAAGAAAATCTACTGTTCATTGTGATTTAGGAACTTCATAGGAATACCTTATTGGCATTCTGATGTTTGCTATAATCATTCAGGACACAGTAGGTCTAATTGTGGCATTGCTCATGTGCACAGGTCAAAAGCCAAGTTGTGAAGTATTCCATGATTATGTACTGACTTTTCCAACAGAAATACTCAAATTCCTGTATTTCACTCATTATTCATACTCCCTCTGAGTTTCTTCATAAGGTCAACTTTTCTTTAATTGCATACTGCACTATATGTGGTATTCTTTGTTTTTGTATTGGTATCTGTTTTAGTCCATGTTATTTCACTAAATTACATGGACAGAAAAACATTCAAAGAATTCTTCAATCTAACAGACTGTATCTGTATCTGAGATACAGAGCAAAGAAACCATCTTGGAAGAAGCCAAGTATAAGAACATTTGCTGGTATTGGACCTAGAAAATTCACTGACCAGAATAAGGCAAGAAACAAGCCCTCATCACTGAAAGGCCTACAAGGCAAGATTCCTACCTCCCATCCATGGTTTGAGGAAAGGGATAAAATGATAGAAAAATCCATTGTATTTAAAATATCAGTACAGGAGAAGAAAGAACATTCTTCTTCTGCTGCACTGCAAGGAGATGCCCTTTTCTATGTGAGCATTTTCATGGAGCTGTTCATCAAAATATTGACTCCCAAAGTTACTCTCCTATGGGTGTTCCAGTCTTCAGGCATGAAGCCTCAGGGAATATTCTAGCCATATTGACCAGTGGGTAATTAACACATGATATCTTAAAAGATGCAGATATTTTAGAAAGGAGTATGTGACCTTCTAGTATCTGACAGTTCGGTGCTAACGGATGATTTGAGCCAGCAGTAGACAAGGATTCATTTTTTAAAATGCTTGAATATAGTTTCCATGAATAAAAATCATATGTACATTTCTTTTTATTCTTTCCTATTAAGGGTACTAGAGAAAAGAAGTTAGAATAAACTCGTTTTCAAATTAAATCCTCTTATTTCAAAAGATCTCTTTTATTTCAAAAATAGTTGTGAACTTAATGTAGGAAAAGAAAGTCACTCTGCCATGATCTGGTTATTTTCTATAAATTAAAAAAAAAAAAGGGAAAAGAAATAAAGTCAACTAATGACCTAAGAAATTGCCAAAAATGACAACCCATTACCAAATAACTGAGTTTGGGATATTTCAAGGCAATATTTTTTCAGAGGTTAGAGAAGAAGATATGTTCCTGGATGGGGATAAAGAAGTACATCAATATCATGTTTATGGGGAGTGGCAGGGATGAGTGGTTTGAAAAACATCCTACAACTCACCATTTAATAACATGCCTGGAACTAGAGAGTTTGCAACCACCCATATTAAAGGATAAGTTTCAAGTTATTAAATATGAATAATAAAAAGAAACAAACTGATACCAAAACTTGGAAGCAACTAAGATGCACTTCAGTGTATTAATGGATGAATAATAAACTGTGGTATATTCAGAAAATGGAATATTATTCAGCTCTAAAAGGAAATAAGCTATCAATGAAATGAAAAGATATAGGGATATTACTAGTGAAAGACCCCAATATGAAAAGACTATCTGCTGTATGATTCCCAACTATATGACACTGTGGAAAAGGGAAAACTATGGAGAGAGTAATAAGGGTGCCAGGATTAGTGAGGAAGCAGACATGAATAAGTAGAGTTCAGAGGATTTTTAAGGCAATGAGACTACTCTGTATAATACTACAATGGTGGATCATGTCCAAACCCATCAAATGTACAACAACAGGCTGAACCCTAACATGAGATATGTACATTGGGTGATTATGATGTGTCAGTGTAGATTTCATCAGTTATAACAAATGTACCATTTTGGTGGGGGATATCACTTGCAGCGTTGGGGGGAGCTGTGTATGTGTGCTGGGGATATATGGGAAATCCCTGTACCTTCTGCTCAACGTTACTGTGAACCTAAAGTTTCTCTTAAAAAAGAAAAAAAAAAGTTTTATTTAAAAAAAAGAAGGAAAGAAATGAGCTATTAAGCCATGAAAAGATGAGGAATAAACTTAAATGCATATTATTATGTGAAAGAAGCCAATCTGGAAATCCTGTACACCAAATGATTCCAACTACATGACATGCTGGAAAAGGCAAAGCTGTGGAGGCAGTAAAAGGATCAGTAGTCACTAGGGGTTAGTGAAGAGTGAGGGATAGATTACCAGAGCACAGAGGATCTTTAGAGCAGTAGAATTAGTCTGTATGATACTATAATGGAGGATACATGTCATTATACATTGATCCAAACCCATAGACTCTATCAGTACAACACCAAGAACTCAATGTCAACTATGGACTTCGGATGATAATGATGCATGAATATAGTTTCATTAATTATAACAAATGTATCACTCTGGTGGGGAATATTGATAGTAGGGAAGGTTATGCATGTGTGCAGGCAGGAGTTATATGGGAACTTTCCTCTTGATTTTTCTTTGAATCTAAAACTGCTCTAAAAAATAAAGTCTATTAAAAACAAAAAGAAAAAAGAAACAAAACGAAACTCAAGCAAACTGAAACTCAAAGAAGTGACTGATATTAAGTAGTTACCCAGAAGAAAAATTCTTGGCCTAGTCTGAAGCTTAATGACATGCAAATTATCCATTTCAATAAAAGAGGAACTTATTACTTTGGGATATTTTCTGAGGTATATCCTCAGAAAATATGCTACTTTGGGAGGTAGCATATTTTATAGGAATGTTTCAAATAATTCGTTGCTTAAAGACAAACATACAAGGAATGTTGATCTGTTTAATGAGCCCTATCTCAAGGATAGAAGCTGGTAGCCACACAAAATTGTGTAGGAGCCTCCCATTTTAGAAAGGAAAATTAATCATTTTCCATGAATCATGAATTAGGAAATTTATAACTTTAGCAACTCAGTTGTGTTTAATTTTGTAAAGTCTTTTTTTTTTCATCTTAGTGATTAGCAGTAAAGTCTACTGGCTTGTTTATTTTCACTGGCAACAAAGAAGGAACAAACGAGACAGCATCCCTATTTCACTTCAAGTTTGGGGGAAGAAAAATCCCCAAAGGATAGATTAGATGGTTGCAAACAACCAATGTAGAAATAGAGAAAAATTAGTCCCTCTGGCAAAGTGGATAAAGAAAAGAAAGGGGAAGGGGAGAGGTGGCTGTGACGGGGTTGAAGATGGACCCTAGGGCAATGCTTGTAAAAGGCCTTTGAAATCTGTAGTAACAATTCATCATGTAATTTCCAAATAACATTATCATCTTATAGACACTTGGGAGAAAGGAAAATGCTGATTATTTTTCTTGATGAGGATACTAGAAAGAAGAAGCTGAGCACAACTGAGAACAAATTCTTTAAATAGAATGTTGTTTATTCTTTAGATAAGGATTATTTCCAATAATCACTGTAATTTGTCACTGGTAAAGTGAAATGTAGAGTCAAACCTCCCACTACTTTTTTCTTCCTAATTTGCGTGGCAAAATAGGATATATTGGTACTAAACTACATCTCACTAACCTCTTTGCTTCAGCTATTGACACGACAAGTTGTTTTTATCTTGAAACTGTGCTAAAATACACTTGGCTTTGCCAGTGAGCTTAAAATGGCTCACTGTTTTCTTGCCAGAAAATAAGAAACTAGCAATTTTTAAAATAGGTAATAATTTATGCTCTGATGACTTACACCTACCTCATTTTGGGTAATATAGTGCTGTTTCATTTAAATGTTTTAATGTATTTAAACTTAATTTATTACTATTAAAAACTACTCAGTTGACATTCGTAAGACTGAACTGCTTTGTCTTTAACTACATAACAGGTACAGCAGGGGTATAATTTGGTAATATAAAATATTCTCCTTGATTGGATAGCACATCTACCTTGTGTTTGCTGGAATGGAAATCTCCAACTTCAGGACTGGGTATTATTTTTTTCAAGTTTCACTTTATTGTTATAGTGCATTAATAACAATGCAAAGTTCATTCTAGCTATCATAATGTGTGTATTTGATTATTGAGGAAGAGAGAAATAATAATTATAAATAATAAGATAACTTGCTCATAACACATAATTCATTCTAAATAACATGGGTAAGGAGCATAGGCCAAATAGAAATAAAAGCTTAAAAAACAAAGAACTTCCAGGGAGCTGAAGATAATAATGGCTAAGTTTGCATCTTTCAATATATCATCTCCAAACAATTCAAAACTATAAGAAGAAAGCAACAATAATAGCAAAACTATACCAAAAATATGCCTTAAGCATGACTTAAAGACAAAGAATGACCAAACTTCAAAATAACAGTAAATAAAAAAAGAAAAGCATCAAATCCCAGAAAACAATCTTTATATGATAGCACCACTGCCAGCCTCTGTGGTAAGCAAGGACAGGCCAAGAAAAGCAGAATAGAAAAGAGAAATTTGTGAGATAATTGGATAATAAAGGGGAAAATTTAGAGTCTTACCAGGCAAAAGAGCCAAATGTCAGAGACACACAACCTCTTTCCCAACCATAAAAAATAGAAGTAACAAAACCCATAAAGGTCTGGATTTTTATCTATTTTGATGTACTGATAAAAGAAGATGCTACTGAACTAGAAATTCTATTAGATACCTAAAGTTCACAACAATGAGCAAAAGAAAACTCTATAAATCTATACAGAATTATTATAAAAATCAGAAAATAAAATTTAATGAACTTTAACTGATGAAACTCTCCATCTCTCCAAAAAATAAAAAGAAGGAAATCATGTAGCAAAAAACAACTGTAAGGCAATACATTAAGTCCCCTACATACGAACCTTCAAGTTGCGAACTTTCAAAGATTTGAACGTGCGTTCGAATGTCCAGTCATGTAAGTTCACGCATCTGGCATACATTGTCACGTGCGTGCATCCTCTACCGGTGGGTGTGCTTTTGTGTACTTTACTGTGCAATACTGTAAGGAGTACGGTAGTACAGTATCTTTATTTCAAACCCAGGATCTGAGTGAGTGAAATTGCAGCTTGCCCTCCATCTCCTATTGCTGACTATCCTTCAGCTCTACCATCTCCCACCTCCTCTCCCTCCTCCAGTCAGTAACTCTTCTTGCCTGATCACTCAGTGCCAATCCCTGTATGCCAGCTGTTGTATTGTACTACTGTACTTTTCAAGATACTATACTGTAAGATTAAAAATGTTTTCTTTATTTTTTGTGTTTGTTTGTTTTTTATGTATTATTTGTGTGAAAAGTATTATAAACCTATTACAGTATAGTACTATGTAGCCGATTGTGTTAGTTGGGTACCTAGGCTAACTTTGTTGGACTTACGAACAAATTGGACTTACAAACGCGCTCTCGGAATGGAACTCGTTTGTATGTAAGGGACTTAGTGTACTTCAACTTAGTTAAATATACACAAAAAAAGTATTTAGTGGTACGGAAAAATCCCTTGCATTATAATTTAAAAATTAAGATGAGAAAAGAGCAGAAAAAGAGAAAAAGAAATGAAGGAAGGTGGATTAGATTCAGTATAGAAATGGAAGACATTGAAGAAATTATCTCAGAAATAAAAACAAATACATGATGCTCAAGGGAGAATAAAAATAAATAAAACTTCATAACAGTTAGGAAAAACAGGAGAACAACCAAAGATACAAAAATTAAAGAAGTGAAAAGAGCCAGTAAGAACATAGTAGAAATGGAAGACAGGAAAAGAAGGAATAATATTTGTGTAATTGGAGTTAGTAAAGACTAAAACAATGCATTCATACAAAATTAATATTTATAATTGTGATTGAAAAAAATTTCCAGAAATAGAAAGCCCAAGTCCGTATACTGAAAGGGCCAACTAGAAAACTGGGAAAATTATGTGGAATCATCAACCTTGAGAAATATGCTAGTAAAATTATTAGACTTCAAAGATAAAGAAAAATAATTCTCAAGGATACTACAAATAAGATAAAATAAATTGCAAGAAAAGTAATTATATTGGAGGCAGAATTTTCAGAATATTGATACAAAGTCTTTCTCTCCTTTTCTTCCTGAGTGTTCTTCAGTCTGTTTTGGAAAATTTTCAGGAACACTTGGGAGATAACCTTAGTGACAAATGAATGTGAATTATGAAATTGACTGAAGGGCTAGCCTTTTCTGATGAAGTAAACACAATAGAAATGCAGTTAAGGACAACTTTGGGCAGTTTCACTTCATCATGAAGACTCCAGTCCAAAGGATGTAAAATTGGTATCAGAAAAGTTTGATATACTCTGTTTCTTTCATTTCTCCCTAGTCTTCTGACAAACCCATTGTTCCTAACATGCAGTAACTGCCCCAGAACTTTTAATCCTCATAGGATCAATTCTCAAACATTCTTCTACTATTTCATACCCAGGACCATGTAGCTGAGGATACATACTAGGACAACTATGGTGGATTGGTGGATTGAAAATAATTTCTAATGTTACAAAAAAGAAGGAAATTTAGTTGTTTCATCTCCATTTCAGGTGGCTATAAAATGACCTCTTAATTAAATTTTCCTTTTATAGTCATTACTATCAGAACCAAAGAAACATCTCTTAAGTCAGTGAATTGCAGATCAGGAGCAAGGGAGGATTTTGCCTTAGCAATTTTGGAACTTCTCAAATCACTCCCATTTGGGAAGTATAATTATTTGTGTTACTTGTGACTAAAGTTTCCATAGGGAAAGTAGATATATAGCTTCTCATCTGGCATAATTATTTTGTATTATTTGAATATTCTTTGAGATATGGGTCTCTGTCTTTTAGCATTCATATTCTTATAAATTAAATTATTTTCCTTAAGAAACTTTTTCTCAGGACCTCAAATACATTAGTTATAAAAAGAAATATGTGAACCATATTATTTATATATATAATTTGAAATAAATTGAAATTATATAGTAAATAATATCAAATTTTCAACAGAAAAAGAAGAAATATAACTTTATATACTCTGTTATTACTTCCTTTTTTCCTCCCCTCCTTCCTTCATTCTTGAATAAATCAGTCCAAGATATACTCAGTAGGACTGAGTAAGGCAGGTATTCTCACAAGTAGAGGGAAGAGCCCAGTGTAGGGTGTCATCATCCAAGCAGGTTGGAAAGATCATCCATTCAGGAATGGGAATGGCTATGCTGAGGGCTGCCTAGTTTGGGGCATCAACACCCAGGTGAGTAAGGAGAGCCTCTACAGGAGGCATGGACGCAGCAGTCATCTAGCCAAGTATGTGGGATCTGAAGAGGAATGAAGGGCAGTATCCACAGTGAGTAGCAGTGGCACTGACATAAGATTGTTTACATTAAGAGGAAATTGATCAAATTTTTAAAATATTGAAAATAATTGGAACCAGATTTTTTACTTAATTTCAAGGCCCAAGAAACTCACAGATTGGTCCTTTGTACCTGCAAGGCCACCCGGAGGCTCCCACACTGAAATAGCACCCAGGGTTTTACTGTTGAAGACAAGAATACCAAATATATAAAGGGAGAAAACAAAATTCCACCCTGTGTATGTTGCACATTGTCTGATAATATACAGAGTGGAGGACACAGCATCATTTTAGTAAAATTGCCAGTGAAACATGTAAAATCTGAATCTAATCATGAGAAGACATCAGATAAATCAAACTTGAGAATAATTCTAAAAAATAACTGACCCATAATCTTCTCAGGTCAAAATCATGAAAGTCAAGGAAAAACTGAGAAGTTGCTTTGAATTGAAAGAGGCTAAAAGAAACATGGCAACTAAAGGAAAAAGTGGTCCTAAGCAAATTAATTCCAGGACATTATTGGCAAAATTGAATGCTCTCTGCAGGTTAGAGGTATCAGTGTTGGTTGTACTGTGATTACATGACAGAATATTCCTGTTGTTAGGAAGTACATATTGAAGCATTTGAGTACTAGGGCATTATACAGGTAATTTACTCTCAAAGGATTCAGGAAATAATTTTTTTTGGTATTATTCTTGCAGTTTTTTAATAAATTTAAAATTATTTCAAAATAAAATAAGGGCTTCCCTGGTGGCGCAGTGGTTGAGAGTCTGCCTGCTGATGTAGGGGACGCGGGTTCGTGCCCCGGTCCGGGAAGATCCCACATGCCGCGGAGCAGCTGGGCCCGTGAGCCATGGCCGCTGAGCCTGCGTGTCCGGAGCCTGTGCTCTGCAACGGGAGAGGCCACAACAGTGAGAGGCCCGCGTACCGCAAAAAAAATAAATAAATAAAAATAAATAAAATCACGCAATATAAAATATATTTAATTATATTTAAGAAGAAATACAGTTATTTCTAAAACCTACCAAAATCAATGGTTATTTATATAATTGAAAAATCACTTAGGAAAGAAGCTAAGTTCTGAAATAAATGTTGAGGTGGAGAGATTTTTCACAAATATTTATTATTTTTAGTAATCAATTTAAACAATATTTGCCTGCATCAGATAAATTAAATTTATTATTGATTAACAAAATAGAATCAATAAAATGCAATTTATAAAATCATATGTAAAATATTAAAAAAATACTTTAGCAGATAAATTATAATGCATTCAATGAGAGGAATTCTTCTATAGCTATGTGCTCATTATGTTAAGGAAAATTTACTGTTTTATGAAAGAAAGATAATATTTGTGAAAACTCACTCTTGAATAGGATAAAAACTCAAGACTTAAAAAAAAAATCAATTTCCAGAAAGAATTTTAAGCTATACTTCTGTTGTACAGAATTGCACTGAGCTCTGTCAGTGAGGCCTCTGATGAATGATCTTTTGGGACAGGGATAAATAGGGCTTGTTGAGTGTGAACCATTTTCGTGTGTTTTAGCCTTCTTTCCTCCTGATGATAACTCCTTGGCCTCTGAGACTTGGTTCTTCATCCCCTCTTCCACAGACTGTGAGCACAACTTGCAAGTTGGCTCAAGGAGACTTTTGAGTCCTGATTCCAGAGCAAATAAGATCCAATCTTTGGGGCTAGACTGCACTACTTCACTTCCCTGGTTTCATTCAAGGAAATTTTCCAGAAGTACTTTCTTAATCATGTAGCTAAGGGTTAGCAAACTGCTGCCTCCTCTGTGTTTTTGTATGGCCAGTGAGTTAAGAATGGTTTTCACAGGTTGCATTAGTCAGCTAGAGCTGCTTTAACAAAATATTACAGACAGGGTAGCTTAAAGAACAGAAATTTATTTTCTCACATTTCTGGAGGATAGAAGTCTAATATCAAGGTGTTGGTAATGTTGGTTTCTGGTGAGGACTCACTTCTTGGCTTGCAGATGCCTTTTTGCTCACATGGTCTTTCTTATGTGCTCGCACATCCCTGCTTTCTCCCCCTCTTCTTATAAGGACACCAGTTCTACTGGATTAAGGTCCCATTCTTATGATCTCACTTAACCTTTATTATATGCTTATAAACCCCATCTCCAAATACAGACACTTCGGAGATTATGGCTTCAACATAAGAACTCTGAGGAGACACAATTCAGTACACAAATGAGCACAACTGATAACACAAATGAAGATCTACAATCAACTTGATGATAGGGAACACTGACCTTGAACCCTAATTAAGCAAAATGTTGTATCCTCAAGAACGAGTTTTATTCTTTTCATTAGTAGACTTTTACTCCAAAAAGGAAATGGTACTCAATTATTATTTTTTAGTTTGAATTTTTTCAATAAAATTTTTGTGGAATTTGTTTTCTATCTTTTTATAAAGGTACCTATATTATGTTTTTGATTCTGCCTCTTGGCCTGCAAAGCCTAAAATACTTACTACTTGTTCCTTGACTGAAAAAGTTTCCCCACCTCCAACGTGGCCCAAGCAAGGTTGACTGATTCATTTTTAGTCTTCAAGCCTTTGTCTAAATTACAGACATCTGCTCAGTTAAACATTTGCTGCTTCTGATCTCTAAGTATTTGCTATAAGTTCCTATTTTGCTTTAGCTCTTTTCCCACAGAGATCCATCTCTTCCCATGAACTTGTTTTTTAGACTCCTGAACTGTTTTGACAAGCATGGCATTAGCTTGTGTAAAGCCCAGTTCTGTTGTAAATGTTTTAGGATTATAAGGGTGTTACAAAAAAAGAAAAAAAATCCACAGACTCAATTTATCAAGAGAATTTTCTCACAGTTAGCTCAAGGGGCCCCCAGTTTCCTAAATGCCTTCAATATTAGGAATGTTTAATCCAGATCTGGGTGCCAGGCGCACATAGGAGGGACTGGAGCAGGCTGTTTTTTTCCCACTGCATTCACCTAAATTTTTCTAGACCATTGTAGATTTGCCATAATAGAGAGAAGAGCAGTGGCTTTTGTATACAAATCCAATATCCTGGTTAGTTTTTAGCTCTGAGAAATATTTGAAAAATGTGTACAGAAAATCCTGCACAGAAAGGCCTCCTGATTTCATAGAGTACTATAACTTTGCCTTATGAAATACTTGAACAATAATAATAGCAAAACAATAATAATTGAAATGTACTGAGCATTTACTATATGATAATACTCTGTTAATATCTTTGTAATGTAAATGCTAATATGCTCCTTAATGTACCAATGAGAAAGTGTCTTATAAAATATGTATAATTAGCCTAAGGCCACACATGGTTACCATTTGGAGAGTTGTGTCTGAAACCCAAGGCTGTTTGACGTCAAATCTGTTTTTCAACCAATCTATTTGATTGCCTCCACGTACATGTTCCATATAAAAGTTATTCTAAGCAAGAATTAGAGAATTAGACTTATCATCCCTCTATGCAGTAATATGACCATGTTTTGACTCATTGGTACAAATTAAAATCACTGTATATAATGTCTGAACTTTCCCAATAGTAAGCATCAACTTTGTCACTCCTGAGAAATAGCAAAGAGAGTATTCGTTCCGCATTATGTCTATTCAAATCAGGTTTCAATATATTGGAGGAGGCAATGATTCTTCCTTTATACTTGACCCAAGTTATTTATCTCACATAGCAAAAATACCACAGGCTCTCTGGTCAGGATGGGTTCAGGTATTAGTCAGACCCACCACTTACCAGCAGTGTGCAAGGATGTTATTGGTTGTAGTTTATGGTGAGTTTTCTCTCAGAAATCCATTGTCTTTTAAAATCTGACCTCTGTGGGCTTCCTGGTATATTCCTGAATGCCATTGGTGGGAAGGCCCAATTACTTTGATCAGCAGGTATCCCACACCTGATATAAATCAGTGGATGAAAAATAATATAACAGGAGACGGGTTTGCCTCACTTCTCATCAGTATCATGACCCAGTTCATGCCCATCCAACATAGTCTGTTACATAAGTGTAAAGAAAGATATTTTAATGTATGCTTAAACTATTATTATGAGCCTACGAAAAAAATAAAAAAGACAAGTAGTGATTGGTATCGCTGATTAAGTGAGCTTATTCATTCTAATTATTGGGAATATAGAAATATTTTTAATTGTTATGTAATTCTGTGCTTAGAAACAAATGAGTATACTACTATTTAAGGTTGGCATGGTGAACTCATGCATTTATGTCTGTCCTCTGCCAAAATGTCAATACAATGATAATAAAATTATTTTTAATGAATCAACTGAAAAAAACAAATGAAGTAAAGCATGGAAGATTGAAAATGCTAAGTTGATAACTAGCTAGCAGACCCTAAGAAGCTGCCAGACATTCAACATCCAGGCAGAAGACTGGGAGTTGGTTTTTTTTGAGAAATTTAAGCAGAACAAAAATCAAAACAAAACAAAACAAAATCTAAAGATTCTCATGTAGGAGATTCTCCAAAGAATCAGCCTGGATAGATTATCCTACAATGGAATTCAGAGTCAGTAGTAAGTACTATAAGATTACACAAAGCTTCTAAATAGTTTTTTTTTTAATTGTTGTATTCTTAAATATGTCCATAATTAAAAGTGACCAAATACTTAAGTAAAGTCTCTTATATGAGAAGTAAATAATAAAAACAACAAACTTGGAAGAAACATATGAGGAATGGAAACAGAAGTAAAAAGAAAGCAAATTTTTTCAGAGATATTAAAAAAAAACACATTAATAGAAAACACTGAAGGTGTGATACAAAAAAAGGGAAGTATTTAGGGGAGAAAACAAGAATTCAACATAGTAGCAAAAAGAGATGGCAGTGAATGTTGGGGAAATATATATAGTAGATAAAACTGAAAATGAGTAAAAATAAAAAATATAAGGATATTAAAAGAAGGAAGGATCAAGTTAGAGAAAACAAAATGAAGTGTATCAAAGAAAAATGATAGTATCATGACTTACCTGTGAAGTGTATTTATAATTATAATATGCATGTTATATGCACATTATATATTAAAATACAAGTTTATACAAAATTATGATGCAGTGCTATTAGGAGGATGGGAGATTGGGAAGTCTGTGTTGAAGAGGCAGGATGCTGAGGGGTGAAAGAAAATTAACTTCTCATCTTCCATAGTGAAAGGCAATACAGACATTAAAATTGCAAGGCTTAGAAATTCAGGTCTATACTTTGTTATTAGAAATATGGAGGAAATTACCAAAAGAAGTGGCAAAAGGATTGAACTGGATCGCCCTTTGAGAGTGAGTAATTGGTGGGGTAGGACCTATCAATATATGATTCTCTAAATTGTGTTCATGTATCACCTAGATAAAAGTAAAAATTATAATAGAAACAGATGAGTAGTTTACTGAAGTAATGTTGCCAGTGTGGGCTTTCTGTGCTCTATTGTCAGTTATCTACATTAACTAAACAAATAACATCAACTCTGTCAAAGGATTAAGGTGGTTTTTACTTGCATTTTATTGAATTAACCCAAATTCACTTCCATCTCCATCTGAAATATAGCTTAGGGAACCCAAAACAGGAGAACTTAATCTAATTTGAAAATCAAGGAGAGACCTTCACGATGACAGAAGAGTAAGATGTGGAGATCACCTTCCTCCCCACAAATACATCAGAAATACATCTACATGTGGAACAACTCCTACAGAACACCTACTGAATGCTAGCAGAAGACCTCAGACCTCCCCAAAGACAAGAAACTCCCCACGTACCTGGGTAGGTCAGAAGAAAAAAGAAAAAACAGAGACAAAAGAATAGGGACGGGACCTGCACCAGTGGGAGGGAGCTGTGAAGGACGAAAGATTTCCCCATGCTAGTCTCCGTCTTCGCGGGCGGAGACTGCGGGTGGCAGAGAGGGGGAAGCTTCAGAGCCACGGAGGAGAGTGCAGCCACAGGAGTGCGGAGGGCAAAGCGGAGAGATTCCCACACAGAGGATCGGTGCCAACCGGCACTCACCAGCCCGAGAGGCTTGTCTGCTCACCTGCCGGGGCGGATGGGGGCTGGGAGCTGAGGCTCGGGCTTCGGTCGGATCCCAGGGAAAGGACTGGGGTTGGCTGCGTGAACACAGCCTGAAGGGGCTAGTGCGCCACGGCTGGCTGGGAGGTGTCCGGAAAAAAGTCTGGAACTGCCTAAGAGGCAAGAGACCATTGTCTGGGGGTGCGCAAGGAGAGGGGATTCAGAGCACCGCGTAAACGAGCTCCAGAGACAGGCGCAAGCCGCGGCTATCAGCGTGGACCCCAGATACGGGCATGAGACGCTAAGGCTGCTCCTGCTGCCACCAAGAAGCCTGTGTGCGAGCAAAGGTCACTATCCACACCTCCCCTCCCGGGAGCCTGTGCAGCCCACCACTGCCAGGGTCCCGTGATCCAGGGACAACTTCCCCGGGAGAACGCACGACGCACCTCAGGCTGGTGCAACGTCACGCCGGCCTCTGCCGCCGCAGGCTCACCCCGCATCCGTACCCCTCCCTCCCCACAGCCTGATTGAGCCAGAGCCCCGGAATCAGCTCCTTTAACCCTCTCCTGTCTGAGCGAAAAACAGACGCCCTTAGGCGACCTACACGCAGAGGGAGGTCCAAATCCAAAGCTGAACCCCAGGAGCTGTGTGAACAAAGAAGAAAAAGGGAAATCTCTCCCAGCAGCCTCAGGAGCAGCGGATTAAATCTCCACAATCAACTTGATGTAACCTGCATCTGTGGAATACATGAATAGACAAGGAATCATCCAAAATTGAGGAGGTGGACTTTGGCAGCAAAGAGATATATATATAGATATTTTTTTCCTTTTTCTCTTTTGTGAGTGTGTATGTGTATGCTTTTTTGTGTGATTTAGTCTGCATAGCTTTGCTTTTACCATTTGTCCTAGAGTTCTGTCTTTCCGTTTTGGTTTTTTTTTTTCAGTATAGATTTTAGCGCTTGTCACTGGGTTTGTTTTTAGCTTTGGTTGCTCTCTTCTTTCTTTCTTTTAAATTTTTTTTATTACTTTTTAAAACTTATTTTTTATTTTAATAACTTTATTTTATGTTTTCTTCCTTCCTGCCTGCCTTCCTTTTCTTCCTTCCTTCCTTCCTTCCTTCTTTCTCTCTCTCTCTCTTTCTCTCTTTCTCCCTTCCTTCCTTTCTTTCTTTCTTTCTTTCTTTCTTTCTTTCTTTCTTTCTTTCTTTCTTTCTTTCTTTTCTTTCTCTCCCTTTTCTTCTGAGCCATGTGGCTGACAGGGTCTTGGTACTCCAGCCGGATGTCAAGCCTGTGCCTCTGAGGTGGGAGAGCTGAGTTCATGACATCAGTCCACCAGAGACCTCCCGGCTCCACATAATATCACATGGTGAAACCTCTCCCAGAGATCTCCATCTCAACACTAAGACCCAGCTCCACTCAACGACCAGCAAGCTACAGTGCTGCACACCCTATGCCAAACAACTAGCAAGACAGGACACAACTCCACCCATTAGCAGAGAGGCTGCCTAAAATCATAATAAGGGCACAGACACCCCAAAACACACCACCGGATGAGGCCCTGCCACCAGAAAGACAAGATCCAGCCTCATCCACCAGAACACAGGCACTAGTCCCCTCCACCAGGAACCTACACAACCCACTGAACCAGCCTTAGCCACTGGGGGCAGACACCAAAAACAACAGGAATTACGAACCTGCAGCATGTGAAAAGGACACCCCAAACACAGTAAGTTAAGCAAAATGAGAAGACAGAGAAACACACAGGAGCAAGGAGCAAGGTAAAAACCCACCAGACCAAACAAATGAAGAGGAAATAGGCAATCTACCTGAAAAAGAATTCAGAGTAATGAGTAAAGATGATCAAAAATCTTGGAAATAGAATGGAGAAAATACAAGAAACGTTTAACAAGACCTAGAAGAACTAAAGAGCAAACAAACGATGAAGAACATGATAAATGAAATTAAAAATTATCAAGAAGGGATCAGTAGCAGAATAACTGAGGCAGAAGAATGGGTAAATGACCTGGAATATAGAATAGTGGAAATAACTATCACAGAGCAGAATAAAGAAAAAAGAATGAAAAAAATCGAGGACAGTCTCAGAAACCTCTGGGACAACATTAAACACACCAACATTCGAATTATAGGGGTCCCAGAAGAAGAAGAGAAAAACAAAGGGACTGAGAAAATATTTGAAGTGATTACAATTGAAAACTTCCCTATATATGGGAAAGGAAATAGTTAATCAATTCCAGGAAGTGCAGAGAGTCCATAAGGGATAAATCCGAGAAACATGCCAAGACACATATTAATCAAACTATCAAAAATTAAATACAAAGAAAACATATTGAAAGCAGCAAGGGAAAAACAGCAAATAACATACAAGGGAATCCCCATAAGGTTAACAGCTGATGTTTCACCTGAAACTCTGTAAGCCGGAAGGGAGTGGCAGGACATATTTAAAGTGATGAAAGGCAAAAACCTACAACCAAGATTACTCTACCCAGCAAGGATCTTATTCAGATTTAACAGAGAAATTAAAACTTTACAGAGAAGCAAAAGCTAAGAGAATTCAGCACCACCAAACCAGCTTTACAACAAATGCTAAAGGAACTTCTCTAAGCAGGAAACACAAGAGAAGGAAAAGACCTACTATAACAAACCCAAAACAAGTAAGAAAATGCTAATAGGAGCATACATATCGATAATTACCTTAAATGAAAATGGATTAAATGCTCCAACCAAAAGACATAGACTGGCTGAATGGATACAGAAACAAGACCCATATATATGCTGTCTACAAGAGACCCACATCAGACCTAGGGACACATACAGACTGAAAGTGAGGGGATGGAAAAAGATATTCCATGCAAATGGACATCAAAAGAAAGCTGGAGTAGCAATTCTCATATCAAACAAAATAGACTTTAAAATAAAGACTATTACAAGAGACAAAGAAGGACACTACATAATGATCAAGGGATCAATCCCAAAAGAAGATATAACAATTGTAAATATTTATACACCCAACATAGGAACACCTCAATACATAAGGCCAATGCTAACAGCCATAAAAGGGGAAATCGACAGTAACACAATAATAGTAGGGGACTTTGATACCCCATTTTCACCAATGGACAGATCATCCAAAATGAAAATAAATAAGGAAACACAAACTTTAAATGATACATTAAACAAGATGAACTTAATTGATATTTATAGGACATTCCATCCATAAACAACAGAATACACTTTCTTCTCAAGTGCTCATGGAACATTCTCCAGGATAGATCATATCTTGGGTCACAAATCAAGCCTTGGTAAATTTAAGAAAATTGAAAACACATCAAGTATCTTTTCCAACCTCAATGCTAGGAGATTAGATATCAATTACAGGCAAAAATCTGTAAAAAGTACAAACCCATGGAGGCTAAACAATACACTACTTAATAACCAAGAGATCACTGAAGAAATCAAAGAGGAAATCAAAAAATACCTAGAAACAAATGACAATGAAAATATAACGACCCAAAACCTATGGGATCCAGCAAAAGCAGTTCTAAGAGGGAAGTTTATAGCAATACAATCCTACCTCAAGAAACAGGGAAGATCTCAAATAAACAACCTAACCTTACACCTAAAGCAATTAGAGAAAGGAGAACAAAAAACCCCCAAAGTTAGCAGAAGGAAAGAAATCATAAATAGATCAGAAATAAATGAAAAATAAATGAAGGAAATGATAGCAAACATCAGTAAATCTAAAAGCTGCTTCCTTGATAAACAAAAGTGATAAACTATTAGCCAGACTCATCAAGAAAAAAAGGGAGAAGACTCATATCAATAGAATTAGAAGTTAAAAAGGAGAAGTAACAACTGACACTGCAGAAATACAAAGGATCATGAGAGATTACCACTAGCAACTATATACCAATAAAATGGACAAACTGGAAGAAATGAACACATTCTTAAAAAAGCACAACCTTCCAAGACTGAACCACGAAGAAATAGAAAATATGAACAGACCAATCACAGGCACTGAAATTGAAACTGTGATTAAGAATGTTCCAACAGGGCTTCCGTGGTGGCACAGTGGTTGAGAATCTGCCTGCCAGTGCAGAGGACACAGGTTCAAACCCTGGTCTGGGAAGATCGCACATGCCATGCCACGGAGCAACTAGGCCCGTGAGCCACAACTAATGAGCCTGCGCGTCTGGAGCCTGTGCCCTGCAACAAGAGAGGCCGCGACAGTGAAAGGCCCACGCACTGCGATAAAGAGTGGCCCCTGCTTGCCGCAACTAGGAAAGCCCTCGCACAGAAATGAAGACCCAACACAGCCAAAAATAAAATAAATAAATATATAAATAAATAAATAAAAATTAAAAAAAAAAAGAATGTTCCAACAAACAAAAGCCCAGGACCAGATGGTTTCACAGGTGAATTCTATCAAACATTTAGAGAAGAGCTAACACCCATCCTTCTCAAACTCTTCCAAAATATAGCAGAGGGAGGAACACTCCCAAACTCCTTCTATGAGGCCACCATCACTCTGATACCAACATCAGACAAAGATGTCATAAAGAAAGAAAACTACAGGCCAATATCCCTGATGAACATAGATGCAAAAATCCTCAACAAAATACTAGCAAACAGAATCCAACAGCACATTAAAAGGATCATGCACAATGGTCAGGTGGGGTTTATCCCAGAAGAATGCAAGGATTCTTCAATATATGCAAATCAATCAATGTGATACACCATCTTAACAAATTAAATCCCATATGATCATCTCAATAGATGCAGAGAAAGCTTTTGACAAAATTCAACACATTATGATAAAAACCCTCCAGAAAGTAGACCTAGAGGGAACTTACCTCAACGTAATAAAGACCATATATGACAAACCCACAGCCAACATTGTTCTCAGTGGTGAAAAACTGAAACCATTTCCACTTAGATCAGGAACAAGACAAGGTTAACCACTCTCACCACTATTATTCAACATAGTTTTGGAAGTTTTAGCCATAGCAATCAGACAAGAAAAAGAAATAAAAGGAATCAAAATTGGAAAAGAAGAAGTAAAGCTGTCACTGTTTGCAGATGACATGATACTATACATAGAGAATCCTAAAGAGGCTACCAGAAAACTACTAGAACTAATCAATGATTTTGGTAAAGTAGCAGGATACAAAATTAATGCACAGAACTCTCTTTCATTCCCATACATTAATGATAAAAATTCTGAAAGAGAAATTAAGGAAACACTCCAATTTACCATTGTAACAAAAAAAAATAAAATGCCTAGGAATAAACCTACCTAAGGAGACCAAACCTAGGCAGCTCATAACCTTAAGGAGCACAGATGCTAGAAGGGAGAGCTCTTGCGTGGCTGACTTCCTGACCCTGAAAGGACAGATAGGTGTATGTCATTTTCTTCCCACGTTTCCTCTCACATCCAGGCTATCGCATTCTTGGATTCTCGAGTCTAACCTTAAGGGACTAAGTGGCCTCCTCCTAAGACCAACTCCCAGCCTTCTCTGAGCAAGAGATTATCACTAAAGGACTAGGGAAGAGTGGTTTAAGTCCTCATAGGGACAGAGACTCAGGGATGCAGGGAATGTATCATGGGATCATTGTCACACAGTCACTTAAGAAAATTTTCTCCTCTCTTAACTAAAGTCCCTACATGAATGAAGTTAGTACTATTGTAGGAAAGAGGTAGCAAGGAAACCAATTTACTAGTTACTTGGGCAGGCTTTTCAAGGTAGCCTGAAAAATAGACATAAACCAACAATCTTAAAGAAATCACAAAAAAAGCACTAATCATAAAGAAAGTGACTGATAAACTGATTGCGTTAATACTGAGAAACCCTGAGGGATATACAGCAGCTCCCTATTATGGCAACTTTTCTTGAAGTGTAAACGTAGTTCAATATAAAATTTTAAAAATCAAAAAAAAAAGGAGACCAAAGACCTGGTTGCAGAAAACTATAAGACACTGATGAAAGAAATTAAAGATGATACAAAGAGGTGGAGAGATATACCATGTTCTTGGATTGGAAGAATCAACATTGTGAAAATGACTCTACTACTCAAAGCAATCTACAGATTCAATGCAATCCCTATCAAACTACCACTGGCATTTTTCACAGAACTAGAACAAAAAATTTCATAATTTGTATGGAAACACAAAAGACCCTGAATAGCCAAAGCAATCTTGAGAAAGAAAAACAGAGCTGGAGGGATCAGGCTCCCAGACTTCAGACTATACTACAAAGTTACAGTAATCAAGACAGTATGGTACTGGCACAAAAACAGAAATATAGATCAATGGAACAGGATAGAAAGCCCAGAGATAAACCCAAAGACATATGGTCACCTTATTTTTGATAAAGGAGGCAAGAATATACAATGGAGAAAAGACAGCCTCTTCAATAAATGATGCTGGGATAAACAGACAGCTGCATTGAAAAGAATGAAATTAGAACACTCCCTAACACCATACACAAAAATAAACTCAAAATGGATTAAAGACTTAAATGTAAGGCCAGACTCTATAAAACTCTTAGAGGAAAACATAGGCAGACCACTCTATGACATAAATCACAGAAAGATCCTTTTTGACCCACCTCCTAGAGTAATGGAAATAAAAACAAAAATAAACAAATGGGACCTAATGAAACTTAAAAGCTTTTGCACAGCAAAGGAAACCATAAACAAGACTAAAAGACAACCCTCAGAATGGGAGAAAATATTTGCAAATGAAGCAACTGACAAAGGATTAATCTCCAAAATTACAAGCAGCTCATGCAGCTCAATAACAAAAAAACAAACAACCCAATCCAAAAGTGGGCAGAAAACCTAAATAGACTTTTCTCCAAAGAATATACACAGATTGCCAACAAACACATGAAAGAATGCTCAACATCACTAATCATTAGAGAAATGCAAATCAAAACTACAATGGTATATCACTTCACACTGGTCAGAATTTCCGTCATCAAAAATTCTACAAACAATAAATCCTTGAGAGGGTGGGGAGAAAAGGGAACCCTCTTGTACTGTTGGTCAGAATGTAAATTGATACAGCCACTATGGAGGACAATATGGAGGTTCCTTAGAAAACTAAAAATAGAACTACCATACGACCCAGCAATCCCACTACTGGGCATATACCCTGGGAAAACCATATTTCAAAAAGAGTCATGTACCACAATGTTCATTGCAGCTCTATTTACAATAGCCAGGCCATAGAAGCAAACTAAGTGTCCATCTATAGATGAATGGATAAAGAAGATGTGGCACATATATACAATGGAGTATTACTTAGCCATAAAAAGAAATGAAATTGAGTTATTTGTAGTGAGGTGGATGGACCTAGAGTCTGTCATACGAGTGAAGTAAGTCAGAAAGAGAAAAACAAATACCATATGCTAACACATATATATGGAATAAAAAAAAAATGGTTTCAGGGAACCTAGGGGCAGGACAGGAATAAAGATGCAGATGTAGAGAATGGACTTGAGGACATGGGGAGGGGGAAGGGTAAGCTGGCACAAAGTGAGAGAGGGTCATGGACTTATATATACTACCAGTTGTAAAATAGATAGCTAGTGGGAAGCAGCTGCATAGCACAGGTAGATCAGCTCGGTGCTTTGTAACCACCTAGAGGGTGGGATAGGGAGGGTGGGAGAGAGACTCAAGAAGGAGGACATATGGGGATATATGTATATGAATAGCTGTTTCACTTTGTTATAAAGCAGAAACAAACACACCATTGTAAAGCAATTATACTCCAATAAAAATGTTAAAAAACATAAAAAAGAAACTCAAGGACATTTCTAAGGAATATATAATTTATTTTGGTCTTCAAGGATGAGAAATATTAAGCAGCAAAGAGGGAAAGAATAGCATGTACAAAGGACCTGAAGAGAAAGAAACTTGGAGCTGAATTCAGCAGCTCTTGTGGTGAGGGGGTGGCAGGGAGGTGGAGTCAGGACTGCTGTGGTGTAGGGATCCACGGGCCAAATGGCGTAATGAGGCTGGAGAGATAGCAGGAGCAAGATCGTTTAGGGCCTTGGGAGTCATGTTAAGGATATAAGTTCAGAAAGTTTTAGATGTTCTTTAAGAAGATAAACTTGGTGCAAGCAAGGAGAATATAAGTTAAGGAGAGAGAGAGAAAGAGAGAGAGAGAAAGGAAGAAGGGAAAGAAACTAATTATTAATACCAAAGAAAACAAAATGAAGCATAGAAAAGGAAAAATTATCATAATAGTGTTTATGACTTAGCTGTGAAGTACATTTTATGGTCATAATAATGTAAGCAAAATTTTGATACAACTCTATTGGGAGGAGATTGGAAAAGACAATTAGCACTGTTTAAATAGCAAAGTAATATTTTCATTACTTGTGTGACTTTCTTGAGAAAAGAGGTAGGACAAGGGAAGCTGAAAAACTTGAAAAGAAAACTCAGGATGAAATTTATTTGTATGCGCACGTAATAGCCATAAATGACGTTATATAAAAACTTGAGGGGAAAGTCTTTTCACAAAGGGAATAACCATTGTTAGTCAGTGAAATATGCTGTTTTCTTATAGCCCTTTCATTGTCCTGTACATGTTACATTTACCAAAGTGTTGTCAAGAGTAGAATCAAATCTGCTCTAGGAAAGCAAGCTGACTTACAAGGTATGAGAAATTCCCTTAGTCATCAGACATTATACTTGGATTCTTTTGCAGAAAATTAGCTTTGGGTAGCAAAATATTTAAGAATAAATTCATTTCTGTATTTACAGTCAGGTTGGAATATTCTATATTATTTTGAAGAGTTAGAATGGACATTGAAGAGCCTGTTCTTTATCAGAATCTCTGTTTTGGTCCCATGAGTATTAAAGGGCACATCTGCCCATGTGATGCAGCCTGGAGAAGGTATTTAAATATAACCCAAGTAGGTTAAAAAATATGTCGTGGATTTTGTGTGTCAAACCTATTAGATCCAACTGGTCAATGCAGTGATTCAAAAAGCTATGTAAAATAAGGAAGAATATTTTAAAGATACTTTTTAATAGACAATGAAAATTTTAAGGACTTTTTCAATAGAGAACACTAAAGAATGGAAAACATCAGAGATGCAGTAAGTGGAATATAGATGTAATAATAAAAAACAGTCCAAAACACTACTGTAGACATTTAGCCAAAGTTTGCCTTGTGAAACTGTCACTGAAGAAGTAAACTCGTACCCACAACCTATTCCAGGAAACTCTTAGAGCATACTTTAAACAGGTTAGTACACACTTAGGAAATGTGAAAAACTAATGTCACATTCATACAAGATTTCTCTGAGAGAATCTGGAGTTTTTTATTTAAATTCTTGGCATGGGGGAAAAGGTACTCCCTGAGTTTGATAATTATTGTGGTTTTGGTTTAAATTCTGGACATCACTCAAGTGTACACTTCGTTGTGTGGAATAAAAAATAAATAAAGAGAAAATGAGAAAAACAGAATATGAGAGAATGAGAGGAATGAAGGAAAGAAGGAAGCAAGGGAGGGATGAATAGGAAGGGAGAGGGGAAAGAAAAGAGAGGATGATTATGTTGAAGAAGCCTCAGATGAGCCTAAGGAGTCAGGGACATCTGCCAATCCAAGATGTTTCCCTAAGAACCCATGCTGTACAATCCCTTGTCTGACAGAGGAATTTCAGTGCAGTTGTATAATGGAGATATAGCGTGGTGTCACAGGCCACATTCCAGAGATTAGCCTGATCTTCCTATCTCAGTCCATTGTTTATAATTCAGAGACAGAGGCCAAGACAAGTGCAATGAAGCAAAACCCTAGAGGGATATGCAGACATTGCTAAGAGATAAAGTGAATACTGGGCCCAGATTTTACAATGATGATCACAGACACTCTTCCTGGTGTTGATTACTAATTAGTTCCCTCCAAATTAAATTAACAGATAGACAACTGTGATATTAGAGGACTTGCGTGGATTTTTATTGTGCCTGATTTAAAATGCTGGGGAGAACTCCGTGTTTGTTCAAGCCCTAAAGCAATTTCCAAGACCCCCTGCAGATAGGAGGTGGGCTGCTCATTTTGCAAGTCACAACTCTGAGACCACTTGTGAAGATAAGTGCCTAAAATAAGCAGGACCACAAATCTCTCTGAACCATAAAATCTTTATTTATACAGTACATGAAATCATTTTGATTTCATTTGGCACAAAACTGTTCTACATATTAAGCTTATCTCTATTTTCTTGTCATTAGACTAGTAATACATAACGTAAAACATGGTGGCATTCTCATGAGGTTAAAGATTTATTAAGAAACTAGTTTATCCTATAAAAGTGTACATTGATTATGAATTATACTTGAAAAAATGTTTTTCTCCATAATTGTAAAGAAAGTTCAAAAAGGTGCAAACACAGATTTGAGACTGTTATTGCCATTTAGAATTTAGAACAATCTAATAATTGAATGTGAAGCATTTTAGGGAGGTGATTACTCTGTACCCACATTACAAACACGAATGAAAAGGTATCATTCATAAAATAATAACAAATATGTTGTATATTGTTTTTAGATGACTAGCAACACGAGAGCAAACAAACTATGTTTCTGGCCATAATTATGTAACTGAGACTGGAATTAGCTTTTCTGTAAATAAGTAGAAACTTGAAAAAATACAGAATAAAATTGTTTTCAGACATTGTACAAAAACAGCACAGGAACAAGATCTATCTATATATGATAGAAGGGAAGTAAACAAGATAAGCCCTACAGTTGCCCTAAATTTCTGGGTAGGGGAACTTTCCACATTGCAGTACATGAAGGGTTATTACAAAAAGGTCATGCTGGTTTTACCAACATTGAAAAAAATATCTGGAAGGCTGGGCTTCCCTGGTAGCGCAGTGGTTGAGGGTCCACCTGCCGATGCGGGGGACGTGGGTTCGTGCCCTGGTCTGGGAGGATCCCACGTGCTGCGGATCGGCTGGGCCCGTGAGCCATGGCCGCTGAGCCTGCGCGTCCGGAGCCTGTGCTCCACAACGGGAGAGGCCACAGCAGTGAGAGACCCGCGTACCGCAAAAAAAAAAAAAAAAAAAATCTGGAAAGCTTATATATAGTACCTGATTTCAACACTTACTATAAAGCTGTTGCAGTCAATTGTGTGATATTGGTGTAAGAATACGTCAGTGGATCATTGGAACCAAACAGAGAGTTCAGAAATAGAGCAAAGCACAAATATTCAATTAATTTTTAAAAAGAATGTCTTCATTCTTAAAGAATCCTTTCATTGCATATAGAATTTTGATTAGTATTTATTTTATTTCAGCACTTTAAAGGGGTTGCTCCATTGTCTTCTAGCCTTTGTGATTTCTGATGAGAAGTTTGCTAGTATTCAATTTGTTGTTGTTCTCTATGAAGTTAGTGTGTCATTTTTCTGTGACTGCTTTCAAGATTTTCAGCAGGTTAACTATGATGGTCTTAGGTATGGTTCTCTGATTTTATCATATTTGGGTTTCCTAAGTTTCTTGAATCTGTAAATGTATGTATTTCATTAAATTTTGGAAGTTTTCAGACATTTTTTCAAAATTTTTTTTCTGCCCATTTCTCTTTCCTCCTTTTCTAAAACTTTAATTGCTCATATAATTGGCTTTTTGAAAATTTTCCACAAATCTCTGAGGATCTACTTGTTTGTTTTGTTTAATCTCCTTTCCTCTCGGTTCTTCAGATTGTATATTCGATTGATCTGTCTTTATTAACTCTTCCCTCTATCATTTCCCATTTTGCTATTGAGACTATTCAGTGAATTTACTTTTAGATATTGTATATTTTAATTCTAAAGTTTATATTTGGTTATTTTTTTAATAGTTTACATGTTGTTAAGACTTTATGTATTTTCATTTATAATGAGTACATTTGCTTTTACCTCATATTGACCTAAAACAAATAGATTGTGAGATATTTCCCCAGCAAAGGTATGTTTATTCAGGATGAGTAGAAAATTGCAATTTAGGATCTGCAACCATGATTAGCCACATGGAAGGGAAAGAGAATTCTTTTATAGAAGGGAAAATGTAGTTGGGAAGGCTATAGTAAACAAAGAGTTCATGAATTTTCATTGGCTGAGTCCTTGCTAAGAAAGAAGAAGAGTCTTTCTCCCTGTTGGGCTTTGCTATGGTCACAGGGTGTGAGAGCTCCCTCTTGTGGCCTACCAACTCTATATAATTGAAGTGTCTGTTTATTAATATATTTTTTTGCATTTCCCCCTTTTGATTAAGATAGTTCTGTGAATCATCATTGATGAAGTGCCAGGTTTTCCAGTTTCAGAGGATTTTTGTCCCTCAATGCCAGGAGGAAGCTTTCCTGGGTGTAGCGTCTCACATCAGAGGCAAAGTGCACAGATTGGAAACCTATTAAGGCCACATTTGAGTAACAAGTAGGAGTAGGAAGGAGTACTCTAAGGTACTTTTTTTTTTTTTTTTTTTTTGCAGTACGCGGGCCTCTCACTGTTGTGGCCTCTCCCGTTGCAGAGCACAGGCTCCAGGCGCGCGAGCTCAGTGGCCATGGCTCACGGGCCCAGCCACTCCGTGGCATGTGGGATCTTCCTGGACCGGGGCACGAACCCGTGTCCCCTGCATCGGCAGGCGGACTCTCAACCAGGGAAGTCCTCTCAGGTACTTTTTATCTAAAGTCCAGATATTATCAAGATAATAGACATTTCAGATCATCTGAAGTGCTATGTCATCATCAAAGATTTGGGAAATATTTACTTTCAGGTCATCAGATGATGTGCAGTTTCAGTCAGGGCTCAGTTTTCTTTATCTGTGTTACTTGCATCCAAGAGTATATTCTTTGGAGTCTGGTGGTACAAAGGTTGGTTAGCAGTACCTGACAGGGGCCTCTCCAGTGAGGTTGAAGAGAGTTCTGGACGTGTCTTTTTTAATCGCCAGGTTTTAAGGTCTTCAACTTCCAAGAAAGCACTGTGAAGAGGTTGCTCTACCAAGACATGCTTATTTTTTAATAGAAGCAGTGAGGCCTTTGCATTATTAGAGTATCTCTCCTTTTATAAGTTGTGGTTCAATAGAAGCAGAAGCCAAGTGCATTGGGTGTCTTGTAACTATCTCAAAGGGTGAGAGTTTATGAGTTTCCAAAGAGGAGGTGGATGTAAGATTTAGAAGGACCAACAGCAGTGCTTTTGTCCAAGATGTTTGGAGGGCCTCTACAAATTTTACCAATGGAGTCTTAATGCCGTTAGTGCATTCAACTAAACTAAAGGAATGAGAGTCATAAGCACAGTGAAAGTGTCATAAAACCAGCTAAACAACATGGATTTGTCAAAGATTTACTGGCCAGTAAAATGGGTTCCTTGATCACTATGAATTTTGAGAGGAGTTCCCCAGGTACGGGTAATCTTTTTCAAAGGAACTTTAGTCATAGAAGAGAAAGTAGCCTGTCTGCAAGGGAAACCTTCAGTCCAGTGTGAAAACATACAGACCATGACTAAAATATATATCTATGAGATGGAGGAATTTGTATGAAATCCATTTGCCGTATCTTGGATGGTCCATTAGATAGTTTAAAATGTCTGGGAACAGTACAAACAGGCTTTCTTGGTTTGTATTTCAGACAATTGGGACAAATGAGGTAGGCAGGTTTTGCAGGCTTATTAGTTTCCTTATCAATATTGATTCATGAAGGCTATCATTTTGTCAGTAGACCAATGGTTTAATGCATATACAGTGGTGAAGAGGGAGTTTTAAGAGTCTCTGGTAGGACTGGGTTATTTGGTCCAAACCAGAGCTTTCTCTTTTTATTAAACCAACAATTACTGAATTTCCAATCTTGTTTTTCCCTTTTGGGGCCAATTGTTGGGGCTCTCTAGCCAGTTTTTCTAAGTTATCATTTGGGGAAATATCCCTTTGTACTGTGACAGAGGTTTGGCTGCTCTTGGTCCCATTAAGGGCAGCATTCCTTGCAAAAGTGTCAACAAGATGATTTCCCTTAGCTTCCAGAGAGTCAAGTTTATAATGCCCTGGAATCTTAATAATAGCTAAAGTGGTAGGAAAAAGTGTTGCATTCAATAATTCCTGAACATAGGAGACATTATTTATTTTATTTCTGCAGGAAGTGAGGAAGCTATGTTGCTTCTACAGCATTCCAAAATCATGACTACTTCAAAAGCGTATCTACTATCAATATAAATATTGCAGTTTTGTCCTTGCCTAAAGTATAAGCCTGTGTAAGAGTATATAATTCAGCCTTTTGGGCTGAAGTAACAATAGGTAAAGATGCTGCTTCAACAACATCAAAAGGAGTTGCCATAGCATACCCAGCACAGTATTTTCCACCCCCATCTATTAAATAAGAACCATCAATGAACTATAAGAAGTCAGTGTTACTCAGAGGTATTTCCTGTAGATCATCATGAAGGGTCGGGAGGTGATCCATCAGCATTAAGCAGTCATAAGGAACTTCATTGGTGACTGAGAGGAGAAAAATATCAGGTTTAAGGTTATTACAATATAAAAGAATTATGTGAGAACCAGTTAACAAAAGGACTTCATAGAAGATGAGGCAGCCAAGTGAGAAATGTTGAGTGTGATGAGAATTCATTAGGGTTTCTATTGCATATGGTACAAAAATTGTTAAAGGCAGTCCCACAATAATTTTCTTGGCAGTTTTAAGCAAAAGAGCCATGGCTGTAATGACTCTAAAACAGGGGGAGTATCCACGTGCCACAGGGGCCAGTTGCTGGCTATAATACCCTAATGGTGGCCTCTGTGTTTTGTGACAAGTACCCCAAGGACATTCTATTCCTTTTCATATACAAAAAGGAAAAAGGGAATCTAATAATTGAAATGCCCAAGGGCAGAGGTGTTTGTAAGTTCTCCTTTAAGGCCTTAAAAGCCATGTCATCTGGTTTTTCCCATAAAATGCGGTCAGGGTTGTTGTTTAGTAAAGCATACAGAGGTTTGGCCATAAGAGAGACATTTGGAATCCAACTTTAGCAGTAACCAACTGGCCGAGGAAAACCTCACAGTTGGGACTTAGTTTTGGGTTTTGGGAAACTTAGGACACCATGAAGTCCAACTGGATCTAGGTGTAGCCCTTGTTCTGATATCAGATGCCCTAAATATTGAGTCTGGGTTTGAGCAAACTAATTTTTCTTAGGCGACTTTACTTCCCTTTAAGGCTAAAATCTTTAGCAAATGGATGTTGTCTTCCTGTAAGGAGGCTTGAGAAAAGAGCAAAGAAGCAAATAGTTCACATACTGTAGCAAAGTAGAACACTTAGGGAACTTCATGTCATCCAGATCAGCCTTTAGGATTTGTGAGAAATAAGAAAGACTCTCAGTACAACCCTGAGACATTACTGCTTAGGTGAATTGTTTTTCTTCCCAAGTGAAGGCAAAAAAGTATTGGCTAGCTTTATCAACAGGAATACTAAAAAACATATAACTCAATTACAGTGAAGAATTTACTTTTGGTGAGAATGGATGTTAGCAACATATGAAGGTTAGGGACAACAGGGTATGGAGGGATAACAATATTGTTTATTGCTCAGAGGTCCTGGACACAACCCTTCATCCTTAGCTCTTAGGTTTTCTCACCGGTAAAATAGGAGTATTACAGTTACTAATACAAAGGATAATTAGACCTTAATTCTTGTAATCTTCTATTTTCAGCCTTATGCCTCCAAGGCCTTCTTTATCTGCAGGATATTGATTAATTCTGGGAAGAGATTATAGAGGATCTATTTGAATCTTTATGGGACATGCACTATGAATTTTGCCAATATCAGTTAGATATTTTGCCCATAAGGAGGATGGTAGCTGATTCAATAAGAACAAATGATCAGTGTTTCAAGAATCAGCTCTTGTACAGTCAGAGCCAAAACAAATAAAAGATGTCAAAGGGTCATTTAATCCACCTGGTTGGTTATTTTGTGACTACTGTCAAATTCCAAAAAATTTTCCCCCTTTTGGGATAAAGAAATTTCAGCATGATACTTTTCTATGGAGCCTCAGCCTAGTAAATGGATGTGGCAGAAGAACTAAGGAGAAAAGTGTGTGTATCTGTCAAAGGGCCTAAACAAAAGGAAATCAGTTCAGAGACAGGAACCTCTTCAAATTCATTAGAGATCCCACTGTGTGCACCATTTTAGTACTCTGAGGTGGGGGCTGCTTTATAATAGGTTGAACACTGACAGTATGGTTCCAGGTCAATTAGGACTGGAAGAAATTCATCTCCAATCTGGAGAAATGTTTCTCCAATCTGATTAGGAGGGAAGATTGGAAAGAGCCCCTGTAGTTTCTCAGAGCCCCATCATTGAGAATTGGGAGGACAGAGAAAAGGCTGATTTGAGGGCTGAAAGTGCCTGAGGCACTTAAATTTGTAACAGTTTTCTTTTCTAATGTCCTGGCTCTTTGCAATAATAGCAGAAACTTGGAGGGTTTTGATTTAATTTAGGAGCTTTCAATAGCTAGAAATGATGATTAAGAATTTTAGCAGTCTTCCTTTTAGGTGACTCATCCAGAGTGTGAGAGAACTGGTTTGCCAGGTTAACTAAATTCAGAGTGGACAGAGTTTCCCATTCTATCCTGGTTCTTTTTACTGAAGGGAAAGCTCCTGATTCAGCCCATTAATAAACACAGAGTTTTAAAAACCTACCCAGGTGGAACATCTGAAGGAAAACCAGAATTTTCTTTAAAAAATAATCTGAAGTTGGTTGTAATAGTCATGAACAGGTTCATCAGATTTTTGTGTGCAAGGCTGAATTTTGTTCCAATCAACAGGGTTGGAAAAACCCTAGGAATTAATTGCCTGATGAAGTTATCTAGTGATTTCTCAAAACTGATCATTTAATAAGTGAGTGGGCTGGTCCCCCAGTTGTGATTCTAGAGACCTTTCAGGATTTTTCCCACTAGTGGTTTTCATTGAATACTGGACCTGGCCTACACTGACAAGCATATGAACTAACTAATGTAAGCTGGAGAAACCAGGTTGATAAATTTGAATGACTACATTACATTCCTCAGAAAATCTGTGAGGATCATTGTTACTTTGGAAAAATCTTTGACTATGGCTTGCTTTGGTCCAGGGAATATAAGAAATTAAGGGTATAGCCTATAGGTACTCAGAAGACTTAATTTTAGAGGGACAGGTTCTGATCGGTACAGAAGAAAAGGGAGTGGGAAAAGTTTCAGAGAAAAAGGGAAGTTTGGCAAGAGAATTAGTACAGGGGAACTGAGGGTATAAAGAAGGCAAGGTGAGCATAGAAAGGAAGGAGGAAGGTGGTACCAGAGGTGGAGTCTAACCACAAGGAGCTGAGGGACAGAGACAAGATGGCACCAAAGGCAGAGCCTGAGACAAAGAAACCAAGGAAGAAGAGCTTGAATCCTTGGGAGCCATTTTGTCTTTCTTTTATTTTTTTTAATTAAAAAAATTTTTTTTGTCTCAGTTAATCTTAAAAGCTTATTTTGCATAGAGGTAATTTTAGACTCCTGATAATGTTGGGAAGCCTCAAAATACCAATCAAAATAGGCATTCCATTTAGTTCTTGTGATTTTAGAGCTCTTGTAATCAAATTATAAGGTAACTAAGTGTGGGGATTTCAGAAGTTCCCCATAATGGCCACTGATTTTCTAATTGCCTTTGGTTAGGTCAGTCCATTTAGTTAGGGCCAGGGTCCCTAAGGAGGGACCATGATTTTTAAACATAAAATCATCCAGAGTTCTTGTAGGAGGGCACCCTGAAATATTTAGATAACCACTTTTCAGAGGTTTTTCTCTGGAGAAAAAGTAATTTTCAAACAGTTTAAACAGCTTACAGCTCAAACACCTAAATTTAAACATCTTGCAACTCAGACAGCCTGCAGGCCTAACATGAGCCAGTTCCAAGGAAACAGCTTGTCCCAGAGGGGCCAGGCCAAAAGCTTTTCAGCCAGTAACCATGGAACAGTCCCATTCCAAGGGAAAGGACCAAAGCCTGAAAAAACAGCACAGTTTCAGTGAAGCAGCCCCTGTTCCCAAAGGAGTGGGCTGAAGGTGTCTAAGCCAGCTTCAATTGTAACAGTCTGAACTCAAAATCAGATTGAACTGCCAAAGGAGTACACACATGCAGAGCAAAGTCTTAACCAGAATGAATAAAACTTTAAAATAAATCCTGAATAAAGTCTGGAGAGTACTCACATACAAAGCAAGGTCTTAACCATAAAGAACAAACCCTTAAAATAGATCCTGAATGAAACCTGGATAGCTTCAAATGCAAAGAGAGTGTGAGCTCGAATCCAGGAGAAAAACATGCCTTCAGGATAAGTGAGAAAACAGTGAGTGACAATGGACTGAATTGTGAGCGCCACACCTATTTGCTCACCAGGCTCAGAGCCTTTGGGGGCCTTCTGTGGTCCTCCTATGGGCCACCAAAATGTTGACCTAAAACAAATAGACTGCCAGATATTTCTCCAACAAATATAGGTTTATTTGGAATCAGCAAAGAATTGCGATTCGGGATCTGCAGCCATGGTGAGCCATGTGCAAGGGAAGGAAAACTCTTTTATAGAGGGGAAAAGGAAGTTGGGCTGGCTATAGTAAGCAAAGAGTCTGTGGGTTTTCATTGGCTGAGTCCTTGCTAGGAAATCAGTCTTTCTTCTTCCTGTCAGGCTTTGTTATTGTTGCAGGGCCTGAGAGCTCCCCCTCTGGTCTCTTGACTCTATTTAATTGAGGTTTCTGCTGATTAAATTTTTTTATTCTCACTAAGCAGAGTTAAAATAGCTGTTTTAAAGTTTTTGTAGTGCAATTTTTAGCATCTCTGTTAACTTCGGGTTGGCATCTTTTGATTGTCTTTTCCGTTGAGGTTGGGTCCCATTGTCCTGGTTCAATTTATGTTAAGTAATTTTTGTGTATATCCTAAACACTGTGAATATGACACTGTGTGGATTTCAGGTTATGTTATAATCTCCAGAGTGTTGATATGTTTGTTTTTATCAGATGACTAACTTGGTTAGACAGAAATCTGGGCAGCAACTCAGATGTCAGTTCAGTTCTTCAAACCTTAGTTGTTATCTGCATGCAGTTTGCCCTACACAGAAGTGGTTCAGGAAACAGCATGGACTTAATGGTGAATTTATGTGTGGTGTGAAATTAGGGACCTCTGGGCATCTTTTCTGGAGCTTCTTTCTCAATCTTCAGAGGCTGTTCTTGCCCCAAGAATACTTACTATATATAGTTCCAGAAAGATGGTGAAACTTTCTATCAGAATTGGAGTCACTTGACATTGTAGTCAAGGTCAAACTGCATATACCCTCAGTATAGAGAGAAAAAGAAAAAAGAAACTTGCTCTGTTGGATGTTTGTTCCAAGTTCTGACCCCTCTCCACAAATTGTCTGCTTTCATTCAGTCTCCAGAGCCTTCAGGTATTTTTGTTGCTGTTGTTTATTGTCTAGATTTATGGCTGGTATTTATGGGAGACTCAGTTTTTAGGATCTAATCTTTCTATGCCAGTTGACAATTTATTACTTTCTAAAGGAGAAAAGCCCAGGGAAATGTCTGCTTACTTTTTATATGCTTGTGACATAATAAAATTGGGCCCCTGTTGGAATGTTCTTATATCTTACATTTTGAAAGCAAGTAGCAAATATGTCCACCTGTAAATCTTGAGAATTTTTCCTAACTCCTTAATTTAAGGGAAATCTGACAATTGGTAATATGAGTTCTATGACCTAAAGAAGAGGCACAAAATTGTGTGTTAACTCTCTGTTGACTGACAAACCATACTTCCATTGTCCTGTTCCTCTCTTGGTCCCACCTGGTTTGTGGTTTTGCTTGGGTCTTTCTCCTCTCTCAAATATCCACTTGAATATTTCTTGATAGTGCCAGTGACTCTCCAGCCAAACATAACGTGTTTCTTGCCAGACGTTGTTCTGCTATCACAGGCTGTGTTCCAAAAAACCAAATTCTTTCTTCCACAGCATAAATATAGCTGACTATTCATTTTTCACATCGCCCCTCCTTTCTTCAAAATTACAATCTAGAGGAAGAGATACAAATACACAGTGAAATTAAATTAGAATTGAAAATTGAAGTGAACATACTTCACATTTCTTATTCAGGGGTTTAAATATTTTATCTATCCATTTCTATATTTTTCTTTCTTTTTTGTTTTGTTTTACAGTTTATTTTATAGATATTGTCAGGTTTCTTGATGCATTTTCTCTATGTCTCTTGTCAAGAGCCCCATTCACCAAAAGTGCTACATCAAAAAGTGGGTGACATTCTTTAAGAGATGTCTTAGAAGAGATTCCTACACTAATGAAAAGCTAGATTTAATGTCTCCAAGGTCACTTTCAGCTCTAAAGCACAAAGATATACTCTGCAACATTATCATATCACATTGGAAAGGAGCTATTACTTTTACTTAATTATGTATTTTAGAACTAATAAGTCCTTTGAATAAATAGAAATTATTCAAAGAATATTACATCTTTTCATACTATTCTAAAAAATACAAAATTAAAAGAACCTAGGTTAATCATAAGGGGCTGATTTATTGCTTTAGTACACAAGAAGTCTGCCATTAACCTAACAGAGGCTCCACACAGAAAAGTCATTCTGTAGTGGAGGAGGCCAAAAAGAAAATGAGCCCTATGCTGAAAGAGAACCCATTATGGGTGATTTGATGATATTAATGGCATTTTCCATCCTTTGCAGTATTGTAAAACCTAAACATTTTAATGGTGCTCATTTCCTTCCCTGGAAGGGAAAGATTACATTACTCTAAGCCTTTTGTAAATTTTAGAGCATATGTTATATAGTAATTTGATTCTTATACTTCACTGAGTTTAGGGAGCTTCATTCCTTTGATCAGAAGCTGTGAAGCAAGAGCCACTCGGGGCTCCAGATCCTGTCTGCCAACCACTGGACTTCATGATAGTTCATGCTGCCAAGTGGACAGAGACTGACTATTTTCTGGTTCCCAATTTCTGAGTCCTGCACTGTAGGTTAGACCAGCCCATAAAGTTGACTTTGTGTATACAGTACGCTGAAATGGCATAATCAACACATTCTTCTTTCTGCACATGGCAGCAGAAGAGAAGAACATGGCTCTATTAATTGATCTGCTGTAACCTTGGTCCACAGGGAAATAAATCTTTCAACCCTTGAGTTATAAGGACTGTAGTTTTCCTAGGGCAGTGAAGATCTTTTAATTTGCTTGTCTGTGTTAAGGCAAACCTTGGTTTTCAGTACTCCCATATATTCAGGAACACTAGAAATCATTCTTACCTATCCATTCTTTTAATAATTATACTTTCCAATATTAGATTCTCCTATTTTGCATGCCCAGAATGCATATTTACAACAATGATCTCCTTTAGAAGAGTAACAGTAGAGCAAATTAAAGATATGACTCTTCTTCAGTCTTAACCAACACACCCAATTATTCCGTCATTTCTATTATTGAAGAACCATTGAGAATCAAATTACCAATAAAATTTAAAAGATCCCTGTGGCAGGTGGAATTATTGTATATTAATTTTTCACCACTCTCTGAATTCATAACCTTTGTCACCTAATTTTACAAGTCCTTTCACAAAAGGTGGGCTCGGCTCACTTTTCACTCTTTTGGGTTTGGCCAATGAATATAAGTGAATGGACCTGGCCAAAAGCAAAGAAAGTGATGGTATGAATGGGCTTACTCTCTGGAATTTCTGCCATCAAGAGAAGAACATGCAGCTAGCTAGCCCTCTAGTCCAAGGGGACAGGATATCCTTGGGGGAGAGCTACATGGCTGATCTAAAAATCTGCAACATGAAGCATAGATTCAGCCTACGTCAGCTGATCCCCAACTGAATGAAACACAGACTCTTAACAAAGCTCAGCTATCAGTGAAGTTGCCCAGCCAATTTTCAGTCAGAGATAAGAGTGGTGAAGATTTATGAGAAAAATGTACTTTATTTTTTTCTATGAGTTTGTGATATCTTCTTACAGAGAATGTCATAGTAATGCTGTATACTTATAATTAAAATGATTATCACAAGTTTCAATTTACTAATGTCCAGGTCTTTAACTCATAGTTGATCTCCTTAATGCCCTTTTCAGAAACTCATTTACCTTAATCACCTGTAATTTTTAAAATGTGGTTTTAAGGTAAAAATGCAAAACTTTTGATGCATGAAAGGATGTATTCTTAGTTCTTTAGAGAATAAGCCCAGGATAACTCATTTTCCTTGAGTTACATATTGTTAACCATCACTAAAAAGTAATTAAAGTGTTTAATGACTTAAGTTAAAATCCTAGAAAAACTTGGTTTAGATGATAAGTAATAGCACTATGTGTCTATACAGAACACCTCATTCACTAAAGAGTTCAACATTGCCATTTCACATCAGTCCTTATAAGAATTGGCATGGCAATAGAAGAAAGACACACTTATTTTAGCTGATTGTGTCTCAAGGGCATGTGTTATTTTAGATATAAAAGAAATAGTGGAAATGATTTTGGTGTTGAATATTAAATGAAAGCATTTCAAATATAAGGGGAAATTCTTCCTGTTTATGGTCACCAAAAAGTATTTGTGACTTACTGATTTTAAACTTTGAGAGATAAAGTTTTTATTACCACCTATTCTACTTCAAAACTCTTATTATTTCGCCAAGGATTTCCTCATCAGTGTATTCTTATTTGGAGGAATGCAGATTTGAAGCTCATTGCTTTAAAGGCTTAACAGTAGGGAAAGGCCGTGCTTGGATGTAGTTGCTATAATCAGTCTCCATTGAGCAAATAAGGATTGCCAAGATTAATGAATTCTCACTATGAAGGCATTTTGTAGCAGTGACAGAAAAACTTTTTCCAAAGTTCTGTTTGTAAACCACAAGAGGCCTTTTTTGTTGTTGTTGTTGTTGTTCATCTGACCAAGTTTGGACTATTTGTAAGTATTCTGGCTCATAAATTTCTGTGTTCCTCTCCCCAACCCCATTATACAGAATCATTGCCATGCTCATTTATAATCATGCTTTCAGTTTATGACATTCTCTGTGCTTCCTGGTTGGTAGCAACCATCTCTAGGCCATTTCCCTGGAATTGGGAAAAATTTTGATACCTAGTGTGGTTATTTTCTTCACACCCTTACACTTGCCTTCTCTCACTACCACTTGAGGAACTTCTGTGTTTATATATACATAAAGAATAGCTTAGGTGAACGTCTATGAAGGAACACTCAGGTAAAAGTTGAACAAAAATGAGATTTCTCTCAATGAAGTAAAAAATATTCAGACAGAAATATCAAATGTTGTTTAAGCTACGACTGTGGTTCTGATGGACGTTTGACATTGATGGAAACTATAATTAAATCCCTTCCAAGAAAGCACCATAATAAGAAATATATATTTTATGTATTAACCTGACAATGGTATGTGTATGTAGCATTAGAGGATCTTCTAAAGTTAAAAATATCTCAACTTGTTATTCCTGAGTAGATATATTTTCAAAATTAGGAATGTTAGTACCCTGAAATTAGCCTTCCTATCAAGTGTATTAATTATTTCATTTAATATATATTTATTTAAAAATCTACCATAGACTAGATACGGTCTTAGTTGATAAGGGTATAGTGGTGAACATGTATCTGTGCATGGAGCTGACTTAGATTCTAGAGGAGGAGATAAAGAGTAAACAACAATTTTGTTAAGGCTTAGTTACATTTGTGGGAAATGCTATATTAAAAAAAAGAAAATGCAGAGTTTGAGAGTACATGACATGATACTACCTGGTAAAGGAGGGCAGAAAGTAACAGTAAGCTGAAATGAAATTTCTAAGATGGATTTAACTAAGTTAGTGAAAAGCTCTGGGTGCAGAATTTTCAAGGAGAGGAAAGAACACCCTGAGGCCAGTAGGAAAATGGTGTGTGTTGGTTTCCTAGTGCTGCTGGAGCAAAGTACCACAAACTGGGTGGATTAAAACAAATGAAATTTATTCTCCTGCAGTTCTGCAGATACAGGTAGAAATACAAGTTAATTTTAGACTTGGTTAGAAAGAAGAAAATTTGGGCATGCATGCTAAAAATTTAAGGGCTACCCCTAAAATAATATATTAGGTTGAACTAAAAATATAAGAACCTTTTTTACCAATCTAACTGTTGATAAATAAAGAGGAAAAAAGATGAAGAATAAGCATGGTAAACATAAAACCTTAATAATATGGTGGAATTATGTTCAAATATGTCATAAGCCACATGAATATTATTGTTGCCTACTTAGAAACTGAAAATCTCAGATATTATTTTTGAAGTGTTCACTTTGGCTAGCTTTACCTAGGAAAGATGAATCATGGGAGTTGAAGATAGATTGAAAAGGAGAAAAAGTGTAAAGGTCAAGAAAAGTTCAGAGAACATTTCAGTATTGGTGGTGAGAGTAGAAATGAAGTAAAATAGGTATTTTAAGGAAATACTTAGGAAGTAGGTTTAATAGTTTATTATATAATCCAAGGGTCAGTAACCCATGTATTCCTAAATCTTACAATCCTCTGAAGTCACCCTTACCACTGAACTTTTAAAATAACTTACTGGGGCAGGACAGGAGTAAAGATGCAGACCTACTAGAGAATGGACTTGAGGATACAGGGAGGGGGAAGGGTAAGCTGGGACAAAGTGAGAGAGTGGCATGGACATATAGACACTACCAAATGTAAAATCGATAGCTAGTGGGAAGCAGCCACATAGCACAGGGAGATCAACTCGGTGCTTTGTGACCACCTAGAGGGGTGGGATAGGGAGGGTGGGAGGGAGGGAGATGCAAGAAGGAAGAGATATGGGGATATATGTATATGTATAGCTGATTCACTTTGTTATAAAGCAGAAACTAACACACCATTGTAAAGCAATTATACTCCAATAAAGATGTTTAAAAAATAAATAAAGTAACTAACTGTAAGTCCCAGTCCCCCAAACTAAGAAATATAGTTCCCTCTTCCTACTTTACAGTATTTCTCAAGATTTGTAGGTAACTAATATGTCTCTTAGTGATCTGATACTTACATCCTTTCTCTTCTGAATTCCATCTTTATTATACATTCTGTTTCCCGTGACTTTCTTTCCACCTTGCCTCAAATGTGTCATAAAATTCATTTCTTTATTTCTAGTAACCAAAAATATTATAAAGCATTGTAGTATATTAAACTTTTATTCCAAATAGGGAGTGATGAAAGAGTGTACCAGAATAGCATCAAATTTTTAAAAAATTAGTCATTCTTTACCTTAAGGCTCCCTTAGGTAGCCTCCCTGACATCACAAATTTATCCCTGGTTGTCGTTAACCCTCGGGATTTGTCCCTAAACCACGTGATTCAGATGCACTCGTGTCCCTTCCTTGGTTCCCTCTCACACCCACACTCTTCATATCTTCTCATTCACCGTGATGGAGAAAGGACTCTCAACATGCCACTCAGGAATTTCAGTTTCTTCCATCTATCTCTCCGTTTTCTCTACCTTACGGTGTCCACCCACAAACACAGTCTCTGTGCGTGATTCTACATTCAGAACATCCAATGTCCTTACCTTGCTTTGCTGACTATTTTGCCTTGCAGAAGACAGAGAAATCATGGAGCAAACTATTTAGGAGAGTTGTTTAAACTTGTCCTCTTTAACATTTGTTCGAAATTGAGCCCATAGCCTGGAGGACAGGGCAAAATGTTCTGGGAGTTTTTCTTCATTCTACTCCTGATTGTTTGCTGTATATTTGGGCGATATTTTGGCATGTTGGAAAACATTGAGTGACAGTGTCTTAAATCATTTTCTCCTTTGGACTATGTTACCTTTCTCATAATTTAGGCTTTCTGATTTTAGCTTTCAAGTCATATCATTTTAAGATTACATATTATTCACATTCTCATTTTTATCATTTTGATTTGAAATAAAAATTTTATTTTGTTTTAGACTCCTTTAACTTTCTAATATTTTAGATGATTATTTCTTTTAGTTCCTTAAAATATGTTTTAATAACTTTATTTATTTTAATCTTTTTTTTAATGAAAAAGTAACAGCACATTAGTTGATTTAATGCACATGTAATATTAATTCAGTTAGAGTTAACTTTCTTTTTTTCCTATTCCTTTTTTATCGAAGTATAGTCGATTTACAATACTATATTAGTTTCAGGTATAAAGCATAGTGATTTTTATAGATAGATTTATATAGATATTTATAGATTATACTCCATTTCAAATTATTACAAAATAATGGCTATAATTCCCTATTCTGTACAATATATCCTGTGCTATGTATTTAGTAGTTTGCATAGTAGTTTGTATCTCTTAATCCCCTACTCCTGTCTTAACCCTCCCTCTTTCCCTCTCCCTGCTGGTATGCACAAGTTTGTTTTCTATATCTATGAGGTCTATTTCTGTTTTTCTATATACATAGGTCTGTTTAATTTTTTAGATTCCACATATAAATGACAACATACAGTATTTGTGCCTTTCTCTAACTTCACTAAGCATAATACTCTCTAGGTCCATCTACGTTGCTGCAAATATTTGTTCTTTAGATGTATCAATTGTTATCTATTTTAATTCATTCCTGAAATGCTTTAAAAGTTACAACTTTTAAAAACTGTTATTTTATTTCTTGTCTTATCTCTTTTAGCCTTTTTGCAGTCACAAATTTAGTAGTCTTACATTTTTGTCTTACCGATTTTATTATAATTTTGGCTTTGTCATAATTATACATTTTGATACTTCTGTTTTAATATTTTTCTGATTTAAAATTTTTTGATCTAATTTTAACCTTTCTTCAAACTTTAATTTTGGGCTTTGCTTTATAATTCTAACGTTGCTGACTTTTTTTCACCTTTTAAATTTAGTGTAAAATTTAACAGTTTCACCGTTTCATGATAGGTGTGGAAGCTCCAAATGTTGGTTGAGATATGTTTTCAGATATAACACAATATCGCAATAGGTGTACTGTTGAAGAGGAAGTGATTAATTCCAGCTGATAGAACGTAGGTTGACGACAGAGGAAATGGCATTTCAAGGACAAAAGAGAATCTACTTCATTGAGGTCTTTCTAGGTGTCCAGTATGATGAAAGTGCTTCACTCAGATTAGTCCCTTTATCTTCCCAACACTCAAGCATAGATGGTATTATTATATCCAATTTGCAAATGACTCAACTAGAGTTTCAGGAAGAGTAATTTCTCCTAGATTATCCAGCCAATAAAAAATATAAACCATGTCCATCTGACTTCTTTGCATCACATGTGCTCATTGACATGGTGGACCAGGCAATGACAGGGAGCTGCTTTGAACCTAATTACTACCAAGTGAGCAGAACCAGAACCCACTGATGCATCAACTGTGAGGATAATGACATTCTGAATAAAAATATGTTTGACATAACATGAATAAGTCTGCTTACTCTTTCAGGGTGGTTACAAAAGGTAGGTGAGGGTCTTATCTTTTATAATTTACTATATACACTTAGGATATTTTTATACTGAGAAGAAAAATTGCAGAGAAAGTGTCTTCTAGTTACTCTTTTTCCTCTCATCAAAATTCACATGTTTAAATCGCATTCACTAACATTGATAGAAAATGTAGTTCTACTTAGTAAAGTAACTACTAATTGAAATCTAATTACCTTAAAAATATGTTCCTGGGAAATGTGTCCATTTTATGAACTCATTGAATTCGTTATAAACTTTCGTTTAGAATTCTAAACTAGTACTACTATGCTCTTTAAGCTTTCCACTACTTTATAAACACTCTTGTTGGCCACAGAGTATATGCCAAACTTAATTCAACTAAGAGCCTGGATTTGTTTTTCAGTGTTTTGAAAACTGCATAAATTTTGATGATTGACTCTCAGGGTGTGATTCTTTTTCCTGGACTGAAAAATAAATGAAATCTTTCTACTTTTGAATGACAAATACCCACAATTTAAACAGAGTAAGAAGGCTTTGGTTATTTGTTTTTCAAAGTGCATTCACTATTAGAAAGTAGACCTAGAAGAAACAACCTTTTATGTTCATTTGATTTTAAAATTTCTCAGGGAAGATGCTAGTGACTTATATTAATACTCTTATAGTTCCCTTAAAGTTATCTATGCATTCCTTCTTAACCAAATCCATTAAATTCAGCATTATTACTAGTCTAGATTCAGTTTTTCTGATATTACCACGTGGGTTAACTTGTCAAGTAAACAGCATATGCGACTTACACTATTGTTATATATTTTGAATGTGATTCATATGTTACCTCTTAATGCATATTTCTATCTGAGTATGTAATCTTATCTATATTATATTGATTGTTAATTGAATTTTTAAATAATTATACTATTTTAAATAATTATTACTAATAACCTTTATCTTCAGCATATTGGGGTTATAAAACATTTTCTATAATTTAGTAACTTTCTTAATTAATTTTTTCCTTGGCAAGCAGATGCCATGATATTTAACAATGCTTAAAAAAAAATCCATACAAGTCAGGTAGTGAAAGCCATATGCAGTTTAGGTAAAGCAATAAGGAAGGTCAAAAATAATGGAAAATCACAAATATTATGATAGTAAATACTGAGGAGAAATACCTGGACTGTGATAGTATAAACCGCATGTGGAAAATAAACCACATTTCATTAGATAAAAAGACTGTCCAATGTTTGGTTTAGCCAGGAAGTTAACTTTTTGTTTAATCTCAATATCTCCTTAGTTCAGGGTTCTAGTAACTGCTCCCGATAACCTTTCATTTCTTCACTTTTTTCTCTTTCTCTCTTTATTTTATTTGCTTTATGTTTGCTTTTTTGTGATGTTGTTTCCCATGTATTCTCTGAGTTGGCTCTAGGAATTGGCGGGGGGGGGGAAGGATTTCTTATAAAAAATCACCACTACATTCAGTACAATTAGAATTAGCCAAAATAAGTGTTATTAACTTACTTATTAAAAACAAAAGAGGCCTAAATACACTGCTATACAAAAGGCACAGCAGAGAAATAATGAGAGCCGTCCACATCCATCACTTATCCAGTCCCTTGCTCCTGGTCCTTAACTAGAATAATCCCAGGATAGTGATAGCTGGTGAATGGATACATCATTAATTACTCCTTTTAGATAATGATTTGACTTCATTGGTGTCCTCTTTAATCCCTTGTTTTCAAATTGATGTAGATTGCGGTGGTGTGGTTAGAGAATATTAGTGTTAATATGGGTACCAGGCATCATCTCAACAAATAAGGTGTAAATGGAGCAACTGAACTCCCTTTCTGGATTTCAGCCCTGCTATTCTGCTCCCCCACTGCCTTCTACTCTCCATCAGGTCTTCTCTCTAATGTCATTGGATTAGAATTGGGGAGAGAGGACCTCTAAAATAGATTCATCAGGGTTGTCCCTTTGTTATGATTTCAGTTAGATTTTTTTCATTTGTAAATGATAGAAGATCAAAATAGCTTACACCCCCTCCCCCATTGTTACATCGTTGAACGGAAACAGGTAAAGGTGACCCATTTCAGCATAGCAGGATCCAGGAATGCAAATAACAGGTCTCTTTCTCCAGTTCTAGGCTGCTTATTCCTTTGTGTCAGTTTCATTCTCAAGTAAAAATGATCACCAGCAGCTCTAGACTTACATCAGATTTACAGTAATAGTCCCAAATCAAATAGAATGCCATTTCTCAGTTATTCCAATAAAATTTCCAAGGTTGGCTGATTACTCTAATTTGAATCACATGCCCATCTATGCTCCAATATCTATATTGATGTAAATGGGGTACTCTGGTCAGCTCTTGGTTTCTACTTAAATTTGTGTAGATCGGGGAACCTACCACAACTAAAACCAATAAACATCACAAAAAAGAGTGTCACTCTTTTACCAAAATGAGTGGCTACACATGCTGTGCAGACATAAGTAACTGCAGTGTTCTATAAAATATTGAAATTTTAAAAAAAGTTTTTGAAATAAAAATAGGGATTTTTGTAGAATATTTGAAATAGATTAGAATGTAACCAAGGGAATATTATTCTGAGAAACACTAGGAAAATTTTTACGAGTCTCTTTGTGTGTGTGTGTGTATATTTGAACTAGTTGTATTCAAATTGGATGAGTGAGTTCATAGCCTGTTTTTCCATTTACTTATTATGACAACTATTGATAGTTGTCTGTGTTACTAAAAACACTTTTATAAAAATTCAATGACTGTATAATATATTTTTAAATGATACAATATTTATTGCCATTTTCCTGTTTTTGTTTTTGTTTTTTTTTATTATTTTTAATGACACACATTTTCAAGCATGGGGTTATTTCTAAATTAAGATTAGTTTTATAGATGAATTCCTAAAGTGATATTTTTTCATTAAAGTATGTGAAAGTTTGTATAACTCTTAATTCATATTGACAAATTTATTTCCTGAGTTGCCCTATTTTTAAATGTTCTCTTAGGCTCTCTTTTCATCTAACTCTGCATATTCTCCCATGGCAAACTAATATACACCCATGGCTTTAATTACCATCTTTAGTCAAATGGTTGGTAAACCTGCATAACAAAATTGAGAATTGTCTCCTGAGCTCCTGACCTCCAATGCAACAGAATATTGACATCTCCGATTGGATGCTCACTGGGCTTCAAATTCATGACACGTATAAAACCTACGCGTTGTGATAGCCCCATCCTAAGGTGTGGGCTCTTTGGAATTGTTTTTCTTTTTTCCTTTCTTTTTCAGGAATCCTTTCTTTAATGCCTTTAATAGATGAAATCACAGCATTTCCACAGAGGTGATTGGGACACCTAGCCAAGTTTCCCCACTAATAGTTCTTCACCTTTTTCTGAAATAGAATTTAAATTTAAGGCCATAATAAAAATGAGTGCTGAGCGACTGCTTTTTTGACAATCCTGGTCATAAAATAAAGAAGAAGTATATGAGGTCTTTCATGTTGATTTAAAAGTGTTATTTATAACCAGAGTCTTAGTACTGAAGAATATAAGAAGTGAAATTATAGAAATCACAATATAAAATTAAAAATTACTGTTTTATAAACTCAGATAACTTTTTTAGTGTACAAAAACATTTCCTGTTTCCTTGAATAAAAAATAAATTAAATGGTAATGTTTCAGTGTACAAAACATCTCCTGCTCCCCAAATAAATATTAAATCAAATCTAAACAAATCATTATGCAGAAGGAGATGAAAACAAAGACCGTGAACAAAGGGATTGAATTCCTATATAGGCACATTCTTAGAATACTCATGATTGTAATATGTTTCCTGCTCAATATTGTGGTAATAGCAGAAAGTTTAATCTAATATCAGTCTAGAAAGCCACACTTTGCTATATAATTCTTATGGTCTGTTATTGTTGTTATTTGATGGTTTATATTTATAAACTTGTTAAATACCCTTTCAGAATGGAGGCATCTTATATTCTCTAGTTTTTATAAAGGTAGCAGCCAAAAAAGAGCAGCCAAAATAATGTTTCTCATGAACATTGGTACTGGTGTAGGTTGGAGTTTTTTATGTACTGAATTTGCAGAGAGGCATTTATTCATTTACTGAATAATTATTACAAACTCCAAACAAATATTCTAAGAAAATTTATAACTGTCTTTCATAGCTCATTAATTCTTCAGAATGATAGTGGACTCTTGCTATTGCTCATGATTTCATACTTTTTTGTGGCTCACCTGGCTTAGGAGATTTCAGGAGCTTGATTAAGTCTTCTTCTGGTCTGTCAGCAAGAGTAGACGGATAGTGAGCTGCTCAAGTTCTTTTTTTCCTTTTTATGTGAACAATGGAAGACAGAATAGTCTACTAATCTGAAACCATATCCTTCTTCCTTATAGTTATTTCATGTTTACAGATGTGTATTTCCTATCAAATGTATGGGTGCATGAATAATTAAATCATATCTTCTGGGTTGTCAGAAACCTATAACAAATTGATGGCAAATAGGGCAGGGATATCTCCATGTAAGATGAAATAAATGAAAACATGGCATAAATTCTTATATATTTACCTGGAATAATTTATAAAAATTCCATTTTTATATTCATGGAAACCTTCAAATTTGAGGTCTCTCTGTAAAGTTATTTGGGAGAAAATGATCAATAAAGAGAAAGGAGGTATTTAGTAATATTGCTTTTCAATCCGCTACTTCACTTAAGGAAACAACATATTTGGACTTAGTCTTTCAGTATTATATGAAATTTTATATAATTAGACCATCAAAAGCTGGGACCTGAATCATATACTCTTAAGGAATTAAATAAATAACTTAATAAAGACATTATTATTGCTAAAATTATTAACTGATTTCTCTTAAAAATTTATTAAGACTAAGTCTTGATAGTAAAAGTTCATGTTTTTTATTGTTCCATCTTTGAACACTTCTGAATCAGCTATGCTGGGATTTACCACAGAGTAACTCCAAGAGACTGCATGATAATATGGCATCAAGTCAAAAACCATCTTAAGTAAGAGTTTAGGTGTTCTAACATTGAGCAATGCCAATGGCAGTGTCTATTTAGAATTTCTACACCCTGTTCATATGGGAGAAAAAGGCTCTTAATGGATAATGCAGAACACATGGTCCAAGTTTGATAAATCCATCCTGAGTGCATTTTCCCATATGGTACCACACAGGCATTACTTGATTCAAACTCTGGGCATCTTGTCTTAATTTATGACCTACAAAAACTTTATAGTTTATATTTAATTAATATAATTAATAATTATATTATTAATAATTATAATTAATTAAAAAGTTTATATTTAATATGAGTATTGTGGTGAGTTATATAGCAGCTGATGTTTGCCATTCTAGAAGAAACTAAAAGGTTTTGGATGGAACAACCTGGAACTAAAAGTCAACATGACGAGACTGGCAGTACTAACTAGTGATGGATGGTATCATGAATAAAGACACACCTCAGAGATATTGAGGACTTGGTTCCAGACCACCACAATAGAGCAAATAAAGCAAGTCACACGAAGTTTTTGCTTTCCAAGTGCATAGAAAAAGTTATGTTTACACTATACTGAAGTCTTTTAGGTGTGAAACACCATTATATCTTAAAAAAAAGCAATGAACATACCTTAATTAAAAATACTTTATTGCTAAAAATGCTAACCATCATCTGAGCTTTCAGCAAGTCATAGTAGTAACATCAAAGATTACTGATCACAGATTACTATTACAAATATAATAATTTAAAAATTTGAAATATTGCAAGAATTAACAAAATGTGACACAGTAACACGAAGTGAGTAAATACTTTGTAAAAATGGCACCGATAGGGTTGCCAGAAGCCTTCAATTTGTAAAAAACAGAGTATCTGTGAAGCACAATAAAGTGAAGTGCAATAAAAAGAGGTATGTGTGTATATCACTTCAGACTTTAAAACCTTATAGCCACCTAGATTAAAACTATTCAAGAAAACTAGCTGGACTCACTCACCATGCGTTATACATGCAAAGTTGAAGTAAATTTAAGTAGTTCTTTTCAATGGATACCTTGCATCATTTTTCTCTTGTTTTCTCCAGTACTGGGGGGAAGATAACATTTTTCATGTTGGCAAGGAGACTCTACATGTAAGACAACTGCTTCTGTCCCTGAGACCAAAAGTGATAGGCTCTCAAAAACAGCGAATACATGTATCTGATTGCTGAAGTTTCCACGCCACAAAGATTCACAAAAACCTGAGATAATGTACTGAAATAGCTGCTGGTGGATACAAACTACTTGAAATACAAGGTCCTGAATTTAGTACAATATCAGAGGGAATTCTTATTTTGAAGGACAAGGCAAAATTAAAAGCTATAAAAGAAACTGTAAAATTTTACTACAGTTTAACAATATCTCCATTTCTATATTCATTTAAAACTTGTTTTGCATTCTATAAAGTTATATTTTAGGTAAAAAACTCAATGCCCATGAGAGATGATGACTAATATGTCACAAAGTCATCTGAAGATGATCCAGGTAATAATCCATGCCGACCAAATGACAGGTGAGTCATGAAAACTAAAGATTCATGATTCCGGCAGCCCATGCCCCCAGTATGTGTTCTGTCACCCCAGCTGTGTTTCGTAGCTGTCACAAAATAACTTTGAAAGTGTTAAAATTTTCAACTCCTCTGAAATCTCAGTAAAAGGATTTTAAGACCTGAGCCAATCTAAAATTACTGCATTTTCCATATAAATATTTTTGTTTTTCCCCTCAATGCTGCTTAGCTAGAAAAGAACAAAAATATAAATACTCCTCTATATTTACATTAGGTTAAAATGATCAATTTCATAAGAAACTACTAGGTAACTACGTGATAAAGGAAAAGCAAAATTATTTAGTGAAACAACAGTTTAAAATGTAACACAAGAAAAGTACAATTAAGTTCTAATATATATCTTTTAAAATTCTAAACAAGTACGCTAGATATCTTTCATTTGCTCATCTAGATTTACTCTCCTCTTCTCTTTACCCTGATTGGGTTTCTTGGGAAGCAACCTACATGCACTAAAGGAATAAGATGCTGATTCCCAGTTTGGTTCAGAGAAAGGGGACACCATCAGAAATCGGTGAGGGGAAGGAGAGTGAGTGAGGTCAAGCTATTCCCTCCTCCCTTCCATCAGGGTCACTGCAGGCTGCCTATGGTCCAGAGCTGAAGGTCACAGCAAAAGTCAGCCTTCAACCCCATTTTCTCTTGCCCATTGCTCATAACTGTTCCCACCCTTATCCTTAAGTGGGAAAATAATGACTCCCAGCTCTTTGAAAACCTTGTGGTTTTCATAAAGCTTACCAATGCCTTTTCAAACGCTCACTTTTAAAAAATCTCTTCGAATGTGCGTGTGACATTTATTTCTTGCTTAAACCCTCGTTGATACACAAGTAACAGATAACCAGGTATCTGGTGGCCATTCTTATTATCAAAAATGGAAATACAAGTATCTACTCAAAATTTAGTCTATATGGAATATAACCTAAGATTCATGGAATATAACTGGAGATTCTCTATGAAAAATTTATTCTTTAGAAAACCCCATATAATCTTGTGGGAAAAAAAAAAAAGAAACAGTTAAAATCAAGAGTAATCCTTTTCTAGGATTTGGATGACCTAGCGTTTCCTCACTCTTCCCAGAGTTTGTCAAAATACTATTAGACTTTTCATGTTTATGAAACTTTTTTCAATGACCTGAATGATGTTTGGTAAGAGGAAGCCTCACTATATAGACTTTCCAATTTCCAAATGAAAATTTATTTTGATTCTTAGCCAGTTGGCTTTGGAAATGCATAAAATACTTGGCCATTATCAGATTTCAGTAAAATTTGAACTTTGCCAAAACATACATTTGGTTTAAACCTGTATTATTTTGTTTTTAAAGGTTGGGGTTAAATGAAAATTTTCACATCTATGTTATCTTTATATTATTCATCTCTTTAACTGAAAAAATAAATGTTTTAAAAGAATTTCTTTTTACAGGTAGCTTTTCATTAATTGTTGTCACTGTGTTTCTATGAAAGTACTTATACAGTTCTTTATACTAAGTCTTTGAAGTCAGATGTGTTTGTTGCTGTTCATTTTACTAAAGGTGAACATTCAACAAAAAGAAGTTAATTAATTTGGACTGTTATTACTGTCATTAGTGTCACTTCTGTCTGCTTAAGTGCCTCTCTAATATTCCCTCACTTTTCATTCAGTTTACCCTTCTGAACTAACGCTCTCCTTGCCTGAGTTTGCATATTAATACACACTTTTGTATCTGATTTAAATTTTCTACCTGTCACTTTAGATAATGATGTTCTGAGATGGCTGGCCTGGGTAGAGCCCTGAAACTTTGATTTGTCTGTTAAAGGAATCTGCATTTAACAAATCTTTGAGTACCTACCATGAGCTATGCTAGACATTAGAGCAGCATTGTAGCTAGTCTATAAGTGCCTTTTCACAATTTAGAGAAAATCTCCCTTTTCCTCTAATGGTTGCAGCTCTTCACCAGGGCACACACATTGGGTATCAGTCTTGATACCCAATGACCACCTTGCTCAGAACAGTGCACATACAACACAACCCTACATAGGCAGTGCTACACGGAGAATAAAACAGATAAATTAAGTACAGGCTTTGCTTTTGAGGAATTCATAACTGAATTGGGCAGACAAGAATGTATGGGAAAATGTAGTATTAAAAATACTGTCTATGATTAAAGTATGAAAAATAGGTGCTATGGAAACTCATCATATGAAGTTAATAACTTAGAGAGTTAACACATTTCTACAACTCATATGTAACAAGGAATTGCAAGCCTAGGGTTTAAATTGCTGTGTTTTTTGAAAAATCTAAGACCACCCAATGTACTTTTCCTGGACTTGCTTACTCTCAGAGGATATCTTTTTGTGAGTACTGAGAACAATTAACTAATCTTAGTGCACCCTTATATACATGTAACATATAAAACTCTGCTTACTGCCAAAGAGCTCACAAATTCACACTTTCAGATAGACCCTCGTGGTAATAACAAAGCTTTCTTTTTTTCCTCACCTTTTTTCTGGCAGTTGCACTCTAAGAACCTGAATATAATACTGCTTTGTGGTGTCAGTAAGGTTTTCACAGAGAAGATGTACTTTATGTATTGTAAGATTTCAGGTGAACAGATTTCTGCTCAATGAGAGTAGATAGAGTGACAGGAGAGTATTTCCTTGTGGAAGAAGCACTAGGCCCAAATGCTCTGAACTGCAAAAGCACAAAGGGATGCAAGGATATTCAGCAAGGAGCTCTGACTTGCTGCAACCCAGAGTCTATATATGAGAACATATAGGGTGAAGAATATAGGTAAATAAACAAGCAAACAAATGAAAACCATGACACTTGTGGGGAATATGGTTTTTTCCTAAAAGGCAGTTGAGAGCCAGGAGGTCTTTAAAGGAATAAATGGATATAATCAGATTTGGTTTTTAGAAGATAAATTGGACAGTAGTGTGGAGCTGGTGATAGCGGGACAAGACTTGACAACAGTGAGAACACCCTGGAAGTGATCGCCATATAAAGGCCAATGGTGCTCAACCTGGGGCGATTTTGTCCCACAGGGAACACTCATCAATCCCTGGAGAAAGTTGAAGGGGAAGTGTGCTTCTGGAGTCTAGAGGCCAGGGATGCTGCTGAGCCCCACAATGCATAACACAGTCCCCAACAACAAAGACTTATCCTGAGCATAAGGCCAGTGGTGCCGAGAAAAACTGGTTTAAATAGGGTGGTAATGTGTAGTATCACATTGAGGGTTTAATTTGTGTTTCACTAACGGCTAATGCAGCAGGTTCTTATTAGTTATCCATTTTAAATTAAAGTGGGTGTTTTATAGAGAGAGAAAAAAAAAAGATGGACATAAATTCTTCCACTCAGGTTAAAAAGTGTGCTGCAAAAATACGAGATAGGGGGCTTCCCTGGTGGCGCAGAGGTTGAGAGTCTGCCTGCCGATGCAGGGGACGTGGGTTCGTGCCCCGGTCCGGGAAGATCCCACATGCCGCGGAGCGGCTGGGCCCGTGAGCCATGGCCTCTGAGCCTGCGCGTCCGGAGCCTGTTGCTCCGCAACGGGAGAGGCCACAACAGTGAGACGCCCGCGTACCACAAAAAAAAAAAAAAAAAAAAAAAAGACGAGATAGGAATTGGCAGCGGTTCACATGAACCAAGCTCGGCATGAGAATGTGCATGGTCCTTGGTTACAGCTAGATAAGCACATCAGTTAATGTGGATGAGGACTCTGAGGACACATACCGAAAAGCTAAGCAGTTGTGTTATGGGGGTGTCTTCCTCTATTTTCTAAAGCCTTTATATGTCATCCTGTTACTTTTATAATAAAAATGTAAATGCATACAATTGTTCTGAAGCAAAACAAGGAAGAAAAGGAAAAAGATCCAGAGGTCTTAGTCCACCACAAGCCTCAGGTGATCCCACAGCGTGAGGCAGCAGCTGAAAGAGGTAACTTGATCTCAGGCTGCACAAAGGCTGCCTGCCACCCAGGTCAGACCACCGGGGTTCACTTATTTCAGAGGCATGATGACAAAAGTATGACCGGCGGAGACAGCAGAGGATGAGAAGTCTAAGATGCTGAGGTTGTTCAGCTTTGGCGAGGCTGAGAGGCATCTGAAGGGCTGTTAAAATTGGATAGGGATGCAACAAATGTACCACACTAATGCAAGATGTGAGTAATAGGGGACACTGCATGGGGAAAGGGGGAACTCTCTGTACTTTCCTCAATTTTCTGTAAGCCTAAAACTGCTCTGAAAAATGTCTATTAAAAAAAATAATAATAGTAGCTAATGATGAGCACTTTTTCCTGTGCTTGACTAATACTGTTGAGTAACTTTTCATTGTATAGATATATCTTCTTTGGTGAACTGTTTGTTTAAACCATCCTTATGTTTTTAAAGACTGGGTTTTCTTATTCTTGCATTTTGAGAGGTCTTTATATATTTGGGATACCAGTCCTTTATCAGCAATGTGCTAAGTATATATTTTCTCCCAGTCTGATGCTTTTTTTTTTTCATACTCTCAGCCATGTCTTTATTGATGAGGTCTAATTTTCTATCTTTTTCCTTTATGGGTTATGCACTTCATGTTATATCTAGGAAATCTATGCCTAATTCAAGGCAATAAAGAACTTCTCCTATGTTGTTTTATAATTTTAGCTCTTACACTTAAATCACTGATACATTTTGGACTAACGTTTCTATATGGCACAAGGTGTGGATCAAAATTTTGTTTTGTTTGTTTCTTTGTTTTTGGTGGGGGTTGGGGAAGGGCGTAGATATCTGATTGTGCCAGAAAATTTTGTTGAAAAGACTGCTGTTTTTCCACTGAGTGCTAATGCAACTTCGGGGAAGAAATGACTTGGTCATATATAGGTGGGCCTGTTTCTGGATGTTCTGCTCTGTTTAATTGATCTATTTGTTTATCTTTATGCCAATACCAAATTGTCTTGATTATATTATGGCATTATAATAAGTCTTAAAGTCAGAGAGTGAAACTCCTCCAGCTTTACTCTTCTCTTTCACAGTTGTGTCTCTTTTAGGTCTTTTGCATTCTCATATGAATTTTATTTTATTTATTTATTTTAATTAATTAATGTATTTTTGGCTGCATTGGGTGTTCGTTGCTGTGCACGGGCTTTCTCTAGTTGCGGCGAGCAGGGGCTACTCTTAGTTGCGATGCTTGGACTTTGCCTCGCAGTGGCTTCTCTTGTTTTGGAGCACAGGCTGTAGGCACGAGGGCTTCAGTAGTTGTGGCACGCGACCTCAATAGTTGTGGCTCGTGGGCTCTAGAGTGCAGGCTTAGTTGTGGCACACAGGCTTAGTTGCTCAGCCGGCATGTGGGATCTTCCTAGACCAGGGCTCGAACCCGTGTCCCCTGCACTGGCAGGTGGATTCTTAACCACTGTGTCACCAGGGAAGTCCCCTCATATGAATTTTAGAATCAATTTGTCGATGTCTATAAAAAGTCTGCTGATATTTTGAATGGGATTGCACTATCCATAGATCAATATGAGAGAATTGTTATCTTAACAATATTGGGTCTCCTTATGCATGAGCTTAGTATGTATTGCCATTTATTTATGTCTTTTTAAAATTCTGTCAACAAGTTTTGTAAATTTTAGTGTACAGCTCTTTCCATGATTTTTCAGATTTATATCTAAGTATTTCACATATTTGGTGTTATTGTAACTGAACTTTTTTTAAAATTTCAGTTTCCAGTTGTTCTTTGTTATTCTAATGAAATACAAATTGTTTTTGTCTATTCGTCATATATTCTGCCACCCTGGTGATCTCAGTTATTACTTCTAGAAGCTTTTCACAGATTCTTTATGATTTTGTATACAATCACGTGACCTGCAAATAAAGACAATTTTAGTGCTTGCTTTCCAATTCAGATGCTTTTGTTGCCTCATTGTACTGAGTTGAATGTATGAATTATTATTTAGTTTTCAAAATTAGGCAGTTTTCCTTGTATATTTCTGTTACTGCTATCTAATTTATTTCCAATGTGGTGTGATACTTTGTACGACATGAATCCTTTAGTATTGACTGAGACTTGTTTTATAGCTCAGAATGTGGACCATATTGTTAAACGTTTTATATGCACTTGAAACTATCTAAACATATTCATTTTCTGAACACCTGGTCTATCAATTATTGTGAAAAGGGTGTTGAAAGATATGACTGTAACTGGATTTGCCTATTTCTCCTTACAGTTCAATCAGGTTTTTATTTATATTTTTGTAATTCTGTTATTAGTATATAACATTTACCATTATTATGTCCTCTTGATGAACTGACCTATCATTATAAAATGACCTAATTTATTCCTGGTAATATTTTTTTCTCTAAAATCTCCATTTTCTGATATTAATTTAGCCACTCCAGCTTTATTTTGATTAGTTAGTATGATATATCTTTATCTATGTTGTTACTTTTAATCTGTTTGTGTCTTTATGTTTAAAGGGGTTTTTATGGGCTTGGGTCTTTCTTTTTCTGTTCTAACTTGACAATCTCTGACTTTTAACTGGGGTGTTTAGACCATTTATACATACTGTTGATATGGTTGGAATTAAGCCTTTCGTCTGGATACTGGCTACTGATTTTCTATGTATCCCATCTGTTCTTTGTACACTTTCCTTTGTCTTCTGTTTTTTAAATTACTTGAATATTTTCATGATTTAATTTTATTTCCTCTGTTGACTAGATATAACTCCTCTGTTGTTATTTTAACGTTTGCTTTAGAATTTGTAGTATACCTGCTTCATTATTACACTCTACTTTCATTTTGATGTTATACCACATCACAAAGAGTATAAAAAAACTTATGACAGGGCTTCCCTGGTGGCGCAGTGGTTGAGAGTCCGCCTGCCGATGCAGGGGACACGGGTTCATGCCCCGGTCCGGGAAGATCCCACGTGCCGTGGAACAGCTGGGCCCATGAGCCATGGCCTCTGAGCCTGCGCATCCGGAGCCTGTGCTCCGCAACGGGAGAGGCCACAACAGTGAGAGGCCCGCGTACCGCAAAAAAAAAAAAAAAAAAAAAAAAAAAACTTATGACAGTATATATTTATTTCTGTCACCTTGACCTCTGTACTATTGTCACGCATTTTACTTCTATATGTTATAAATATCATAATGCATTTTTATTATTTTTCTTTTGAACAGTTAATAATCGTTTATGAAGACTCAAAAATAGTTAGGAAAAAGACCTCAACTGCAGAGATGGTTACTGTTTCTGGTATTCTTCATTTCCACCTGGTATAATTTTCCTTCTGTCTGAGGGTTTTCTTTAACGTTTCTTGGATTGCCAATCTACAGCTTATGAAATATTTCAGCTTCTATATATCTAGCAAAGCCTATTTATCTTTCATTTTTCAAAGATAATTTGACTGGAGAGAGAATTCCAGGTTGAGAATGCTGTAAAAATATTGTTCCTCTGCAGTCTCACTTGCTTTGTTTCCAATGAAAAATCTACTGCCATCTTTATCTCTGTTGCTCTGTGTGTTATATGTCTTTTTCTTATAGCTGCTTTTAATATTTTTCTTCATCACTCTTTTAAATTAATTTGACTATGATATAACTTAGTGTCATTCTCTTCATTACTTGTACTTGGGGTTCCTTGATTATCTTGGTTCTATGGATTTATACTTTTCATCAAGTTTGAAAAATGTCTGGCATTTATTTCTTCAAATATCTTTGTTCATTCTCTATTCATTCTTCTCCTTCAGGAACCATAATTACACATATATTTGACTATTAAGTTTCCCAGATCTGTCCATTTTTTCAGCCTCTTTTCCTTCTGTGTGTGTGTATGTATGTGTGTGTTTGGTTGGTTTTTATTGCTATATGTTCAAGTTCAACAGTCTTTTCTTCTGCAATGTCTCATCTACCATTAATACTGTTTAATGTATTTTTATCTGAAACATTTTAATTTTTACCTCTTTGATTTGGGTTTTTTTAATATTGTGCATGTTTCTGCTTATGTATCACATATTTCCTCTAGCTTCTTGAACATACGTAATACAATTATAATAACTATTTAGTGTCTTTGTCTATTAATTCTACCACCTGTATCATTTCTAGGTAGGTTTCAATTAATTAATTTTTCATGTCATAATGGGTTCTAGTTTTCACCTTCTTTGAATGTCTGATAATTTTGATTGGATGCCAGACATTGTTATTTTTACTTTGTTGGGTACTGTCTGTGTTTATATTTCTATAAATATTCTTGTGCTTTGTTTTAGAATAAAGTTACTTGGAAGTAATTTGGTTATTTTGGGTCTTGCTTGAAAACTTTATTTTTCAGGGCAAGAGCAATGTTTAGTCTAGGTTAATGGTTCTCAGTTAGAGGTGATTTTGTTGCCCAGTGTATATTTGGTAATATCTGGAGACATGTTTAAATGTTCACTGTTTAGGGATGGTGATGGCAGTGGGAGGCTTCTGGCATCTAGTGGGTACAGGCCAGTGCTGTTCCTAAACATCTTACAACCTCAGGAAAGCTCCTCCTACCTCAACAAAGAATCTTACAGCTCAGAATGTCAATAGTGCTGAGATAGAGATACCCTGGTCTGCGAAAATGATGATGAGTTTATGCACTAAGGAACTGACATGATAAAGAAGCCCAAATTGAGAATCATTTATGAGTCCAAAGTTACAGCATTTGACTCCCAATTGTATGAATATTCAAGAGAGAAGTCAGTGATTTTAAAAAAGTACTTTTTTTCCCTTGTAAACGTGGATGTTTATGATTCCACTAATTTGGATCAAGAACACTGAAAAAGAAGGTTTTAAGAGAAAATGAAGGAAGGCTCCAGAAGATGAAAATGGAGAAAATTGTCTTCTCTTCTGATAGGTTTGATGATTGTGGAAGAAAGCTAACAAAAGTTCTAATCACCACATTTATAGCAGTTGACGATTTCAGGCTACTGTGCAACCATGAAAAATGTCTGCGAAAATGAAGTAGAAAAACTTCTAAAATAAGTTTTTTTTTAATTCTTTGACTTTCATTTTTTGATTTATGATTTATTGCTCTGTCACATTGTGGACTTAACATAATAATATCAGGGACCATAATAATATCAGGGACCTGTTGGGATCAAGGTTCATATTTCAAAATGCAGGGTTCACATATCCTCTGCTCTCCCTGAATACCCTCCTCCAGTTAATGGAATGATGAGGTGGTACTATCTGCTAAATGGTTATGTATAGCTTCTTTTGACATTCCCATCTGTCTGTATAGTATCAGTGTTTGAATGTAAGAAAGTTATAGAAATAAGATACACTCTTACTATGGATAAATATAAAGCTATCCTGATAAAATATTCAGGAAAAATTCTTTCCCAAGAAAGTATCAGGAATTAATGTTGAACCTTTTAAGTTCATCTAGACTGGAAATATCCATTGGGAAGCTGAAATACAGATACTGAGTTTGGAAGAAAGGGTCAGGCTAGTAGCATAGCTAACCTTTAAGTGGAAACTTGGGGATGACAGAGAGCATCCAAAGAGACTGTGTAAAACAAGAAGGGATGATCCCAGGAAAATAAATCTGAAGCATTTTAATGTAACACAGAAAGCTCCTAAAACACAGTTCATAAAATTATCACCTTTATATAGACTATCAATAGTAAAACCTTAAGTTTCTTATGTCTTAAATCAGGGGCAAAAGGAAACTTAAATAGTTTTCTGATATATCTATAAACATAAACATCATGTGAATAGAAACAGTAAAGTTGAAAAAAGCTATAAAATTTTACAATGGTTTATTTTACAAGGCATATAGGAAAACTTAACATGATATGAATAATTATTGCACAGTGATTTGGATGAACCAGTTTCTTCTTAGCATAGTTTTGTCGTCTATCCACTGAGAGAAACAGTAGATATTAGGTGTTGAAATGGGCACCAGGCATCAAGATGTCTTGTATATGTTAATTCTTGAGATGATGACATGGACTCTTAGAGTTCCTTACTTGCAATCTCCACTATGACATCATAAAGAATTATTTAAAACTTTTATAATAACTGCCATAAAGAGGATTAATAAAGACCACTAACAGAATCTCTTAGAGACCAGGTTGTTGCTAAAATCCCAGTTAACTAAAGAGTCCTATAAGCATGTTGTCAATCTCTTTTCTCCCTTCAATTTTGACAGTTTTAGATCTTTTAGTTAATAAACAGTGTTCTCCCTTAACACCTGGGAATTATTTGTTCTCTAAAGCAGAAAAATAAAGTTAATTTTAAAGAAATGGTTCCATTATGAAATAAAATAAGATTTATTTTCCAAATAGCAAAAAGCATTAAAGATGTTGAACAAGAGGAATTCACGGTTACAGTGTTGCCATCTGTCTGCCCATTAGTGTTTCCTCACTGACTAAGCCTATGAAGAAAGGTGTTATTTAGAATTTGAAATATCATTACTGAGAAATTTTCTGGGAAAATTAATATATTGTGTGGGCTCAACTAGAATTTTCAAATATTTTGAAGTAGATTCTACTATGCTTATGTCTAGAATTTTATTAAAAATCAAATATTAAGCAGAATTTAGAGAACATTGTGCTCATTTGTCATATTTGCAGAAATGTCTACTTATGAGAATTAACATTTTCTAGATGTTAGAGTACATATTTTCCTAAGCAACTGAGCATATTTTATGGGACATAAAATATGTACCCCTGCATACACCGTATGTTAGAAAAGTTCTCACATGCAATAGTACTAATTATGCAGAAATCATAAATAATGTTTTTAATGGTGTTCATAAAGTTCAATATATTGATATAAATAGGGGAATATATAGTTTAGGGAAGATAACACATTTATTCATTCATAATTCATTAAAATATTTTCTGATTTTTTATTGTTTTATCAGTTCTAAGTACAAAATGGTAAACAGGTGAGCCATTAAAGACATTAGAAACTAGTGGAAAGGGGAAAGACAAGTTTAGAAGATGATTACCACCCCAAAATGATTATTATTTTGCCTATGCTGTTATGAGTCCTTTAATAAAAGAGAGCCAAAGTACAATACTTTTAATTTCACCTATACGTTGACTGATATTACTCTCAGTAACCTATATTTGTTCTTTTCACTCATTACAGGACTGCTACAATACTTCATAATAAATGATAATATCTTTTCAGAGAAACATCTATTTGTCACAAAATATATATATATATATTCATTATTCATTCTATACGTTTTTGAGAAATTGTCAAATATTTACTGAATATCTACTTCAGCCAGTATCTATTTTAGTTGAACGAGCACCAAACCTTCACTTGAGGAACTTATACAGTAGAGGAAATGACACCGAACAAGTTGTCTCAAGTGTGTTACATGTTGTAAAAGAGCCGTACAGTGTGCTACGGATGCATAGTGCAAAAGATCTAACCTATTTAAATGGCCAGGGCATATGTACTGAAAACATTAATTTAGGATGAGACCTGAAAAGGTGTAGGCTGTACGTTGGCAAAAGTGTTTGTGGTAGTGAAGAGAAATTGGGAACTACTCCTGGCAGAGGAAGGAATACGTGCAAAGATTATGAGACAAGAAAGAATATTTGAATAATAGTTCTGTGCCTGAAAGGAGAAGTGGTAGGTGATGAAAAGAGGGAGGATAGTCATGATGTAGATTCTGTTAGGACTTTTAAGCTATGTGAAATACTTTGGTCCTTATCCTAGAGCAAAAGACTTTCAAGAGGGAAGTGGTATAACCAGATTTGCTTTTCCCAGAAGATTGCTATAGATTAAAACAGGCAAGAATGGCTGCTCGGAGGCATTTCTGAGCTCAGTAACTGCATGGCTTGTAAGTACTATTTAATGAGCTAAGAAATACCAGATGAAAAACATATTTGGAGATGATGACTTCATTTTGAAGTGTTGCTTTTTAGGGCTGTAAGATTTTCAGGTGTAGATGAATAGTAGGTGGCTAGATATACACGGCTAGAATTCAGAAAATAGATCTTGATTTAAAATAAAAGTTTGGGAGTTAGTGGTTTACATAGAAGTTCAAGGAAGCCACAGAATGTATAAGGTTGCCCACAAGATTGTATAGAATGAGAACAGAGCCTAGAACAGAGCCCAGGTGCAAAACACAATTTTTTTCCTCTCACTCTTTTGGCCTGATTTGGTATACAGAAAGTCTAGGATGACCCCATTATTTTATATAGCCTTCTTGTCCCCCTCCATTTTACCCTTATTTATAGTATTTTATGCCACAAGAAAAAAGCAAACTAAAACAAAATTATCCCTCAGATAGATGAAACTTCAAAGAATGTCACACAATTATGGCAGATAAAAGAAACTGAAATATTTGAAATTTCTGTAATCCAATGAATTAATTGATGATGTAAATATTTTGGAAGTTCAAAAATAAGAAATAATCCCAGAAAAGCAAACTTCAGAACATCAGTTGTTAATGATGGTCATGGTCTTAGAAGGGAGCAGAATTAGGATACCAAAAAATGTCAGTATATAAAATACTTGTTGGGACACAGTGGGCATCATGATCTGCAGGCCAGATTGATCTCTGTCTTCTATCTAATAAGGTGCCACAATTACAAGGATAGGGGCTTTATATCAGCAACAATATAATTTTTTAAAAGGTTCAAAGGATGAAATGTGATTTAGTCAAATTATAAATATTTTCAAATTATATTGATTTTTGATCAAATGAGTAGTCAATAAATTAGACCAGAGTTTTGCAAACTATAGCCCATAGGTCAAATCTGGCTCCTTGCCTACTTTTTTTAAATAAAGTTTTATTGGAGCGTAGCTATTTGTTTACACATTAACTATGGCTGCTTTCTCAATACAGTGGCAAAGCTGTGTAGTTGTAACAGAGATCATATGTGTCCCACAAAGTCTATAAGTCTACTGTCTACTGAACCCTAATTTAGACAGTTTCCATTTTATATCACAATGTATTATAATAACAATAAACCATTCATTTTTGTATAGGTCTTTACAATTTATTAAACATTTTAACATAATCTGACTATACCTTTCAAGATAGGTAAGGAAGAATTTATTACTCTTCCAATGTAATAATGAGGTAAGTTCATAACATAATCAATTTATTCATATCCTTTGACTTGATTATTATGTTTTGAGGTATATGCCTTTAAAAATCAAAAGATAGAAAAAAGTATTATTATGCAATTAGTAGTTATGGTGCAATTTCCAATGGTAAAAAATGGAAGAAAATTATTAATTATGATTTAAGAACTGGACTAAATATTATGCAGTCATTAACTATTTTAATTAGGAAAAATATTCAGTATCATGGGAAAAGCCTATGATAGCCTATTTACACAAACCGAGTAAATATCAACATGATATACATTATGAATATAATTATCTATAATGGTACATTTTTAAAGACAAAATTATAATAATTATGTTAGAATAACGGGGTATGATAATCTTTTGATGTGTCAGCTTGACTAGGCTGTAGTTTCAAATTAGTTAATAAAACACAAACCTTAGGTGTGGCTGTGAAGGCATTCGTGGATGTGATTAAAATCCATTATCAGCTGACTTTAAAGTAGGAAAGATTATCCTAGATAATCCGGATGGGCTTGATTCAGTCTGTTGAGAAGCCTTAAAAGTAGAGCTCAAACTGCTATGATGAAAAATAAATTCCATCTATGGACAACATTTTCAGTCCTCACAGAGTTCCAGCCCCAGCGATCATATAAGTCAGTTCTTTGCAATAATTCTTTCAATATATATCTCCTAATGATCCGACTTGTCTGATTGAACCATGACTGATAGAGATTTTGGTAACTGGAAGTAGAATGCTGCTGTAACAAATAACTAAAAGGGTGGAAGTGGCTTTGGAATTGGGAAATAGGTAGAGGAAGAATTTTAAGAAAAATATTGAAAAAAAGCCTACATTGCCTTGAACAGATTATTAGTAGAAATATGGATGTTAACAGCTCTGCTAGTGAAGACTTAGAATGAAGGGAGGATCTTCGTAAAGAAAACATTCTGTCATACCCAAATCATCAGACACAGATTATTTATAGAAATAATAGACATTAAAGATGCTGCCAGTGAGGGCTAAGATGGAAAAGAGAAACTAGTTATTGGAAACGGAAGAAAAGGAAATCCTGGCTATATAGTGGCAGGAAACTTAACTGAATTGTATCCTTTAGGTATGTGGAAAGCAGAACTTGTAAGTGATAAGCTTGAATAATTTACTGAGTAGATTTCCAAGCAAAGTGTGAAAGGTGCAGCCTGGTTTCTTCATGATGCTTATAGTAAAACCAAGAGGGAAGATATAGTTTAACTGTTAACAGTTAATCAAAAAGAAACTAGGACTTGGTGGTTTTGGAAATTCTCATCCTTCTAGGTTGCAGAAAATGCTAAAATTAGGAGATTTTCTTTCAGGAAAGCATCCTCTTAAGAGAAAGCCAAAAGTGGCTGAAAACTTTTTCTAGTGCCTCAGAAGGATTGAAAGATCAGAGTATTCAGTCACACTGAGGGCTCTTTGAAGAGATTAAAATGTGACTTGTGAGGGCTTCCCTGGTGGCGCAGTGGTTAAGAGTCCACCTACTGATGCAGGGGACACAGGTTGGTGCCCCGGTCCGGGAAGATCCCACATGCCGCGGAGTGGCTGGGCCTGTGAGCCATGGCCGCTGAGCCTGCGCGTCTGGAGCCTGTGCTCCGCAATGGGAGAGGCCACAACAGTGAGAGGCCTGCGTACCGCAAAAAAAAAAAAAAAAAGTGACTTGTGGGCACCCTAGGCCATATCAGCAGAAGTCAAGAGTAGAGATATGGTTTTCCAAGAGAAACTTGTGGAGAACACTCTTTTCTAATGAAGTGATTTCTCATAGCATACATGGGAGACCCACAAAGTTCTTGATAATGTTATACTAATAGAAAAATTACCAGCTTGGGCCAAAAGGGACAGAGAGAGAGAGAGTACTTGCTGTCACATCCCCAACAGGTTGATAAAATAATCGACTGAAAACATACTCTATCTTTGAAGAGAAAGAAAATATGTCTCCTAGGGCAGAATCAGGAGCCCAGAAAGTGGAGCCACAAGCCACAAAGGAATATTTCCAAGACTTGAAATCAAATGGAGCTCTCCCAGATGATATCAAAATTGCTTGGGACCAGTGACACTTTAAAAACTTGTTTTCTCCCTTTTAAAATAATATGTTTATAAAATAGTATCTGATGCCCACCCACTATTTCATTTTGGATGCAAATTACTTTTTTCTTGAGTTTTACTGGTTCACAGCTAGAGATGAATTGTGACTCAGGATGAATTACAGCCAGTGCCTTAGCCATACCTGATTTAGATAACAAGATCTGGGGCTTTTGAAATGATGATATTTAGATGAGGTATTGAACTTTGAGTTGATGCTATAATTCGTTGAGACTCAGGAGGATATTAAAATGGGATGAATATATTTTGAATGTGAGACAGATGTGACTATTTCAGTGCTAGAGGGTAGACTGTGATAGGCAGAATAATGCCCTCATCTGAAATACATCTTTGTTCTAATCCCCAGAACTTGTGTTATGTTACATAGCAAGGGGGCATTAAAGTGGCAGATATAATTAAGTTTGCTAGTCAGCTAACCTTAAGATAAGGAGGTTGTCATGGATTATCTAAAATAAACAAGTAATGTAATTACAAGGGTCCTTCAATGCTGAGGAAGGAGCCAGAAGTGTCAGTGTCAGAGTGATGCAATACAGGAAGGACTCAGCTGGCCACTATTGGCTTTGAAGAGGAAGGGGTTAACTATCCAAGAAGGGCAGACAGCCTCTATCAGCTGGAAAAATCAAAAAAACAGATTCTGCCCTGAAGCCTCTAAAAAGTAATGCAGTCCTGAGGGTGTGTGGCCAACATGGCAGAGTAGGAATGCCCTGAGCCCACCTCCTCCCAGAAGCAACAAAAATGACAGCTGTTTATGGAGCAACTATCAATAAGAACGACCTGAAGACTAGCAGAAAACATTTTCCAAAACTAAAGATATAAAGAAGGAACCACAAAAGGTTAGGAGGGGTAAAGACATAGTACAGTCAAGACCCACACACCAGGTAGGCAACCCACAAACCCACAAAGGCAATTGAGGATAATCACAATTGCAGAGGTTCTCCCCAAGGGGCAAAGGGTCCAAGACCAACATCCAGTTCCCCAGTCCAGAGGTCTTGCAGTGGGAGGACGAACCCCCCAGAATTTCTGCTTTGAAGGCCAGTGGGGTTGCGCACTTTGCAGGAGAGAAGGGATGTACAGTTGACCCTTGAACAGTGTACGGGTTAGGGGCCCCAACCCCTACATAGCTGAAAATCTCCATATGACTTTACAGTTGGCCCTCTGTATCTGTGGCTCCACATCTACCAATTGGACCAACTGTGAATCATGTAGTACTATAGCACATATTTGCTGAAAAATATCTGCATGTAAGTGGACCCATGCAGTTCAAACCCATGTTGTTCAAGGGTCAACTGTATTTAAAGTAATGAAAGGAAAAAACCAAGAATACTGTACACAGCAAGGCTATCATTCAGATTTGACGGAGAGATAAAGTTTTACAGACAAGCAAAACTAAAAGAATTTAGCACCGCTAAACTGCTTTACAAGAAATGTCAAAGGGACTTCTCTAAGCAGAAAAGAAGAGACCACATCTAGAAATATGAAAAGTATGAAAGAAAAGTCTCATTGATAAAGGCAAAAATACAGTAAAGGTAGTAGATCAACCACTTATAAAGCTAGTAGGAAGCTTAAAAGACAAAAGTTGTAAAATCATCTATATCCACAATAGGTAGTTAAGGGATACACGAAACAAAAATATGTAAAACATGATGTCAAAAATGTTAAACACGGTGGGGAGAGTAAAAATGCAGGGTTGTTAGAATGTATTTGAACATAAGAGATCATCAACTTAAAATAATAGCCCACTTACATCCATGGACATCCATCATCCAGACAGAAAATCAATAGGGAAATGCTGGCCTTAAATGACACATTAGACTGGATGAACATAATAGATACATATAGAGAACATTGTATCCAAAAGCCTGGATGCCATTTTACAGGTTTATACATTCAATCAACAATGATTGTCCTTCTTCTAGGAGCTGCCTTTATGGAAAGCATTGAAAATACAAAGCTAATAAAATATTGTCTGCTTTAGAGAAGCTAAACGTCGAAATATGCGAACATTAGAAAGTCTAAACTTGCTACGATATGAAAGTCACCTTTTTTGTCGTGACAAAAAGGCTTGACTCATTAGGTAAGGATGCATATTGGGGAGTCAGGGAAATGAGTTCTGATATATTGGATGGGATGATATTCTGGGAGAGCTTACATATTAGAGGATTTTCACATTTGTGGGGTAGTAAAAAATCACTATGGATGTATTTGCTTGAGAGTATCATAATGAAATCATTATTTAAACAAGATTGATCTGGTAGTTTTATAGAAGGATATTCAAAAAGGGAAACAAAATAAGAGATACCAATTAAGAAAGTGTTGTAATAATTCAGATGCAAGGCCATGAGAGATTGAACAAAGAGTTGGCAGTAAAGAGAGAGGAAAAGGAATGAATACAAATAATTTTCAAAGGACATATTTACAGGTCTTCATAACTCTTTGACCTAATGAAACAAAAGAAATAATTGTTGTGACTCTACATGTACAATGTATGAGGCATGAAATCACATCAGACCTAGTCTGTATGTGTCAGTGTCTAAAGCAGAAAAGCTCAAGGTTTCTCTGAGATTAAATGAAAATTTTTAAAAAGAAAGAGATGGTTTGGGGAAAACAGTAGATCAGGGAATGGCGTTTAGGTCTGTCATAGGTAACATTTTCATGGAATGGAGTAGGTAATAGTCTGTGAAAAGGAAAATAAGTTCAATCCTTTGGGGTTTGGAGAAGACAGAATATGGGGGCAAAGTATCCAATGCTTGAAAGAAGAAATGGGCCTGAGGCTTAATCAGCAGAAGATCCTAAGAGGATTCCCCAACAAGCAACAGGCAGATGGAGGAGATGCCTTAGGCAGGTAGACCTTACCTCTGACACACCACAGGCTGTCACCTGGCCCTGAATTCCTAGAGAATATGATTTGACTGATACTATCACCTTATATCTAGCAAAGTGATACCTATGGAGTTGCACTATATACCTGTTAAAGTACCTAATGTTGGCTTTAATATAAATCTGAATTTTAAAATTAAAAAAATCTATGCTCATAAATGTAACAGTCAAAAAATATATTAGGATTCAAGGATAAGTGGGGGCTATTTCTATCTTCAAGAAACTTACAATTTAGTTTTACTTATTTACTCATTGATTCAGAGTCAAATACATTGCTATATTTAAAAATCTTATGTTGGGGGAAGAAAACTCCTATGTATTGAAAATTCGCAGAAAAGTGACTTTTAAGTGAATGAACTCACTTTTAATTAAGCTTAAGTATTTATATTTCAATGATGATGGTTTAAGTATAAGTTAGACTCCATTTCCTTATTTCTTAGACAAAATGTGACTACTTCTGCAATCAAAAGTCCTTGGTTTAAAAAAAAAAAAAATGTGGCAGATGTCGCATGCCCTCTAGTGGCCACAAAGTGCATCTTTACATCTTTCCGTAAGTTTCTGTGACTTTGTCAAGAATGCATTTTACATCACACATATTAATTTAACTAACATCATATTTTAAATATTTCATTAATTCTTCATCTTAACTGCAGTAACTCAAACTGAAATTCCAACCTCTCTGTGCATAGGAAAACATATCCTATATGTTTTCTAGAGAACACCCAGTTTCAAACCACAGAAAATTTTGTAAAGGTAACACAGTAAGGGCCACATCCAATAAAAACAGGAAAGAATATCTGGAGATTAAATTACCCCCAAACCATTTAAATAGTTCATATTGGAACATATGTATATGTATAACTGATTCACTTTGTTATAAAGCAGAAACTAACACACCATTGTAAAGCAATTATACCCCAATAAAGAAGTTAAATAAATAAATAAATAGTTCATATTATCCATTACATTGTGCTAATACGGACCAAGAGGATAACAGAGAACATCTGGTTACCAAGCTGCTTTACTAGTCAAGGTTCTACAGAGAAACAGAACCAATGCGATATATATATATTTCTCTCTCCCCTCTCTCTCTCCCTCCCTCTCTCTCTCTCTCTCTCTCTCTATATATATATATAGGGGGGGGGGAGAGAGGGAGAGAGAGAGAGAGAGGGAGAGGAGAGAGAGAAAGAGAAAGAGAGAGAGACAGAGAAAGAGAGAGAGATTTATTTTAAGGGATTGGCTCACATGCTTGTGGAAGCTGGTGAGTCTGAAATCCATAAGGCAGACCGGCAGGCTGGGAATTCATGTAAGAGTTACTGGTGCAGTCTAGAATCCAAAATCTGCGAGGCAGGACAGAAGACTGGGAACTCGGGCAGGAATTTTATGCTGCAGCCTTAAGATAAAATTCCTTTTTCTTTGGAAAACCTCTGTCTTTGTTTTTAAGGCCTTTAACTAATTGGAAAGGTTCACTTACACTATGGAGGTCAATCTGTTTTAAAGTCTAGTGATTGCACATGTTAATCCCATCCACAGATACCTTCACAGCAACATCTAGACTAGTATTTGACCAAACAACTAGGCACCATAGCCTAGCCAAGTTGACACATAATATAAACTACCACCATTGCCAAGCACAATTTTAGGTGCTTTAAATGTATTAACTCATTTTTTTTGTCCTCATCACAATCCTATGAGGCAGATGCTCTCAGTAACCAATTCAAAGGAAACTGAGGCACATGTTGGTAAAGTAACTTGCCCCAGGGTTATAGCTAGTAAGTGGAGGAGTTGGGATTGAACCAGAGTCCTTGTTTTAAATACTAAATATTGTTGTTTCAATGCATCTGTATTCTATTTTTCCTGAAATATTTCAGGTATATACAAAAAACAGAAAATGTTGAATATCTTTGCACCTCACAGTCACCTTTGTCAAATTTTACCGTTTGGCTTCATTTTATTTTGAGTTTTTTAAAATAAATAAATAGCACAAGGCACAGTTAAGATCAGTTGTATTTCTCTCCCTAATTCTATAACTCACTCTCCCCCTTCAGAAATAGCCACTATTCTGAATTTGGCATTTAACATTCCCTTGAACATTTTCTAGAAATTTTATGCACAGATTTTATTAATAAAAACATTATATCATTTTTCTTGTTTTTAGCTTTAAGTAAGTGGTACAATATGATTTTTGGTACAATTTATATTTTTTGAATTAAAAATACACTTTGGGGATTTCTCTGTGTTGATACATGAGGCTCTAGTTCATTCATTTTAACTCCTGTTTGGTATTTCATTATTTGAATGTACCACAATTTATTGTTCCATTCTCCTGATAATGGGCATTTGGGTTATTTCAAGTTTTTCACTATTACAAGTAATACTTCAATTAACACACCTCCTGTGAGAGTTTCTCAGAGTATATTAAGAAGTGCAATTACTAGTGAGGAGACAGACCCTAAAGGTTTAGCTCCAAAGGTTTTCCTATTCCTGGTGTCCACAGCTTTGTGTAACTGCCTCCCTTTGAGTGAGGTGCATCCCTGTGACTTACTTGTAACCAATAGGATATGGCAAAGGTAATGAGACATCACTCACGTGATTACGTTATGTTATGTAAGACTGTGACATAGCAGACTGGAGCAGGAGATTCTCCTTCAGTGGTTACTCTGGAGAAGCCCAAATGACAAGGAACTACAGATGGCCTCTAGGACCTGAGGGCCGTCTTCAGTCAGTAGCCAGCAAAAATCAAGATCTTCAGTTGTACAGTCACAAGGAGATTAATTTGACCAACAACTTGAACTTGGAAGGTGTAATAAGCTGAATAATGCCCCCCAAAGACTCTCACATTTTAATCCTTAGAACCTGTGAATGTCTTACCTTACATGGCAAAAGGGACTTTGTGGATATGGTAAAGGTTAAGGACCTTAGGATGGAAAGACCATCCTGGATTATGCAGCTGGACCTGATCTACTGATAGGAGATTTTAAGAACAGAGAACTTTAACTACCTTTTCCTAACTTAAAAAAAATACAATTATTGGAGTATAATCGATTTACAATGTTGTGTTAGTTTCTGCTGTACAGCAAATTGAATCAGTTATACATATACAGATATCCACTCTTTTTAAGATTCTTTTCACATATATGTCATTACAGAGTATTGAGTAGAGTTCCCTGTGCTATACAGTAGGTGCTTATTAGTTATCTATCTTATTTATAGTAGTGTGTATATGTCAATCCCAGTCACCCCAATTTATCCCTCCCTCTCTTTCCCCCCGGTAACCATAAGTTTGTTTTCTACATCAGTTACTCTATTTATGTTTTGTAAATAAGTTCATTTGTACCACTTTTTTTAGATTCCACATATAAGTGGGATCATATGATATTTGTCTTTCTCTGTTTTCCTAACTTTTTTTTTATTAAGAATTAATTATTTCTTTTTCTTTGCTTTTAAAATTTATTTATTTATGGCTGTGTTGGGTCTTCGTTTCTGTGCGAGGGCTTTCTCTAGTTGTGGCAAGCGGGAGCCACTCTTCATTGCAGCGCGCGGGCCTCTCACCATCGCGGCCTCTCGTTGCGGAGCACAGGCTCCAGATGCGCAGGCTCAGTAATTGTGGCTCACAGGCCTAGTTGCTCCGCGGCACGTGGGATCTTCCCAGACCAGGGCTCGAACCCGTGTCCCCTGCATTGGCAGGCAGATTCTCAACCACTGTGCCACCAGGGAAGCCCCCTAACTTTTTTTAATAGAAAGAGAGAGAGATGGAGCATCAGAGAGATGCAACATTGCTGGTTTGGAAGATGGAGAAAGGGGACTATGAGGCAAGGAATATAGGCAGCCTCTAGGGGCTGGAAACGTAGATTAAAGTCCATAATTGATATAGCTATCTGATAAACTTTCTTTTTATAAAATGTAGTAAATTCTTTACCCTAAATAAAGATCCTAGTATCCTTATTTTCTCTGGTAATAACAGTCTACTTATAGTTATAATGTGTCTGGTGTATCGTTTTCCATCTATCTTTTTTTTTTTATAGACTTTATTTTTTAGAGCAGTTTTAGGTTCACATAAAAGTACAGAGAGTTCCTATATACCTCTTGTTTCCATACATGCACAACCTTCCCTCCACTAGAGTGGTACATTTGTTACAGTTGATGAACCTACACTGAAACATCATTATTCCCAAACTCCACAGTTTATATTACGGTTCATTCTTGGTGTTGTATAATATATGGGTTTGAACAAGTGTATAATAATATGTGTCCACCAAAATAGCATCATATACTATTATTTCACTTCCCTGAAAATCATCTGTCCTCTCTGTCTACTCATTTCTGCCTCCCACAAATCCTGGCAACCGCTGATCATTTTACTCTCTTTATAGTTTTTTTTTTCCCAGAATGTCATATTTGAAATCATACAGTAGGTAGCCCTTTTAGAGTGGCTTGTTTTCCTTAGTGATATGCATTTAAGTTTCCTCCGTGTCTTTGCATGCCTTGATAGCTCATTTCTTTTTTGTTTGTTTCTTTTCAGCTTTGACATTTGTATTTTTTTAAGTGATTAAGGAATATATATTTTCATCTCAAGGCATTTTATAGTTGTGTCTACTTATGTTTTCTCTGTCACTTAAATGGCTTAGCACATAAGGAATGATTTTGACTCTACAAGACAATCACCAAAAGGGTTTCTAGTAGTATCTAGTTAATCGAATTATTTGTTTTGAAACCATCAATACAGGATATAGGTATATATTTTAAAATGGTATACCTGTAGTCTATAATAGGAGTTTAATATGATTTCTAAACAGTACATGATTCAGAAGCCTAAAAGTTTATACTTTTCTATTTTTTGATATACTAGCACTAGAAATTCTTTGACACACAACTTTTGAACGTTATGGAAAACAATAAAGGCTGATCTGTGGTATCTCTATCCATTGGTCCACGGATGCCACAAAACTGACCCTTGACCAAGATAGATATAACATCTACTAGCTTGTAATTTATAATGTGTTGTGTAGAGTCCACAGTTTCACTGGAGATACTCTGTCCCAGTTTGTCCACTTCGTTTATTGAAAATGTATAGATTAATGGCTTGTATCTATTTCACCTGTTTAAAACCAGTTTGGTTTTAGCTCCATGACCAGTGGAGTGTAAAAGACTCATCCAGTGACCTTATACATCTTGGCTCTGCTGAATCATGGTTTCCCACACTTATCTTGGTGGTCATATGATCCACAGATGAAGCATGTCCTGTGTCTGAGAAAAGAGTCTGGAAGCTGTGTCTAGAAATCTCCATTTCTTTCTCATGTTCGTCTATGCTTTTTATCTTCTGCTGTGTCATATCTTTCACTTTTACTGAAGCTTTATGAGTGTATCCTATGGAGTTGCATGAGTTCTTTCAATTATCTGATGCTGTGTAATTGCCGCAGCTAGCCCTCTGAGCAGGTTACGTGAAGTGGCCCTTGGTTCTATAATTAAAGAATGGAGAAGGCTTTGTTTGGAAGAAAGAAAGATAAAGGAATAGGGGATGAAGGACTCTGATGCCAGACTAGCTCCCCCAGGCTAGCCTACGTTTGACCACTGACAGCAGGATAAACATATCAGCTCGGAAGTGGGTAGATCTGGAGCTGAGGGAAATACCTAAATGGATGAAAAGAGAAATTCAGACAGAAGGGAAGCCAGCCAGGAATTCTGTGCCTTGGCTGCTTTTGGCTGCTCTGGCAAAAGTGAGACTAACGAAGAAAAAACACGAGGCTTCTCATCTGCCAAGTTACCACCATTGACTCTGTCTGTAATGAGAATGGACATGATGAAAGCAGGGAGTAGTACAAATATTTCTTTTGATCAGAATGTTAGCCTGAGTAACTGATAAACACTAAAAAGACTACATAGGCTTTGGGTGTGGTGAAGGGGAGGGTGGGGATTAAGAGGTACCCTAATGGTGGGATCATTCCAAAGGTTCATGCAGTGTACTTTTCACAGAAATGTGAATCTTCTAATCTGTTGAGGGTTATGCAAAAATACTTGGAGAGAGAGAATAGTCCAACTCCACCATTCTATACAAAATTGTATAATCCTGAGGGTGCTGAAATGTTGAAAATGAAAGCACTTTCAAATTGATTATATAATGATAAAGTATGCTCCAGTTTTAGGCCTTAGACCCAAGAAATGACTGATGTGATAAATGGGGCTTAAATGCTTGAGATTCTTATGTGACCCTCCTGTTGGAAGGAAAAGCCCATGAATAATGCTATCACAGACCTACTGGCTCAACTCTTTTTAAAGGGTTAAGTGATGGGAAAAAAGATTAGGAATATTCAGGGGACAAAAGGAACATTAAGATTAAAAGCGATGGAAAAAATCTCAGGATAATTAAACAGGGTGGAATGGTTCCGAATTTTAATTTAAAAAGTCATGAAAAATGAAGTGATAGATGGAATAAGTACTAAAATTTTAATAGATTGCTAGAGAGATTATGAGGTCCAACTGCTCCACTAACTTCAAAAATTATAGAGATTTTTTCAATTTATCTTAACCATGATGAATTTTTAAAATCTTATGGTGATACAAAAAAAAGAAAGAAAGAAAGAAAGAAAGAAAGAAAAAGATGTATCCTCATAACCAGCACTTATTAAAACAGGAGGTATGGGGATATATGTATACATATAGCTGATTCACTTTGTTATAAAGCAGAAACTAACACACCATTGTAAAGCAATTATACTCCAGTAAAGATGTTAAACAACAACAACAACAACAATGTGAGTTAAAGAAGATATAGCAGGATATCAGGTTGGTCCCAGCGTGAGGATGGTGGTGCTGTCCATAGCAGGGTATCTGAGGCCATTTGCACTGGTATGTAGGTGAAATGTCACAGACATGATGAAGAAATTTTATTGGAATTCTTCTACACTGGCTCATAACATATTGTCATAATCTAAACCTGATAATATAAAGTAAAAGGGCAACATAATTAAGTTATGGAGATGTGATACATTATCAATAACTTAAAATTGAACCTATGGCTTAAAGTAGAAATTTATGAACAGAAGTCATTTATTATGTGTATCAACTCTACCAGAATGTTTTATTGTATTGGAATGTATGTGACATGTTGAATGGGAGGGAGGTGAAGTTCTTCCCTTACTCAGACAAATGCGGAAAGGGATGTTGTAAAAATCTGCTCTAAGTCCTATTTTAATTGGGCATGCTAAATGCAAATCCTTACACTTAACTCCCCCACTCAAGAAGTTAATTTACAGCAACATAGCATACCTGTTGGTCACCAATAAATTCCTGATGTGGTTAAGGATATGTTAAAACAAGTATATTGTCATCCACAAAATACTGTTTTTAGTAATCCATTATGGCTTGTAAGAAAAGTTGGTGAATGCTGGAGGTTAATTGTCGACTATGGAGGACTGGATAAAATGGTTCCTCCAACAGCGTCGGCCATGCTGATAGGGAGTTAACACTTCAACCTTGCAACAAACTAAGGAGGATTGGTATCCTGTAGTTGATCGATTGATTTACGTAATGGTTTCTTTTTAAGTTTCAATTACAGATGAAAGTCAAAATCATTGTGCATTTCTTTTGGACAGAATATGATACACGTTTACTGAGCTTCCACAGGGTTATTTACATCCTCTTGTTACTTGCACAACCGGTTGCAAAGAGGCTTTGATTTGATTCAGTTGAAATGTACTGTTATGCATTACATATATTGATGATACAATGTTGATCTCAATCGAAGATCAAGTTAAGACAATTAGAAATTTTGATTAATCATGTCACTACCAGGGACTGGCTAATTAACCAGCTAAAATAGAGGTTCAAGAATACCTGGTAACATTCATAGGAATTACTTGGGCAGTGACGTTAGCAATATTCTTCAAACAACAAAAAATAAGCTATTGTTTCTGTCAGCTCAGAAATTGAAACAAAAATTAATTGGTTTGTTTTGTTTTATAATATTAGCCCCCACTAACAAAGTTACCAGGAAAAAAAGGCTGAATTTGAATGAGGCTCTGAACAACAGGAGTCTAGCTTAGAGTGTCAAAGGGCCATTACCCAGTGGATACTTTTGGGGTCCTACAACCTCAATGATGCTCAAGTGACAGAAATGCCAGCAGCTCCAACCGTACCCACATTTGGTCTTTGGAAATGACTTCTCGGTTATTGTAAGTGAGCAGCAGTGAAAGCATTTAAGCAATGCAATGACGAGCAGTCAACAATGTATCCTACTGTCCCCTGTGTGACTGAGAAAGGATTCTGGGAGCTGCACTGGGCAGTCTCAGACCTCTCCAATGTTTGTCTACACTTTGTTTCTACTGCTATTTAATATTATTTAGCTTCACTTAAAACCTGACATGAGTATGACTTGCGGAGTCTCCAGAGTCCTATCAATCATCTCTCTCTGTATAATTAGTATAACCATATAAACCAAATTTTAAAACATATTCAAACAATATTTCTGTTTTTTGAAGATCATGATTGTCTAATCTTGTTGTAGCTGAGTCTTCTAAATCTTATTTATGGTGGATTTCCTTTCATGTGTTTATTATTTAGTTTCAAGTGTGTGTTGCTCTTCAGTGGGGCTTTATGTAGAGTAATCCTGTGCAGCTAGGGTGGAGAATGCACAGAAGAAAATTCTATAATAGTTTTGTGTTTGCTTTTGCAAGGTGACCCAGGGATTCCACCTCCAGACTTTTTATATTAATTCAAGTTTAGAGATTTCTAGATTGCCTGACCTTGACAAATATAAATAGAAAATGCTTAAAAGACAGAGTATAAAGCACAGCAAGAGTGAGGTCAGCAAAAACTGCACAGCAGAGAATTCCAGGGGTCTGTCACTGACCTGAAACACTGAAAAACTGGCAAATCTGTCAGACACAATCTTATAGAAACTCTGGAAGATAGTCAAATATTTAAAGCAAACAAATGAATGTTTAGCAGGAGAAAGGCCACTGAAACATGACAGGAGAAGTTTTTGGCATTTTGACTTACCTTTGTTCCACCCTACTCTCTAGGATATTGGCAGTCCTAAAAACTGCAGCCCATGTTCCTCCTGTGAGTACCTGGCTCTAGAAGGAGCAGAATGGACCTTGTTCCCAAGGAACTTTGTTTTGACCCATCTGTGGGTTCCCTGAAGGACTGATGCAAGGGTTTAACCTTGGTTTCACCTAACTCAGAGCTAAGTGCAGAGAAGTGCCTGTGTGGAGCATGTTCATCAAAAACACTAAAAGGCAAGTGAACAGGTTGCTTGGGGAATAATATAATAGTTGTGGAAAACAATAGACATGCTGAAAGCTTGGATGGAAAATCTGGAGAATATATTTTGAGGTATAAGGACTTTAAAATCTTCCACATATTCTGGGGAATCTAGAAAGCCACATGCATGCACAGAGCAGGATGCTGCTCAGAAAACACCTGAGAAGAGCATATGCTTCTACTTCTGGCCGATCTTTAGGGTCACTGAAAACAAGAAATGAAGGATCAAATGGATAAATATGAGTTGTCTACCATCTTTCCCCCAGTGGCACTGATTTTGACAATCACCTGTGTGTGAGAGTACCTTTGTAGAAGTCCAGCAGTCCAGCAGAAGCATTCCAGCACACCATTAAAGCAAAAAAAAAAAATCCCAGATTAGATGCAATGAAGAGGCTAAAGAACAGTTTCACTCTACCTGTGTTACCCCTTCCCAAGGTGGCACAGCCTAGAGCCAAGAGAAGTTCCCTCAGGCCCATGATATCTCCCATGTGGGAGGGCAAGTGCATATGAGTGAGCACGTGGCTTCCCAGCCATGTGAAGCACTTGCAAGAGACCCATTTCTTTCTCACCTCATCAAAAACACTGAGGTGTGCTGCATGACTGGGGAGTGGGTGCAATTGAACTCATACCAGTTATCTTTGCTGACCACAATGGTAAGAAAATAGTAATCAATAGCAGGAGGAAAGCTGGAAATTTCAGAAAATGTGAAATTAAACAACATACTACTGAACAATAAATGGATCAAAGAATAAATCAAAAAGAAAATTAAAAAGAAGTGGAAACACAGCATACCAAAATCTATGGGATGCAGCAAAAGCTGTTCTAAGGGGGAAGGTTAGAGCAATAAGCACCCACATTAAGAAAAAAAAGAAATATCTCAAATGGAAAACCTAATTTTACGTGTCAAGGAACTACGAAAAGAACAAATAAAGCCCCTTGTTAGTGGAAGGAAGAAATAACAAAGATAAGAGCAAATATAAAAGAAATAGAGAACAGAAAAACAATAGAAAATAAGAGCTGTTTTTTCAAAGGATAAACAAAATTGTCAGCTAGACTAACAAAGAAAAAAAAAAGAAGGCTCAGATAAATAAAACCAGAAATGAAAAGGAGACATTACAGCTGTTACCCCAGAAAAACGAATGATCATAACAGAATACTATGAACAATATACACCAACAAATTGGGTAACCTAAAAAAAAAAATGGATAAAATTCTAGAAACATACAACCTACCAAGACTTAATCAAGAAGAAACAGACCAGTAATGAGTAAGGAAATTAAATGAGTAATCAAAGCCTCCCAAAAAAGAAAGGACAGGACCAGATGGTTTCATTGGTGAACTCTACCAAACATTTTTAAAAGACTTAATACCAATCCTTCTCAAACTCTTCCCCCAAAAATGAAGAAAAGGAAACATTCCCAAACACTTTTATAAGGACAGGATTACCCTGATACCAAAGCCAGAAAAGGACACTACAAGAAAAGAAAACTATAGGCCTATATCCCTGAAGAATATAGATGCAAAAAATTCTCAACAAAATACTAGCAGACCAAATTCAATAGCACATTAAAAGGATCATACACCATGATCAAGTGGGATTGTCCTGGGATGTAAGGATGGTTCAACATATGCAAATCGATAAATGTGTTACCCACATAAATAGAATGAAGAATAAAAATTATATGATTATCTTAATAGATGCAAAAAAAGCATTTGACAAATTTCAGTATCATTTAATAATTAAAAACTCTCAACAAATTGGATATAGGAGGAACGTAACTCAACTCAGTGCACTATGACAATATGACAAGACCATAGCTAACATCATACTCAGCAGTGAAAACTTGAAAGCTTTCCCTCTAAGATTAGGAACATAATAAGTGTGCCCACTTTCACCACTCCTATTCAACACAGTACTGGAAGTCTTTGCCAGGGCAGTCTGGCAGAGAAAAGAGATAAAAGGCATCCAAATCAGAAAGGAAGAAGTAAAATTGTCTCTCTTCACAGACTATATGATCTTATATATAGAAAACCCTAAAGACTCCACACACACACAAAAAAAAACTGTTAAAACTAATAAATGAATTCAGTAAAGTTGCAAAATCAACATTAAAAAATTATTTGTTTCTATACACTAATAACAAATTATGTGAAAAATAAAGAAGGCAATTTACATTTATTAGCATCAAAAATAACAAAATAGTTAGAAATAAATTTAATCAAGGAGGTAAAGGATCTGTACAGTAAAACTTTCTTCTTTGAAAATAAAATTGAAGAAGACGCAAGTAAATGGAAAGGTATTCTATGTTCATAGATGGGATAATTAATATCGTTAAAGTGTCTTTACTACCCAAAGTCTTCTATAGATTCATTGTAATGTCTATTAACATTTCAATGGCGTTTTTCCCAGAAATAGAAAAAAAATTCTGAAATGCGTATGGAATCCTAAAAGATCTCAAATAGTCAAAGCAGTCCTGAGAAAGAAGTACAAAAATGGAGTCATCATACTTCAAACTTTATTATGAAACTATAGTAATGAAAACAGTACAGTATGAGCATAAAGACAGACACATAGACTGATGGAATAAGATCAAGAGCCCAGTAGTGTCTCAGTAAATCTGGAAAAGGACCAAAAAAAAGTGAAACTAAGGCAAAGTTTAAAATTGCCTGGCTATGTGTGAAGGGAGTATGTCAACAAGGAGGACTTTAAATTTTTCTTTTGTTTTTGTTTGTTTTTTGAATCAAGGCATTTAAAGAAATCTGTCAAACCAATAGCTAATCACTAAGCTTAAAAAAAGAGACTTCAGAGACCATATACGATAAAAAATATAATGTTTACTGAAAAAGTTTAGAAAACTTACTAAACAAACAACTGCAACCCTACATAGAGCATAAATTAAAAATCCTGGAAAAATGTAGAATCTGATTTCCAGAGTTTCCATATCACAATATTTAAAATGCCCAGTTTTCAACAGTACCTTGTGAGATATTCCAATAAACAAGAACATGTGACCCATTCACAGGGGAAAAATAAAAGAATTTAACAGAGACTGTCCCTGAGGAAACACAGGCATTGGATTTACTCAACAAAGCCTTTAAATCAATTGTCTTAAATATGCTAAAATAGGTAAAGGAAACCATGGGCAAAAAAGTTACAGGAAGGCAGGGGAACAATATCTTAACAAAAAGAGAGTATCAGTAAGAAGATAGAAACTATAAAATAGAACCAAAAAGAAAATTTGAACCTCAAAAACACAATAACTTAAATGAAAAATTTATTATAGGATTTCAAAAACAAATTCAAGCAAGCAGAAGAAAGAACCAGCAAACTTAAAGTTAGGTCAATTAAAGTCATCTAGTCTGAAGTGTCAGAAAAAAAGAATGAAGAAAATTGAAAAGAGCCCAAGACACTTGTGGGACACCATCAAGTATACGAACATATGCATAGTGAGAGTTCCAGAAGAAAAGGAAAGAGAATGAGACAGAAAGAATATTTGAAAAAATAATGTCCAAAAGCTTCCCAAAGTTGATGAAAGATACAGAACTAAACATCCAAGAAGCTCAACAAATTCCAAGTAGGATAATCTAACAGAGATCCACAGACACATTATAATCAGATGATTAAAAAACAAAGACAAAGAAAGAATCTTGAAAGCCTCATAAGAAAAGCAAATCACCACATAAAAGGGAATCTTTAAGGTTAACATTTCATTTCTCATTAGAATCAGTGGAAGCCAGAAGGCAGCAGAATAATATATTTCAAGCACTGAAAAAAAAAAATCCTGTTAACCAAGAATTTTATATCTGGTATAATTGCCCTTGAAAATGAAGGAAAAATTAAAACACTCCCAGAAAAACAATAGCTGAGGCTGATCATTGCAAGTACACCTATCCTACAAACATGCTAAAGAGAATTTGTCAGCCTGAAATGAAAGGACGCTAGACGATAACTTACAGCCATATGAAACAATAAAAAATACAGTTAAAAGTAACTAAATGTGTAAATATAAAAACCAATATTATTGTATTTTTTGTTTGTAACTTTTTGTTTCTTTTATAATTTAAAAGACAAATGCCTAAAACAATAATTATAAACCTATTTTTAATAGGCACACAGCATATAATAATGTAATTGTGAAAATAACAATGTAGGGGGGAGGAATGGAGATGGGTTTGTGTACTATTAAAGCTAAGTTGGTATAATTTCAAAGTAGGTAACAAATTTCAAAGTAGGTTGTTATAAATTTAAGATGCTAATTATAATCCCAAAGGTAACCACAAGACTATAACTCAAAAATATTCACAAAAGGAACTGAGAAGGGAATCAAAATGGTATGCTACAAAAATAAATTAAAAATATAAGGAAATAGGGCTTCCCTGGTGGCGCAGTGGTTGAGAGTCTGCCTGCCGATGCAGGGGACACGGGTTCATGCCCCGGTCTGGGAAGATCCCACATGCCGCGGAGCGGCTGGGCCCGTGAGCCGTACCGCAAAAAAAAAAAAAAAAAAAAAAGGAATATTGTATCTAGATTTTTTGATGATGGCCATTCTGACTGGTGTGAGATGATATCTCATTGTAGTTTTGATTTGCATTTCTCTAATGATTAGTGATGTTGAGCATTCTTTCATGTGTTTGTTGGCAATCAGTATATCTTCTTTGGAGAAATGTCTGTTTAGGTCTTCTGCCCATTTTGGGATTGGGTTGTTTGTTTTTTTGTTATTGAGCTGCTTGTAAATCTTGGAGATTAATCCTTTGTCAGTTGCTTCATTTGCAAATATTTTCTCCCATTCTGAGGGTGGAGAGGGTGTGGAGAAAAGGGAACACTCCTGCACTGTTTGTGGGAATGTAAATTGTTACAGACACTATGGAGAACAGTATGGAGGTTCCTTAAAAAACTAAAAATAGAACTACTATATGACCCAGCAATCCCACCACTGGGCATATGCCCTGAGAAAACCATAATTCAAAAAAAGTCATGTACCAAAATGTTCATTGCAGCTCTGTTTACAATAGCCAGGACATGGAAACAACCTAAGTGTCCATCATCGGATGAATGGATAAAGAAGATGTGGCACATATATACAGTGGAATATTACTCAGCCATAAAAGAAATGAAGTTGAGATATTTGTAGTGAGGTGGGTGGACCTAGAGTCTGTCATACAGAGTGAAGTAAGTCAGAAAGAGAAAAACAAATACCGTATGCTAACACATATACATGGAATCTAAGAAAAAAAAAAGGTCATGAAGAACCTAGGGGTAAGATGGGAATAAAGACACAGACGTACTAGAGAAGGGACTTGAGGGTATGGGGAGGGGGAAGGGTAAGCTGTGACAAAGTAAGAGAGTGGCATGGACATATAGACACTACCAAACATAAAATAGATAGCTAGTGGGAAGCAGGCGCATAGCACAGGGAGATCAGCTCGGTGCTTTGTGACCACCTAGAGGGGTGGGATAGGGAGGGTGGGAGGGAGGGAGATACAAGAAGGAAGAGATATGGGAACATATGTATATGTACAACTGATTCACTTTTTTATAAAGCAGAAACTAACACACCATTGTAAAGCAATTATACTCCAATAAAGATGTTTAAAATAAAAGAATATTGTAATACATATACTTAATGTATACCTAACAAAAATATTTTAATGAATCACAAAAAGCGTATCATTGCAGCTAAAGAAATAGCTTCCCTTGCCTTCGCTATCATTCCCATTATTCTTTGATGTAAATAGACCAAATGTATCTCTAAGTAAAAGAAAATTAGCCCCCTGTAATATGACTCTGCCTCTGACATAATAGCTGGCACTGTAAAATCTAAAAGAGGAAAATGAAGGATGAGAAATATCTCCAACCATATTGGAGATGGTTATTTATCAAGAAAGCAAAAATAAATTTCAATGACTTTATACTGATTTAGGAAATAGCATGCTGGGGATAATTGCAGTAGATTGCACTGTGCTGACACCTAATGTTCATACAGAACTGTAAGAAGAGTTTGATTATGGACCTGGGCAGGAAGTCACATTTGGTCAACTAGCTGTATGGGTATCCTTTCAATGAGTTCCCTTGGGGGGAAAAAAAAAGTTGCATACTTGGCCAATATACATAAGTCATAGCAGTTAAACACCAAGAATGGCACTTGTTTGGATGAGTAAGTCTGGTTTTAAAAGTAACCTTTCCACAAGTCAATAATAAAGGCATGGGAAAAATGTAAAGATTAATCATTCTACTAAGTTTCGCTGAGTGCCCAATCAACGATTGGTATTGTAAAGATGAATGTGGCAATTAAAGCACTTTATAGGTGGATTTAGTCTTAGATACAGATATATCTTCTTTACAATATATCAATAGATCATGTTTACAGGGAATGGGAGAGTATACACACAACCTCTTAAGTTGGCTCTGAGACAGAGCTGAAGAGTCATACCAGCGGCATTAAACTTCCATTCAAAAATGTATCCCTATGGAAAGCCTTTGCACTATATTGTCTTCTGTCAATATACAGCATAATCAAAACTTACTTACATTAAAATTAAATGGCAAGGCTTTTTTATTCTCTTCCAATAAAGTGACATCTATCAACACATCAAAAGCTGGTTAAGGGTATTTGACTAGGCTTTAAAGGGGGAAAAAGGAAGCACAAACCCACTGGGCTTAAGATATTTCAAAGTCTTCATGATTAGCATATCAGATAGAGGATGGCTTGGCTTTCTTACTAAAAGGCATTGTCATCATTTCTTCTCTCATTTCCATGACAATAATATTAGAAATGTAAAATTTTGAAAAACCTTCAAATGTCAGTTCTGTTTAGTCTAAATGTGTTTCAACATCTGCCCCAATTTTTCCAGTTAGGCTGCAAATTCTACTCTCTGTGGCTGACTCAGTTGAAATCTAACCAGGTAGAACTATTGGAAAAATTGTTGAATATTCAGATGTGATTAAGAATATATTATAATTTGCCTATAAGTAAAGACTTAAAGGGAACTCATTACATTGTATTTCTCTTCCGGTGTCTTCTAAAATACATTAAATGGGAATCACTGCAATGTTAAGGATTTTGTTGTGGTTGTTTCTCAGGAGCAAATCTGTGGATCAGGGAACGTCACTACTTTTATATGCTTGTATCATATAAAAACACCGTATACTGTCTTTTGTTCAGTATACACCCTAGTCCATTGATAGAGGCTTGTATCTGAGTATAGAGTTACCTAAAATGTATGGATTCCTAAAAGCTGTAAACATGTTTAACATTTGGGGTAAGTGAATCTTTGTTATAAATGTTACTATTTGAAAAGGCAAGACTATTTAAGAGTATGAGACTGTTGGCTTTTAAATATACAGTTTTTCAAAGAAGAAATATTTTGGAAGTAAGGAAAGTTTATATTTTCTGCAGTGACTTTCAGGGTGTTGTTTTTTCCTCCTGAACTGAGAAACAGCAAGGGTGACTGAGTGCTGTAGGAAAAACCTCCTAATAAAGCCTTGTCTCATAACCAAACTTTTTCTTACTTTTCAGATCTCAGTTTGCCCAGTTCAATATTTCTCTATCCTTCAAAGAATAGCCTTAAATAACTTGATTTATTAGCATTATGGAAAGATTTTTTCCTTTCCCTCCTTTTTAATTTATACTAAGACTAGTAAAAGAAATAGCTGCTTAATCCTTTTCAAAAGAAATTGTATTTCTTTTCAAAATATTTTATATAGTTTATGACTCAACTATAAATCATCATGCCCAATGAAAAGAGGAACACTGTTATGGATAATCAAGAATAGTTGCTGATCCTAATATTACAAATAAATATTTTATGTACAAGGTCTATATTACAGGGAGCATAGATAAGTGAGTATCTTGATTTTCATTTCTTTCTCAACATCTGAAAAAATCCTACCCTAAACACCAGTCAAGGAGCACCTTGTTTGAGAAGTTGACCTGATTCTTACAGTTAATTGTTCTCTCCTCTATGTTTATTTCATAATACTTTGTGGATCACTTTGTATGATTTATGTCTGATTTATTTTAACTCCTGTCTAGACTGTGAGCTTCTTCAGGTTACTGGCCCTATTTTACTCTTGTGTATATTCTTAACACTCATTAACTGATTCTTTCATTCAACAAACATTTATTATTTGTTACATGAGAGACACTGTGCTAGGCACCGAGGTCAAAATAGTGTTGAAAAAACAATTGTTCCCTTCTTTCCAAAGCTTTAGTCTAGTAGAGAAGACAGAGATAACATTTTTGCTTGATTCTTCATAATAACTGATGTGTTAAGTTGAAAATATACATGATGCTCTGATAGTGATAAAGAGGGAGATATACAGCTGGTAAAAGGGTTAAAGCCTGAGCTGACATCTATAGCCTAAATAAGTTAACTAATCAAAATGTTGGAGGGGTGAGATGGGGGTAAGTTTTACGACTTGAGAAAGTTCAGGAAAACGCTATGTAATAAGAGGGAACATGGCCAGTCCAAGTGGCTGTCCCCAGAGTGATTAGACAACAAAACCAAGATTTAAGGATGAAGAGAAGCTGAAGAGGGGGTTAAGGCTAAGCCACTTAAAGGTCTTGTTCTCGTTAACGATCTCGTACTTTTTTCCCTCAGAGCATTAATAAATCAGTGAAGGGACTGAATGAGGCAATGTTCTACTAAGATCTGCCTTCGCTCCGGATTTTTCATGTGTTGATAGTTGTAGCATGAAAACCAGACTGGAGCAGTATAAGACCGGATGGTGGAAGTCAATGAATCCTGATCTTAGCCCAGTGCTTACATGATCAATGAATTGTTAAATCATCCCCAAATGCGTCTAAGTGGTTCACTCACAGATTTTTATAATCAAATGAGAAGAAACTCAGTGGGGACCAGAAAGGACTGCATTTGGGATTTTTAAAAAAATTCAGCCTGTAAGTAATTCACTGAGATTCTAGAAATCAAGAGAACTTGAAGAAGTGATAACAGTTGTTAAGAAAGATTATTTAGAGACCATTAATTTGATTTCGGTAATAGATGTGTAGAACGTACCGTTTATCTATCTTTTTAAAAGTTCCTCTGCATGTTTATTTGTTTTGTGTACTGTGAGACTCAATATACAAATGGATAATGGCCAGACTATATATAATATAGAACTCTGACCCACAACCTGCAGTAAACAGCCCAGGAACCCAGCCTGCTGTCTGTAAGTCAAACTTGTAGGAAGTCAGACTGTGATCTCTAGTAACAATCCAAGAGACAGACAATCGGATCCAAAAGATGAGACTTGATTAATAACTAAAAGTGTCCAATTTTTTTCCCAGTTTCCAACTTGTATTACTAACCAGATAAAGGAAATATGTACCTCTAACCAATCACATAAGATACCCCGCTTCCAGTTAGCCTGTCCACAGCTTCTCTCTGCCAACATATTCTACTCAGGGTATACCTGAAGCCTTCCTTTGTTTCCCACTCTTTGCCCACCTTTGAATCTGCCAAACCAGTAAGTGATGATGGCTAACTTCCTCGCTCTAACAAACTCTGAATAAGTAGCCCTTGCTTCCTCTCATTTGGTTGGTCTTCAGTTATTTCCACAATAGACTCTCTGTAGTAGAGAGTTCTATTGTAGAGGTAAGTGGTCATTTGCTAGTTCTAGCTATATATCCATTTAACCAGGATCGGAGATATTGAATGGATGGGTTACTATGTTTTTTTGCTAATATGTATATAAGTGTACATGTGAGAGGAAGAAACAGACAAAAACAAAGAAATGGAAAGAGTGTGAGCTGGGTATTTGGGAGAGGAAAGTTGGTCATATTCATTCATTCATTCAACTCATTTACATTGAGTGCCCACGAGGTGTCAGGCACCATTAAGGCCTTTTTTTTTTTTTTTTTGCGGTATGCGGGCCTCTCACTGTTGTGGCCTCTCCCGTTGCGGAGCGTAGGCTGCGGAGCGTAGGCTCCGGACGCGCAGGCTCCGGACGCGCAGGCTCAGCGGCCATGGCTCACGGGACCAGCCGCTTCGCGGCATGTAGGATCCTCCCGGACCGGGGCACGAACCCGTGCCCCCTGCATGGGTAGGCGGACTCTCAACCACTGCGCCACCAGGGAAGCCCCTTTAAGGCCTTTTTGATGCATAGGACAAACCAAAGATCCTCATGTCCTCATGGAGCTTACATTGCAGGAAACAGACAATAAACAATGAATATAATAAATAAGTGAATGTTATAGCATCTTAGAAGAAAGTAAGTATTATTTAAGAAATAAACAAAGGAAGGTAAAGAGATTATCAGGGGTCTGGGTGGGGAGTAAATTAAACTGGTGGTTAGGAAAGGTCACATTATGAGGGTGATGTTTGAACAAAAACTTGAAGAGTATGAAAAGTGAGATAAGCAGATATATTCGGTAGGAAACCTTTTTAAGCCGAGAAGAGCTAAAACAAGGACCTAAAGATGGAAAGTTGCCTAGTGTGTTCAAATAATAGCAGAGGTGAATGTGAGAGAGGGAGAGAAAGCTCTTAGGCCATCATAGGGATGTTTGCATTTTATCTGAAGTGGGGAGTTGCTGTAGAGTTCTGAGTAGACAAAGGGCTTGACAAATTTTAAACAGATCCTCTGCAGCCGCATGGAGAGTAGACTAGAGGAGGAAAGAGTGGCTTTAGAGTACAGTGTTGTGTTTACATTTAAATATTAGTATGTTCAATAATCTAGACATTCACTTAGTGGCTAAAAATATAACTAGACAATTCTGGAAACACCAGTTCCTCTTCATCCTCTTCCTGTTCCATCCAACTAGAAATCAGGCCAAGCCAAGCTACCCTTTCTCTCTAACCTTGACTACTCTAGAAATTCAGTAGACCTGAGAAAGTACATATGGCCTCAAATAAATTTATATTAAAATAAAATATTCCAATAATATCCCCTAAATTCAAAGCCCTATCTACAGATCAAACGGTGCCTACATCCTCTCTACAATTTTCAATCCATGTGGCAATTATATCCAGCATCACCCCACTGTAAATGATTGAGTCACATGCATTGAAAAGAGTAAGAATCATTAGAGGAAATTAAAATATATACATTCCGATGAAATTGTAATAACTGCTCATTTGTAAGAGGGGAAAACTAGAACTGAAATAAACTCGATTTAATCTTAACGTTAATCTTGAACTCCAAGAAACTTGCTCCCTCAGACTCTCCCCCATGGCCTGTGCCAGAAATTCCCTGTAGTTTCATGTTAAAGTGTTGCTGAAAAGCAGGTATATGACTGACTCCAATAGAAAAACAAGCACGTGTGCACAGAAAGCCGACTTATGCCATAAATGAAAAACAGAAAATGCCTAGTTCAGAGGAATTTATTACCCGAAAATTCAGTGTCTGTTTTCTAACTAATCTCATGTAAAGACAGCTTTGAGGTGGAGAAATGTAAAATGTCTTACATTTTGGCATCAAGAGGCTATTCTGCCTCTTTGTATTTTCATTGAAAAGAAAACTGTAGGAATCCAGAAAGAATGCATGTCCAGTTAACCTGGTTATGGCCTATTGGCAAGGCACTTCTTTCCAACCATAATTTTCTTCTGATGGTTGAGAGATATTCCAAGAGTATAACCTATTTAGATATTCAAATTAAATGAACAAATTCCATCTTCACTACTTTTTCTGAAATCAGTTTATCAACATGATTGCAGAATACAAAATTGCCATTATTATTTTTGGCCAACACATTAAACAGCACTAAAATTATTTACTTCAATTTCAAATACTCATGAGTTTCAACTAAACACTGTAAAAATAGATGTTATAAATAGCCCTCTACCCATTAAACTCATGCAATATACAAACGAAAACCTATTAAACTCCAAGGGACTAAAAATAGCCTGTGTTGAAATTATTGCTTAAAATAATTTAATTCTTAAATAGAGTTTGCAGATTCTATTTTCTTTCTGTCTTTGTTTTTAGGCCATTTATTGGAAATAGTATTAAGTACATAAATGGGGACTGTTAAGGCATCATTCAAAGAATCTAAAATTCTTTCCCATTGTGTGTCAGAGAATGTATCTGTTCTTCTTTCTTTTTTATTAACATGTAACTGACCCAGCATATGGCCCCCAGAATAAAAGCCATATTTCTAAACTTGTTTTGCAGTCAGGTGTGGTCATGCAACTAATTTTTCACCAGACTTTTAAATCACTGATTTGACTGTCTCTGTCTCTTAGCAGAAATTATAACACCACTAATACACATTATGAACACATCTTGCATAGCTGAGAGTAGAGATATAAGAATAAGTATGGCAAAGTGGAGAGCATTTGGAATGTGGCATCAGTGTATCTGAGTTCAAGTCCTACTCTGGTCATTTTCAATAGCTGTTAACTTATGGCAAGTCAGTTAACTTTCAGAGCTTTTGTTTCCTCACCTGTAAAAAAATGACGATAGTAAAAGTGATTTCATAATTTTGATAGGAATGAAAATGTCTTATAAGGTGAACCAGACTATAGAAATTCTAGTTACTATACTTACATGCCTATCTTGAATATATAAATAAATAGCTAAATTAAAGCACAAATTCTCTACATTTATGTTAACTTTATACTGAAAATATATACCTTATTGACGGTCTAAGAACTGCTAGTATTTTGGGGGGTTGTATTTGCTCATTATTAATTGATGGCAAAAACTAGGTGATAAAGATATGAAAAACTAGTACAATTTTCCTGTCAGTGTTCAGCCAAAAGATAACTGGAAGCACATGTGTGCACTCAGCTTTTTACAGTACAAATGTGAGTCGGTGGAAGAAACTTGATTGTGCTAAGTATGAGGTGAGATCCTTTAGTGCTACCTCATTTGCTGTTATAAGCAACCTACCTGCAAATATGACCCATGCATCTTATCTTTGACGTATACAACATTTCTGGAGAGTATCAGATTGAGGTAAGATTCATATAGCTAGGAAAACAGAATCTAATTACAGTAAGTCCCCTACATACAAACCTTCAGGTTGCAAACTTTCAAAGATGCAAACGTGCATTCGCATGTCCAATCACATAAGTTAGTTCACATGTCTGGTGTACATTGCCACGTGCGTGCATCCTCTACAAGTGGTTGTGCTTTTGTGTACTTTACAGTACTGTATAGAGTGCAGTATCTTTATTTCAATCCCAGGATATCCAGAAGCAAGCATAAAAGCAGTAGTGATGTAGCTGTTACTAATGTACTTTTCAAGGTACTGTACTGTAAGATTAAAACGATTTTCTTTATTTTTTGTGTTTGCTTTTTATGTATTCTTTGTGTGAAAAGTATTATAAACCTATTATAGTACAGTACTATATAGCCAATTGTGTTAGTTGGGTACCTAGGCTAACCTTGTTGGACTAATGAACAAATTAGACTTATGAACCCACTCTCAGAACAGAACTCGTTCATATGTAGGGGACTTACTGTAAAATCACTGGAGCCTCCCTTAGTCCCTAGAGTGCTTAATGGGTCATTCCATTGTCAATCACTGACTCATGCAGAGGCAAGGTCTCACCACATCTAGAACGGTCAGCACTTGCCACTGTATTGTTCATTCATCATACTGTGGGCTTATACCACTATTGTGAAAAAAATGTACGTAATAAATTGAGTGCTTCTGTTTAGGGAAACATTTATTCTGAACTCTTTTTGGTTTTGGAACAAGCACAGCATCAAAAAGGCCTTGTCCTTACTGGGTGGGTAGGGGGATAAAAATCAGTGCCCAACTAATCCTGAAGAGTGTGTCTCCTTCCAGATGCCCAGCCTATTTTCCCTGGTATGTATGCATATTCTTACATGCATATGCTTGTGTAAATATTTGTTTGTGAAGTCTGTGTATACATTACCATTACCTTAATGATATGTCAAAATATGTCACTATCAGCTATGAGCATTAATAAAAACATTTTCATCTAATCTCATTTCCTTCCTATTTACACACATAATCTATTTTAATGGATCCTAGTAGTTGACTTGAGGTTCAGTTAAAAAGCATAATTTAGTAGATTAGACCACAAATACAAACAAATCCCTAAATCTCCTCTCAATCCTCCATGAAAATTGAGGTAGATAATGATACAAAAATACAGAAGTAATTTCTCTTTAGGTCTGGAACCCATGCGCAGGCTCAGCGGCCATGGCTCACGGGCCCAGCCACTCCGCGGCATGTGGGATCTTCCCAGACCGGGGCACGAACCCGTATCCCCTGCATCGGCAGGCGGACTCTCAACCACTGCGCCACCAGGGAAGCCCTGTACTTTTTTTTAAAGACTGAGATGTCATGGTACTTTATTTCAAACTTAACAAAAAATAACTATGAAATCTAACTCAGAAGAATCTCAGGATTCATCCTAATACTTAGTCTTTATTGAAGCTCAAGTGCCACACCAGGTCCCCTCCCCTGTTGTGGGGAGGAATGTAGCAAAAATCACATATTAAATCAGTGTGGTCACAGTGCTCCTCTCCCTGGGCTCATGAGGCAGACAGTGGTGCAGGCATGAGTGAGGAGTAGGACACCAAGCAGGGAAAGAGGTGTGACATTCTCATGACCTCTATCCCTTTACATAGATCAGTTATTTAGGATTCTTGAGTTAGTCAACAAAGAAGTCCTCCTAAAACAAGTTTATCTGCTGATGCAAGCAAACAGACTGGAAAAATGCACTTGAATCAAGAAGTAAAAATAGAAAGGATATATCCATTATCATTCTTCATAAAGATATTATATATATATATATATATATGCACACATGTAAATGTATTATGTTTGGAGTTCCACTTTTTGCAGGTTGGATTATAGCATGCCAATAAAGTTCATTAAACATTTGCATTAACCACAGAACATTTACATTAACCACAGAACTGAAAGGCACTTGGAGGAATCATCTGTTGACATTTAAATATCTACTGGACAAGTGGAAAACAAGATTTGCATCCAACAATGCCACCTGGTTAATCCAGCAGTTTTTATAACCTGGCAAATTGTTCTTGTGCAATAGTACATTTTTATGAAATTAGGTGGATATTGTTAGTGTTATAATCAACCTTTTTTTCTCATCTCTCTTGCATTGGAGTAGCTCCATTGTAACAGATGTTTCCCTCTTTAGTGTTGAGGTAAAACTGCATGTATCTTGACACAGGCAGGCAGCACTTGGCTTTGGAACATTAAGTCTTCCATCAGGTTATTCCCTGTTTCAGTCATTGACTTAAATAGGACTGTTTCTTCCAAGCTCAACAACAGGTATCCAGACACTATTTTTCCATTAGTCACCTCGTTCCATACTCAAAAATGCAATTCAGACTTGGAAACAAGTGTGTAGTCATGACCTTTTAGGTCTAACATGGTCTGGTGGAAAGGGTATTGGAAGAGTGTTTGTCTCACCAACTTGCTAGGTGACCTTTGACAAATTACTTGACCCCAATGTGCTTCATTTTCCTTTCTACACAGGGAAGATGGAGCAGTAATATATAGCTTCCTGTTCTACCTTACAGGATTTTGTAAGGTTAAAATGAAATAACTGTTTGTTTATCTTCTGTTTTGACATGTTGATACTGCAATGTCCTCCCTTTCTGTTGTAGTAGAAACACATTGCCACATTTATATAAAAAAAAATTGTTGGAAAAGGATTCGGTAGAAACACAATACACTCCACTTTTACTCTCTAGAACACATTTATTCCATCCAATAATGATGTCTGGTATGTTTTAAAATGGTAAAAGCATAAGATTCAGAATTCAGACCTGGACTGAAGTTCTGACACAGCTGTTTCAAAGACCTCTGCTTCATTTCCAGGGACTTTGTCATGCCTATCTCCATATATCTGGGCCTACTAATGCCCTTCCACCTTAGCCTAATGCAGTATGAGTTAATCTTGACTGAGGTTTGGAGCATTCGAACAGCCAAAAACTGTCTTAATCCCCAACTCCAGTGACTCTCAGGCACCTGCTGGACTCCCACATTGTTCAGTTTGTCTACCTCCTTGCAAATAAGGTCCAGGAAACTATATTGCTAGTTACGATAGCCAGGGTATGTGCTTCAAACCATACCTCTACCAAACCCTATCCCCTTCTGGATGAGTAGTATAGTTCCCATTTAGTCTGGGGTTCTGTTAGTTTTTGGAATAGTTTTTGGAATACAGTAGGCAACTGACACTTTGTGATGATAATAGGACTCTCTATTCTGCCTTTTTTCCCCTGTCCTCCTCTCTAGGACTGATTCTTTTCCCTCATAAATTAGGGCCTGAGTTCCTAACTTACAGGATGTATCCTTTAAATGACAAACATCCATTCATCTGACAACTGTTGCTAAATTCCCCGAAGTTGTACTCCAAATTCCAAATGAAAATATCTTGATCTTACCATTTTCAGAGTCCTAATTTAGACTTTCAGGTCATCTGGACACCAACTGCCTGATCCCTGGAAACTCTGAAGTAAAGTTTTAAAGCCAGATCCATTCACTTTATCTCTCTTCATTTTGATTTGTGAATCTCCTAGAAAACAGAAACTCCTCCCAGGTATTCAAAAACATGAACTGATCATCCAGTGTCTGGGTGGAATTATAATGAGCTAACATGTATTTAATATTTGCTGTGTATTAAGATTTTTCTCGCTATTTCCTTCATCCTCCCAACAACCTCATGAGTAGGTAGTATTCCAATTTCCATTTGACAGATGGGAATTGAGACACAGGGAAGTTAAATTATTTGCCAAGGTTACATACCCGGTTAGGGCAGGGCTAGGCTCTGAATACTGGCAGCCTGATTCCAGAAACTACGCTCTTAAGCACTCTGCTATACTGAGAGGAGGGGGAGATTATACATTGCTTCCTGGAAGAGGTGATGTTTGAGATGGGATTTAAAGAGTAAGTAGAATGAACCAGGCAATGAATTGGGGAAAGAGCGTTCCCAAAAGACAAGACCATGTGCAGAGATTTAGGAGTGTGAGAGTATAAAACTGGTTTGGGAAGTATGAGAAATTTAGCATAGAACAAAGGTGTGGATTGAAGGAGCCATGACAGATAACTCTAGAGAGATGAGAAGGAACAACAAGAGTCATGTCTAGTGTCTAAGCTGTTTGGATTTTATCATGATGTCAATGATGGAAGGTCACCACTCTTAGACATGGGAAAGAGGGATCCCTGACCTGGAGCCACACATATCACAAACATACACACAAATTTTATTTAAAAAAAATACACATGGTAGAGTGATCAACTTGTCCAAGTTTGCCTGGGACTTTCTCAGTTTTAGCACTGAAAATCCTGCATCCCAGGAAAGCCCCACAGTCCCAGGCAAACCAGAAAGGATGGTCACTTCTTTTATTTGTAATCTACCCCAAACACCCACTTTTGCGACTAAACCCATTCAGGTTCCAGAGAAATGCTTCTCCACATGATTTTTGCCATACTTTCTCAAAACAATGGATGACTACATCTAAAAGCCTTGGAGGATTGTTGGTTGTGCTACTACTGATATTGCTGATAGACATTATGAACTGTGGGCAGAAATATTTAGATAAGAAAAAAGGCACATTTATACAACTTGTCAAATCCTTCCCTTCAGATATCATAAATATAATGGATATTTGAAATTACTTTATTGCTTTTCAGTTGTGCCAAGCACCCACATTTTTGCTTCTTTTTGTATTTCAATTCAAGGTATAGAGGCACTCACAAAATAATATGGTACATGCAATAGTTACATATGGCAACTGAGGAGTATTTTGCATTATTAAGCAATTTATAGCTCTAAAAATTATGTAAGAAGTAAGCATGATACACCATAAAAAAGGTATACATGTGATACCAAGGCTTTATATGAATAAATGGATTTAGATATTGCTTTAAGAGAAGACTAAAACTGTGATATTATTATTGATTTATATAACAAAATTCTAATACTTAGTAATATTTACTGCAATAATAATAATCTATCATGTGTAGCCCCACTTCAGAGTTTGAATATTATATATAAAATTTGTTGTTGTTCATCTCTGATTTAAGTATTTCTTGAAGAATTTTGTTGATAGTTCCAACTGCTACTGCTTTGGCAGAGAAAACTTTCTCCAAATTGCCATTAATAAAAAAATGTTTGAGAGCTACAGCAATTTAAGGAAAGCTTTCTGATTTGGTATTGCTAACAATAAAACTTGAATTATAAGAAAATTTTCATAATTATATAATTTATGATCTTCCTGAAATAAAGTCAAGAAACAAAATTTATTGGAAACTATAAAATAATTTTGTATACCTTTATTTGATTACTTATGTAAATATTATCATCCCAATAACAGAAAATCTAGACATAGGTAGTAATAAATGATTCTTTCAGTTATCTGATAATCTGCCAGATATTAGTTATATAAAACATAGCTTTGCATTATATTATGATATTTTTGTTATAAAAGTATATTCTTTAAGGTAGAAGGATAAAATTGATTTTATTTAACAGTTTGTTACATTCATGTATAACTTTTAAATTTTTAGACATATTATATGTGAACCCCTATTTGCACTCTTATTCTAATCCCCCTACTGTTGGCCGCAGGCCTGGGCACAGGTGGTTAAATATATATTTTGGAAAAATCATTTGCCAACAGTTTAAATCCTGGATTGGAGGACTGATAGTAAAGACAGAGAGATCAATTAAGAAGATTTTTAGTAACCCTAAGCTCATGGATGACTTTGAGATTTCTGGCTTGTACCAAAGATATGTATGCATATACATGTGTCATATGGGAATGCACATGTATGTGTGTGTGCGTATTTGTATATGGGACTGGAGTTTAGAAGAAGTATCAGCTCTACATTTACAACTGTGTGTCATTAGGATGAGTAAGAATCAGTTTCATAAGGAAGAATGTGTATAGTATAGAGTATAAAATGTCAGAAACAAAGGTAAGAGCTGGTTTTAAAAGGTAAGGGGAAGTTAAAGTATGTCAAATACTGAGATATACCAGAAAAAATTAAGAATTGAAAATTATCAACGAAGGACATTGAGAGCAAAAAGCAAATTGCAATGACTGAGGTGTAAATACGAGGTGAATAATTGGAGACTATGAGATTAGACTGTCTTTCTCAGAAGTTTGGCAGTGGAGGGAAAAAGGTTTTCTGCTGAGTGTAATTGTGACAATATAGCAAGGACTGAGAGAACCAAGAGTTCGAGAAAGATGTGTTGTTGTTTTTCAAAGCTGGAGTAGTGTAAGGATGTTTATATTGCAAGTGGAAAGAGATAGAAAATGAGGCTGAATAAAAGGAAGGAGTATTGATGACCAAGAGCAAAACAGAAGATTGGATCCAGAGCACATATAGAGAAGGAGATATAATAAAAGAGAAGCGACAGAAGAGAAACTATTCTATTGAAATTGGAGAGGAGAATGGTTGGATGTGAACACTTGCCTAAGTGGATTTTTTTTGGTTGCAAGTTACTGCAACCCGTTTGAACTAGTTTAATCAAAAGAGGTAGGGGATATAAGCTTCAGAGGTATCTGCTGGGACCTCAAAGCAGGAGACCCACCTCACTAGGGTTGGAAACAAGAACCAGAATCTCATCAGGATCCAAAATTACTCTCTCCATGGCAGAGCTGTGGGTCACGCATCTCTGCTTCCCTTGGAATCTCTGCCTCAGTGTCACTTTCTCTGCTTTTTCATGTGCCTATGGCTCCTGAGTTTACATAAGGCAGTTCAAACAATCATCAAAGACTGCCTATGACTGCCTCTGAAAGCAAATATCAAATTCCCAGAAGAGATAATCTAATTAGCCCAACTTGAGATGATATCCTGATACAGTCATCTCTGGTCAGGGGAACAGTAAGAGTCATGTTATTAAACTTCAGCAACAAAGAACACATCTCTGCAGGTAAATATCTGAAACCCTATCCCTTGGTCAAATAATATATTACAATGTAGGGAATTTGTTTGTGGGGAGGGACAAGAATTGAAAGAATTCCTGCCAAATAGCCTCTATTTAGTTATAGAGTTAGGAGGCAAGATTTTTGCTGAGTGTGATTGTGACAATGTTATATAAAATAATTTTAATGAGAGTAAAGAAGGTTAGAAGTGGCTGTTTTGAGAAATGGTAGCTGGCTCTTTATGGTGTCTTAAGAAATTTCAGTAAGACAGCACTAGGTTTCCAGGTGAGACTAAAGACCATGAGTCTATCACGGTGCCAATCCAAATGATTATCTGTATTCTTGGCAGGTCGGCTATAAGAGACAGCCTGAACAAGTAGACTAATCCAGGATTAGAATGTTTTCAGGGGGTATTGTAGAATTTTAAATTTGCGTAGAAGAACTAATAGGTAAGGCAATGGGATATTAGCAATCTAGTGGTTTAGGTAATGTGGTTTTAGGAGACTGAGAAAAAGAGAGAGAGAGAGAAAGAGAGGGAGAAATAGAGAAAGGAGAAGAGAGGAGAATCATGAACTAAATATCTCCAAGAGGTCAAAGTAAAAGAAATGTAAGCATGAAGATGTGAAAGAGCTTGATGGGGGTAAATCTGTGTTAGAGAGTAGAACATTAGAGATTGTAATTTAGGAATGTTGGGTAATTACTAGTGATGATCAGTTCCAAGGTATGGCCATGGGTGTGACTGGCCAAAGTAGAATTGAAATGTAAGTCATTGGCATTAAGAAAGGCAACACATTATGATACAAGGTTATTGGAGAGATCAGCATAGATATTGAAGCCATCTAGGACGATAGTGGGATTTATGAGTGAGAGAAGGCTTCAAGCCAGGTGCAATAAACAGTGTCTGATCATGAAGCCATTATATACCAGCGCTGAGGTGAAAGGTGGAATAGCATAATGGCATGAATCTAAAGAAGACGTTTTTATTTGAGTGGGGTGGGAAAATGTCTTTGGAGCAAAGAAGTAGAATTCTAACACTCTTTTCTTCTAGCCTGTAAAATATAGAATTCTGGACAATAAGCAATCTCCATATAAAGATATAATAGGGGAAACAGAATTCTTCAGAGGGTCTTGGTTTTGACCTTAATAAGAGACTGAAGGTTTAGACTAGTCAGAGGTTTCTTTGTCATGGAAGTGAATTATATTTGGCTCAGGTGTAATTGCATCATATCAGAAAATTATTGGAAGGTGGAAAGAGTATCAATAATAATGAAAATATTTTAGGTCCTTCTTATGTTCCAGCCACTTCCAAGCATCTTATATATAATGTTATCTCATTTTTAATCATCACAAGAACCTGCAGGAGATATATATATAGATATAGATATATATATAGATAGATATATATATAGATATATAGATATATAGATATATAATTTCACCTATTTTACAGGTAAGAGAATAGAGGCATCAAAGGGTTAAGCAACTTGTCCAAGCTCATTAGGTAGAAAAAGGTAGAACCACTGTTTCAAACCAGAAAGTCTGATACCTGGGCATACTCTTAACCATTATGTTATAATGATGGAAAGATGCAGGTTAAGAGAGAGAAGATGATGACAAATCTAAGAACTCAGTTATGGAAGTGAAAAGAGGACTGAAAGTACTTGTATTTTGGCTACTAGCACAAGTTGCAACAGTGTCAGGCACAGATTTATTAAGTACCAGTGCAAGTAAGTACCAACAAAATTAAGTACCAGTGTAAGAGGCACAACAGCTGCATCTCAAAACCTGCAGGCTACAGACTTTTCTCAAAGTTTCATAGAAACTGTTGGTGAGCGGGTGTTACATATCTCAGGGGGGCTGGGAGAACCCTAATTCTAGTCCAAGTATGTGGGTGGCAGGATTAGTTAAGGAACCTTCACCCTCTTTTAATTTTTTTCTATAATCCCTCCTCCAAAGATGAGTTTAAACGCTCAAATACCTTTGAAAGAATTCTAGTCTAGTTATATGTCTAACCTAATTAGTTACTTATTTTTTCCACTCTTACTTTCCTTAAATAGAAACCAATGGCTTTTACATCTTATCATATGACCCCAGGTTAGTTAAATCACATATTCTCTGTGAACATTAGTGCCCTCATTTGTAAAATACAAATAAATAATATAAATTTCAGAGTCATAAGGGAAAATATTAAACCATGCATATAAAACCTATTGAGAAACTGAAAATCACTAAATGAATAAAAGTTACTCCTATTAATACATAAGAATAGCTTTCATATTTGGAGCCCTTGTGATATATCCAGCATTTTATTATCATTTACACATATTATCTCATTAAATCCTCATAGCAATCTGTAGACATAAATATTACAATATCTCTACTTCACACATGGAGAAAATTACACTTAAATGCCAAATATTAAGTCATGTAGGTGGGATTCAGACCTATTCTGTCTGACTTCAAAGGAATGCTCTTAATATATACTATTCTCTTAATACTAATGAAGAATACCTTGGGTAAACATCGGTGCTACACAACGGTAAAAAGAATTATTGCAGGTCTTTGGTATCGACAGATTTCAAAATATAGTGCCCCTAGCTATGTGGCTTAAATATAAAGCATTTACTACGAAAGTGGAAAAATATTGTAAAACCTAGGGCAGTCATTATTTCCAGCAGTATCTTTTAGGGATAGCCATCTTAGCCCCAAATGACTAAGCCTTCATGCAATAGACATATATAGAGTCACATATTGTGTGACTGTAGGTCCCAGGTGGCCCAAGAAAGCTTGATTTGTACTATTGCCATGACGCAATGTATTATCTTTTATTCTCAAAAGCTTCCTGGTTTGGACAATGAATTATATGAATACCCTACTTTAATGTTTCTCACTAAACCTAGAGTGGTGAGATCCTACCATTGCTCTTACCATTGACAGACTCTACTTGCACTCATATAGAGAGTATACTCTCAAAGTCAGTAGAATATCTGTCCTCTGATAATGATGATACATTCATAGAATGCTCCCTGTATTCTTCAACACTTCTAATAGGTACCTAGGCTAATTTTAACTGGAAAAATAGTAACCGTAAATTAAAAGGAATAATAATTCACATCCCTATATTATTATATAGATATGATTTAAATATTATATAATATCTTTATCATATCAAATGTCATTACAGTTAAGTTTCTACTACATAGTTAATATGGGATAACCTGTGGTAACCTATCCCAAATGATATGTTTTCTAAAATAAAATGTCTTTTAAAATTTTTCAGTCAGAAAATTACTCTTTGTGTGACTTTACTCTGAATTTTGAACTTTCCCTTTGTACTGTTCTCTGTACGGTGAATATTGTAATTTCTCTTGCCTAAGGCAATACAATCCTGATCTGTAACACTTGAAGTTTTATCATGTCAAATTAAAGATACTATTATCTTTTCTTCTTATTCTGTCCTTTTCATATATTTTAAAATGATATTGATATAAGGTTTTTTAAAGTGTAATGCAGAATAATTCAAAGCATAATAAACACATAAAGAGTCTGAATTTTTCTTGTTTTTTGAAGCCTTCACAATCAAAAAGAGCTTACTCAATTCTTCCAGTTAAAGGGACTAAATTAGAATGATGGTTTGTGTCAATATGGAGGAATTAGGTCCAGTTCCTTTAACAAGACTGTTTTCTCCAAACAAGAAATAACAGCAAATAAGTTAAGAAGAGCTGTTTAGGTGAAGTAACTTGAAATTATTGAAATACAGGTAAATTTATAAGAAGAGTTAAATAATATTTACTAATATAGTAAGTCACACTGATGGATTTTGGAAAACAAATACCTTCTTTCTGAGTCTGATACACAGAGCTTTCCAGTAGAGGGCTCCACAAGACTGAGGGATGTTATATTCCACAGAACTGAGAAGGTTCCTCTTGAGAAGCCATTTTAGGATTACACCCAACATAGTAAATAATATTTTGAAACTCCACCCATAGCATTTTCTACAACCCCCTACAGTAGATTGAGACATTTTTTTGAAAAAATGGTGGTCCAAAACAGATTACAGTGAGATTCTTAGTTTGATTTTAACACTCTAAAGTATATGTAAATTAGCTGGCTAGTCTAGACTCTTGTCTGATGATACAAAGCAATCTACTGTCTGAACTGCAGGACACATATGGACAAAAAAAGCTGTTCCCTTGGAAACAGCTATATGAAAGCTCAAGGAACATCTCCCCCCCAGGAGTTAATTTGTTTCAGATGGGGAAGGGTGATTACTTATGAGCCACAGAGAAAGAGAGAGAGAGAAGCTCTTAGGTTTTTTCCTATCATCACTGTTACTTTTTTCAAAAATGTAGAGTAGATGGCAGCGGCAAGGATAAATATTAATGACATGTTCGCTGTGCAAGATTATAACTCTGCAGCAGGTTTTACTGATATGTGGAAGAAACAAAGTGGGGATACAAAAGGAAAATTTCCTAATTGAACCAACGTAGTCCAAATTGTGCTGCCGTTCCTTCCCAATTTCCCACTTTGCTGGAAGTTTTCCAATGCTCTGATTCACTTAATGTTGATCATTATGAAGTTCATATGTTTACCACTTAGGTAGAATTACCTATAAAAGATAATGATCTGTCATTTAATAGAAATGGAACTTCTGACTCATTGACTTGATTTTTTTCCCCAGTTGTAGTGAAGTACTAATCTTGCTAAATCTACTCTTTTGCTCTACTCCTTGCCTTCTTTGTTTCTCCTAGTGTGGATCCATTAAGTGTATTGTGTTCAGATCTACAGAAGCTTCCTCAATTTTGAACACATGGTAGAAGGCCTTCAGTAAGCCTCTGTTAGTTGATTGGTTAACTGTTGACATTGCTGACCATGGGTGAGTTGTGGTTTAGAGCTATAGAATTGAATAAAGCAAATCAATCAGTCCATATGTGGAAACAACTTAGGACCTATTTATTCTCTGGTATCACTTTTCTAATGAAACAAGTTAACCAGACAACAGAGATCACAACACAAATTAAGAGGATTCAGCAAAAACAAAGCACACTAAACAATTTCAGTACATAATTTTACTAAGAGCAGTGTTTACATAAGTTTACTAAAAGCAGTGTTCTTTATATTTTATAGAGCCTCTAAGCTCATATGGTCGAATATAAGGAAGTGTAAATTAACCTATAATATTTCAAAATCAAAGCCAGATGTTTACACTATAAATTCATGGGACAAGCAATACTGTACTTGGATAGTTGGCATTGATAATATTATCTCATCTTTTTCCACCGATTTTTTTAGAAATGTGAATTTGCATTTTCTGTAACTAGTTTAGCTAGTTAATAAAAATAACTAGTTTAATAAAATTTTAACTAGTTAATAAAAATAACTAGTTTAATAAAATTTTTTCCTTGCTATTCAACTATATTGTCATGTGAGAGTCTTAAATAATTCCCATAGAAATGAAAGAAATATTAATTCTTGGGGATGTTGATTAACATCTTTCAGATACTCTCAGTCTTATGTCTTCAAGTTCTTATAAGATATTCTAAATCAATAAACACAAAATATTATATAAATTATTGTTAGTTACTCTAAATATCAGGTAGTTCTGCTCATTCAAACATTGATAATATTGTTATTATTTGGAGAGTGTTATATTTTGTTTGACAGTAATGGAATTTTTAAATATCACCAATTTCCATAGAAAAGCTACTTGATCATCACAAATATATAGATGCACTGACCTTCAAAAGAGGAAGATGTATATTCTAAAAAGCATAATTCCATTTGCCTCTTTTCCCAAATATATAATCTAGGATAGCATAAACATGTACTTATGTATCATCCAAGCAACAATAATATTAAGATATATTTAAGTAAATAGGGTATCTATACTATTGCATTTGTGAGCTTGGGCTTCTTAAAAAAATACCATATATGGGGTGGCTTAAACAATCAACATTTATTTCTCATAATTCTGGAGGCTGGGACGTCCAAGATCAAGGTACAGGCAGATTCCTTATCTGGTGAGGGCCCTCCTCCTGGCTGTGTCCTCACATGGCAGAGAGAAAGAAAGAGCACCAGGCCCTTCCTCTTTTTAAAGGCACTAATCCCCTTATGGGGGCTACACTCTCATCACCTCATCTAAACCTAGTTATCTCCAAAGGCCCCACCTTGCAATACCATCACATTGGGTATTAAGGCTTCAACATCGGAATTTGTGTGGAGTTGGGCACAGGCATTCAGTCTTGAGCAATTATTTAATGTCTTATCTGTTCCTTTCAAGTCAGATAAAAATTGAAAACTCTGTTGAGAAGATTATAAATCACTCTTGAGCAGGGGTAAAATTCACAACTCTGGGCAGGTATGTTCTGAAAAAAACACACTTACCTCGAGCCCAACAAAATATTTGCTTTTTTCCAGAGTTACCTTTTAAAAGAGAGATGAATTTTTGTGTAAAATTTCATTAGAAAAAAAGTACTGTGTAAAGTATTGTGCTGCATAATACAAATATGGAATTCATCATAAAAAGAAATAGTCTTTTAAAATATAGGACAGGAAAATATTTCTCTTTCTTCTTATAGGTTTCTGTGGTATCTCTGAAAATTAAGGTATGTCTGTAGGTTTTGTGTATGGGTAAGTGTGTGTTTGACACAAAGAACTAACAGTGATATGCATAGGCTTTCGGAAAAATTGAACATAACTATGCCCTACATACCTGTACATTTATTCGACAATATTTATTATTCACTTGTGCTACATATTGTTTTAAATGATTGGATATATCACTAAACAACTAAATATTTCAGATTTTGTTTTGCTTTTATATTGATGGGAAGATCTTAACTGATATTACACTTGGAGTGCTACCATCATACTTCAATTGCTTGCAAGTACTATGAGTGTCAATAACAAACCCAGACAGTTCTTAAATTTTCAGTGCTAAAGGCTACCCTGATTTGGCCTGCTCAGATCAGCCCTCCATCTCTGACTAACATCCTACCTCACTACAACTACCATTGTCATACAATTCTTGACTTAGTAAGTCACATGTGTAGAAAGGTACTGCTTAACGAACATATGGACTGCCTGGTGTGGAATGGGAGAGAAGAGAGTTGGACCAACATTGAGGCCAAATCCCATAAGTGGCATGTGGCATCATGGTACCAAGAGAAACATGAGTTAAAGGCCAAAACCAGCAATGAGTGAAGAAAACAGTGGAATAGGAAGTGCTGACAGCTCAGAGGAACAGCTGTCAAATGAATAATGCCAAAAGGGATTTAAAACAACCCACTGTCTTTTTTTCCCCATAAAATACTACATTAAAGTAACTTTTATATGGTAGTAAGCCCTGATATTATATTTGCTACAGCTAACCCCATGGCCTTCTTCACAAGTTAATATACAATTAAGCATTCCCTTTTATGGAAGTATCATAATTCTATAAGCCTCAAAGTGACATCTTAAAATGTAGGTAAGAATGATAATTATTTTATTTATTGTTATGCTCTCAACAGCTAGCATTATGCTTTGCATATGGAAGGTGGGAGATACAGATTTAAGTAAGTGAATAAATCCACAGCCGACATTTTAATCTATTTATCACAAAGAAGGACTCTAAAATCTATGTAATTGTCTTGCAAAGATACTTCCTTTTTGAAAATGCCATGTAGCAAGTAGCTTAGTTCAGTTACTTAGGTTCATTTATAATTGGTTTGTTTTGGAAAGAAAGATGAAAATTAGGTATCATCTACATGCAAATTCTATGTCAAAATGTAGGGACTACGTGGCAGCTTTTGTGAATTTTCTTTTTGAATGTCTGAGAAGTAACTTTGATTACAGTTTTTGGCCTGAAACACTGGCTTTTGATCTCCTATTTGTATAAGAGCTTACCAGCATCTATATTCATACCAACCACTTTCTTCTGCTAATGCCCTGTTTTCTCTGGTTCTTTATACATCTTCATTCAGGTCCTAAATGTGGACCTTTCCCAAGGTTCTGTCTAGACTCTAACTTTGATCATTTCACACATCTTTTAATATAACACATGTGCAAATTGTATCCTAAAATGTTCACCAGTAGCTTTTATTTGTCACCACGTTTTATTGATATTTGCCTTGAAAGATCAAAAAACAAGACTTGTCTTTTCCATTCCTAATTATGCTTCTCCTCTTGAATTCAATATTTATCATATTGTTTTACTATTTTCCCAGTATTCCAAGATTAACTCCTTATACACATCTTCCCTCTCCTCGACTCTCAAAGTCAGTTGCTAAAAAGAAAAAAAATTCCTGTCAATTCTTTCTTTACCTTAATCTTTCACATCTTTATTCCATCACATTTACTCATTTTCCTCCTGTACTATTACTATTATATAATCTTCCAGTAGTACATTTTATGTCTTTTACTTTCATCTTATACATTACACTCAACAAAACAAAAAAGTACTACTTTGCTCGCGTCACGTACCTAATTTAACTAAATAAGATATAAATCCTAAACTTGACTTTCCAGAGCATCTATGTTAAGACTTTAGTATATTGTTTTAAATTCTAACCTCTACAAAATCTTCATGTGCATTATACTCCAGAAAACTCAAATAATTGCTTTTCCTCAAACACACCATGACGTTTCCTAGCTCTATGCCTTTCTTAGGCTAGTCCTTTCTTCCAAGTCCATTACCTGAAATTTTCTTCTCTTTCATGGCTCTCCTTGTAGTAGTAGTTAATTATGGTCGTGTGACAAATTACGCCAAAACTTAGCAGTTTAAAACAAAACATTCATTATGTCATAATTTCTTTGTATCAGGAGTCTAAGTATAATTTAGCTGGATGCCTCTGTCTCACTGTCTTTCACTAAGCTGCAGTCAAGGTGTCAGTCAGGGCTGCAGTTATCTTAAGGCTTGATGGGAAGAGAATCCACTTCCAAACTCACTTATGTGGTTGTTGGGATTCAGTCCACTGTGGACTATTGACTGAGGTTGTCACTGGCTTTTGATTACAAGCTGCCCTCAATTATTGGCCACTGCACAGAGCAGCTCCCAATATGGGGACTTGATCACCAGCACAAGCAAGAGAGCAACAGAGACCAAGAAAGATGGAAGCCAGTATAATTTTGTGATGTAATCTCAGAAGTGACATCAATCACCTTCGTAGTACTCTATCCATTAGTAGAGAATCTCCCCAAGGGAAAGGATATGAATATTAGGAGTCAGGGATCAGGGGGAGAGATCTTAGATGCTGTCTACCAACCACACTCCCCAATGGCCATCCCTTTCTTGTTTCTCACAGGCAAATCTTTGTTGGTATCTGAATTCGTATACTAGTTAATTTGCTTTTTTTTTTTTTTGCCACTAATCACTTTTCTCTTTTTATTAGAATGCTTTCATACATACTAGCTATTGACTATTGACTAGTGATAAATTTAATTCTCAGTGTATTTCTGTCTACCAACACATTGTACATGTAGTTTTTTTTTTTTTTTTTTTTTTTTGCAGTACGCGGGCCTCTCACTGTTGTGGCCTCTCCCGTTGTGGAGCACAGGCTCCGGACGCACAGGCTCAGCGGCCATGGCTCACGGGCCTAGCCGCTCTGCGGCATGTGGGATCTTCCCAGACCGGGGCATGAACCCGTGTCCCCTGCATCGACAGGCAGACTCTCAACCACTGCGCCACCAGGGAAGCCCTTACATGTAGTATTTTTGACTAAATATTGCTGAATGCTTTCTATTTCTGTCATAATGTCTCCTAACAGGAGAATCAGTTTCTTGCTACCTTCCTATGCAAACTGTCACCTCTAATATCATGAACTCTCCAACCAGAAAAACCAACATAAGCTTGCAAAATACCCAGTGGAAGAAAACTTGTGAAATGATCCAGCTTTTATTTTCCCATTCTGGACTCAAGGCATGATGCCATTGTGGTTTTTAACAGTGTAATATTTTTAAACAAACTTCTATTGCAACAAAATATTCTTCTTGAGATCAAGAAACAGTTCTAACTGTTTCTTGTCACATTGCTTTGAACATGGTGATTTACAAGTATTTGAATGTATGAATGACTAAAAAATCAAATAAGAATCATTTAGGAATCTATAAAAAAAGGAACAGTCCTAATGGCATTTCATCTGTATTTTCCACAAAAAGCACTTTGAAATTGCTGATTAGCACATGACCTTGAGATAAGTACACAGAATTTCTGTCTTCTGCCATATAGATACAAACCTTGTACACTGAAAAATTAATCTAAAACTTATTCTAAAGAAGACTGGTTTATAGGCTAACACCCATTCCATCTTATTGAAACCTAAATCTAGACAATAATTTTATAAAACATAGTGTAACAATTTCATAAAAAGTAGTCTAACAATGAACTGATATTGGCATCCTCACCTCATAAAATGTGGGGAAAGGAAGTAGTCATTATTTTTCACATATTACATTAGTCAATTAACACTCTATTTATTTCTGTAAATTCTTCTGTAAAATTTTTAATGTCTTTTTCAATAGCTTACAAATACATTGCGTACATTAAATTATACTCTCTTACCAGAAATGCTTGACTTGCTTTAAGAGAATCCAATACTGACCAATCACAAATGAATGCCTATTATAAGCCTGTTAAATGACAGTGATTATTATTTTCTTCTTAGAACATTGTCCTTTATTCATTTCTTTTAAAAATAATAAAATACCTTTAGATAGTTGTGCATGCTAATTATGAATATATTATTTCTATCATTTTTACTACTAGCATCAAAGAAAAGCACCGTTGTGTTTGATTTTAACCATTGATGATTTTCCCCCAAGGACACAGTCAATTGGAAGGCCAAAAGAATTGTTGGTGATGCTACAGAAACATTTAAAGAATAATATTGCCCCACATGATACACAGAGCTCTCATAAATTAAATGCACCATCTGCTGCTGTTTAAATGAAATAACGGTTTAAAAGCTCCACAAAACCTTATAGCAACTTCAGAAAACATATTTTTTACTACAAATATAAGATCTATAAAACTTGATTCCAGAAAAAAAGGAGGAAACCACAAAGTCCTTGAATTCCCTCTGAGATTAAGTTAGAATCCAGATCTTCCTGAATTCAATTCATTTTGCATCAGATCTTTAGTTGATCTGGTTTCCCAAAAGGTATAAGTTTCGCTTTCATAATTCATTCCCAGTTTGGCCTGGAATAAGATAGCTTACCTCCACATTCCTGGCAAGCAACATTTCTTTGCTGGAAGAAAAGTTCACCTCTTAACTGAATGTTTGGCTAGAGATCAGGAAAAAATAAGATCTGATTTCTTTTACACTTGACTTCCTTTTTCATATGACCCTTACACAGAATTGTCTTTATTCTTCACTCTGTCAGCTGGAATACAATAAATTATGCCAGTTCCTGTTGATCTAGCACCCTTAGGAATTCTTAAACATATTCCACAAATAATGTATCTTTCAGTTCATTGAAATCTAGCAGCTTGAGAATACATCTCAAACAAAGGGTGTGAAATGTGTCTTCTTTACTTCCTAAGAGGCTTAATGTACCAACTGCCTTTAAACTGGTGTTTGATTTTCCAGGCTTCTAACTAGTGCCAATGTTTCTTCTTTACAATGTTGCTGATTCCTCAGTTTTAGCCTCCTCTCTTCTTTCCTTCTGGGCCTGCAAATTTCCCTCATCCAATTTTTAAACTGCTGTTGCTTTATTTACACAAGGTAACAATCTCCTACCAACTCTCCTTCCTTTCTCCCCTCCTCAGTCCCGGAACAGCCTGGTCAACAAGGAAGGCATAGAGGAAGGAGATAGAGAAACCTGTGGGTTCTAAAGCGCATTTACATGAAGAGGATGGTTATAAATATTCCAGTTCAATATAAAGTTTTTGCTATGCCAGTTTATGAATGAGAGAATTGAACTATCCATGTATAATGAGTAAAAGATTACATTATGTCAATCTTATGATGAAATAAGACAAACATACCAAGAATGGTGTTTAATAAAATTTACCAATTGTTGAAATCATATAAATATTTTCTTGTTTGACAAAGTAGAATACAAGAGCTTATACTACATGGGAGGTCCTCTGTTATTGCTTAGCTCAGATATCTCTCTATATCTATACTGTATGTATGTATCTATACCTATCTACCTTTCTATCTATCTACCTATCTAGCTATCAAGAGAGAACACCACTGCTCCACTACTAATATTATATACCCCATAGGGTGTCTGGTACAATGTCTTGAACATTGCAGGCTCTCAGATCCTTGTTTAGTTGGTTTGAAGTGAGTTTTTGAGTAAACATATATAAAACAGAAGAATCTCCTGAAGATTCAATAGGAACAAAGGTCTATGAAGTGTTTTCAGCTGTATGTTTACAGTTAGAAGGAAAATAAAGAAATGTATTAGTCAGCGTCTAGTCAGGAAAACAGTGATTACACCAGCTATTTTAACGGAGAGAATTTAATACAGGAAATTAGTTAAACCAGTGCTGAAGGACTACAAAGGCAAAAAACGAAAAAAAAACCCCAACAACAACAAAAACTGAGATAACACAGAGAGAGTAATTTCAAGGGGCAGACTTCATCTCCAGGGCTAATGGAACAAAAGAGAACAAGTGGTCATTAGACCCTAGAAGCTTACACCAGGCTTCCCCTGTGGCTGAGACCCACAACTCTAAGGAAAGCTGCTGTCTGGTGATGCTGGTACCCAGGAACTCTGAAGAGGGACTCTGAACCCACACCTCTGAGGATCTGGGCACCAGGTGGCTGATGCTGGTATCTCTGATATGGCTAGGTAGGATGCAAAACAAATAAACAAAGAGAGAGTAGAAATTGTAGCCAGTTACCACCGGCACGAACTGTTTCCACCCCTAGTAAATGATCTGCACCACCCTGATTTATTTCTGACCTCTTGTCATGCTACCCTCTCCCTAGCTCACTCTGCATCAGCCACAGCTGCCTCTGTGTTCTTGTCTCAGGATTTGGCACTGGCTTTTGCCTTCATTGGAAGCCTCTTTTCCCAGATTCCCATGTGGCTCACCCCTCGCTTCCTTTAAACCTTTGCTCAATGGCACCTTCGCAGTGAAGTTTTCCTAACCAGAAGGAAAACCTTCTGGTTAAGAAGATTCTAGACTGCAAATCCATTTGTCCCTCACTCTCTCTTTCCTTGCTTTATTTTTCTACAGAGTCCTTACCACTTATAGTCTAATATATCAATATATAACTTATAATGTCTGCTCCATGAAGACAAGTTTTTGTCTGTTTTGTTTACTCTCTGTCCATAAGCACCTGGACAGGGTCAGCCACATGCTAGGTCTCAGAAAATATTGTTGAATGAGTGAATTGGGGCAGAATAAGACATTGCAAACACTGGCGTGCTGAAAAATGTTAGCTGTTAAAGAAAGGTAATGAAGCGTGAAGCAAAAGGAGGCTGGTGGATTTAGTGATTTTGTGGTCACTGATGACTATCAAGAGGTAGTTTTAACAGGAAATAGAAATCCTATTTTAAAAGCATGAGGAAAGCATGGGCATTAAGGCAATGAATGTGAAGTCTTTTTTTTCCCCAAAGATATTATTCCTTGAATGTACAGAAAGACATGGGAAAAAGTTATTAATTTTTAAGAAGATAATTTGGGACTATTTTTAGGTTGAGGAGTAATACAAAACAAGAATTTGATAGTTTTTAAAACACATTTTTGACGGAAAAGGAGGCAAATGATTGTGAGCATAAGTAACATAGTTAAGCTTAAAAAATAAATATTCTCTTCTGAGACTGGAAGAAAAGCAGGAAAGTGAAGGTAAAAAAATTTGTTTCAGGGCTAAGAGGAGAGTTGCCAAGTACCTCTGAATGCCTTAGAAAGTTAGGTCATCTAGTTATACCATCTGGTCAGAACGAGAAGGGACAAATGTTCTATAGCAGCAGGAGGGCCCCAGCAAGCGAGAACCACGAGTGCCCAGATTACCTGTCCTGCACGTTGAGGCTGTGGTAGAAGAACATTCACGTGGTTCCTCAACTTTCTGCAGCAGGGTTTCGCAGGGCAAGCGCAGGATTAGAGGAAGGCGATTTGCATTTGTCAACGTTGCTTCTGAATTGAACAAATGGCAATGATCTGAGAGCAACTGGTAGAAACAAGGCAGGTGTTGACTTAAGCTTTTCTCTTGGATTTGGCAAGTAGAAAGTGAGGTGGAAGGAAAGAGAATACCTGTCATTGGCTTAGGTTTTTGAGCAATGCAGGATGTGTGGTGGGGAAGATCCAGCTTTCATTTAACATAATTGGTAGAAAGAACTTTTTCAACAACATTAATAATGTAGGAGATGTCCCTTCAGCTGCAGCCAACTCATACCACCTAAGTACACAGCGGAAAGAGATAGATGGTTAGCCTGCAAAGAGAATTGGAAACAGGACTGGAAAAAGGCAATGAAAATTGCACAGAGTGTAGGTGAAGTAAGCCTTCTGGGATAGTGACCGAGGTCACATGATGAAGAAAACAAGTCTGTCAGGAGTAGTCTTGAGAGAATTTAGGAAAAAGTTAACCTCAAAGTAATGCATTCAGATGATGTATTTGTTCAGTGTGGCAATTCTCATGTTTGACCTTAGTAAGACCCTACATCCACTCCTCAGTTCACCTTGTGAGACAAACAAGTGATTCTATAAAACTCAAGGGACACTGCCAAAACATCAGTCTGTTAAAGTCACTTTTTTTATTTTTGAGAGTAAGAAATGCATTAATTAAAGTACATGATTTCTGTGATCATATGCTGATTGGTTGCTTTCAAACACAGATTTAAGATTATTTACAAACATTTTTGAAGTGCTTGAGCTCCTGAGATTTGTGGTAGATACATAATATATAAGGAGGTTAAAGCAATGTTGGTATACCAAAAACTAAATAGAGAACTTAGTTTGCGTCTGTATAAATCCCTGGGTTCTTTATCAGAAGTCCTTTCAGTTTTTCTTTCTATATTAAATTCTGAGTATTTCAGGGCATAAATTTCCCAGTATTTTAAATATGCTCCTAATATATTTAATTTTCTCATTTACATCATTTCAACTTCTTCAAAATAAAGTTTAAGAAATAAAATGTGATTTGTCATTTTACAGACTGATAGTATACAGTCCAAGATGGATATAATTAAGAACTATTGATAGGTGGTCACAAAGCACCGAGCTGATCTCCCTGTGCTATGCAGCTGCTTCCCACTAGCTATCTATTTTACATTTGGTAGTATATATATATGTCCATGCCACTCTCTCACTTCATGCTTTGTGACCACCTACAGGGGTGGGATGGGGGATGAGAGGGAGATGCAAGAGGGAGGAGATATGGGGATATATGTATACGTATAGCTGATTCACTTTGTTATAAAGCAGAAACTAACACACCATTGTAAAGCAATTATACTCCAATAAAACTGTTAAAAAAAAAGAACTGTTGATAGGAAACAGTATTAAATAATTCTACAATTAAAAAAATAATTACAAAAAGTCTAAATTTTTGAAGTCACTATACTCATACTAGTTATTTATTTTCTACAGCTCTGCATTATCCTGCTTTGGTCAACTCTCACATCTGTAATATTTTAGTCATGCTGTTTATTTGGCTGATAACATTGTATAATGCCTAGTATTATAGTATCTCTATTTCTCTTGATCTAATTAAGTTCACCTAGGAAAATTCTAGGAATGCAGCCTTCAAATGGGCACCATGTACAAAACATTTTTAACCAGTCTATGCTTGGGGTGGTAAGTCATCTATGAACAGCTCATACCTTAAAAGTTAGAAATGCCCACAAGGCTTTTAGTGTTGTTTATGAATGGTTATAAATAATGCAAACCATCCTTCCTTATCATGGAAGTTAACTAAAAATTTAATAATGTGTAATTGAGAATCTACTTATGTTTTTAGTTTTTTAAACTGTCTTCTTACTGTCATTCATTCGGAATATAGTATTTTGGAATTAAGTGGAAAAAGTCAAAAGGATTCTAAAATCTTCATGAGCGCTGTTAGAGTACAAAACTCCCTGCTCTTCATTTGACAGCAGAAACATTCATATTTGCTAAACGTACTGGACATGAGATGAAATATACATATAAACCATCTTTTAGTTCAGGCACATGTCCTAAAAATAGTCTATTTGTACTATTAATCCATCAACCACCTCTTTCTGTTAGCAGAATTTTATACACTGAAAACACATGCTCTTCAAAAATACACTCAACTTGTAAACCAGGCCCACAATGCTTTTAAAAGTACTTTCTTTATCAATGAAAGAATCTAAATAACATGCCAAAATGTACCTAGCCAACATATGCAAGATTTGACTTGATTTGGTTATGACTAGTCGAATTATTTACTCATCTGCTATATGACCTGTAATGTCACCTAATATTTCCTCACCACGCTTTGAGGTTTAGAAAAATGTGCCACCAGGATATAGTACTTTTCTAGAGGATAAACGTTGACTTTCTCATTAAACTCCTCCCCTACATTGTAACTATGCAGCGTCTTTGAAAATGTATGGCAGTTAATGTAATGAGACTGTAAAGAAGCTCATTGCCACGAGAGAAGTTTTTGTAAAGTTTTTTTTTTTTTTAGTATAGTGGGTGCTCAGCAAACATTTGTTTAAGAAATATTTCTTGACATCGAGGGAGAATTAAATGCCTGCGTGCAAAAGAGAATGAGACCTAGAGCAAGGCGGAGAAAGGGAGGGTGAAGGAGAGAGAGAGGGAATTGGGAGGGGACAGCTTTTGCTCAGCAAAATCCTTGGATAAAACTTTGATTGGACCAGTCTAAGTCACTTGACTATCTCTAACCAAACACTGTAGCCGTGGAAACCAAATACTTAGCCATATTCATATAGAGTCACATATTTTCTTTAGAACCACACAGATCCCCAAACAGAAGTCAGTGACCCCTGGGAAAAGAGAAGGAGGGAAAGGAATCAATAAAGGAATTTTTTAAATGAATGCAATGTAACTGTAATTACTTGGATTCAAATCAAGAAGGACAAACATGCCCTCTCAAAGTTCTTTCATGCTTTTCGCAGACATAGAGAGGCTATCTGCATCTGTCTATTTGACCAAAGACTTGCCCTCACCAGAAAACGTGCTCCATGAGGGCAGATACCCTGTCTTTTTTTTCTTGTGGCAGTTCATCCGTTTTATCTCCAAGGCTTAGTACAGTGGCTAGCACATATTAAGAGCTCAATATATATTTGAAGGAGTGAATAGAATAAATCTTAGGTCTCACCAAACATTTTAATACCCATGTAGCATACTTTCTGTTATATTCCAAAATATGTTGTTAAAATCAAAATTAATAAAATATCTGAAGAATTTTGAAAGGCAATTTTAATGGAAACATTTAAAAATTTTTTAAAAATATTCTGTTACCTTGAATATCCATCTACAGGGAAATGTTTTCCTAGGCTCTGGCTACACGACCACAGGTGAATTGGATCCGTGTTGAAAAACTAATTGAGCAGTTCAGCCAGTCTGTTTTGCTGAGGGCTGTTTACTATCAGGACGACTAGTACTTCTAGTTCCCCACTGCTGCATACAGGCATATAGATGAGTCATGATTCACCGTGCCAAGGCACTTTTCAGATTTTTCTGATTCTTAGTTTTAGTCCTCAAACCATGCTATTTGATATTCATGAGCATCTCACATTATTCACCAAAAGCCTGAAAGCGGCAGAAGTTATACCCATTCTTAGAGATTTTTCCAAGGCCCTTGATGAAAGCAAACACAGTAGCTTCAGAGTCAATGGAAGTGTCTTTCCTGTTGTATGTTTTGACTTAGATTTAGTTGTTTATATTCAATAGTTTTAGGTGATCATCTTAACACCTTTAAACCAATTTATTTTCTGCTAGAAAGAAAAATAAAGTCTAAATGTAATAGTTTTTAGTTTGACCATAAAGCAGGAAAATCACAAAGAGGATTCAATCATCATGTCCTAGTATAATGCACATGAAGCCTGACTGGTCTGCTCATGCATAGAAGTTGGCCTCAGGATAGTGTTTTATTAAAAGAACTCAGAGTCCAGCAATAGCAACAGATTCATTTAAAATAAATTGTCTAGTAGTCCTGGGGGGGGATCCTAGAACAGAAAATAGACATTACCAAGAAACTAATGAAACTTGAATTTAGTTTGGAGTTTATATAGTTAATAATACTGTAAACATTAATTAGGTGAGACAAATGTACCATAGTAATATAAGACGTTAACAAGAAGGGAAACTGGATGTGAAGTATATCTGTACTATCTTCGTAACTATTTTTTAAATGTAAAATTATCTAAAATAAAATTTTGTTTTGAAAGCAAATTACATTGAGATTACTCTCAAAGACACCGAAGATTCAATTCATTATACATGCCAAAAATAATTGAAATGTAATGCTTTTCATTCCTTTTTCCTTAGTATTTCACATATAACTGCCTCAAAGATTCTCTGCTATTCTACATGAAGATTCCTAAATTTTTATCCTACACATAGACTGCTGGAGTTAATTCATTCTCTTGCTGATCCTTTCTTCTTTCTCCTGTTTTTAATTCTTCCCATCAATATCTCAACTTCTCTGTTACCTGTCTCATTATTTAAACATATGCTATAAAATACTTACTTTGCAATCACTCAGCAAGACAGAATTCTTGGTTGTGTGTGAGACAACGACTACACATATTAATAATTTAGAAAGTTATAAATTATAACACAACAGGCTTTCGGCAAAACAATTTATTATAAAATAATTCAAATGTGGTTCACTAATGACTGAGAAACAATACTTCTTTTAAATAATCTACCTATATATATTGAAATATAAATGAAGGCTGGATATCATCAAGTTGTTAATTCTCTAAAAGTTAATGGGTGTAGTTAAAGAAACTCTAAAGAAATTCCTTCAGAATGTTTATCAAGCTTGAAAACTGATTCTAAAATTTGCATAGAATAGCGTGGCTTCAGAAGTAGCCTGGATAGTTCAGAAAAGAGAACAAGGATTAAGAGCTATTCTTATAAGGCAGAATTATCACCATCTGTTATACCTATATTTTATAGTATTTTCATGTCCCTTCTACAAATAAAAAATGTTTCCTAACTGAATATTGTCCTTTTTTTCCATTGCGGTACCTCTTGTTTCTATAACAATGCCTGGCACATAATATCACTTTAATATCTGTGTTATAAACCAGTTATACATTTATAGTCTTTAAGTCAGTGTAGTAATTGTGAAGAGTAGTCAAACAGAAAAAGACCAAGAAACAAGCCCAAGCATACCTGGACCTAGGAATATGTCAAAGGAGCTATTAAAAATCAGTCAGACTCAAAAGGAATCTGGGTTCCATGGTGAGTCCTGTCCAATTACGTAGCTGGGACATGAAAAGAAAAAAACCCTCAGCCTGAAACTTCTTTTTGTGCCAAAATATGAAGAAGCACTCAAAGAATTATGGGGATACGTGTAAAGGTAATAGAAGTCATCTTGAAGGGGCTATCTCTGGCCAAATCTGGGATAATTTATACATCAAAATAAATAATGGGGCTTCCCTGGTGGCACAGTGGTTGAGAGTCCGCCTGCCGATGTAGGGGACACGGGTTCGTGCCCCGGTCTGGGAAGATCCCACATGCCGCAGAGTGGCTGGGCCCATGAGCCATGGCTGCTGAGCCTGTGCGTCTGGAGCCTGTGCTCCGCAACGGGAGAGGCTACAACAGTGAAAGGCCCCGGTACCGCAAATAAATAAATAAATAATGATATTATAATCTATTGAACAAATAAGAATCATGAGTTGACATTGATATAATGAATGAATGGCACATGAATGAAAGAAGTGGGGGCATTCTTCCATGCTAACCCATAAATGTGGAAGAAATAATAGAAGTAGAAAATTACCATTTGCCAACCATCCTAAGGACTTAGATGCAAGAGGGGATTAAATGTAAACATATGGGTGAATTTAGAAAAATATTGACTATATAAAATACTAATAGTGTAGTTCAAGTTGTTGAGTTAAAATTAAACAAGCCAGAACTAAAACACCAGACAAACTGGGAGAGGTTGATGAGAGTTAAAGCATACTATTATATATTCTTTGCATTGATTGGAAGGAGAAAGAATAAAGGTTGATTTTGGAATTCATTAAGTTAAACATACATAGAAAATTTCTAGGTTTTTCACTAAAGGTTACAGACAAGTTGTTGGCTGAGGTTGCAGTGATCTAAAGACTGGATTGAGGCTGAAGAACCTCTTCCAAAGTAGCTCAGTTGCGTGACCGGCAACTTACTGCTGGTTGTTGGCAGAAGGCCTCGTTGCCTTGCCTCACAAACCTCTCCATAGGACCATTTTATAGGTTGTCTATTATATGTGCTTTTTAAAAATGTATATTCTACGATTATTGGATATGGTATCACAAATACACATTAGCTCAAGCTTTTTATTTGTATTGCTCAAATCATCTGTATTCTTATTTTTTAATTTTAAAATAATGTACAACGCAGGTATAATAAAGCACACGAATCTTAAAATTTCACAGATGCATACATCTGTGTAACTACCACCCAGATCAAGAAATAGAACATTACTAACACCCAGATATCTCCTTCAGGCCCCCTCTGAGTAACTACCTCCCCGAAGGAAACCAGTATTATGAATTTGAACACCGTAGTTTATTTTTTCCTGTCTTTTAAAAAAACTAAATGAATAAAATCACGTGATACACACTCTTTTATGCCTGGCTTCTTTTGCTCAATTTTATGAGTTTCAACCATGTTGATGCATATGACAATGGTTCATTCTCTTTCATTGCTATATAGCATTACCTGTATGTTTACATGAAAACATTAATTTTTTTAGCTGTTAATGTCTAGCTACTTTGCAACTATTACGAAGAATGCAACTACAGACAACTGCAGTTCTATAAAACTATATAAACTAGGATGAAAATGCTGCATTGGAGGTATGAATATGTTGAATTTGTTTGTTTTTGTTTTTGTTTTTGTTTTGCGGTACATGGTCCTCTCACTGTTGTGGCCTCTCCCATTGCGGAGCACAGGCTCCGGACGCGCAGGCTCAGAGGCCGTGGCTCACGGGCCCAGCCGCTCCGCGGCATGTGGGATCTTCCCGGACCGGGGCACGAACCCGTGTCCCCTACATCAGCAGGCGGACTCTCAACCACTGCGCCACCAGGGAAACCCTGAATATGTTGAATTTGAAAGGAATTTCCACATATTTTTCCCACATGGTTTTACCAAGCTATAGTGTTTTCAAAAGTATATGAATGTTCCAGGTGTTCCACATCCTCACCAGCCTTTTATATAAACAGTTTTTATATATTTTAAAATTTTAATCCGTCTGATGTATACATAGTAGAATGTGTTTTAATTTTAATTTGCGTCTCCCTGATATTTAGTCAGTGGTGCTGGTACAGATTCTAGGTGTTTGTTTTTTTCTCTCAACACTTTAAACATTTCACTCTATTCTCTTCTTGCTTGAATGGTTTCTGAGAAGTGAGATGTAATTTTTATATTTGTTCTTTTATAGGTAAAGTGTTTTTTTCCTCTGGCTTTTTTTGGATATTTTCCTTATCTTTGATTCTCTGTAGTTTAAAAATGATATACTTACAGGTAGTTTTCTTGGCACTTATCCTGCTTGGTGTTCTCTGAGCTTCCTGAATCTGTGGGTTGGTATCTAGCATCAATATGGGGAAATTCTCAGCCATTATTACTTCAAATATTTTGTATGTTTTCTCTCTTCTCCTTTGGTATTTCCATTATGATGTTACACCTTTTATAGTTGTCCCGTATTTCTTGGGTATCCTGTTCTGTATTTTTCAGTCTTTATTCTCCTTGATTTTTAATTTTGGGGGTTTCTATTGAGATATCCTCAAGCTCAGCGATTCTTTCTTGAGCCATGTCGGTCTACTAATGAACCTATCAAAGGCTTTCATCATTTCTGTTACACTGTTTTTGACCTCTAGCATTTCTTTTTGATTCATTTTTAGAACTTCCCTCTCTGCTTACATTGCCCATCTGTTCTTGCATGCTGTCTAGTTTATCCATTAGAGTTTTTATCATATTAATCTTTATCATTTTATATTCCTGGTCTCATAATTCCAATATTCTTGCCATATCTGAATCTGGTTCTGATTCTTGTTCTGTGTCTTCAAACTGTATTTTTTGCTTTTTAATATTCCTTGAAATTTTTTCTTGATAGCCACACATGATGTACTGGGTAAAATGGACTTTGATGAATAGGCCTTTAGCAATGTGGTGGTAGAAGGAGGGGAAGCATTCTATAGTCTTACAGTAGGTCTCAGTCTTCTAATGAGTCTATGCCTCTGGACTGTGAACTTCACAAGTGCTTCTTTCTTATCCCTCATCCCCCTACCTCATTATGTGGGACATGATGGTTACTGTGTGCTGGAGTTGGGTATTTCTCTTCCTCTCTGTGGAATACTAGAATCGGCTGAAGATGGTTATTTTCCTTCCCCAAAGCAGTCTAGGCTGTGATAAAACCCCAGTACTTTAGACTATGGTAAAATAGTTTCTCCTGAGTGTGACTCATTAAGAACCTTTTAGACATTATGCTAAGTGAATTAAGCCAGAACAGAAAGACAAATACTGCATGATGTCACTTGTATGCAGAATCTGAAAAGTAGAACTCATAGGAACAGAGGGTAGGATGGTGATTACTAGAAATCGAGGATGGAGGAAATGAAGAGATGTTGGTCAGAGGGGACAAAATTTCAGTAATAAGATGAATACATTCTGGAGACCTAATGTACAGTATGGTGACTATGTACAATACACAACATATATACTATACTATGTACATTATATTCAATAATGTATATTGGAAATTTGCTAAGAATAGATCTCTTGTTCTCACCTCACACACAAAAATACAATATTTTATATATTATATTATACTACATACAGTATACTTTATATAATAATAATGTATTACATACTTGAAATTTGCTAAGAGAGTAGATCTCAAGTGTTCCTACCACACACACCCACAAAAATGGTGACTATTTGAGGTGATGGATACGTTACTTAGTTTGATTGTGGTAATCATTTTACAATGTACACATATATCAAAACATCATGTTGTACACCATAAACTTATACAATTTTTATTTGTCATTTATACCTCAATAAATCTGAGGGAAGAAAAGAATGAACATTATTCTCCCTGCTCAGTTGGGATGCAGATGTGATGGTGGGAGCTGGAGCAGCCACTTTGGTATCAGACACAGAAGCCAAGGGTGATGGTGTCAACCCTGGGACACTGACCTTGGGGCTATTTTGTGAATAAGAAACACATTTCTGTCTCATTTTTAAAAATCCAGAATGATATGGCATATTTCAAAACGGTTCCTTTTCCACATATTCTGCCAGAAGAAGGGGATTTGACTCTAATATTTAACTGTGAGAATCTGGTTAAACTCCTAGAGGTCAAGCGTACATAAGTGTGGGAACCCCCTGTGACTAACCCCCCTCCCCAAGAGTTTTTTTTAACTCTCAGGCTTGTCCACTCTGAGCCTCTAGCAATTTGTCAATTACAATGCATGTTGTCCTACCCTGGCACTGGTTCCTGTGAAGGTTCTTGCTCAGAGGGTTTCTGCTCTGGTTAGTAAGTTGTGATTCTCTGTAATCTCCTGTCTGGCTCTCTAATTATGAGGGCTGCACTTTGCTCTGTGACCTCACTTCTTTAATGGATCTAATAAAAGTTGTTTTTTCAGTTCTTTCAGCTTCTTATTCATTGTTAGGATGGAGTGACAACTTCCAATCTCCTTACAGCTGGACCAGAAACCAGAAATCACCCTGGTTATGCTTTTAATTTCACTTTATCTGTCTGTACTTCTACTCCAGGCTCTCTGCCCAAGTTGCAGTTTTTTCTAATATTCTCTGCTCTCTTATATGGTTACATCAGAAGTGAGAAAACTCTTTTCAAGAAAATTAGCTTTTAAAGGGAAAAGATGGAGTTATAGCTAGTGGAGAAATAATGATGAGACTAGGGTCATGATTTGATGAATTGATTAAAGAGTGAAGAGAGATGTTGAAGTTCCTGGACCAAGAATGTAACTGATGAAACAAGACCCAGGAATAAAAATGAATTTGACACAGCTCTCTTCTAAGGATGACAGAAGCTTAAATATCTCATTATTCTTAGGCAGAGATTACTGTTTATGTTTAGAAAGAAAAGAAATCAGAGGCTCAGAGAGGTTAAATGACTTACACAAAATTACAATGGCCAATTAGTGTAAGAAGATTCTTATGTATCAGATATACCAGTGACTGTCAGAATTGTGTTTTAAATACTTTGCCACTCCACAGAAACATTATGCCTAAAAGCTTCATTCACCATGACATCTGTACCTTAGGACCACTACTATTTTTTTCAGAAATGAAGTTAGTATTACAGGGTTGTTTTTAACAAAATTGACTCTGTCAGAAATATTTTTAAGAAAACCATTAGGCCAGCACGTGCCTAGTGCTATGGTTTCAGTTTGGGCCTTCCTTCTACGAAACCATTTCTTCTGAACATAAAAGGAATTTTATGCTTAGCACCATTTCATCTTGATTATTTTGGACATAATATAAATATACATTTACACACAGGAAAGTAAGAAATGGAATTTTATTTCAGAATTATCATGGTATAAGGTGAAATAGATATGAATAATGAGAAGACTACACTCTAATACTAAAGGAGTAGCTGAAACCATGGTACTTATTCAGTGTACTTGCTTTTGCAGTATAATGATGAAATTGTGCAGGCACACAATGTAATAAATTAAATAATATATCAACTAAGTACTATTAAATCACATTTAAATATACTATCCTTGATTGCTTGAGTGAAGTTCAGAGTATACACCAGGGAAATCAAGTTGTTTTAGTTATATGGTCCTTAAATAAATTATGCTTTGCTAATGCATTTGCTTTTGCACAAAATTTTGTTCTAGGCAAAAGAGAATTCTAATAGGAGCATACCTTGTTTTTTGTGTGTTTTGCTTTATTGTGCTTCGCAGATACTGTGTTTTTTAAAAATGGAAGGTTTGTGGCAACCCTATGTGGAACAAGTCTGTTGGCATCATTTTTCTAACAGCATTTGCTCACTTCATGCCTCTGTGTCACATTTTGACTATGGAATTCTCACAATATTTCAAAGTTTTTCAGTATTTTTATATTTGTTATGGTGATCTGTGATCAGTGTTCTGTGATGTTACTATTGCTAAAAGATTACCACTCATTGAAAGCTCAGATGGTGGTTAGCGTTTTTTATAAAGTATTTAAAAATTAAGGTATATACTTTTTTTAGACATAAGTCTATGCTATTGCACACTTTAATAGACCGCAGTGTAGTGTAAACACAACTTTTGTATGCACTGTGATACCAAAAATTTCACATGACTCATTTAATGTGATATTGGTTTTACTGTGGTGGTCTGGAGGTGAACTGGAAGTCTCTCCAAGGTGTGCCTCTATAAATCCCCCAAATAAAATAAGATTACTAGAATTTTCTCTTATCAGAATGAGAAATGCAGTCATTCTCTGGGTCAAAAATCTGTCCTTGGTAGTTTTCATAATAAACATGGCATTGTTTTAGAGTAAAAAGGACATTTGGTTTTGTTAAAAGAAGTGGATTATACAACAGTCTTTGCCACTAATTGTATATACAACTTTGGGATAGTCATCTGGCTTTGCCAGACTTCAGTTTCCCGACTGGAAAAGGAGAGAATTATATATACCAACTCTAAGATTTCTGGTTCTAATATTAAGTATCATGAAGAAAGAGCTTACCATGTACTAAACAATTTATATACCTTTTAATTTTTGTTCATAATCTGTAAGAGAGGTATTACTATCATTTTACAGATGAGAAGCTGGAAGTTCAGAGAGGTTAAGTATAGTAGTCCCTTCCTTATCGGTGGTTTTGCTCTTTGAGCTTTCAGTTACCTGCTGTCAACTGCAGTCCAAAAATATCACATGGAAAATTCCAGAAGTAATTCATAAGTTTTGAGTTGTATGCCATTCTAAGTAGCGTGATGAAATCTCATACTGTCTTGCTAGGTCCTGCCTGGGACGTGAACCGTCCTTTTGTCCAGCATATCCTGCCTACTAGCCACTTAGTAGCCATCTTATCAAATGGGCTGTTGAGGTATCTCAGTGCTTGTGTTCAAGTAACTTATTTTACTTAATAGTGGGTCCAAAGTGCAAAAGCAGTGATGCTGGCAATTTGGATATGCCAAAGAGAGCCCAAATTGCTTTACTTACATTAAAAGGGGAAAGTTCTTGACTTACTAAGAAAAGAAAACAAAATCACAAGCTGAGTTTGAGAAGATCTACAGTAACAACAAATCTTCTATCTGTGAAACTGTGAAGAAGGAAAAAGCAATATCTAGTAGTTTTGCTGTCACAACTCAAACTTCAAAAAGTTACGGCCACAATGCATAAGTGCTTAGTTAAGCTGGAAAAGGCATTAAATTTGTACAATAAGATATTTTGAGAGAGAGTGACCACATTCACATAACTTTCATTACAGTATATTGTTATAATTGTTCTATTTTATTGTTAGTTATTAATGACTTACTGTGCCTAATTCATAAATAAAATGTATCATAGGTATGTGTGTATAGGGAAAAAAACAGTATATATAGGATTCGGTACTCTCTGCAGTTTCAGGCATCCACTGGGGGTCTTGGAACGTATCCCCCATGGATAAGGGGGAACAAGTGTAACTTACTCATAGTAAGATAGCTAGTTAGTTGTAGAATCAGGATTTGAATCTGCTTCTCAGTCTCGAAAACTGATTTTATTCCCTTATTTATACCCATTATTTTTAATTAATGCGATCTCCTGCCCATCTTTGACCTGACACTTTATTAATCCTTGTAGGAGGAAGAAGAGACAAATGCATTAAGTTCTATTGTTTTTCCTAAGGAAACACCAAAAAAATCCCACAACACACAATAGAAGGAAATCATCACCGAAGGGCTGCCCCTTGACATAGCCTCAGACAAATAGTCACACTCAGTCTCCGAAAGGATGTAACAATGCTGCTTTGAAGATGCAAAAACCGAAATTCAGAAGATTACTACCCGTGCCATTGGCACACTTAGCCAAACCTACTTATAGTGGCACATAAGTAGGTAGCTTATGTTACCTATTCCCCACAGTTATTTTCTGATGCTATATTATGTCTGCAGATAATTTTTTTCTCCTTGTGGAGGTGGAGGAAAAGGGGAATTGAATTTGCAATCACTGAGCATTCTGTGTAGGCATTGTGGAGATGATGCAGAACTATCCCATGAGGAAGGCAATAGTGAAAGGGAGTGTAGATGTACACCTTCCTTGCCCTTCAGATGAACACTATTGCTGACAAGTAATGAATGGATAACCTTGGATCTCTTGAGTTTTGCATCTAATTTGAAATTGAAGAAAATTTCTATAAATAGAATACTCACAAAATAAATTCTAGTTGAGTAATTCCTTTGATTCACATGCACATTCTTAGAGACTTTCTGGGCCTATCTGAGATCAACCAGGTTTTTCTGTTGGGGTGCTGGACTTTTTCCTCTTCAAGGTTATCTGTTGCCTAGTCAGCCAGCCCCTGTCCCCGCTTGTCTAGAAGGAAACACTACACCACCACAGGTCATGAGACCTGGCTTACAAAAGTCTTCCAAAGAAGTCAGATATCTCAGCCCAGAAGTGAGGTGAAGGCGTTAACTCCCCATGGGTTGAATTTTGACCAGTGGGAAAGCAAGAATTAGTGGAGACATGCAGATAAATTCCCCCTTTATCCGACCTCCCATGCGTGAGTTACTCTGAGGTAGCGTATGTCTGTATAGCCCATCCAGAGAAGTCCTGCATACCAGAGCAACACTGTGACTCTTCACAGCATCATGAGACAGTAGCCAGCACGGTAATGTGCTTCACCTGCCTTCTCATCTTTCCTTCCTCCCTTCCATTTGCACTCACGCTTGCTCTTCTGGTTTTGTACTCCCTCCAATAAAGCATCAGCACTTGCATCTTTGCCTCTGATTCTGTTCCCTAGGAAACTTAGTTTATGACAATAGATCTGCTGAACTATAGAGATGATAGAGTAATTTGTGAGAATTGAGTTGTGGGAACCTGGCGACTAAAGAAAACCACAGAGAGTAACCTGGGTTCTCTCAATTGGAAGTGGAAGCTGAAGGAGAGATGGAAACTAGCCTTTATTCATGCTATGCTGGACACAACATCTCATTTAATCATATTATCCTCCTTATAAAGATAAGGAAACAAAAACTTGGAGAGGTCCTGTGGCTTACCCAAGCCACAGGCTTTATGGAAGAGTGCCAGGATGCAGAACTAGGTTTTTGTTTTGTTTCGTTTTGTTTTGTTTTGTTTTACTCCAAACTGTAAAGTGTCTCCTATTAATAAATGGAGGGGAGGGGCTGAGAGAAGACATATTTTTGTATGCAGATCCCCTAGTTAAAATTTCAGTATAATAATTCAGACATAAACAATTAAATTAGGAGCTCATCCTGAGGAATAAAAGGAGATATTAAAACAAAATAAAATAAAAAGACAAAATATTATAACCATCCTATCACTGAGCTTCTACTAAGTTGCATCCAATAAAATAATTTCATTTAGGAAAAGAGTGCAAACTCTTAAAAAATATGACTAGTGTTATGGAAAAAAAAAATCACTTCAATAAGAAAGAAAGAAAAATCCAAAGGCCCATTGTACTCTTGGCATATAGTTGGCAGATATTTAAAAATCCAAACTCCAGAACAGAATGTTCGAGCTTTTAAGGGAAATGCCCGGGGGCAATTGGCCTGGAACTGGACCACCGCTCAGGCCTCTACACTGGCACGGAGTAGTCAGCACTGAAATTGTCAGCAGAGTTGAAGGCATTTATGGGAAAGCCAAGATTGAAGGTGAAGGGAAATGAGATGGAGGAAATGAAACGGCTGTATTATTCAAATGTGCTGCAGACAAATCTTCAGCTCTGGAAAAATGCACTCTGTATTCCAGGTAAATGTATTAAGTTAACTGATTCCAGGTGTTCTCAAGGATAATTGATTCATTCAGCAAACATTTTTTAAGTACCTACTATGTGAAAAGCAATGCTATAAAAAAGAATGCATGAACAGCCTTCATTCATTTCTGGAATTCTTCCCAATTTCAAATCCTCAGTCTTTATTTTATTTGCATACATTTACAAAATCAGAATTTTCTCCAATGTAATTATTGGTTAAGAATCTAGGAGGTGAATATGCAATCTTTCTGCCTATTTACCACCTACACTTTATCTCAGAGGTTTTCTCCCCCTGTTCCTCAGTAACTTGAAGTAAATTTACTCTGTTATTGTTTGTGGAAAAGTCCATATGTTTAAAATACTTTTGGCTTTACTCTTTTCTACAGAGAATTTTCCGGATTTTACCTAGATACTTGTAAGATAAATCATATTACAATTACTAAGAGCAAATTTCGTTTCAATACATTGTTTCCTAAAGGAGAAGATCCCACAATCTAGAAAAAAAATTAAACAAAGAACTACTATTATGCCTTGTCTCAGCTTTTTGTGACTATAGGAAAAATAATTAATGTAGATGAGATAGAATACATTTAAAGTTGAAGCAACTAAAGATATTTCGTTATTATTACAGACTTGTTGCTTAAACATATTGTACTAAAAGAAAATTCTTCCAACAGAAGGCATTCAACTTTTAGAACTTCAGTTTCATTTTAGTGTGTTGGAAGTGAAACATAGTGTAGTAACTTCATAACTGTAATATGTGTGATATAAGTTCCTGGCAAAGGTACTTTGTTTGACCAAACTTTAGTCCAGCATCTGAACCTTCTAGGCACATCTGTGCACTTATAAGATCCAGTTTTAGCAAGAACCCTCCACCCTTGGTATCTTATCACCCTTGACCTCTAATTGGGTTCCTCATTCTCCATCATCCCCCTGGTGATGTCTGATCACCCTGGCCTGTCTTCTGGGAAAGCCAGCATCTTATACCTCCTTTTCTCTTCTCTTCCTTTTCTCTTCTCTGACCCTCACTCCACTCCTTGGCTTTATATTCCCAGTTGCCTGTGCGGTATTCAGAGTTGAGCCCAATCTCTCTCCTCCCCTGCAAAATCCTCTTATAGTGGCCCATATAACTATCCTCTTTTATGTAACACCCGCCCCCTTTAATTAAGTCTTCCTTACTGTGCTTTAACAAATGTCATCGATTATTTCTTCAATATTCCTCAACTTCATAATTTAAATTAAGCATATAAAATAGATTTGGGTACAAAATTTAACTCACAGCAATATTCAAATATGCAGAAAATTAATGTAAATACTTCTTATTTAGTCTCTAAGTAATTGGGCTTTCTTCTTCAAGATTCCACTCACTTTCTAGCAGAAAAAAAAAAAAATAGGCCAATCTAATCTAAACCCCACTCTGATATGATCATTAAAATAGTCCTGGGAAAAATTCACTCTCCTCCATAAAGTGATCAGCCTCTCAGCCTACTGACGTGCACCTGAAGAAGCCTGAAATATGGCCCTTTTGTAGGGACCCGGAAAAGAAGCTAAGACAGGATCTGTTTTCACGATGTCCTTCATCTTCTCTAGCACACGATATCTGTGTGTCAAAATCTCAGGATAAAGCCGGAAAAATATTCTCTTTCCTCCCTCACTTCTCTTTCTTGTCATTCTTAAGACCAGAAATGCAGGTGGGATTTTCTTTCTCTTCCTTTCTGTCATACCCTCTTGACTCTTTTGGAACTAGCCTAACTGTCATGAACAGAAGATGCATTTTCTCCACCCTGTGGGGCAGCTGTAAGAGGTGCTTCTTTCTGGTTTCCCTACTAATAAGCTATGTGGGGGAAAGGAAAAAAGGAGCCACAAGAAATTTTCTTTCTAGGCGGTATTCTTCCTAGAGACTTCTATTTTGCATATCAAAAGCTGAACGTAACTTCATTCCTTCTGTAGCAAACTATAGCTCTCCTCCATTTCCACTCATCTCTACTGGGTAGATAGACAAACACCTTTGACTTGCCAGGATGAAGTTCATCTCAAAGGAAAAAGAGAAATAGACACTAATGTTTTTCAAAATATTACCTTATTACAGTGGAATACATGGGAATGCAACACATTCTATTAGTGTTAGAGAGTTTACACGTGGTATCTTCAAACTACTTTACTCTTCATGTGATATTTCTACCTTTAAGGCCAAATCATTTAAAAAAATTTTAACTCTTTATTTATTTTTTCCATCTTTAATTGACCATTCCTTCTTTTGTGTAATGTCACCATTTTAAGCAAAAATTTGTCCATGGGTTCATTGATGCTGCTTTGGAAGTATTAATTTCCCTTTACCATTTAGCTGTGTCTAACCCATTTGAGCTTAATTATCTTGTTTCTCATTGTTTCAGTCTGTTTGACTACGGCAAAGTAAAAAACTAAAGGGGGCTGAAGATAGGAAGCTATGCGATGGAAACCTACATCCTCTTTGACTCATCCAGTCAAACTTTCTTAAGATGTTATCAAAAGCCCTTCACCCTCTAAGGGCACCTCACACTTTCTGCTGGCTGCCCCACTTCCAATAACAGAGACTTATGCTTTTCAGTATACTTTAGTGACTTATGCCACAGCATTTTCCTATTTCTAAAAATATTGATATATTCACCATTCACAGTTTTTGAAAACACTTGGCTTGCCTCTATGCCAATCCAAAATTAACTCTCAAGGCCTAGCCTAAATTCAACATCTTCATAAAGTAGGGTTTACAAAAGCTAGGCTTACCTTTCCCTTTGGCTTACATAAAGCGTTTTATAACAACCACAAAACAATAAGAACAAACATGTATATAGTGCTACTTTGAGCGGGGCATTGAACTTAGTTCTTAACATACATCAATTCATTTAATCCTTACGAGAATCCCAAAAGATAGGTCCTAAAATTATCCAGAACATACAGATGAGAAAACTGAGGTATGGTTAATTTAATTAACTTATCCAAAGTTATACAGCTAGCCCAAGATAACTTTTGTAGGATTTTATAACCAGAATGTATCTCAAATTTTAGGAGATCTATGAACCTCATAAAATTCCATGAAAAAAATTGGTTAACTATTCAAATATTTGTCTAGGGAGAGAATCTCCATCTTTACATCCGATTTTAAAAGTAGTCTGTGTTCCAAAAACGTTACGAGCTATGCTAAGGAGTATACAGTGTTGTTTTCTAATTAATCTAAAACTGTACTTTTTCAGAATTCTTCAGTGTTCATTAGGAATTCAATAACTATTTTTGATTTGACAAAGCATTTGTCTTAACTGAGGAGAAGCATTGAGTTGGTGATAGGAGAGCGAGTAAATTAACCAAGCAGAAATAAAAGAAATCATAGTTCATTTATTAATCATCCCTACTAAATTGTAATAATAAATAGAATCTAGAAATGTATAGGCATATAGTAATATTTATCTTAGTATGATATTAAAATTGCATTTCTCAAAGGACATAACACAAGAAAAATATGCATTATTAGATCGATCAATATTTTTAGACAGTACATCATAACAGTAGGTTTGCTGCAATCTAAGATCACCCTTTACCTTGTTAAAATTGAAGATTTTTCTATAATTCCTACAGAATACATATGGTAATACTACATATGTATTTGTTTTGAATTAGAAATACATTTAAGTCTCTGATGTGGGGTTATTTTAGAAATATTTATTTGGCCTATGTTGGCATGTCAGCAAATATAATTTAGGCACTTGAGGTCTCAAAAGCTCTAATTATGCCACAGACACAAACACACACACACACAGAGGCATGCACAGATGCACACATATTTACACACAAACATCTCTCATTTTTTTTTGAGATTGTTTTATGATCTCTAATAAATAGGATAATGTTCCTCAATATGGAATAATATTAAATCTGCTTTAATTTTTTATAGATTTCCAGTTGAATTCTGTTATTTTAATTAAAATGTTAAATATTTGCAAAGATATAGGTAGATTTAAGTTTTTATTCTGTAACTAACTTCAATTGAATGTTAATTTACATAATGTTTTCTTGAGTTATTTGAACAGATTCACTTTTGTGAGAATTGTGTCATTACAATTTAAATCATGGTGCAGTCATGCTAAATTCAAAAGAACATTCTTGAGAATAAAGTCATGTATGTTTTTTCTCATCTCTCATTTTTAAAAAAAAATATTTAATAACATCTTCTCTAGAATTTGTTTATTTATATATGCATCAAAATGTGAACCCAAATACTATACTCCTTAACAAGATCACTTTAATTCTTCTCAAGTTGCCTGGATGGTTCATAAATGTTCAAACCTAGCATTCTGTGTTGGCAAATTTGCTTCAATAGACTAGACAAGAATGATATTCATTTATTTTAGAAATGGTTAGATCTGATAACTAGTCTGGTCAAGAAGATCTAGAAATATGAAATGAGTCATTTGCTAGTGGGAAGCAGCTGCATAGCACAGGGAGATCAGCTTGGTGCTTTGGGACCACCTAGAGGGGTGGGATAGGGAGGGTGGGAGGGAGATGCAAGAGGGAGGAGATATGGGGATATATGTATACATATAGCTGGTTCACTTTGTTATACAGCAGAAGCTAACACAACATTGTAAAGCAATTATACTCCAATAAAGATGTTAAAAATAATAATAAAAAAAACCTGAGACCCAAGTGTGACATCTTTGGAGGACAAGATAACAGTCTTGAAGTGGCAATGAGAATAGTTCATGTTCACAATTCTTCATGATATTGCAGACTTGTCATGAAAATAAATTGCCTACAGTCCTCTGCCGTTTTCTATTCTTGTCTCATCATGATAATAAGGCATCAGGTTTTTAACATTCAATATATTCTGAAATGCAATTTCATATAAAGATGTGGAGGGTACTAAAACACTTGCTACCTATGTTTACTTGTGGATTTCACTTACATTCATATTTCTGAAGATACTGCCTGCTCTGTCTAGTAATATTTGAAAATTAAACTAAGGTTCTGAAATATGCATGGCTCCTTGGAAATAAGATAGTAACCCCTAATCTCATTTTAATCTCTTAGAGGTGAAAATTTTTTTCTAAATTTAGCAATGCCCAAAAGTTTATCCTGTAACCACAGGCAATTCAAGAAGTAGGATGGGGAAAGGCAGTGTATTGTCATGCTATTTTTTCAAAGGAACATAAATGTTTTTGCATGGTTAGGTCACTTGCTGTCTTATCGCTTCCTAAAGTACTCCCACACACTAAGCCTATGGTTACCAGGACCTGCTCCTGACATGTAAGATAAGTTTCCAGTCAGCCTGAGCCAGACTGTATTGCATAAGTGCTGAAATTATTACCCTATTAAGAGAACACAGTTGAAAGAGAGTATACTGCTATTTTTTAAACAGCAGTAAGGAGCTGTTATGTTCAAAATCTTAAGAAATATTATAAAGATATACAAGATGGATTTACCTTTCAAAATAAGACATGGTTACATATTTTGAAACTAAAGAAATGTCAAAAAATGAGTAAAAAATTGGGAAACTCATGGAGATTTTAAAAGATTTTGGGAATAGTATGTAGATAGATAGGTAGATAGATAGATGATAGATGTTAGGATGAAACAATCATATGAAGTATGAGTAAGAACAAAATACCCTATAATTTCTCTGCTATGTCTTCTCACAATATAATCATTTAGTTAGCCCTGTTCTATGCTATATCATCAGCTTCATGAGAACCGAGAACCTGTATACACCTCATGGCTTCATCTCCAGTCTCCGGCAATGTGTTCAGCACATGGTGGACGCTCAATGAATGTTTATTAAATTAATGAGTATTTATCTTTAATGTTGGGTAAAGAAAACTGAGTGCAGACTCCAGAAATATTAAGTTCTAAAAGTAATAATAACACCAACATTATTGTATTAAATATTAAGGCAATTAAAGAAAAAATGAGTGTATTGATAATATAAAAAATAAATATAAAAAAGTAGAAAATCTTAATTTACCATATTGGTCCCTACGTATTTCCCCAACCCTTATTGCCATTTTATTTTATTTTATTTTTTTACTGCTAATTTTTAAATTTAATTTAATTTAATTTTTTTAACATCTTTATTGGAGTATAATTGCTTTACAATGGTGTGTTAGTTTCTGCTGTATAACGAAGTGAACAAGCTATACATATACATATATCCCCATATCCCCTCCCTCTTGCATCTCCCTCCCACCCTCCCTATCCCACCCCTCTAGGTGGTCACAAAGCACCGAGCTGATCTCCCTGTGCTATGCAGCCACTTCCCACTAGCTATCTATTTTACATTTGGTAGTGTATATATGTCCATGCAACTCTCTCACTTTGTTCCAGCTTATCCTTCCTCCTCCCCGTATCCTCAAGTCCATTCTCTAGTAGGTCTGCATCTTTATTCCTGTCTTTCCCCTAGGTTCTTCATGACCATTTTCTTTGTTTAAGATTCAATATATATGTGTTAGCATATGGTATTTGTTTTTCTCTTTCTGACTTACTTCACTCTGTGTGACAGACTCTAGGTCCAGCCACCTCACTACAAATAACTCAGTTTCGTTTCTTTTTATGGCTGAGTAATATTCCATTGTATATATGTGCCACATCTTCTTTATCCATTCATCTGTTGATGGACGCTTAGGTTGCTTCCATGTCCTGGCTATTGTAAATAGAGCTGCAATGAACATTGTGGTACATGACTCTTCTTGAATTATGGTTTTCCCAGGGTATATGCCCAGTAGTGGGATTTCTGGGTCGTATGGTAGTTCTATTTTTAGTTTTTTAAGGAACCTCCATACTGTTCTCCATAGTGGCTGTATCACTTTACATTCCCACCAACAGTGCAAGAGGGTTCCCTTTTCTCTACACCCTCTCCAGCATTTATTGTTTGTAGATTTTTTTGATGATTGCCATTCTGACCACTATGAGGTGATATCTCATTGTAGTTTTGATTTGCATTTCTCTGATGATTAATGAAGTTGAGCATTCTTTCATGTGTTTGTTGGCAATGTGTATATCTCCTTTGGAGAAATGTCTATTTAGGTCCTCTGCCCATTTTTGTATTGGGTTTTTTTTTTTTTTTTTTATGGAGCTGCATGAACTGCTTGTAAATTTGGGAGATTAATCCTTTGTCACTTGCTTCGTTTGCGAATATTTTCTCCCATTCTGAGGGTTATCTTTTCATCTTGTTTATGGTTTCCTTTGCTGTGCAAAAGCTTTTAAGTTTCATTGGGTCCCATTTGTTTATTTTTGTTTTTATTTCCATTTCTCTAGGAGGTGGGTCAAAAGGATCTTGCTGTGATTTATGTCATAGAGTGTTCTGCCTATGTTTTCCTCTAATAGTTTGATAGTGTCTGGCCTTACATTTAGGTCTTTAATCCATTTTGAGTTTATTTTTGTGTATGGTGTTAGGGAATGTTCTAATTTCATTCTTTTACATGTAGCTGTCCAGTTTTGCCAGCACCACTTATTGAAGAGGCTGTCTTTTCTCCACTGTATATTCTTGCCTCCTTTATCAAAGATAAGGTGACCATATGTGCGTGGGTTTATGTCTGGGCTTTCTATCTTGTTCCATTGATCTATCTTTCTGTTTTTTGTGCCAATACCATACTGTCTTGATTACTTTAGCTTTGTAGTATAGTCTGAAGTCAGGGAGGCTGATTCCTGCAGCTCCGTTTTTCTTTCTCAAGATTGCTTTGGCTTTTTGGGGTCTTTTGTGTTTCCATACAAATTGTGAAATTTTTTGTTCTAGTTCTGCAAAAAATGCCAGTGGTAGTTTGATAGGCATTGTACTGAATCTGTAGATTGCTTTGGGTAGAAGAACCAGCTTTTGGTTCATTGATTTTCTTTATTAATTTTCTGTTTTCAAGTTCATTGAATTATGCTCTAATTCTTATTATTTCTTTTCTTCTGCTTACTTTGTGTATAATTTGGTCTTCCTCTCCTAGTTTCCAAGTTGGATAGTTAGGTTATTGATTTTAGATTTTTAAAAAATTTCTAGTATATGCTCTAAACACTATAAATTTCCCTCTAAGCTGTACTTACGCTGCAACACCCAAATTTTGAGAAGTTGTATTTTAATTTTCATTCAGTGCAAAGATTTGTTAAATTTCTCTTGAGATTTTCTCAGACCTATGTATAACTTAGAAGTGTGTTCATTAAACTCCATGTTTTTTTGTATTTTCCAGTTATCTTTCTGTTATTAATTTCTAGTTTAATTCAGTTGTGATCTAACAGCAGATATAGTATGATTTCTATTCTTTTAAATTTGATATGATGTGTTTTATGGCCCAGAACATGGTCTATCTTGGTGAATATTCCATGTGAGCTTGAGAAGAATGTATATCTTCCTGTTGTTGGATGAAGTAGTCAATAGATGACAATTATATGCAATTGATTGATGGTGTTACTGAGTTCATCTATGTCCTTCCTGATTTTCTGCATCCATTTCTAACAGCCTCTCTGTTAAAGTCTCCAACAATAGTAGTGGGTTCATCTTTTTCTCCTTGTTGTTTTATAGTCTTTTCCTTGCATATTTTGATATATATGCTCTGTGCATATACATTAATATTTGTTACGCATTCTTGGAGAATTGACTCTTTTTTCACTATTTAATGCCCTTCTTTATCCTTGATAACTTTCCTTAGCTTTAAAGTCTGCTCTGAACTTCATATACTGTACCTACTCCTGCTTTCTTTTGATTAGTGTTAGCATGGTATATCTTTCTCCATCCATTTACTTTTAGTCTATATGTGTTTTTATATTTAAAGAGGGTATCTTATAAACAATGTGTAGTTATGTCCTGTTTTTTGATCCACTTTGACTCTGTCTCTTAATTGGTGCATTTAGAATATTGATATTCAAAGAGATTATTGATATAGTTGGATTAATATTTACCATATTAATGGTTTGTTACTGCTTTCTGTTTGTTGCTCTTGTTCTTTTTTCCGATATTTGACTTCCTGTCTTTTTCTGCCTTTTGTGGTTTTAATTGAGCCTTTTATATGATTCATTTTTTTCTCCTTTCTTAACATTGGTTATACTTCTTTCTTTGTTTTTTAATTGGTTTCCCTGGAGTTTGCAATATACATTTACAGCTAATTCAAGTCCATTTTCGAATAACAAAATAGTACCTCATGAGAAGTGTAAGTACTATATAATGATAAAATAATCCTAATTCCTGCCTTCTGTCCCTTGTAGCATTACTGTCCTTAATTTTACTTGTATGCAAGCTAAACATAAATATAGATTTATGCATAAGAAATACACATAAGCATACATAATCAAAACCATTGTTGCTATCACTGTTTTGAATAAACTCTTAGCTGTTAGATCAATTAAGAATAAGAAAAATAAAAGTTTTTATTTTACCTTCACTTATTCCTTCTCTGATGCTCTTACATAGATTTGAGTTTCTCACATATATATATATACATATATATATATACGTGTGTGTATATATATATATATATATATATATATATATATATATATATATATACTATTGTTTTCCCTCTCTAAAGAACTTCTTTTAACCTTTCTTGCAAGGTAGGTTACTTGCAACAAAATTCCTCAATTTTTGTCTGAGAAAGTCTTTAATCTCCTTCACTTTTGAAGGATAATTTCACATGTTACAGTCGTGTTGGTGGGGTTTTGCTCTCAACACTTTAAATATTTCACTCTGCTATCATCTTGCTTGAATGATTTCTGAGAAGTTGTATGTAATTCTTATCTATGTTCCTCTATAGGTAAGAAGATTTTTTCATCTGGCTTCTTTCAGGATTTTTTTCTTATCTTTGATTTTCTGTAGCTTGAAAATGACGTGCCTCGATGTAGTGTTCTTGGCATAAATTCTGCTTGGTTTTCCTTGAGCTTCCTGGATGTATGGTTTGGTGTCTGACATTAATTTGGGGAAATTCTCAGTCATTATTGCTTCAAATACCTTGTCTGTTCCTTTCTCTTTTTCTTCTCCTTCTGGTATTCTCATTATGTGTATGTTATATCTTTTGTGGTGGTCCCACAGTTCTTGAATATTCTGTTCTATTTTTTTCCAGTCTTTGTTTTCTTTGATTTTCAGCTGAGATAACCTTAATATCAGAGATTTTTTTCCTCAGCCATGTCCAGCTTACTAATAAGCCTATCAAAGACATTCTTCATTTCTGTTATAAAGTTTTTGATTTCCAACATTTGTTTTTGGTACTTTCTTCAGATTTCCATCTCTCTGCTTACAATGCCCATTTGTTCTTGTATGCTGTCTACTTTTATCAGTTAGAGCCCTTAACATATAAATCATAATTGTTTTATATCCCCAGTCTGATAATTCCAACATCCCTCTCATGTCTGGTTCTGATGCTTGCTCTGTCTCTTCAAATTGTGTTTTTTGCCTTTTAGTATGTCTTGTAAATTTTTTTCTTGGTAGACACACATAATGTACTGGCTAAAAGAAACTGTTGTAAATAGGTCTTTAGTAATATGATGGTAAGGTGTCAGGGGAGGGAAAGTGTCCTACAGGTCTCAGTCTTTTAGAGTCCATGCCTCTGGACTGTGAACTTCACAAGTGCTTCTCAGGTTTTTTCTCCCTGTCCCCCTTAGGTAGTATAGGATGGCCAGAGTAGGCTGGAGTTGGGTATTTCCATTCTCACACATGGAAGGCTAGAGTGGACTGGAGTTGAGACCCTTCGCCTAGGTCAGTTAGGCTCTGACAATATCTGGACAGGTTAGAGTCTAGCTAACTAGTTTCCCCTGAGGGTGAGCCTTGATAAGAACAAAATGCCCTGGCATATGTCAAAATGATTCCTTTTCCCCTCCTCCTACTTAACGTATGAGGGGATTTTTCTCTGATAATTGCTCTGAGAACCTGATCAGGCTCCTGGAGCTAAAACTCATAAAGATGTAGGGACCCCCATGATTGGGTTCCCCTGGAGTTTTTAACTATCAGAGTTGTCTGCATTGAGCGTCCAGCATTTGTCAACTACAGTTTGGGTTTTCCTACGTTGGTACTGGTAAAAGCAGCAGTTTCCGCTTGTTTCTACTCTGGTAAGCTGTGACTCCATCTATTCATTTGTTTCCAATATTGGGAGCAGTGGTTTGCCCTGTGTCCTCCATTCTCTTATAGATCAAGAAGAGTTGTTTTTTTCAGTCTGTTTAGCTTTTTATGTACTGTTAAGAGAGAGTGGTGACTTCCAAGCTCCTTGCATCTGCAACAAAATCCAGAAATCTTCTAGATACATTTTCTATCTTCTAGAGTTTGCTCTCCATAGCTGGAGATGTCGTTTATGGGAGAGACTACTGGGAGATTGAAGAGAATGGTTAAGGGCCAAGAAGAAGAGGTGGATGGATTAAAAACAGCTTATCTAATCAAATTGATGTGATGTCTTGGTGTTGTAAATACTGAGGAAGAAGAAATTATACACATTTACAAACAAATGTTTATACCAAAGGGGAAATTAAGTAGTTGCAAAGAATTTTATATCAGAAATCCTGCATTTCAGTGTATGCTGGTTCTTCCACTGTTTAGTTACATAAAATTTTTCAAGATTCTTAATTTTCATGATTTACTTTTCTGTAAATAAGAATAAATATAAGATTTTAAAAGGCCACCCAGCCTGCAACATTGTAAGAAGGCCAAATGAGAAAAATGCGTAAAGAATCTGAGAAAGAATATATATATATATATATATATATATATATATATATATCTATCTATCTATCTGAATCACTTTGCTGTTGACCAGAAACTAACACAACATTGTAAATCCACTATACTTCAATAAAAAAAAAATGTATGAAATGATTTTGTAAACTATAAATGGCATGGGGCTATTACATGACATTTTTAAACAAAGTACTTTATGAAGTACTGCTTAAACACTCAAGCTTAATCTGTAAATACTCACTGGTGATGGTTTGTGTGAAGTGTTTACTGTGACAAGAAGTACAGCTATAAATCGCTCATCTTTTTGGCATTTAATTATCACAATAAAATGATCAATGGTTAAAAGATTAGAGTCTGCCTTTTAGGACTGATTTTTTTGGTGATTGTTGAAATTTATTCTGTTTGTTAGCTTGTCACTGGAGGCTTTTTCAGAACTACCCAGTTTGAAATTGATACCCAAACAAACGTACCTTTAATGTAGTCACGGTTCCATACATTAAGTTATGGAGATGAACTCAGGTTTCCAAAAAATCTTCCTAAACTAAAACATCAATGCTCTGGCTTTCCAACTTTTATAAACTGGGTCAAAATTAAATTTCAAAAGTGAGATGTTTCCTTAAGTGAACCGTTGACAACTCTTTGGAACATTTCAGTATTAAATTTGGCTTCCCTCACAATAAGGCTTCTTCTGTGCAGATTTTTAAAGTCTAGTCACCACACAACCATCCAGATCCAGAATTTTCATTTTTGTTCCAAAGTGTCACTGGAAGGGATTTTGTCCTTGCAAACTGCATAAAATTTACAGTAGAATATATGTAAAAGAAGAATGCTGAAATAGATCTGCTTTGATTCCTTGGTAAAGAGAAGAGAAGGGCAAGAAGCTTCAGCTTCTATTTACCCTGGCATTAACTCAAGATAAGCCTTAAAATTACTTTTTGGTGTACAGTGTGGTTTCTCCATCAAAAGGTTATTTGCTATAAAAGGGCTTTATTCTGTAAGACACTGGGTACATTCACTTTTTAATTAGAGCTGCCAAACTCTAGGCCAGGGTGAGGTTAAAATCATGTCTTTTTATGATGCTCTTTTTCCTGATTATAAAAGTAATAACAAGTGTGACAGAGCCAATTTCTTTCCCAGAGGATTCTAAGGTAACTGCACCATGAAAAAATTAACCATAAACTGATGCCCTGATTTTGCCCTTAAAGAAGTGGAGACTTCTTTAGACACTAACAGTGTGGTACTGAGAGACTATGTTTGGGTTGTGTTGTTATTGTTATTTTTGTTGTAGTTCTTTTTCATATTAATCTGGCACTCAATGAATGAATGAATGAACATATGAACGAATAAGTGAGTGAACTTTTACATGAGACAAACTTTTATTTTCTCATGCCTTGCCAGATGGGCAGGCAACAAAATACAGTGGCAATCAAATACAAATTTTGTGCCACATCAGTGCTGTTTGCTGAGAATTATGGAGCAATATCAGGAACAGTGACTAAGCGTGAGAATTTTCACTACTTAGTCTTAATAATGAAACAGTGACAGTCTATTTGAGATATTAAATCAATGTTTTATTTCCGCTACAGATTCTGATTTTCCATGTGTTTCTACCTACTTAATTCTTTAATTCCTTATTTCACAGAGGTAAGGTTAACAGAGCCTAAAACAAAGTGGTTATTCTTGAATTCTGAGTCTCAAACTTTCCTAATATACTTTCATAGAGAAAGAAAGTTTTGAACATTAGGCTTGATTGAAAGAGAAAAAAAATTTTTTTTAAATCTTTTTTCAGTTTCCAAACTTTCCCATTGCAAAGGCAGAACAAAGCTTGAGAGTCTGAGCTTAGGGTTTCTTATAAAAGCCGTAGAAGAGAAGATGGAACAGTGTAAGAAAAGTCCCTTCAATTCAAAGGGGAAGGATAATCCTTCAGTGTTGGAATAGGGTTGGCAAGATTTGGAGGATATGACATCATGACGCAAAAACAACTTTCCCTTAAGTCAACCCCTCAACTCAACCCTGAAAGAAGAGACGGGATGCTCTGATGAGAGATAATAAAACACAAGGAAGGTGATGGGGAAACTGAAAGCAAAGCCTCTTTTTGTGCCTGTCTTCTTGCTTGGAAAGCTAAGAGGAGACTATACACAGGGCACATTATAACATCACGGTTCAGCCAAAGCAGAGTGTAGCCAGTTCCCCACTGTCTAAGTGACACACAGTGGAGGTTCTTGAGGACTTAGAATGGGGATACCAGAATGATGAGAAGCCTGGTGTACCATGATTTTTAGACACTATTGCAGAACACCCAGTGACATGAAGGCTCCAGGGACATAACCGTGAAGACAGCATGGACTGAGAAAACAGCAAACCAACCACAAGACTTCTCCTCCCCAACCATGAGGATAGGTATTCTTTGCCCTGCATCATATCATATCATCTTGGTAAAGAAAGGGGGAAGAGAAAACCCTTCCAGATGGGAAGAAATTTGAAATGACTAAAAGCTTAGCTAAAAGACACTAACACCAGGAATAAATATTGGCATACCAAGATTAAGGTTTGACTTTGTTTTTCTCTGTTTTCCTCTCCTTAAGCAGTGAGACAGGAAACTTGAAAGCAAGATGAGATCGGATAAAGAAAATAAATCATGCCACATTTTAATATGTCTGAGTTGTAGCATGTAAATCCTGCCCCGCTAAAGTGGCATTACCCAGACATTCCTTCTCACTCCCCAAGCTCTGCTTCCATTCTTTACTCTGGGAATGTAGCAATGTAACATTCCCAGGCTAAGAGTCACATTTGTGGAGGAGCAAGACATTTGTTCATTCTGAGTAAAATTTCCTGGCTGTGAGCAAGTACAACTTTGCTGTCTCACAAAAAGGAGAATAAAGACCAATCACGCGAAATCATTTCTGTATCATTGGTTACAAGCTTAAATACAATTTTATAAAAATGTAAAGATATACTCAAAACCATAATCAAAACAAACTAATGAAAATGGTTTGAAATAGTTTGAAAAATATATCAAAGTGAATGTTACTTTTGGAAAATAAAGATGAGCTAAATTAATGTACATTATGCAAAGCTTTCTAAAATTGATTATGTTACACACTCACACTAATACTTGACAGAGTTGCAGTACTCTTAGTTATTTTTATGATGGCATAAAGCTAATTATTTTAAGACAATTATATCCAGAGCAAAGTATACTGCTAAGATATCATAAAAAATGTTTTAGACTTCCTATTTTGCCTATTTTTCCTTATAAATACCCTGACAGAATGAAGGCAAAGTAAACATTTCAGCATTGGATAAATGTAATTTCTTGGAGAATTAAAGAAATAAACCTTTTTTTAAATTTGTAGAGCAGTTTTACAGGTATTTTTTTTCCTAAATATTCTGAGTCTCATGACATAGGTGGATTGTGTATTTAATCAACAGCAGTTTATTAATTAATTTACTTATTTTTGCTGTGTTGGGTCTTCGTTTCTGTGCGTGGGCTTTCTCTAGTTGTGGCGAGCGGGGGCCACTCTTCATCGCAGTGCGCGGGCCTCTCACTATCGCAGCCTCTCTTCTTGCGGAGCACAGGCTCCAGACGCGCAGGCTCAGTAGTTGTGGCTCACGGGCCTAGGTGCTCCGCGGCATGTGGGATCTTCCCAGACCAGGGCTCGAACCCGTGTCCCCTGCATTAGTAGGCAGATTCTCAACCACTGCACCACCAGGGAAGCCCTACAGATAGTTTTGATGTCCTTTCCCCAATCCTGCATTTGAATTATCTGGATAATCCACTTAGACTTTTCTTTGCAGTGAAAATAAAGCCCAAAAGGTAGAGAGATGCAAATCTTCTATGTATCAAATTCTTAACCTGAAAAATTAAGAGTTTATACTAGAAGAGAGTTAAATATTTAAAGTTCTGTGATTGGAGGAGTCTTTAAAATTCACCATGTTAGCCTTCATTACTTATACTAAAATCAGAAGAAACAGTTACTCTCACACACATGTCATTGCATTCATATCCATTATATCATCACACTTCAGTTATTTCAAAACTCCATAAAAATTATGTAAAAAATTGCTTAAAACTTTAGTTTTGTAGGAGAAAGAAAAACAAAAAAACTAATCTTCAAAATCAAGAAAGGGTCCATATAGCCATCTGGTGGCTACTTAGGGAAATACATCTGAATCTTCCCATCACTATTATTTGTAAATTGGTATATTAAATAATATAAATTATTTTTATACAATAAGTTAATATTTGTCTAATTCTAAAAAACATCTAGAAAATTTTTAATTCCCTATTAATTTATACTTGCTTTTGTATTTTTTCTTTAAAGCATAAAGCTTTTGCCATTCTGTTACTAGTAAATATATCATTGCCTTTTGCTATTTATTGTAAATTATGTCATTGTTAATTTTCAAGGTAATAGCTGTTGTTAAATATTAGCCCCACATAGACTAAACACTTAACGTTGGATAATTATTGGCGATCTTGTTATAAATACCTATATATACTACTCATTTATATATAGAACCTTTCAACCAATATTACATATATTATGATATTAAATACCAGGCTTCATAATAATATGAAAAGCATAGACCAGGTTTTATAAATAGCATGAAAAAAGAATCTGAGTAATAATGCATAAGCATATGCTAACATTGTTGAACTTCACTAAAGTATTTTAAAAAATCAGAGAAAGATCATATGTATTTCTAACAAAAGGTAATTGCAGAAAAAAATCTGCCTATGTATTACTTTCATATGCATATCATTTACATAATTTTGTAAATATTCTGAATACATATTTTAGAAAAAGAGACTTTCTTTTCAATCTATCTGTTCCTAAGCAGTGAAATAAAAACAGTCTTACAATTTAACATGACCTTGATGAAATGAAGAAAATATTACAGATATTCTTAGTGAGGTTTTGTAGGCAGAGACAAAATAAATGTATACATTTACCAGATAGACATTTTGCTATATGTCTATATAAAAAAAGAAAAGAAAGAAAATAAATTAAAAACTATGAAAAATAATACATGTGGTATTCTTTTCCCAAAAGGCAACCATATTCTCAATATATTAAAATGTAAGAGTTGTTCAAAAAGCAAGTATATGAGTGCATTTGCATAACACAATAATTTTATTGGTAACAGAGTGTTTTGCTAGACTTTTATGGCATCATAGTTTATGAGATTTAACGTAATGTTCACTTAAAAATGGAGGCTCATCTATACATATTACCGAGGTGAAAACCCTGCTCAGAATTGATTTTCAAACGTGTGATATTCTTATCCTGTATGATTTCATTGCCAATTTTATGAATAAAGGCATACCTCATTTTATTGTGCTTTGCTTTGTTAAGTTTTTTACAAATTGAAGGTTTATGGCAACGCTCCATCAAGCAAGTCTTTTGACGCCATTTTTCCAACAGCATTTCTCACTTCATGTCTCTGTGTCACATTGTGGTAATTCTTGCAATATTTCAGATATTTTCATTATTATTATATTTGTGATGATGATCTGTGATTAGTGATCTTTGATGTTGCTATTATAATAGTTTTGCCATTTTTTAACAATAAAGTATTTTTTAATTAAGATTTTTTTTTAGACATAATGCTCTTGCACACTTAATAGACTACAGTATAGTATAAACATAACTTTCATATGCACTGGGAAACCAAAAGTTTTGTGTGACTTACTTTATTGTGATATTCACTTTATTGCAATGGTCTGGAACCCAACCCACAATATCTCTGAGGTAAGCCTGTAGTTAATTTTTCAGTAGATAAAGCTTTTAGGAAGCAATATACAAAGTTTTAGTCAGGAAAAGATGCAAGTTTAAAAGACAATCAATCTGAAACCCAAGGAGAACATTAAAACAATCAACAACAGTTACTTTTCAACTCCAGTATTTCAGTCTAGTAATATTAATGTGAATAATAAATTCTCATTAAAACTCTCAACTTTTAAAATCATTCTTGTGGGAGTAACACATAACTAAGATGATCAAGACTAATTTCCTCAACTCCTGACTTCTAAGTACAATTTTGTTCTCCTCAAGCCAAGAAAAAACATGGAAACAGGAATGTTTTTAAACTTTATTTTTTTACAGAAGTTTTAGGGTCACAGAAAAATTGAAAGGACGGTATTGTGATTTTTTTATAGACGCTCTGCCTCCACACACGCACAGCCTCCCCCTTTATCAACACCCTCCACCAAAGTGGTACATCTGGTGATGAGCCTACATTAACACACCATAATTATCCAAAGTCCATAGTTTACATTAGGGTTCACTTTTGGTGTTACACATTCTGTGGTTCCAACAGATGTATAATGCCATGTATCTATTATTATAATATCATAATGAGTACTTTCATTGCCTTAAAAATTCTCTGTTCTCCACCTTTTCATCTCCCGCCTCCCACCCTCAACCACTGGCAACCATTGATCTTTTGATTGTCTCCACAGTTTTGTCTTTTCCGGAATGTCATAAAGTATGTAGCCTTTTCAGATTGGCTTCTTTCAGGTAGTAATATGCATTTAAGGTTCCTCCGTGTCTTTCATGACTTGATAGTTCATTGCTTTTACGAGTGAAGTAAGTCAGACAGAGAAAGACACATATGGTATCGCTTATATGTGGAATCTAAGAAAAGGGTACAAATGAACTTACATACAAAACAGAAATAGAGTTACAGATGTAGAAAACAAACTTAAGGTTACCGGGCGGTAAGGCAGGGGAGGGATAAACTGGGAGATTGGTATTGACACGTTCACACTACTATATATAAAATAGATAACTAATAAGGACCTACTGTGTAGCACAGGGAACTCCACTCAATACTCCATAATAACCTAAATGGAAAAAGAATCTAAAAAAGAGTGCGTGTATATATATGTATAACTGATTCACTTTGTTGTACACCTGAAACTAGCACAACATTGTAAATCGACTATACTTTAATAAAAGTTTTTTTTAAAAGAGCTGAATAATATTCCATTGTCTGGATGTATCACAGTTTATTAATTCACCTACTGAAAGGCATTTTGTTTGCTTTCAAGTTAAGTAATCATGAAAAAAGCTGCTGTAAACACCTGTGTGCAGGTTTTTGTGTGGACATAAGTTTTCAGTTCCTTCAGGTTAATACTAAGGAGTGTGATTGATGGATCATAAGTAAGGTTTTGGTTAATTTGGTGAAAAACTGCCAAACTGTCTTCCAAAGTAGCTATGTCATTTTGCATTCCCACCAACAATGAATAAGAGCTCCTGTTGCTCCACACGTTTTGTTCATTCTAATGAGTAGATAGGGATATTAGATTGTTGTTTTAATTTTTATTTCCCTGATAACATATGATGTGGAGCAACAGGGTTTCTATTGTGTTCCATTGATCTTTACGTCAATTCTTTCACCAATACCACACCGTCTTGTTACTGTAGCTTTATAATAAATCTTGAAGTTGGGTAGTGTCACTCTTCCAACTTTGGTCTTCTCCTTCAGTATTGTGTTGGTTATTCTCCCTCCCCATATAAACTTTAGACTTAGTTTGTTGATATCCACAAAATAATTATTTTGATTCGGATTTCACTGAATCTATAGATCAAGTTGGGAGGAACTGACATCTTAGCAATATTGAATCTTTCTATCCATGAACATGTAATATCTCTCCATTTATTTAGTTCTATCATACTTTTGTACTTTTTCTCATATATGTCTTGTATATATTTTGTTAGATTTATTCCAAGGTATTTCATTCTTTAGGTGCTAATGTAAATGATAGTGTGTTTTTATTTCAAATTCCACTTGTTCATTACTGAAATATATGAACGTGATTGACTTTTGTATATAAACCTTGTTACCTGCAACTTTGCTATACTTGTTTATCCGTTCCAGGAGTTTTTTTGGTTAATTCTTTTTGATTTTCTGCATTGATGACTATGTCACCTGTAAATGAAAAGTTTTATGTCTTCCTTCCCAATCTTTACACCTTTTGTTTCCTTTCTTGTCTTACTGCATTAACTAGGACTTACAGTACAATGTTGAAAAGGAGTGGTGTGAGAGGACATCCTTGCCTTGTTCCTGATCTTAGCAGGAAAATTCCATTTTCTTAGCATGAGGTATAATGTTATCTGTAGGAATATTTACAATATTTTTGTATATATACTTTATCAAGTTGAGGAAGTTCCCCTCTATTCCTAGTTTCCTGAGAGTATTTATTGTGACTGGTTATTGGATTTTATCAAATGCTTTTTCTGCATCTATCAATATGGTCAAGGGATATTTCTTCTTTATCCTATTGACGTGATGGATTACATTAATTGATTTTCTAATATTGGACCAACCTTGCATGCCTGGGATAAATCTTACTTGGTAATGGTGTATAATTATTTTATACATTGATGGATTCAATTTGATAACATTTTGTTGAAGATTTTTGTATATATAGTCATGAGAGACATTGATTTATAGTTTTCTTTTCTTGTAATATCTTTGTCTGGTTTTGGTATTAAGGTAATGCTTGCCTCAAAGAATGAACTAGGAAGTATTCCTTCTGCTTCTATCCTCTAAAAGAGATTTTAGAGCATCGGTATAATTTCTTCCTTAACTGTTTGAACACATCTGGGCTTGATGCTTTCTGTTTTGGAAGTTAATTATTGATTCAATTTCTTTGATAGACATAGGCCTGCTAAAACATCTATTTCCTGTTGTGTGAGTTTCGTGCATCTTCAACTCTACTGTAAGGCTGGACTTTGAAATCCTAAAGTAGTTGCTCCAATATGTAGTAATTGAAGAATTCCCTTTGCTACATACCCTTTCCAAAATATGTTATAATCAGAGTTTTCAATTTGTGGCTATATGCAGGTAATAAAATAACATAACACTGTGCGTTAAAGTTTACATTTCCTTGATGACAAATAGGGTTGATCATCTTTTTACTTGCTTTTTGGCCATTTACATTTCCCCTTTTATATAGTGCCTCTTTAACTCATTGACTTATATAGATTATCTATATATTCTGGATACTGGAGGTTTGTATATTATGTTGCAAACATCTTTTATCATAGTGTGCTTGTTTGCTTGAATTATCTTCACAATGTCTCTTGATAAACATAATTCATTTTTTATAGAGGTATAATACATACACAGTGAAATGCTCAGATTTTCTCTTCCATTCTCCCAAAATATTTGTGTAAGTAGATATTATTTCTCCCTTTAGTTTTGGTACACATCTCGAGTAAAAGCACTGTGGCATGGAATTGTCATTGTGGGGAAGAATTTTGGTTATGGATTCAACTTCTTTAATAGATATAGAACTATTCAGATTTTTCTGTTTCTTCTTGTATCAATGTTTGTCTAATTTATGTAAGCTGTCATTTTTACTGGACATATGTGTTCATAATGCTCCCTTAACATTCTTTTAATATCCAAGGAAACTATATTCCCTCTCACACTCCTGATAATGGTAATTTGTGGCTTCTCTCTTTTTTTTTTCTTGATTAGGAGTTAAACAATTTTACTAATCCTTGCCAAGAACCAATTTTTGGTTTTAAAGAGTTTCTTTACTTTTGTCTTTCATTTAATTGACTTATGCTCTTACATTTATTATTTCTCTCCTTGTACTTATTTTGTGTTTGATTTGTCTGTTGTTTTCTCATTTCCAGAAAGTTTTAAAACATTTTTAATGTAATCTTTTAAACCCACATGGTTATTGATACCATATATTTTACTTCTTATCTTATAAAACCCAAAATATATTATTAGTCTTTTTGCTTTAAATAGTTAATTGTCTTGTAAAGAAATATTTAAAAAGTCATCTTTTAATTACTTATTGCATTCTTTATTGCTTTTTAATTAAAAAAATCAATCTAGTATCATTTTCCTGCAGTCCAAGAACTTTTTTAGCACTTTTTTTTTTTTTTTTTTTTTTTTTTTTTTTTTTGCAGTACGCGGGCCTCTCACTGTTGTGGCCTCTCCCGTCGCGGAGCACAGGCTCCGGACGCACAGACTCAGCAGCCATGGCTCAAGGGCCCAGCCGCTCCGCGGCATGTGGGATCTTCCCAGACCGGGGCACGAACCCGTGTCCCCTGGCATCGGCAGGCAGACTCTCAACCACTGCGCCACCAGGGAAGCCCTAGCACTTTTTTATTGCAGGTGTACTGATAACTAATTCTCTGATGAGATGATATTTTAAAATGTCTCTATTTCAACTTCATTTTTCAATATTTGTTGAATATTAAATTCCAGACTGATAGTTCTTTCCCTTTCAAAACTTTAAAGAAGCCATGTAATTGTCTTTTGGCTGCATCATTTTTGAGGAGAAAATTATTATTGTTTTCTTGTATGCAATGTGTCTTTTCCCTTTCTCTATGTGTTTTTAATATTTTAAAACTATTTTTATTGGGTCTTTAGTAACTTGACAATGATATGGTTTGGTGTGATTTTCTTTGTATTTATCCTGTTGTGATTCTTTGAGATTCTTGGATCTGTATATTAATATTTTCCATTAAAATTGTAAAATAGCTCACAAATTATTTATTTATTTTTATCTCATTTTCTCTCTTCTCTCTTTCTGGAATTTCTATTAAACATATTAGGCCACTTGGTAAAACCTCATAGGTCACTGACGCTCTGCTCATTTTTTCAATGTTTTTTTCTTAGCTACAATTTGGATAATTTCTGTTGTCCTATTTCAATTTCATTTGTCATTTAGTAGTGTTAATCTCTTATTAAACCCATTGAATGAATTTTTATTTTAGAATATATATATTCTAAATATAAGCATTTTCAAATTTCTATTTGTTGCTCTCTTACTGTTTTCACTTCTCTCTTGGAATACCTCATTTTTTCATCCACTGTATCCATCTTTTCCTCTAAATTTCTTAACATATTTAAAGTAGTTGGTTTAATACCTTATCTGCTAATTCTAATAATTAGATCATCAATGAGTGCTATTGCAGTGCCTTTTTTTTCTTGTTTATGAGTCACACTTTCCTGCTTCTTTACTGCTTTATTACTTTTAATTATATACTAGACATTTTGTATAGAAGAACAATGGAGATTCAGACATAATTTTCTTTTATTTAGTTTTGTTTATTTCTTAGAAAGTTCAAGGCTTTTTCTCTGCCTGGCACTTATGGTGAAAGGCTAATTATTTAGATATCTTCTAAATCTGAGTTGAACTAGGATTGGGTTGTAGCTTTAAATTCAATTGAATTTGTCCATGATCAGAAGAACCTCCAACCCTCCAAGTTGCTACCATTTGATCACATCAGTATTTGAAGTGAAGATAGGTTAAATTGCAGTTTCAGATAATTTTGAACCAAAGCTTGGTATACACATGTGACGACCCATGATTAAATATGGTCCTCTCTGATATCTTTCCACTTTTCTCCAAAGCTACTTTTTTTTTTTTTTTGGTGAGGGGTAAAACTTAAGTTACCTTTACCTTTCAGAAGAGAAGGGAGAATTGTCAGGTAGAGCAATTTGTTTTGTGTTCGGGGTTCTTTTAGATTCTATTTCATCTCTCCAGCCTACCCTCTTATCTAAGACCTAGATGATTCCTCCTATTCCTTTTCTCTTTCTATGTGGGCCTTTTCTCTGTGCACCCCTATCTGGACTAGATGCCAACTCTCAGCAATGGAAGCTGACACCATGGTTCTCTGCTCACATATAGAGGGCTTCTTCTGTCTGGAATTCAATTCATTTAGCCTTTCTTGTATCCATGGTTCTTTGCTTGTTGTGTAGAAGATTATGATTTTTATTTTGTCTGAGTTTACCTTGCTGTTGCCATGGAAGCAACGGTTTCTCATACAGCTCTACAGTAAAAATTTAGAGAATTCCATTTATCAAAAGTTTAAAAATGATAAATAATGCTCATCTCAATGGATAATTCCAAGTGTATGTGTCTATTTTTCTATTGTTGCACAAATACTTCACTCTTTCAATTACTGCAACTTTAGGATAAGTATTAATAATTGTTAGGGCAAGATTTTCCCTCGTTTTTCTTCTTCAAGAGTTTCATGGTTTTTCTTGGCTTCTTGGCTCTTTATCAGAACACTTCAATTTGGTTGATATCTGTTGTATGTTAAAAGAAATTGAAATAACCACATTAATGTATGCCATAGTACAATGACTAATAACCTTCTAAAAGCCTTAATTTTTTTTTTTTTTTTTTTGCGGTACGCGGGCCTCTCACTGTTGTGGCCTCTCCCGTTGCGGAGCACAGGCTCCGGACGCGCAGGCTCAGCGGCCATGGCTCACGGGCCCAGCCGCTCCGCGGCATGTGGGATCTTCCCGGACCGGGGCACGAACCCGTGTCCCCTGCATCGGCAGGCGGACTCTCAACCACTGCCCCACCAGGGAAGCCTCTTAATATTTTTAAAAAGACTTATTATCCCAAATTAAACTCAGATAAATGAATTTTCAGATTATTTGACAAAAGTAACTAACACTTCTCAAAGATTATGTGTACAGTTGAAATCTGTATATATATTTCAGATTGTCTTTCTTCCTCCACATCTCTGCTTAGGCATTTACAGAAGCAAAGAGAATATTCTTTTGTCCCTCTTTACCAATAAAATCGTATCTCTTATTCAAAATCCTGATCAAGATTTATTACTCCATGATTCCTTTTTTTTTATGATTCTGTACCACACATAACCCCCATTTCTATGAACTTTTATTGAATTTAATTCAATAATTTTTTTATGTATGTTATCTTGTTCTATAACTCTTTCACACATCTTGAATCCTGAATTATGAAACTTTCAGTTGCCAGTGGCCCAGCCACTCCGCGGCATGTGGGATCTTCCCGGACCGGGGCACGAACCCGTGTCCCCTGCATCGGCAGGCATACTCTCAACCACTGCGCCACCAGGGAAGCCCAGTTTCCCCAAATCTTATGCATAATTCCTGGCATAGCTTAACGCCCCTCCCTTTCAATCTTGGTCATCTGTAGAATTCCAGTCTTTATCAACCTCTCCTTTCACTGATCCTACACTGCTTACTTGTTTTTGTACTAACACTAAGTAGAAATTTGATCATTTATTTGAAATAGAATATTGGGATGCAATGTTGATTTTCTTAAATCTTTTCTTATAAATATGTCTTAACTGTCTGTTAGGTTCTAGATTTTTCTACCGAAAGTGGCATGCCTTCTGCTTCTCTTTCAATCTATATAATACTGATCATAGTTCTGAAAACACAGTCTTCCAGCTAATGTTTGTGGAAAGAAATCAGAATGGAATGTTAAGAACTTCCAGCAGGATATATCTTGTTACTGCTTTGAAGGTATTTTAAGGAAAAATGCATAATGTCTGCTAAATATACATTCTTATTTACTGTTACAGATGCCAGGTCTTTACGTTCTTCCTTGAGGTCTGAAAAAGAAGAGGATTAATGTCAGAGCCCTGACTCCTCAATAGATGGTGAATTTATGCCACAAGGGGGTGTATAATCAGGGGAGAGGAAAGGATGGGAACCCTGCTAGCTTCCATAAATGTATCTTCAAGATAACAAGGGGACCAGATAATTCTCTTCCTATGCATTCCTATGCATTCAGGCTGGAACAGCAATTTAAACCTCTTGGATTTTATCTTAAATTCTCTGGAGAAAATGACAGGATATAAATAATTGAAAATAAAAGGATTCTTTCAAAATACAATGAAAGTCTACTTTTCCAGTCTTTCCTGAAATAGAACAAATAATCTATATATTTCCCTGAGAAAGCATCTGTGTTATGGTCCTCTTCTCAATTAAATTTAGGCTCAGGGTCCATGAAAGTCATGGGGTGAGGGGGGCTGGCCCCAGTTATTAGGGCAGCAGTACATAGTGGAGAAGGAACCCCGATACCAGCCCTATGTTGAGAGGTTTTAGCTGGTCTGCCCATACTAAGGTGAAGATGGGAGCTTGTGTTTTCTTTTTCACAAGAGTTTTACCCTACTTTTGTGGCCTTGCTAATACACTGGATAAATTTCTAACATTGTGCAACTAAATTGAGCAAGTCCATTTCTCACTAACTACCATGTGTCTCTTTCTTCTACATCTTATGATATTTTCAAATTCAGGTCACCTAACTTTTCTGTCTATAAAACACTTCTGAAAAAATCAAATAAACCAAGTAAGAAAAATATAATATCTCTGATTCCAAATATAGAGTACCAAGAACTCAAAGCGCATCAGCAATGATAAGAGAGCAAACTTGGCCTTAACTGAAATTCCAGCACAGAAAATGTTTACTAAAAATAGAGACATGTAGGTATTTAGTGCAGTATTTTATTGCAGATTGTAATGCAGTAAAGTTTAGCCTGATTCTGACTTAGAAGTATGATTCTTCTTGAGGCTCAAGCATGGCCTCTTTAACTGGCTGATTCCCCTTTGCACTGTTTTGACCACAAAGTACTTTGGGTGGGACATAGTGATTGGACATATCTGATTGTTATCAGGATTATGTCAAAACCCCAAACTCCTCAGGGCCAGTAGGGAGTAGAGACAGAAGTAAAGGTCTAATGTGCCTGTGACATGGGCCTGTGACAACCTCACAGAGTGGCACAGAATGAGAGCCAAATGGACCCTGTGCCCCAGAGAGTAGTGTGGGAGTAGCTGAGGGGGTGAATTAGAGCAGGCCTGGGGTCAGAATCAAGGAACAATGGACCTGGTCCATTGTTGGACCTGGTCCAACAATGGTCCTGGGTGGACCAAGGACCAAGACTCTTCTAGCACCATGGACATCTCGGGAGAAGCCAACAGGGACAGATGGGGACCACAGACCCTTTACTGCTCAGTGTTTGGCGTTAAGGAAGCCACTGAGAATTTTGATGAGTTAAAGGTAGAGGAGTAGAGAGGGATCCTGAACTAACTAAGATTACTTGGAATTGACCGAGGTTAACTTTTTGTCACAGAGATTGGCAACTCAAAATAGATACTCAGTTTAGTATCAAAATATAAACATCCATTTCTGGTACAACTGGTTTTGTGGACTCAGGGTCATATTTGATACATTTGGAAAGCACATTTATTTCAAGATAACAGATAATCATGGCAGTTACTCGAGGTTTTAAACTTCTCTAAATTTGGAAAGTTTCTATTACTCTGGAAAATGACTTAGGAACACAGGGAGTTGAGGAAAAGCAGATGTAAGGTGTTCCCGAGCAAAGGCCTAAGCCCTCAGATTGTGAAAGCAGACATGCCCAGGCCTGTATGGACTGTTGGCAAGAGGGCACAATATCAGGGTTAGAAACGCTTGCTGGGAGGAAATAGGTATTGATGAAGAGGTGTGCCTAGCTTGTTTTTATAACAAAATCCCTAAGTTTTGAAGGAGACAAAGGACAAAGCCTCCTCAGAAATTTATCCTAAAGAAAACAGTCACACAACTTGGTCAAAGGACAGGCCCAGGGAAATTTTGAGTGTAACGTTTACGTGACACGTAGACAGGCAAAAGTGGCTGGGGAGAGTTCATTCCTTCTGGTCTTAGTGATGGTGGGAGGCTGTTTGACACCTGTTCTCCCTGATGGCCACTTCGTGTTACAGCCAGTTGTTTTATAAGACACTAGCCATTGGGGCCAGTGGGCAACAAGGGGATTTATAAGTTATCCCTATATAAAATGTGCAATAAAACACACAAATCATGTCATAAAATATACTGCTTTATTTGGTAATAAGCATTTTTGGCAACAAAAAAGTTAAAAAAATCATTTTTGTAAAAATTTAGTACTGACATTTTTTTCTCAAGAGATTTGACAATGAATATGTAACTGGTTTAAAATATGTGCTGACCCTACAATCTACTATGGGGCTATAATGATATCACTGGCCACATAAAAAACAAAAATAGATCTGATGATGAGGCATCAACAACTATTTCAAAAAAGCATCAGTGAATTTTATTTTATTTATTTATTTTTGGCTGCATTGGGTCTTCATTGCTGTGCACAGGCTTTCTCTAGTTGCGGTGAGCAGGGGGCTACTCTTCGATGTGGTGTGCGGGCTCCTTATTGCGGTGGCTTCTCTTGTTGCAGAGCACGGGCTCTAGGCACACGGGCTTCAGTAGTTGTGGCACTTGGGCTCAGTAGTTGTGGCTTGCGGGCTCAGTAGTTGGGGCACACGGGCTTAGTTTCTCTGCGGCATGTGGGATCTTCCCAGACCAGGGCTCAAACCCGTGCCCCCTGCATTGGCAGGTGGGCTCCTAACCACTGCGCAACCAGGGAAGTCTCATCGGTGAATTTTAAAACACTGTGCTTACAAAGATTGAACAAGTGTGGCTGCAGAAGTTCCGTTTACCTATCACATTGTGACGCATGACTTTTCACATAGATCAAAATAACTGTCCTTCTGAATTAATTTCACTCATTTCCATTCCATAATTTCTTGTAGAATTAAGACACAATTGCTGTTAATATATTGGATCCATTAGCAAAAGAAGACATTGCTAGAGTTAAATGATGCCAGTTTTACATCAGAGCTAAAAGGAATAATCATATAAGCTAATTTTAATAATGCATTAATTTCTTCAAACAATTTGTGGAATCAACGTTAAGCCTTATTTTAATTTTTTCTGAAGTGAAACATTTGATGTTATTGTAAATGCTACTGTGAATTCAAGTAAGATCAAAGTTGAAGATCATTTTTTATATTGATAATTAAAAATACTATATTTTCATGAGATTAATTTCATCATGATTTAACAATATAATTCCTAAATTAGAAACCTACGGGCCAGAAATATATTTGGAGTTAATTGTGGTACAAACATAATTCATCACTGCATCCATGTTAATTTTCTATTCGTGCTGTAACAAATTATCATAAACACTGGCTTGAAACAACACAGATTTTTTTTCTTATAGTTCAATAGGTCAGAAGTCTAACACAGGTCTCACTTGGCTAAAATCAAGATGCAGCAGGGCTGCATTCCCTTCTGGAGACTGTAGGGAAGAATCCATTTTCTTGCCTTCTCCAGATTCTAGAGGCTGCTTACATTCTTGGCATGTGTCCCTCTTCCTCCATCAGCAATGTAGCATCTCTTTGACCTTGCTTCTGTCACCACATTTCTTTCTCTGACCACAACTGGAAAAGGTTATCCACTTTTAGAACCTCCGAGATTCGGTGGTGTCACTCGGATAGTTATCCACGATAATCTCTCCATCCTGAAGTCCTTGACTTAACCAAATCTAGAAAGTCCTTTTGCCATGCAAAATAACATACTCACAGGTTCCAGGTTAGGACATGCAACTCTTTGGGGGCCACTCTTCTGCCTACCGCAGCATCCAAATATACCATTATATCCTACCAATCCAGATATAAGCTTCCATAACGACTTTGATGTTTAACAATCTCACGTTTACAAATTTACAAGCAATAATGTTATAAAAGAAAATTATAAGGACCACGAGAATGGACAGCAGTAAAGACTTCCTTGAAGAAGTTTGAGCTGATAACCAAAGAAAGGGTAGAAGATAAATACGTGAAGCTGGTTGAGCATGTAGTCTGTAGAGCAAGATGCTGTGAAGAAACTAAAAGGCCAATGTAAAGGATGTGCAATGAGCGAGAGGAAGAGTGGTATAATCTAATACCAACAGAAGAAGCAGGGACCCAATCAGACAGGCTTTTTATATTGTTCAGGTTTTGTTTTTTGTTTTTTTTTTTATCTTAAGTGCAGTGAAAAGTCATTTAAAAGTATCAGCAGGAGAAGAGTTGTAATCAAATTTGGGGTTTTGTAAGATGACTCTGGGTTTGCCGTGGAAAATGGATAGGAAGGGACAAAGGTGGATACCAGTTACTATAAAAGTGGATACAAGGTGCTCTGGACTCGTGATCTACTCAGATCTCAAGGTCATCTTGATAAATCTTAGGTCTTCTCACACAAATCTGTTTTTTTGCAGGGGCCCCCATGTGAGTAAATAGCCATCTGGTTCCATAAGCCAAAACCTGGGAATCATTCATGATCTTCCCTCGTTCCACTTCCCAATATCCAAGTCCCATCAGTTTTGCCTCCCAAATAGTTCTTGAATCTGTACCCATCTTTCCATCTCCACCGCCAGCACCCTAATAAAGACTACCCTTACTTCTTGCCCCAAATCTTGCAATAGCCTTTTAATTGATCCCCTCACATAGGTTCTTTTTTTTTTTTTTTTTTTTTTTTGCGGTACGCGGGCCTCTCCCATTGCGGAGCACTGGCTCCAGACGCGCAGAATCAGCGACCATGGCTCACGGGCCCAGCCGCTCCGCGTCATGTGGGATCCTCCCGGACCGGAGCACGAACCCGTGTCCCCTGCATCATCAGACAGACTCTCAACCACTGCACCACCAGGGAAGCCCCTCACATAGGTTCTTGTCCTACTATCTATGCTGTGTAACCAGTGTAATTGTTCAAATGCACAAGTTTTATTAAAATCCTTACACTGTACCTTGCATTTCCCACCTCCCCCCTCACCTTCACATACACGTGCACACATACACAACATGCACATTTAGAACTCATGGGTATGCTAGGCTCTCTCTCATAACAGGGCCTTTTCACATGCCAGTTTCTTAGTTTCTTTGCCTACTATGTTCTTCCCTGTGCCTAGATCATTCTAATTCTTGTTCATGTCACAGATAAAAAAGCATTTTCTCATGGAAGCATTTCCTAATACCTCAGCATTCTTATATGCTGTCATTGAACACCTGGACCCAAATCCAGGTGAATCTGATTCCCAAGCCCATGCTTTTAATCAGTAGGATACCCACCACCCTCCAGCTTAAGTTTCCTTCTCATGGTTCAAGGAAGGCTACGCTATTGGTTCTCATGGTTCAAGGAAGGCTACGCTATTGAATATATACTAATCTGTTCTCAATTTAATGTTCAGCAAGAACAAGAACCTTAAGATCAAAAATCTGGCCAATGTTTAATATAAAAATGAATTTTCTGTAAAAGTGATTTAACGTTTAATAGTTTTAAACTATTTTTAAAATACACAAGTCCACATTTAACAAATGAGAATCAGTGATAAGGATTTCCAAAGATGGGCTTTAAGAACATATGTACCAAGTGTATTTCTTAGCATGAGTCCTGTCTGGAAGCGGGGCAAATGAACCCAGGACTCTAGGAGGCTCTCGCAGCCATTACCCTTCATGGAAAAAATCATGAACACAATAGGTAACTTAGCAAGTAAAAGAATAAGTAAGAAACTTTCTGTTCTTAGAGAAAAGAGGTGAGATGTACTAATGAGGCTGCTTAGAGAGGTTTGCATTTTCACTATTTGTGCCATGTGATAAAGGGATCCAGTCTCCAAGGCTGTCACTCCATCACCCTTCACAACACTAAACTCACTTATTTTTTTTTTTTTTCACTTTAACAGCTAAGGATGTTATCACTTTTGCTGAGGTCACTGAGAGGGTAATACTACTCTTGTTGAGGCTAATGAAAAGATACAGTGGTGACATGAGTTAATTGCATAGTTACCACACAATTACCAATTTATGCTCTACTGATGTTAACAGAGAATGGAAGAGAGCTAGCATTATGTGTACTGAATGCTGGCTGATTATAAGAACAGTACTTGGTAGTATGTGACATTTTCATGAGCAGTTTTACTCACATAAACAAAGAAGATTAAGAAAACATATGCTTTCCCATATCTGTTGGTCTAGTGCTGCTTAAAAATGGACCTAATAACAATGCTCTTTCTTTAAGTCCTCCCCCCTTAATCATTCAGCTTTCAAATACCTGGTTGCTAGATTGAAAAAAAATAATAATGCTCAGCTACAAAAATAGTTGTTTTACTCCTGAACACAAGCTTCAAGTTGACTTTGTTTTTCTGTAAATGAATCACTATATGATAAATAAGAAGTACAGAAGGAAGAAATGGCTACATGGACTCAGTTCCTATAACAGAAAAAAAAATCATTATTAAAATTTTTTTATCAATTTTTATTGGAGTATAGTAGTTGCTTTACAATGTTGTGTTAGTTTCTACTGTACAGCAAAGTGAATCAGTTATACGCATACATATATCCCCTCTTTTTACGATTTCCTTCCCATTTAGGTCACCACAGATCACTGAGTAGAGTTCCCTGTGCTCTACAGTAGGTTCTCATTAATTATCTCTTTTATACATAGTAGTGTATATATGTCAATCCTAATCTCCTAATTCATCCCATCCCCCCTTCCCTCCATGGCATCCATAAGTTTGTTCTCTACATCTGTGTCTCTATTTGTGCTTTGCAAATAAGTTCATCTGCACTATTTGTCTAGAATCCACATATAAGCAATATTATACCATATTTGTTTTTCTCTCTCTGATTTACTTCACTCTGTATGACAATCTCTAGGTCTACCCATCTCTGTAAATGGCAGTATTTCATCCTTTTTATGGCTGAGGAATATTCCATTGTATGTAGGTACCACATCTTTATCCATTCGTCTGTCGATGGGCATTTACATTGCTTCCATGTGCTGGCTATTGTAAATAGTGCTGCAATGAACATTGGGATGCATGTATCTTTTTGAATTATGGTTTCCTCTGGGTTTATGCCCAGGAGTGGGATTGCTGTGTCATATGGTAGTTCTATTTTTAGTTTTTCGAGGAACCTTCATACTGTTCCTCCATAGTGGCTGTACCAATTTACATTCCCACCAATAGTGTAGGAGGGTTCCCTTTTCTCCACACCCTCTCCAGCATTTACTGTTTGTAGACTTTTTGATTATGGCCATTCTGACCAGCGTGAGTTTGTTAGATGAAAGTAAACCTCTTTTTCTAATATTTGGTTAGTTCTTTACTTCCACTTAATTTTCAGGATCTTCGTATGTGTTTTATGTTAACATTCTCACAAATCCCCAGAAAAACAAAAGTACCTGTTTTTTTATACTTTTTGAATCAACTGCTTTGAGGTATAGTTGACATACGATAGCATTAATTTACTTGAACAAAAATGCACCAATTTTAAAACAAGGTTTATTTGGTAACTCTCTGAAGGGTGGCTTCAGTTAAAGCTAGGAATGATTGTTTCTATAAAACCATCCACAGTATCTCTAAACTCACCTCTTGTGAAATTTTACTCTGAACACCAGGCAGGACCCATAGTGTTGGCATCTGCATGGTTGATGGGTAAGCTTACCCATCAACCATGCAGATGCAGAGTGAACATGACAGTAAACTTTCTGTTCAAATAATTTCATGCTTAAGAGTTTTCAGTTATACCCAACTATCACCTGCACATTTGCTGACAAGGAGGCACAATGAGCCTAGTGATAAAAAGCTAAAATAAAAGTCATAAATTCTTGTCATTATTCAATCCAAAAATATGTATTAAGTACAAGGCACTTGTAGAGACACAGTCATGAACAGGATGGACACGGTCCCTAAAATCTGTTTCTTCGCCTTTCTTAACATTTTTATAAGTTATTTAATACCGTGTACTAAATAATTTCCTGCTTAAATTAACTAGAATAGAATTCTGTTTCCTGAATGCTAACCAATACAGCTACTAATGCTTTGTTTTCTATTCAAATGGTCCTAAAGTGTTCTGTCTTTCATTGAATGTGTCTTGACTGCTGACTCAGTATATTGTCCATGCCATACAGTACACATGGGATGATTGTTTCCCATTTCCATTGATGGCAAGAGCAGTTTTCCAATTATTTAGAAGCTGAATACTAACCTCATTGTGCAGAAAAGTGACCTCCATCATGCCTGTCCTTAAACTGTTTCATGTTCATAGTTTTATAGGCTGCAACATACTGTGAGATTAATACTTGTGTGTCAGGATTAGTTAGATCAGGTTCTCAAAGTGTGGTCATTGGACCAGCAGCATCTGCATAACCTGGGAACTTCTTAGAAATGCAGATCCTTGGGTACACTCCAGGCCTGGTGTGGTCTGGAATCAGAAATTCAAAAGGTGAGGCCCCCAAATCTGTGTTTTAACGAATCTTCCAGGTAATTCTGATGCACATTTAGTTTGAGAAACTCTGGGCTGAATTATGCTCAGATAATAAACTTTCTGTGACTTAAAACAGCACAGATTTATTTCTTACCCATACAGGATATTTGTATGTGTCACTTGGCTACTCTCTTATGTGATGTCCTCACTTCAGGACCCAGGGTGAAGGAACACTCTTGCCACCACTTTAGAAGAAAAAAATATATCTGGCAATTAAATGTCCTGGCCTAGAAATTCACAAATGTCACTTCCACTTAGAACTCATTAGCCAAGTCTGGTCACTTTGTCACACCCAATTACAAGAGGGTCAGGAAATGCTATCTAATGTGTTCGTAGACGTTAGATATCAGAAATAGATAGTATGAGCTTTTATGACCATCATAACCCTTAAATCTAATAATGAAATGTTTGGTTGATTCTCCTTTCTGTACACAAACACACTCACCCTCTAAACAAAGGAAATAAAACAAAAGTCCCATCCAACATAGCATCAAGCTCAAAGTCCACATTCTTTGGATGATGTATCATAATTTTTAAAGTTGGTGGTGACATGTGACAGTCTTTATAGCAGGTCTAAATGTAGCTTTCCCTAACTTAGACACCCATGACAAAAGGACAAGTTACTCTTATCCAATAACCAATGGTGGAAAAGATCTCCCTACCTAAGGATAGTGTGTCCCTTCAGATCCTCCAAGAAGCAGATGCCAAGATGGAAATAAAAAAGTAATTATTTTATTAGGGGAAACAGCCATGAGAGAGAATGGGAAAGGATCCAGAGAAGGCTGGGAAAGATGTCAGAGTATGAATTAAGTCTGACCCTGACTGAGGGAGAAAGGAAAGAAGGGTTGGGTAGAAGCATCCTAGATGGCCATGAAGTCAAATAAAGGTTCAGTCAGCCTTCCAGATGTTTCTGTAGCCAATGTCAACTGTCGGAGTAATCCTATACCTCCTAGAAATGGGCTGCCTTAGTATCCGTGGTGCACTCAGTCACCAGCTGTGAGAAGCCTGTGGGACGTGGGCTGCAAACGCAAACATGGTAATGGATACCGAAACGCAGCAGCTTGGTCAATTAAGTCCCCTGTAGTTGGAATCTGCAAGGCACATTCTCACGGCCACCAAAATCTACGCTTGTGTCCTGCAGATCCATCTCTCACCCAGGTTCAGGGAGCAGCTCTTCCATTGTTCCTAATGACCCCTCTTCCTGAATGGAACTTCAGAAGAGGGAGGTTAGTAAATTGAGCTACAACCCCTAGCATTGCATTTGATCTTGGGGACGTAACTGGTACTCACCCTCTCCTTCCACCACCACTCATTCTAATTCCCTTCACCTTTACCTGTGACCTTGGCATTTATTTGTGTAAAAGCAGGCTGACTTCCTCCTGCTGATCTGGAATTGCCTCGTATGATGATTCCTCTTTTAATCTGCTGGCCACTGGGCATAAGGACTCCAAAGTGCCCTGGTAGCAGCCATAATTTGTAGATCGACAGGAATCGTGCTGTGCTCCCTTCAAGTGTACAACCCTCTAGGGACAAGGACTTCCAAACTTACAGATCTCAGATGTGTGGCAATAGGAAGCACAGTATTGGACTGATAAGGAGGCCACTTTTTTTTTTTTGAGGCACGCGGGCCTCTCACTGTTGTGGCCTCTCCCATTGCGGAGCACAAGGTCCGGACGCGCAGGCTCAGTGGCCATGGCTCACGGGCCCAGCCGCTTTGCGGCATGTGGGATCTTCCCGGACCGGGGCACGAACCCGTGTCCCCTGCATCGGCAGGCGGACTCTCAACCACTGTGCCACCAGGGAAGCCCTGGAGGCCACTTTTGCTCCCACTTCTTGATTCCTGAACACAGGTTTCTTTCCACTTGTGGACACACCATCATGTAGAGACCTTTGATTTAGTTAAGTACATGTATCTTACGGGATGCACCCTATCCCTTCAGGTGTTTGCTCCAACATGGTGCTTCAGTTGTGACTTTGGAAGGTTGATTCAGAGCTCTGTGAATCTGGATGCCTCTGGATCATGCAACATGTGATACAACCAGTAGATCCCATGGTCATGGGCCTGCTCCCACACCCACAGTTAGATGTGATGCTGTGTAGGTTGTACTGGGATTTAACCCTAGCTATCAATCTGGTATACAGGAAATGACATGTGAATAGCTTCTAAAGGGGGAGTAAGGCACCTGTTGTCTTGAAGGGGAGAGGTTTCTGCAGCATCTTCTAGCCCTTGCTAGAGAAGAGTGGGCCACTTCTGTAACCCCAGAGGGTCCAGTGTCATTACAGAGGCAGCATTCTTAAGGTCATTCATCTTGTTGTACCATGTATCATGTGCACCATGACTCAGGATTCCAGGTTACCCCAACTAGTGTCCTAACCTTCATGTAACAGACCTGCCATGACTGAGCAGTCAAATATCTCTGCAGTCCTATAATTTTAGCAATTAATTCTTCAGGCTTCCCTCAACTGTATCTGCCCTTCCACTACAGGTAATAAAGGCCTTTTTGTAAGCTAAGAAAGAGGCTCTTTGGTACTAACTGCTGGTTATCAGCCCTCAGGCCCTCTTCATTCTTCTGTGGGGCGTGGATACAGCTTAACAAAAATAAGTGACCTCAGCTTTCCTTGTAGGCATTGTTCCCCCCTTATTTTTACAAAACTCTATACTATTATCATCTCTTCTATGACATTCCCCTCTGCTGGGACCTTTCCCCTAGTCATCTCTGGTGAAATCTTGAGCAATTGTTCTGCTACTTTGTGCCAGGGATTATCTCAACTCCATCTACCAGCTAGGATGGTGTCCTCTTCACCTGCCAGGTGCCAGGTGAGCTAGGTTTATTTTTTGCTCTTTGGAGTTAAAAAAAATGTTTGAATTTTCCAACTCTACAAGTTTCCTAAATGTTTCTATTTCCTTTCACTTCTGCTTATAAATCATTTCTCTAAATCATCTTTTTCTTGCGATAGCTCATCAAACACAGCCAATAGCAACAAACATTGTTTCTACAATCTACTTTCAGATCCTACTTCCTGGCAATCAAGTTGACTTCCTAGTTAATAGAATCAACATTTTACCAAATGCATCACTGACACGGTTCATGGATCCCAGTTTTTGAAACCAGTTTCCTCACCGTCTATGAATGCCCAGCACTCTAACTATTGCCATATGCTTTACAGGGTTTTCATATCCTGATAAAGTAGCATCCCACCTCTGGTACCAATTTGTTTCAATTAAAATTGGCTAGATTATACTGCATTAACAAATTCACAGATTTCAGCTTAAAAACAGATGTTTTTTCTCATTTATACAAATATCCCCAGTGGAGCAGCTGGAGACTGTATTCCATACTGCACTCACTTTTACAACCCAGGCTGATGGAGTATCCACTGTCTGGATCACAACTAATGACCGAGGTAGAGAGAAAGAGAGCCGTTAAAGGTGTCATACCATAAATTAAACGCTTCAGTCACAAGTGACACCACTTCTGCTCACAACTAGTCACATGGTTCCACTTATCTAAAGACATACAGGAAGTACAGAAGGTAGAGATGTAGAAATATTCAGAGAATATCACCAATAGCTAGCACGACACCAAAAGAATGACAGAGCACACACACAAAAAATTTATATAAGAATTCAAGGAAAATAGAAACTCTCTGAATTATGGTGGTCAGAACAGTTGTTTTTTTTTTTTTTTTCCTGAATATATGAAGCACTTTCATTACGTCCTAAAAGAGAACTAGAAAGAATATTCAGGTCAGTGAGACAACCTATACAAAGGAATGGATGGTTCCAAGCTTTATTATTGAGAAATGCTGAGTTTACTAAATTCCATTTCATATCACTTTCTGGGCACATAAAAATGATATTTCCTTGATACTGACTGTTAGGTGGGTAGTATAATAGGTAACTATTTCTGGACAGTTAAGTCTGATTCAGAGGAACATGTGTCTGTCTGAGGCTGAGGCAGTGAAAATATCGTGCATGATTCTCCAGTGTCTCCCAGTCCATGCTGTTGTGAATATGGAGACCTCTTGTTGAACTGTAGAGCCACAGGTTCTAAGTAGTTTTGATAATTGTTACTTCTTATAGTACAACTTCACTGAAGCAGTCTTTGCCCTGAGAAGTATACTCCTTTTTTTTTTTTTCAATTATGCTCCTGAGACTTTGCAGTTGTGTGTTGCTGCCACATAGGTCCAGCCTAACCTAATTCGCACGAAAAAAAGCTGTAGAAATAGCTTGGGACCAGATGTGGACACCCATGTATGCATCTTCTTAGATATTTTAATAGTTCTCTTTAGTTATTCAGATGTCATTTAAAATACTGGAGCCACAAGGTGAAATGAACAAAGTATATTTTGTTTTAGGGCAAAATAAACTAGCAATGTGTTGTTTGGTTTGGGAAAGGAAGAAACTAGAAGCAAAGAAACCAGTTCATGTATTACTGCATTGATTTCATGGAAAGGAAAAACCAGATTTTGTATAGAAAAACACCAAAAGTTTGTGATTTAGTGGCTGTGAAGAACCAGGAATAGGGAAAAATTAAGATTATTCTGAGGTTTTATGCAAGAATGATAAGAAGAACTATGGTAACTTTCTCAGAAGTAGGAATTTCGTGGGGAGAGGCTATCTCAGTAAGTTCCATCTAGGTGATGCTAGGGTGCAATCAGATGAAGATGTTCCCAAGTAGATAGAAATACAAAGCTGGAATTCAAGAAAGTCAGGCCAAAGAGACTTGGGGCATGGTTAAAGGTGAGTGAGGCACACATGATTAAAAAAAATGTTTGTATGAGTGAATCACTGGGTCAGAGGTTGAGGTTGTACATTTCAATAGATTGGCAGTCCCATACCCTCAGTGTGGGACTCTCATCCTCCTGGTTTCAATATACTTCCTTCATTTTATCTGCATTCCAGATTCTACTTCCTGATGGAAGCATGGCACAGTCACAATGCTTATAGGGGTGGAAGGAACTTATGTTCATTTTTTTAGTGGATTGGAAAAAAACAATGGAAGAAGATAACTTAGCAGAGTTTTGGAAATATTGAGTTTGAAGAGCAAGTGAGAAATCTAAGAGGTAGTATTTAGAAGGTAGTTGGAACACCAAAGCTGCTATAGTACTGATACTTAGGAGAAAGATCTGATTTGGATTATAATTTGAAGACTCAACAGCAATTTTGTGACAGGGAAAATTGTTAGAGTGCCTGGCATTGCCCAGGAAGAGTGTACTGAGAGAGTGAGAAGACAAGAAGGCTAAGGGGAAAATCTTAGGAAATACCAATTGTTACAGGATGGTTGGAGCCAAGTGGTAAGAAATACAGATAAAAGAATGTTTAAGAGGGTTAGACATAGACTCTGGTGAACTTAATATGAGGACTGACAATGTCCTTCCTGGATTATCAACCAGGAGTTGGTAGTAAGTAAGGCCCTTCCAAAGAGCAGAGACTGTAGAATGGAACCAGTGAAAGCCAGATTATGATGAATAGAGGAGTGAATGGAAGGGGTTGATAATAAGACCATAAATTGCTTTGGCTAGTGATTCTTGGCTGCAAAGGACAAAAAATAAGGTTAACTCCGTCTCGAAGGGGGACAGAAAAAAATGGAAGAAGATAACTTAGGAGAGTTTTGGAAATATTGAGTTTGAAGAGCAAGTGAGAAATCTAAGAGGTACTATTTAGAAGGTAGTTGGAACACCAAAGCTGCTATAGTACTGATACTTAGGAGAAAGATCTGATTTTGATTATAATTTGAAGACTCAAATTATAGAGAGAGAGTAGAGAGCAAATTCAGTTTCTTAAAAAAATTTTTTTTTACTTTGTTAGTAAGATTTGAACATATTTATAGCCTGCAGGGAAGAAGCCATTGGTGAGAGAGTGTTTGAAAATTTAAGAAAAAGTAATAGTTGATAGACCAAGGCCAGGCCCAGGCAGGAAGGGATGGGATCAAAAACAAGGTGGAGGGATTAATTTTAAACAGGAATTGAATCTCTTCTTCCTGTGAGAGCATCAACATTTCTTCCTGAGAAGGGGAAGGTGCACTTAGATCTACATGGATACACGGGAGAGATACAAAGGGCCTGACAGCTGCAGTCTCCAGCTTTTATCTGTTGTCTGATCTTGATTGGAGGTATATAAGAGATCAGGAAGGCAGAACTGGTGACTTCACTTGCGAGTATTAAACCATGGCAGGAATCCCAAGCTAGCTGCTGTCAGTTTATGAAAGCATTCACTACTCTTAAATTCATGTCTACATAATAGAGTGCTACTTAATAAATATTTCAAATGTTGTGGGTTAAAAAAAACAAACAAACAAAAGTCACCGTGGGTCAAAGACTGATCATTCACTTATAGTTTCTAAAATTATCAATATGCTTTCAGAAGAGAAAGCTTGTTCTCATGATATAGTGTTATGGAGAGAATGTGAATACATTTAATAGTGATGATTTAAGATTCATGACTCTTGAACTAGCTCATATTAGTAAAGTAGCTATTCTGAGAACAGGAGAGTATTTTGCATAATTAAAGAGGAGAAAAATATGTTCAGAATGTATATACATTTTATTTAGGAAATGAAATTTGAAATTAGAATGAGGAAAGGAGAGAAGATAATTGAGCTGACAGGGCTAGTTAAATTCAGGGATAAATCTCTGGCAGTAGTTGGAGGGTTTTTCAAGGACTGTTTGGGGCATAGACCATAGGACAAATCTACAGTAAAGGTTTGCACGATGTCTGTCAAAAATGATACTAAACAGATGAGGCAAATGAACATGTTATTTACTTAAAAGAATACATTATTCTTAGTACTTGATTTTTACAATGAGTGGTAAGTAAGTATGTTTTTCTTTTAATTTGGATATCTGATACTCTGCATACCAAATTTAAATATTCAAACAAATGTTTCTTTCAGATGTATCTTATATCTATTTTATCTCATAACATGAATTTCAGTGGCCTCTTTTTGTTTCTTTTCTCTATGGGAGGCAAGATGACATGGAAGGGCTTCCCTGGTGGCGCAGTGGTTGAGAGTCCGCCTGCCGATGCAGGGGACATGGGTTCGTGCCCCGGTCCTGGAAGATCCCACATGCTGTGGAGCGGCTGGGCCCGTAAGCCATGGCCGCTGAGCCTGCATGTCCGGAGCCTGTGCTCCGCAATGGGAGAGGCCACAGCAGTGAGAGGCCCACGTACCACACACACAAAAAAAGATGACATGGAAGATGCCAGCCTTGATTGTGGAACCAGGTCAGCTCTGAACTTACCAGCTTCATAATTCTGATCCTCATCTTCCTCATCTATAAAATGGTATTAATAATACAAATCTTTTAGGGTTGTTTTAAGTACTCAATGTGTTAACTGATTTAAAGCCCATAAAACAGTGTGTAGCATAGTGTAAGCATTCCAAAAAGTCAGCTGTCATTAAAATATGGTGATGATATCTCATGACTATTTCATACAGCAAACCTTCTACATATGCTCAATACTTTAGAATGTGAACCTCAAGAAAATGTAGTTTAAGTTGCCATAACCAACTGGATTTTAACCTACCTTCTTTCTGATATTTGATGAAGTAAACTTTTGAAGGAGTATAATACTTATAACATAGCATCAAAAGCAAGTGTATAATTAACTCCATCTTTTTTCTCTCTCTTTTTTCTTCCTTCCTTTCTTCCTTTCTTCCTTTCTTTTCTCTCTCTCTTTCATGGTGTCTTGCAAAATGGAGGATGGCTTTTTGTGGATTTTTTTATTTTAAGAGTCCAAATAGAAATGGAATACTTATTAGTTTCTTTTTGAATTTTTAAAAATTTGAATATCAACTAGATGCAAAACTGATAATGAGTTTAATTCAAAAGAAAACAAACAGCATAAATTCTATGTGGAGAGGGTATGCAGAAAAAAATGAGTATAATCATAAATTGATTATCTCAGCAAAGATCAGTAACCTTAATGATTACTAAAAATAAAAGGAAATGGAATGCAATTGAGTGATTATTTTATAGAGTCCCTAACACAATTGTTTTCTTTAAGTTTTAAAGTTATATTTTCTTTTTCACTTCTTAGACTTGTCTTGGTTTAAAAATAAGAAAACACCTAGAAACTGTCTTTTAAGGATGTCTAGAATTAGCATTTTCTCTTATGCCCACTAGATGGCAGGTAGAGGATTCAGAATACCTTTCAGAAGCTGTGCGTCAGCTGTTATTTGCAGCACTAGATGAGAAAACCGATTTAGTTCAAAGTAGGACATTTTAGAAATGAGTTTCTTTTTCTTTCACCCCCTCAATATCCTCCACAGTCTTAAAAAACAAAAAGGACTGGTAAAAGTGTATAGAGTTTCTAATAAGGCTTTTATGTTTTTATCTACAGTTAGAGTAGAACAACAGAACGCTTGTGAATTTATTTTATTGAAAAACTGTAAAACTAAAATCCAGCAACAAATCTGTATTTGACTAGCTATGTAGTTTCACAAAAACGTTTATGAATTTTTCTTTCTCTTTTGGGCAAATACAATCTAAAATGGTGTGTTTTCTCTGAATAATCTAAATCCTTTTATTTTCTTACTGTGGAAGGTTCTGTGGATCTCTGTTATGCAAGGGGCAGCTGGAGATTACATTATAACTTGGTAAGCAATTTCCTTTTTTTTTTCTTCTTCTTTCTATCATCTTTATGATAGGAGAGAGTTGGGAAGTAGAAGACTTTAAAAAGATTCTTTTCCTTTTTTTCTCCACAGCTTTGATAGGAATATTGTTTTTCCTGGTTTGAAATGACATAGAAAGAATAGAATTTTCTGCTTTGAATGCATGCCTTTCCATTGAGGGACCAAGGCCCTGGAAGTGTAAAGGGCCAATCTTTGTTACAGAGGGGTTCATTGCAGAGAAGGGTGTGTTCTGCAAAGACAAACAGGTCCCACAGATAGTTGCCAAGGGCACCAAATACATCTTTGCATTACACCTTGAACTAGCATGTTCATATCACCTCTTTTTTTATTGCATGCACCATAAATGACTGTAAAAGTTTGCAAATCATGCAGAGACCTTGGCAATCAATACTTCAGCAGGAAATCTACAAAGAGAGGAGGTGGGGAAAAGAGATCCAGCCTAGCAGTTTGCTTTTTTGGCCACAGGAACCATATGCTGACATTGAGAATTAGTGAATGTTCACTTTTGACAGTGTCTCAGCCAGAGTGTAATATCTGCAGAGCAGTTTATATTTAGACACTTAATCGGAAATCTTGGTTTTACATTTATAATAACAGGTAGTGGGGCCATTCCTGTGACCTTATTTACATGGGCTTACTCTGGATGCTCCTGCTCTGTGACTTGGGCATAAATGAAAGACTGATTTTTATCTGCGTCAGTGTGTGGCCCAGCAGGGTGCCTAGTTGCGGAGGCCTTGCTTGCAGCTTTTCGAAAGCGTTTTTAAGCGCCTGACTCCCAAAAAGAGCCGTGCAAGGATCTGGACATTGCTCTTTAGGATCCACACGGTGTTGGTGATGATGATGCTGGACAGACACTAATAAATCCTCCTCCGTATTCAATCTGCCTGTTCTGCGGATTTTTTTTTGGGGGGGGTGGGGGGGTGTTGTTTTACCACTTTAAATTCAAGGCATTCGAGGTGGGTGTCCCGAAAAAAAGTCCGACAAATCAAATAACAGACGAGGGTACCAACCCCCCGGATTTGGAGACAAAGTCCGCTACTGCTCCAGGCAGGAGGGACAGATCTCCTTGAAGCTACTGCGCAGGGTCGGAGGAGATGAAACGGCTCAGCATCCCCTTTCCCAGCAGCGAGAGCCTCGCAGCGTTAAAGCTTCGGCAATGCCTCGCTCTGGGCTGCGCTAGGGAGCCAAAGGACTGTGCTGCCTCTGAGAGAGATGAGGGCTACAAGGTAGTGAGCGGCGGCAGGAGAAGAAGCCCGAGGCCCTACACCGGAGGCCGGGACGGCTTTAGGCTGTTCCCCTCACCCCACCCCTCTCTGGCCGGGCCCTTCCGCCATCCCAGTCCCAAGGACCGGAATCCTGGCCTTCACTTCTGATGCAAAAAACATTCTCTGGAGACCAAGGAGTTTTAGTAACTATGACGGAGGCTGCTTTACCCGCTGATTTCGCCCCCGGGGTCAAACACAGCCCTAAAGGTTGAGTTGGGAGATGCGCTTAGCGCAACTCCAGACTTTTAATTTCACCTGAATTCCCGTGGCCGCTTTCCGCCCGCGGTCCTTTACATGTGAGTGGCTTGGAAGGGGTCACTGAGCTTTGCCCAAATCCAGAATGGACCGGCAGGTGGAAAACCGTACGAGTTTTTTAGTTTTCCTCTTATTTTTCCCCCCTGCGTGTACAGCGTGCGTGAGGGCGGGCGGTCATCCCCACTGACTGCGCCCGCCCGGGCGGTGGCCGGCTCCAGTGTGGGTGCGACGGCTGTCACACCAGGTCAGCAGAGGTGGAGCGCGCCTGGGCGGGAAGCGGACACCTCCAGTTCGCGTCCTGTGAAGGTTTATGCACAGGCGAAGGGCGTGGAGTTGCGCTCGGAAACAGGGTCTCTGGGTGCTGAAATCTGCAAGACCTCGCGAGCGCTCTGCCAGACGCAACTGATTTTCATTAATAGCATCAGAAGCGCTCTTGGGAAAACCCAGAGTTTTTATCCAGACGGTCTGGTGGTATTGGAAAGAAAAAAACAAAATAAAACATGGTGTAAAAAAGATGATCAAAGCAGAAAGGAAAAGACGAGGCTAAACGAGACATTTAACAGGAAAGTGAAATAAAGGGTTTTCGGACGCCACTTTTCAGGGTTTAATTTCAGGTTAAAGGAGCAGATGTGACATAAATACATATAGGTACAATTTCCCCCTAAACACTAACTATTGAAACAGAACTTTGTATCTTCTGAGAACCTCTCCGTAAAAAATCATCCCGATCTCTTCCTTCTCTTTGTGTGGTTCTGCCCCTGTCCCCCCGTCCCCCCCTCCGCAATGCATCAGGGGACAACTCTCCATAAGCACATTTTTCATTTTCAGCATCATAAACCCATGCCATGAAGAATCGTAATAAATTAGTTTCAGGAACAATGTAAGTGATGCTCTAAAGCTTGGTCAATTGGCATTGGTTGATTTAGTAAAAAATTGCCAAACCCGGAGCTGAGCCAACTCCTCATACTTTCCTTTAGCTCTCAGTCACTTATTTATTTAGTTAGTTACCTGAAACGACTGCCTGCTTGCTGCGAACGCGGGAGGACTGGTAGCGTGACATCCACTCTTAGAGATTTTTCTAAATTGAACAAATGCAATGCTTCCTTTAGATAATAACTAAGTCTTAACAGAGTTTATACTTCCTTGAATGTACTGTCATTTCCCTTATTATTAGTCAGAATCCTTGTGGCCATAAAATTCTCTGGCAAAGGTTCTCGTATTGTGTCAAAATAATTTTGAACACAGAATACGTGATGATCACTTTCGGGTAGATCAGCGATTCTACCACACATCGATGACCAACTGATCATCCAAAACCGAACCCACTGCCATCGCGAATTGTTAGCAGTGAAATAAACTGAGACTATTGAACTAAAATATGGTTTCTCTGCTGGGAACAACAGATGTCAAGTGGCATTAAAGCTTCCGTGAATGGGGATGGACAATTTCTGACTTCAGACTTCTCAGCGTTTTATGGGAACTGTATATTTTGGCAAGTAATAAGACAACCTTCACCATCCAAGTATCTGGAAATATTTTAAAAGAGAATGTCAATAGGTGATCTTTAAACAACACACCTGTGAAAGATTTGCATAATAAATACAACCCGTTAATTGTTACTCTTCTGCCTCAGCTGTCTGTGGAGGGTTTCCTGGAGCTGACGTGGACAGAGGCCGCTTTCGTGACATGGTTTGCAGACCACGTGGGCAATGAGGACTCAAAGAATATGTTTTGCTCAAGAAGGTCGATTTAAAGAAAATAGTATCTGATCTCTCCCTTTTGTTCTGATTTCTAAAACAACCAACTACTTGTTTTTAAGACAGCCTTTCAGCAAGAGATTCAGAAGGAGGAAACTGAGAAAATTTAGTAAACCCCATCTAAAAAGAAAAAATACCTGATCTCCCTGGCATTTTTATTACAGTCTTAAAATAACCACCACCCCCCTGGTCGGAAAAGAAAAACGTTACGGATTAAGCAACTATTTATCTCATGAGGATAATTACTTGTTTGACCAGAAGTCATTCATTCCTGAAACCACGAAGTTAAACTGTTCAGATGTTTTTAATAGCCACAGCTTCTGGCTATATTGCTTGGCTAACAAAAGCCTGATCTAGATGACCAGCGCATCTCAGATGGGTCTGAGCATCATTTCTCAAAGTCTAAAGTTTGTGACGGCTCCCAGGGTATGGGAGGGAGGGAGAAAGGAAGCTTTCCATCAGATACATATGTAAAGAGGTACTGACTGATGCCACAGGTGGCTGGGTTGGCTGGGAATGGAAAACTGGTCTCCCTCTACTTCCCGGAACTCTAGCAGCGCAAGGTGGTCGCATGCCTCAGGGCAGAAGTTAACCCCAGCGGCCCAAGGTGCAGTTTAATGAAATGGTTGCGGCTTCCCCTAGTGGTGTGGCCGCAGTGCTGTCCCTAGGAACCTATTTAATTCCCTTTAATAATACTTCCGGCTCTTTTCTGGACCTCATTGGCTCGGAATTATATCTGCATTCTCGGGTCAGAAGGCTTCTCCCCGCTGCCGCTTTTCCAAAGGCACTGGTCGAGGGCTGACACAGCCCTAGGCGAGGCATGACCCGGGGCGGGGAGGAGGACGGTGCTCGCGTCGCCGGGACCGCGTTTGGCCTCAGGCCGCGGGCGCGGAAGCTGGCTGGGGGTCCTCCAGGTGCGGGAGGCGCGCGCGGGAGAATCCGGCTCGAAGGGTCAAGCCGCCCGGCTCCTCGCCCTGATGGTGGAAATTTAGGCATGTGGCGTGTGGCGGTTACCGCCTGGCGGCCTCCGGGAGGCCCCGGAAAGCCGCTACGGTCCACGCAGCCTGGGCTCTGGGACTTGCTGGCGCGCCCGCCGGTCGCCCTGGGGCCTTGGGAACAGGGAAATGAGCGCGCCGAGGCGGTGGCGGCCCTCGCTGCTTTCAGTTTTCATTGAGACTGCTGGTTACTGTTTAACATCCCCACCCACGTTTCAGTTTGTTTAGTAAATCGACCGGACTGTGAGAGGCCGCTGCTTTGTCGCCATTGAGCAAAGCTAATATTCTCCCAGCATATGGTCTAGAGTCTTTGCTAGAGATCGGGAAAAACAAACAAATAAACAAACAACAACCAAATCCTTAAGCCTCTTCTCCCAGATCACCCCGCCCACCCCTACCTCCCACCTCCGCGCTTTCAACCTACTTCCCAGGCTGGGAAAAGTGCTGCACAGAACCCCGCTGCTGGGCCGGGGTGGGGGGAACCTGCCGCCGGGAGATGCGGCGGCTGCCGAGCCGCTGACTGCGACGCAGGAGCTCCGGGAGCGGCTCCGCGCAGGTAAGTTTCTCGGCCCGTGGCCCCCGACCCGGGGCTGAGCCAGAGTCCGCCGTCCCCGGCCGGTGTTGGGCCAGGAGGAGGCTTGGTTCCCCTCAGGCAGCTGAAGGAGGGACGCCCGCCCCGGGAGGGGCTGAGCCTTAGGACCCCTAGGCCAGACGAGCTGGAAAGGAGATACCTCGAGGCCTCCCACAGCCGGAGGTGGAGGGAGGAAGAAAGGGCCGGAGGACAGGCAGCGGGAGGCAAGCGCAAGCCGTTCACCCAGGAAAAGTGAAATAAAAGTTGGATTTGTTTGGCAGAGAAAGTTTTGGTGTCTATCGGCGGGTCACGTGGTTGCCAGGTCTCTGGGGGCTTTGGTGGAGTTTTTTTTTGTTTTTTTTTTTTTTTGTGGCCTGGGGCCAGGCTAGCGCTTTGGGATATCTATGGACCGCGGAGGTTTGTAGGGAGGTGCTTGGTCCTGAAGCATCACCCCAAGGCCTTTGCTCCAGCCTCAGTTTATGCCACTTCTCCCTGAGACGCATTTGGAGAGTGGGCACCTTCCGATGCTGCTGCTGGGGAGATTTTGTCTATACTTACATGGACATAAGTATATCTAATTCTATTTAAGTCACTTTGGCTTCCTTTGGGAAGAACTGTCCTTTGGAAGCTTGTTTAAACAATGTGCCAGTTAAGCAATAATCACTCCCTGTCTAACGGGATTAACCCTGCACGTGATAAGATCTTTGAATTGAATATAATGGGCTTCATACCTGATGTGCGGTGCTTCTAAGACTTGCTCAAAACAGAGTCAAAGGACCCCTCTCCAACTAGCAAACAGTCTTCAGTCAGCTTCCATTTGAGGGCAAGGGCTAGAGAATGCAGACTACAGAGGCTGTACACTTAATGGGATGTCCTGAAAGCTAAACACCTCATGAATACTAACAGTTCCTGCTTTTGTTTTGTTACTTTCTCCCTCCTTTCCGTTCTTTTTACATGCATCGTCTCTCTAGTCATCGTTACAATATTCTTCCCTTCCAGCTCTCACCACTTTTTCTTAATAACCTTGTTATCCCCACACTTCCCCCTGTTTTCATCTTTTGTGCACTCTACTATCAGTCAGGTCACCTGATCTATTTATTGTGAGTTTGAAGTCAGTGACCTAGCAGGGTTGGGCTTCTCTCTGGTACCAACTGGTGGAGGAGGAGGAAAGCAAGGTGGCCAGTGGTGGTAAACTACTTATTTTTCACTTTTCAAAGTGGAGTGGAGGTTGAGAGCTGTTTGTCCTCTTCTTCCCATTCCTCCTAAGCTCCATTTATAGGCCTACAAATAGGGAATATTTCTCAACATGCTTTGTGAAGGTAGTACAACTTTTTAACGAGAGTGTGTCTCTTAAGATCTCATAAGCATTTTATTCTGCAGTTGTGATTACAAGCATATGGGACAGCGGAAATTATTTTGGGAATTGCTAAGATTTTTTTTTAATACCCGCATGCAAATAATAACTTTGAGTTCCCCGTTTCTTTTGAAAATTCTTATTTTTATGAATTCTAAAAGTACTACTTGCTTATAAAACAACATGAAAATTATAGTAAAGTATAAAGTGAACCCCCTTTCCTATTCCACTCCATATGTGTAACTGCCATTGATGGTTGGAGTTGTGTGCTTTCATGGGTATAACCACAGGAATTTTTCTTTCATTATTTCAAAAAAAAGGGATAATGGTTCATATACCAGTGTTCTGAAATTTATTTTTAATTTAATATTTCTCTGTCCATATATGAAAATTCTGTTTTAAATGTATTTACCCAATGTAACCAGCCAGCCAATATCCCCCAGAATATTCACTTGGATTTTCCAATTTCTTACTATTACGAACAGTGAGGCAGTGGATATCTGTGTACATTAGCTCTGCAAGGGTACTGCAGAAGATTTATTCTGAGAAGAGAATTGCTAGTTCCAGGGGGACATTCACTTCAAATTCGATGGATATTGCAAAGAGCCCTCCTAAGTACCCGCAGTGTATTTACCATACTCTTGCCAACACTGGATAATAATGATCTGTTTAAAATGTTGCCAGTCTGGTTGTTGAAAAATGGGTTTCTCATTGTCGGAGTTGGATATTTGGAAATTATGTAAGCCAGTCCTGTAACATCTGACTTCGAGAGCTTGAGAATTTTGCTTTGAAAATATAGTAATAAAGTGGAAAACAAGTTAATGCATTTTAAAATACGGCCTTATCTTGAGCTTGTAAAAGATGCCACTGTATTAGTTACTATCTATCCATTTACCGAATGGCTGGAGATACTGATACATGCTGAGTGAGAATTTCTATGTTGTAAACATGTGACTCTGGTGTGCCTAGTGGTTGCTGTTGTGATTTTGTGGCTCTTGACTTCACGTCCCTGGGAATAAAATCACAATTTTAAATGAGGTATCATAATTTGGGGTCCTTAGGAAGCTGTAGAGGCAAACAAAACAGCTGAGGGTACAATGATACATCCTTGTAGAATCACTTCTCTCCACCCTCCCCATAGGAACTTTCACCTCTTGGTATTAATAAGCTCATACACAGACACATGGAATGCTTCCAATATGCCTTACTCCTACAGTTGGGAGAGCTATTTATGAATATTAATAATATACATATTTTAGCTGAAACTTACTGAATCCTTAATATGTGTTGCGTATTGTTCTAAGCTATTTATATGCATTTTTTTCTCTTAGATTCTTTAAACAAATCTATGCAGCTTATGCTAATATTCTCCCCACTTTCAGATGGGAAAAATGAGGCAGAGAGAAATTTTAAAACTTGGCTAAGGTCACACATGTATAGGTTATAAAACTGGGGATTCAAATCCAGGCCCTGTGGCTCTAGGCTCTAGAGAGTAACTGTGGCATCTTCAAGAAGTCCTTGGTTGTTCATTGCACAGGGCTGCCCAGCTGAGGGGGATGTGAGGAATGATACCTGGGTCGGACTCCACAGTCCATGCCATGTCCCCTTGTTCTTGACTGAGTATTCCTGGGGGGAAGGCACTTTTCTAGGTCACAAAATGTCTGTAAGGGCTAGCAGCAACCCTGCTCTTGATGTATCAGGAGCTCCATGTATACATATTTGCATGCTTATATAAGTACCTTTGGAACTCAATACTCTCTCGCCCATTCATCATAGTTAACCCTTAAAGAAAAAACTCTCCCCTACTACGTATACTTGCTACCTTGCATTTAATACATGAGGAGACAGAATGCTCTCTATATGGGAGAAGTAGCTCATAGCTTCTGATGTTGTGTTGCCGTGAAAACCTTTGGTTTTATCAAAATGACTTTCTGGAAAATGCATAGGGAATCTATTTCTTTTCTTTTTTTGTAATTCTCTTAACATTTTGGGGGACATGACGGTCTTTGAAGATGACTATCTCATGGGCTATAAGCCAAGAAAGACTGCTATGTTGTCACATAGGGACGTTTATATTCCTGCCCAGCTATTTACTATAAGGGGAGCAAAAGCTAAGGCACTTGGCCAAGTTAACCTCTGAGGCCCAATTCCCTCATTTTTGAAGTGTATGTGATTATAACATCTATCTCGTAGAATTTCTATGATGATTATATATGTTAATACATGAAAACATTTAGAACGATGCCTGGCATATACTGAGTATCCACCATGTATCTTGTGTAGCTGTTGTTGTGATAGAATGAGATAATTCATCTACCACACTGCTTGATTGTTGGTAATAAGTGTCATCCGTTTTTATTGATCCTCTCTCTAGAGAAATTATACTTATGTACACAAACAAATTGCATAAGACTTCAAGAGTTTATGGACCCCTAGAGACGTGGCCAAGCCCTCTAATAGGCCTCGGAGATCAGTGGATCAGTGATGAAGAAGAGAGACATAGTCCCTGACTTCATGGAATGTTTAGCTAAGCAGTGTAGACAAGGATCGCCTTGAGTATAGTTCAGTGGTTAGAACATGGGCTTAGGAATCATCAAAACCTGAGTGCAAATCTCAGTTCTGCCCTCTGCTAGCTGTGCCTCCCTGTGTGTTACTTAACATTTTTGTGCCTCAGTTTAAAAAGTTTTAAAATGAGAATAACAGTCTTTACCCTTAAAGTATATGTGGATTAATTCTTGTATTATTTAAGCCAAGCATTTTGTTTATTAAATATTTGACCCTTTCTCTGCACTATAGTTCAAATATGGAAGAATCACATTTATATATGATAGCAAAAAGTTGACATAGACATCTAGATAGTGTGTCCCCTGTCCCCGTCTCATTTAAAAGTATCTGCTGAGTCTGTTGATAGCATCATCTGAGCCTGGTAATTTAGTATTTTTTAATATTTTGAATCTTTGAGTATTGTTCCTCTAGGCTTGCATACTGTATTGTACTTTGCTTGTGCTCCTGGCTTACTGAAGATTATGGAATCTGTCCCAGTATTTTTTTTTTTCTTTTGCATTTTGTCATTTCAGACATCATGGCTATAGTTTGCAAATAAAGTCTATATATTAATTTAGATGGAGTTTAATTGTATGCACTGTATTAGATACCCAGAATACAGGTATAAATAAATCAGTGTCCCCACCCTCAAACACAAATAATCTACTTGGAAGACAAACACATATAACCATCTATAACATAGGGTGATAACTATTGCATTAGTACAGTAGATAGAAATACAGTGGAAAATAGAAGCACAAAAGATACATTTAGCTTGAGTGGCCTGGAAAGATTTCATGGAGTAGTTAATGATTTTTCTGATTAGAACTTGCTGAATAGAGAAGAATGAGAAAGTTGTTTGGGGCGGAGGAGATGACATTTGAAATAAGTGGAATGGCAAGAGATGAATTTTGAAGGAGCACCGGGCCAGATTCTGATAGTCTTGAATGTGGGTGACAAAGGTTTGAGCAATATCCTCTAGGCAGCAGGGAGCCATCCAGAGTCTGTAAGCAGGTTGGGTTATGAAAGTTTTCTTTTTCTTCTTTTTTTTTTTTTTTAAATTGATTGGCAACATTTTGGAGGATGGATCAAAGAGGGACAGACAAAAGACAGGGGAATAGTAGGAAGCTTTCCCAGTAGTCCAATGGAGATGTGAAGAGGATAGCGTAGAATCTAGAGACGTTTTGAAATTCTTTAAACTGGATTTAAGAACTGTAGAATAAGGAAGATGAGGGAATGTGAGGGATTGAAGCTGACCTTAAATCTTTAGGATGGTACAGGAAGCTTTGATTTGATCCCGGTCATTATAGATTTAGAGTTTTTCAACTATTATAATCCTAAAAGTTGTACACATTTTAAAACTTAGTTTGCATGGCAAAAGTAAACCTCATTTGGCCATCTGAGCCACATTGTCAGGTACTTAGGAAGAGGATTGTTTCTCTAGTTTGGGCTAATGTTCAGCAAAGTAATTACCATTTTTAATCTGAATTTTTGCAACAAACAACTGTTCTCCCTTCCTGGTTAGTCTTAACCCCAGTCAGTTCCCATGATAACAGTTAGAGTGCTATAGAGGAGACAAATCTGATCATTATTTTTTTCTTCCATTTAAAACCATTCGTTCACTTCTTGATGCCCTTATCATCAGCTCCAAGTGTATTCACATCACTAGACCCCATGTAACTTTGTCTGTGATTTCCACTCCAAGCTTCATCTCTTTTCTTGACATCCCTTACTTTAGTCTTTAGCTGGAATAAATCTCTTCCAGTTCCTCAAATGCACCATGCTCTGCACCTTCAAAAGCGCTGTTTCTACTGTTTGGAAAACTCTCTGCCAGTGTCACCATCATTTCCCCCCTCTATTCTAGCCAGCTTCCACTTATCTTGCAGGTCTTTGCTCAAATACCACCTTTCCTGACCTCCTGACCCAATATACCAATTGAAATGTATCTTGTTCTTTCCCTAACATGATACTTACCAACTTCATCACACACAGTGGTTGCACGTTTGATGATGATTCTCTTAGGCTTGAATGTTAGGCTTCTGAGGGTAAGAAATGTATTATTCTCGCTCATTCTTTAGTTAGGCATTTAGTTGAGGCTTAATGAGCATGTGTTCACTGAATGAATGAGTATCTGTAATGGAAAAGGAAGGTGAAATGCCAATAATAGAATTAAAACATTTGTTGAGAAGCTAATTTTCAAGCACTGCATTCTATATTGGGGATTAAGCAATGACTGGAAACAATTCTCTCCTAAGATTCTTATGTCTGGTTAGCAATATGCATTAAAGAATTATTACTCACTACGATAAGGGCATATGTTGAGTACTGGAGAAGGATTGTAGAAACCCAGCAGAAAGGCCACTAACTTTTCCTGGAGTAGGTTACGTAAGAGATGACATGTGAGTTCTTTATTTTTAAGTCAAGAGGGATATAATATATTGATATTGAGATATAATTACATTGAGATAAGTATACTGAGATACAATTTGCATTCAGTAAAATACACTACCAAACGTAAAATAGATAGCTAGGGGGAAGCAGCCGCATAGCACAGGGAGATCAGCTCGGTGGTTTGTGACCACCTGGAGGGGTGGGATAGGGAGGGTGGAAAGGAGAGAGACTCAAGAGGGAAGAGATATGGGAACATATATATATGCATAACTGATTCACTTTGTTATAAAGCAGAAACTAACACACCATTGTAAAGCAATTATACTCCAATAAAGATGTAAAAAAAAAAAATCCATCCTTTTTAACCATACACTTCAATGAATTTTGACAAACGTAGGCCGCTGTGTAATCACTACCAACCACGATGAGGATATAGAACCTTTCTGCACAACCCTCCCCATAATTCCCTTGTGCCCTTTTGCAGTCAGCCCCTTCCACCTCTCCCCGGCAACCACCAGTGTGATTTCTGTCCCTAGAATTGCCTTTTTCAGAATAATATGTACATAGAATCATATATTATGTAGCTTTTTGTGTCCTGCTTTTTTCATTTCACATGATAATTTTGAGATTCATCCATCAGATTCATCCATCTCGTTGTGCTTATTAGTAGCTTATTCCTCTTTAAAAAAAATAGATTTATGGGCTTCCCTGGTGGCGCAGTGGTTGAGAGTCCGCCTGCCGATGCAGGGGACGCGGGTTCGTGCCCCGGTCCGGGAAGATCCCACATGCCGCGGAGCGGCTGGGCCCGTGAGCCATGGCTGCTGAGCCTGCGCGTCTGGAGCCTGTGCTCCGCAATGGGAGAGGCCACAACAGTGAGAGGCCCGCGTACCGAAAAAAAAAGAGACCCGCGTACCGAAAAAAAAAAAAAAAAAAACAGATTTATGAGGTACAATTGACATACAATAAACTGCACATATTTAAAGTGCACAATTTTAAAAGTTTTGACATATGTATACACCCGTGAAACAATCACCATAATAAAGATAGTGAATGTAGCCAAACCCCCAAAGGTTGCTTTGGACACCGTCCCTCCTGTTCCTCACTGTCCTCTGTCCTGAAGCAACCACTGATCTACTTTCTGCCTCTGCAAATTAGCTTTCATTGTCTAGAATTTCTTATCCATGGAATCATGGAGTATTCTCTTGTGTCTGGCTTCTTTCATAATTATTAGCATAATTATTTTGAGATTCATACATATTATTGCATCAACCAATTGTTCATTCTTAAAAGAATTTTCTTTTAAGTGAGTGCTATAGCATTGTATGGATATGCCACAATTTGTTTATTCATTCACCCGTTGACGAACATTTAAACTGTTTCTAGTTTTTGCCCTTACCAATAAAGCTAATCTGAACCTTCTTGTACAAAGACTTTGTGAGGATATATGCTTTCATTTTGTTTTATATAGTTTCCTAACAGTACAAAAGCTAGATCTTATGGAAGAAACAGGTTTCCGAAGTAGTTGTACCATTTTATGTTTCCACCAGTAGTGTTTGAGTTCCAGTCTCTTCACGTCCTTACCAACACTTGGTATGGTCAGTCTTTTTTTTTTTTTTTTTTGCGATACGCGGGCCTCTCACTGTTGTGGCCTCTCCCGCTGCGGAGCACAGGCTCCGGACGCGCAGGCTCAGCGGCCATGACTCACGGGCCCAGCAGCTCCGCAGCGTGTGGGATCTTCTCGGACCAGGGCACGAACCCGTGTCCCCTGCATTGGCAGGCTGACTCTCAACCACATCGCCACCAGGGAAGCCCCTAGTCAGTCTTAATTTTAGACATTCTTAAAGGTAGATGATGAGATTACATTGTGGTTTTTATTTGCATTTCCCAGATGACTAGTGATGCTGAGCATCTTTTCATGAGCTTATGTACCATTCATGTATTTTCTTTGGTAGTTCAAAACCTATGCATCTGCACCCCCTGCCCCACCCATCTTTCTATTTTATTTTATTTATTTGTTTATTTATTTGGCCATGCTGCACAGATTGTGGGATCTTAGTTTCCCGACCAGGAATCGAACCCAGGCCTTTGACAGTGAAAGCATGGAGTCCCAACCACTGGACCGCCAGGGAATTCCCCCCACCTATCTTTTAAAAATTAAGTTGTTTGTCTTCTTAGTATCAAGTTGTAAGTGTTCTATGTATATTATAGCTACAAGTCCTTTATCAGATACAGGATTTTAAAACATTATCTCCCTATATGAATTTAATCTATTGTACAAGAGGTAGGATTTGACTGAGAGAAGAAGAGACTAAAGGATATTCTAGTCATAAATAGGAATAGCATGTGCAAATAAAAAGGTTGGTTTTGTGGTTTCATGAGGCTCCAGTGTGTGGTAAAATAGGAAAAGGTGGTGGAAAGTGAGTTCACAAAAACAAGAAGCCTGAAAATAGAGAATTTTTGAGGTCATGCTGTGGAATTTAGACTTTGTGTGTGTGTGTGAGTACTAACATTAATAAATATGTATACAGTAACAATATTGATACTAATAATTGAATTTCACAGTTTATAGAATTCTTTCATATGCACAATTTACAGTGTTTCCCTCTACATTATTTAAGTCCTGTGACAAACATGGGAAGACACTGGGACTTGGAGATTAGTGTACACAATATTAAGTATAGGTTTTGGGGTTTCGAGCAAATGTCTTTTTGGCTAGTGTGTGTGTGTGTGTGTGTGTGTGTGTGTGTGTGTGTAAATTTGTGTGAGAAAGAGTGACAGCTGGGTTGGTCTGCAGGGGCAGAAGAGCACTTACCCAGTTGGGCAGGGGACAGCGTCCTGCTGAGCTCTGGTAGATGTACAGGAGACCCTGGTAAAGGTTGGGGAGTATAGTTGTAGTACTTTGAAAATGATCATTCACAGTTAACATAGAATGTTTAACAAAAGTTCCAAAATCTCAGAGGATTTTCTGGACTCTGAATTTTCTTTCAGTTGTCTTGATTCTAGATGAATAAAGTATTGCATGTGTTCTATGTATTTGTTAGTTAATTTGCTAAGGGAAAAAAACCTGTATAATCAAGTTCTTTAGTTTTTAATTTTAACTTTTTAGTTTCTCATGGGAAGTTCAAAGATAATGGGAAGTTTTCAAACATAATCCTTTGGTTCCATATATTCTGTTTCCATTGTTCTGCTCCGTACCCTGCCCTCTTTCCTTCTGCCATTGCCATGCACTACTCTGTTCTTACCTCAGGTCCACTTCGTAGACGTGAAAAAAGTTACATGCTAAACAGGCTCACAATTTAGGAATTAAATCTTTCTTTATTTTTCCTCACTTGCAGGTTTTGAAATTTCCTCATTTGCTCCTTTTTTGTAAATTTCATCCATCCTTAACTCCCATGGGTTCTTTTCCTGGTGAAAGAATTGAAGCATTTTGAATATTCAGTTAATTATAAATGTGCATACATTACTATCTTCTCTTCAGGAGTCATGAATAAGTACTAGTTGAAAAGTTTCTCAATTAGTAATTATTTAATAATGAAACATCTTGGGAAGCAAGGCTTACAATTTTTAAAAAGCCTGGAGTGTTTTAAAAGATGATTTTCCTTTCTTGGTTTAGTTGATCAGCTTCTTTCTGGACAAAGATTCCTACTACCCGAAATTATCTTTATTATGAATACATTAAACAGGAAATGTAAGTATATGTATACCTAGCATATATCATATATATTGAAATACTTTCCGTTACCAAGTGACTTATGAATTTTAATAGTCATATTTTTCTTCTATTTATGCATGGATTCCCAGAAAGTTAAAACTTGCAAAGTAATTGTCATCTAAGTAGAGAGCATTTTTGATATATGTTCTCAAACTGCCTTAAACTCTTAAATTGTAATGGAGAACAAACAATATACGTGCCTAACGTGTAGTTCCTTTATTTAAACTTAAAACAATTGTTAACAGCATTGTGGTTTTCTTCCTATGTAAAGCACATATTTTGTCTTACAAGTGAATTCAAAACCTGACATTTCATTTTGTGAAATTGAACTGATAACTTGTATATTAGAAATGAGTAGCTATCATAAAAATGAATTATTGGTTAAAAAGGGTTATAATTCAGTTAGGCAAGAGTTTTTGAGTATTATGTTCAAGACATATAGTGGCTTAAGTGATGTAAAGAATAAATAGAATCCTTAGAGTTTAGCAAACCAGTTAGAGATATAAATACAAAAAATAATTCTCATTCAGATTGGTTTATGGTGTTATAACATGCAAACCACTTATTCCAGGATACACACACACACACACACATATATATATATGTATTCTTATATGTGTGTCTGTGTGTATGTATATATATATATATATTATTTGCCCACAAATAATATACATAAATAATATACACTGGGATATACACACGTACATACACATTTGTATTTAGATTCTAAATGTATGAGATGCTTCATTCCAAGTTTAATTGAGCTAAGTAAAAGAGCTTAATCAATCTTAATAATAATATGCTGTATTTTCCATTATCTGTCATAAATGTCTTATAGTTAAGTATTATTCCTTAAACAGTTTATCAATTTTAAACAAAATAAATAAAAAACAAAAGAGAAGTAACTATCAAAGCTAGTGAAGCTAATTTCGAAAACAGAGGAAAATGGGAGCAAAATGTGGGAAATTAATTAAAGCTGGAATTATATAAATCCATTTCTATAAAAATATATACACTGAAGAGATCCCATAGTTCCTCTTTTGGGTATAGTGTATTCCAGATATTGGGAAAGCCCAGAGAACTTACCTCAAACATACATTTTTCTTTTTCTATTGGAAGAAAAAAAGGTAAATAAAATATTTCTTTAGGTAGGTGTTTTAGTTTGCTGGGACTGCCATAACAAAAACCACAGATTATACGCTGGGACAAAGTGAGAGAGTGGCATAGATTTGTATATAATACCAAATGTAAAGTAGATAGCTAGTGGGAAGCAGCTGCATAGCACAGGGAGATCAGCTCGGTGCTTTGTGACCACCTAGAGGGGTGAGATAGGGAGGGTAGGAGGGAGACGCAAGAGGGAGGAGATATGGGGATATATGTATATGTATAGCTGATTCACTTTGTTATGAAGCAGAAACTAACACACCATTGTAAAGCAATTATACTCCAATAAAGATGTTAAAAAAACATTAAAAATTTAAAAAAACCCCAAATAAATGAGGAAAAAAAGAAACCCACAGATTGGGTGTCTTAAACAGAAATTTATTTTCTCACAGTTCTGGGGCCTAGAAGTCCACGATCAAGGTGTTGGCAGGTTTGGTTTCTTCTAATGCCTCTCTTCTTGACTTGTAGATGGCCATCTTCTCACTGTGTCTTCACACGGTCTTCCCTTCGCGAGTGTCTGTATCCTAATCTCCTCTTCTTATAAGGACATCAGTCATATTGGATTAATGGATGACTCACCCATAGGAACTCATTTTATCTTAATTCATCTTTAAAGCTCTATCTCCAAATATAGTTATATTCTGAGGTACTGGGATTTGGGACTTAAACATATAAAGTTTGTGGGTTGGGGAGATACAATTCAGTTCACAACAGCAGGGTAACGTAAAGTATTTAGTCTTATTACAGCCTTAGATATTCAAGTCTTCCTATGGCTCATGAATATTTTTTGTTTTAGACTCTAAGTTAAATCAGTTAACTGAGCCCAAAACCCCAATGATTCATGTTGATCTCTAGAAGGCCTTCCTCTCTCTCTTCACACTTACCTCCATCCATACTCTGCCATTGTTCCCTTAATGTTTCCTCCCTTTTGATCAGTCCCTCTGGCCAGGACAAATGGCAAAAATTGGTGTGGCTTGAGATAATATCTAGATTCAGTGAATAATATATAGAAAGAGAAGAAAGCAAGAGAAGAAAGGAAATCAGGATACTAAATATTTAATAAGGTTAAAAAAAAAGTCTGACATTCTTTATTCTACATATAACTTGAAAACATATTTCATGACATGATTTTTTTGTTTGGATTAAGATATAATTATTACTAACTGCTAGTTTAGAACTCTAAAGCAACACTCTGCCATAGAAATACAATGCAACCCCATATGTACTTTTAAAAGTTTTTGCATCGCCACATTACAAGTGAATAGAAATAAGAGAGAGTAATTTTAATAATCTCTTTTATTTAACTCAGTATATACAAAGTATAATCATTTCAACATATAATCAACATAAACGTTATTAGAGATAGTTTACATTGCTTTTCATAGCAAGCCTTTGAAATCTGGTGCTTTTTTTTTTTTTTTTTTGCGGTACATGGGCCTCTCACTGTTGTGGCCTCTCCCATTGCGGAGCACAGGCTCTGGACGCGCAGGCTCAGCGGCCGTGGCTCACGGGCCCAGCAGCTCCGCTGAATGCGGGATCCTCCCGGACCGGGGCACAACCCCGTGTCCCCTGCATCGGCAGGCAGACTCTCAACCACTGCGCCACCAGGGAAGCCCCCATTTGAATTTTTTTCCTGGAATTTTTTTTTCTCTTTCACATCATTCAGTACTCTTACTTCCCTCTGTGTCTCCTCTATGCCATTCACCTTATCTGAAGTATAATTCCTCTTCTTTATCCTTAGATCTGTCCTTTAGTAACATTTTATATTAATTAGTTCTCAAAACTCTCAATATTCTTCTACCTGCTCTTAATTATCAGAGCAGAATTATAGCAACATCCGAGGAATTTTTTTTTTTTTTTTTTTTTTTTCGGTACGCGGGCCTCTCACTGTTGTGGCCTCTCCCGTTGCAGAGCACAGGCTCCGGACGCGCAGGCTCAGCGGCCATGGCTCATCGGCCCAGCCGCTCCCTGGCATGTGGGATCTTCCCAGACCGGGACACGAACCCATGTCCCCTGCATCGGCAGGCGGACTCTCAACCACTGCGCCACAAGGGAAGCCCCCCAAGTCTACTCTTGATGGACATTTGGGTTGTTTCCAAATGTTTCTGGGCTAATACAAATAAAGCTACCTTAAACATACTTTACATGCCTTTTGCCAGACCTGAGGCTTCATTTCTGAGGGGTATATTCCAAGAGTGGAATTATTGATCACAGAGGATACATATGTTTATCCAATATTATTGCCTTCCTTAAGGTGTAAAATCTATTTAAAATACTCATAAAATATTTCTATATTATAGATTGGTAAGAATAGTATACTATCGTACAAAAAGGGAGAGAATAAATAATTCAAGAAAGCAGTAGCAGAACTGAGTCTAGAAACTGTCTTTCATTGGTGGCAAAATTTAATAAGTTCCACTTGCCTTTAATGATTCCCTTTCCTTTTGTATGAATTTATCATACATGAAACTATATAACTATTAGTTCACATAAATGAATTCCTAAACTGTTAGACTTTTATTATTGTTACTATTGTTATTGAGATATAATTATGTATAACTATCTTTACTATGTTGGCTATAAACACCCTTTGCTTCTATTCTTCATGGATTTCGCTCATGCCTTTGTGTCTGCCCAGAATCACATCTTCAGTGGTCTCTTTATGTTTCCCCATTGCACTTTGTGCATCACTTCTCATTAGTTAAGTACTGAATACACACCACAAACTGACAGGTAAGTATTTGTGTATGTTAATGGACCCAATGAAACTGTACCCTTGCACTTTGTTTAATGTAGAATTCATGTGACTATTTCAGGTAAGCACAACACACGTGGAGACCCACACACACAAATCCTGAGCTTTATCGGGTATTAGTGAGCGCATGATCTTTAAAACATACTTTTTATTTAAGTAAGGTTATGAGAACAATAAGTTTTAAAGAACTGAATCTATTCTTATAAATTATATCATCTGCTCATTGTATGGTCAAATTTTCTTGAAATGATTCTGGTGATTCTTTTATATCCTCTCTTATACCTCTGAACCAGGAAGCCAGTGCAAAAAATTCTTTCGGCAGGCTTTTATGCATTGTCGTTAAGCAGCTTTCATTTGTTAGGGTGTGTCAGCTGTAAATATCTTCTCTCTGGGACACCCGAATTATAACGATGGTTTGGAGCTTAATAATATCATTGAGGTGCAGGCCAGACAATGTTTCCATTATTGTAGTCGTTATTTATTGGAAGGTAACAAAATGTAAAGAGAAAAGAGTAGATGGGAAGTGATAGAGATTGGCTACGTACTATGGAACACCTGATACAGCTCGAATTATGTTAATGTTTATTTTAGTACTCAGGAGTATTAGAGTCTCTTGTTCAAACTCCATCATGTGAAGCTATTTCCAGGCCTGGGGATCATCCTGGGGATCGAGGTGGGGTGGCCGCTGGTCGGAGAGAAATGCAATGATTTATTTTTAAAATAAGACAAACATCAGATTTAAACATTTTAAATCTGTGTGTTCTTTTCCAAACTGTTAAGTGGCTTTACTTTTGAAAAAAAAAGTTTTGCAGTTAGTTTTAAGGTATTACATGAGAAGTGAGGCAATAAAAAGTAATTATTTTAGGACAGTTTTGTCAACAATCTACAACATACCACACACTGGCTATTTGCAGGTATTTCTGTACTTATACTCACACTCTGGTTCTTAGTATCAGAAAGAACTTTACCTTCTGAAGACCAGTGAGTGGGCTATGGTGTTGAGCATCTAGCAAGCATTCAGACTCTCACTGTTGGAATAAGGGTATAAGAAAGTAAGAATATTTTATCATTAGTGTAGAGTACCTAACAGGTAGTGGGCATCTCAATAAATATTTGATTAATGAATGAATATATTAGGGAAATAAGTAAAATTTTTTTAGAAGTTGACCATTTAGATAATAGCAGGGCTATATTGAGAAAAATATAGAAAATAAATAAAACATATATTACAGTAGATGCATAGTATAGCATATAAGATAGCTCACACTTTACTAATTTAAGTGAACTCTGAAGGTTTGCATAGCACTTTAAGCCAGCAGTTCTTTCCCTACCTATTACTCTAGACAAGCTCTTGCCCACATATATGAGGAGTCATGTACAGCAATGCATAACAGCATGTCAATGTCCATCAGTAGTACAACAAATAAAACACTGCTTTATAGTCATACAGTGGAATGTTGTATAAGAATGAATGAACCAGGGGTACACCATCAACATGGTTGAATCTCAGAAATATAACATTGAATGAAAGAAGCAAATCAGGGAAGGATGTATTGAGTATGGTTCCTTTTATATGATTTCAAAAACTAGAAAATCTAAACACTTTTCTACATAATACATAAATGTTAACTTTATTAATTATATTCTGTAAAGGGAAGAGTTGGAATAGTGATCAAAGTCCCATGTTAATGCTTAGTTATTTGGTGTATACCAGGCAAGTGGGTGTATGTTTGGAGAGAGGCACAAATCGGGTTTTCACAGCCTGTCAGCGTTCTCTTTCTTCACTTGGGTAATGTTACTCAGTGTTTCATTTATTATTAATATTTAACCTGTACAAATGCACTATATACATGCTTCCTTTTCTAATACATTTTACAATCAAAAATAAAATAAACTGTTTCTTAGAGACCGTAGTGTGTTAGGCATTATCCTTGTATTCTGGAGCTCTCAGCTAGAGTAAATGTAGACATTAATTCAATAATTGCAGCTACTTTAGGCTTACTGAATGAGAAGTATGTGGTGCTAAAAGACTGTGCAAGAGGTATATTATCTAATCAAGGAAGTGCAGAAAGGGCTTCATTGGTAAAGAGAGAATTGAGCTAGTTTCTAAATAATGAGTCAAAGATAACTTGGAAAAGAAGGAAGAAGGGTAAAAGGATCCTTGTAGGAAAACTGGTATACACAAAAGCTTCGTGGTACAGGAAAGAGCACTGTGAATATGAAGAAAAGGATGTAGGTGGTGCAGAGAGAGGAATGAATATTGTAAAGAATATTATTCAAGAGGTATGTAACTGTCAAAGCATGCATTCTGCAGATAACATTAAGGCTTTCGTCTTTCTTCAGAGAGATGAGATGCTGTCGAGATGTTTTAAGTAGGGAGATGATGTGAACAGATTTACATTTTGAATATATCACTTTGGCTGCAGCTGAATGACTGATTGGGTGGAGGCAAAGGTAGACAGGGGTAGACCAGCCAAGAGACCTGGTGGTCAGGTAACACATGGTAGCTTGGATGAAAGTGCTGGTAGAGGAGATGAGAAGATACAAATTGATTTCAGAAAATTTTTGAGGGCAAAATGTAAGGGATTTGGTAATGAATTGGATATGGGGAGTGTGTAGGAGATAACTTCAAAAATGATTTCTGAGTTTCTAGATTACCTAAATGAATGGCTGGTGGTACCCTTAACTGAGAGAGAAAATATAGGAAGAAGATTATAGGCTACAGGGACTCTGTACGTTGTTGATTCAGATTTGCACATATTAAATGTGTGCATTTGAGACCTCTGAGAGCATATACTGATCTAATTTAGACTTTCAAAAGTATGTTTCTGTAATGTTTGTATTATGTTTTGAAATGAATTTTCAGTATAGTACAAGACCATTTTTTGTTCTCCCTGCTTTTTAGACAACAGACAGAAATATATGACTATAAAGGAAGTCTTTATTATCTCCCTCTCTCTTCCATTTTAATTTCCATCCGTCACCCATAGGAATCTCAGACTCTAGATTCAACATAGAAGAGGATTATTTGTTCTTTGCTGCTCACCATGATTAAAATAATACCCTCTCTCAATATAATACAAATTTACAAATTAAAATGATACCCTCTCTCAATTGAAGCTAGTAGTGTTAGGCTTGTTCCAATATTAGTGAATATCTTGACATTTCATAAAAGTGTGATGATTTGAATGGTAGCTCTGTGTTGTTTCCTCTGAAGAGCAAAGGGTGATGAGGACCAAAAGTATGAGTTTAAGAAAGAAAGCTGGAATCGTAAAATTTCATTGTTCTGATTTCCAACCAGAAATCCCATGGTTATTTTTTTCTTTAATTTCTGACAATATGGTAGATTATATGTCAAGAGAAATTTTATCATTGGTGAAAACTAAAAAAATGCCAGACAGAAATATTTTTCTTTCTTTCCCTTTTATTGAATTATAATTACAGAGTCACCATTTAATTAAGTAGCTACTATGTATTATGCACTGGATTATATGCTTTCTATACATAATTTTTAAGTTTTTAAAAATCTATTTTTTATTATTTTTATTTTTCCAATTTTATTGAGATATAACTGACATACAACACTTTATAAGTTTAAGGTGTACAGCATAGTAATTTGACTTACATACATCATGAAATGATGACCACAAAACATTTAGTGAACATCCATCATCTCATATAGATACAAAAAAAAAGGAAAAGAAAAAACTATTTTTTCCTTGTGATGAGAACTCTTATGATTTACTCTTTTAACAACTTTTATATATAATAGACAGCAGTATCACTTATATTAATCATTTTGTACATTACATCCCTAGTAACTTATTTATCTTATAACTGGAAGTTTGTAACTTTTGACCTTCAGACAGAATACACATATATATACACATATATATACACGTATATATTTCACAAAATATATATATTTAAATATTTAGTTGCATAGCTGAGTTGGTGGGAAAGTAAAGGGAATTCTCAGAGTCCATGAACGCATGAAATCACAAACCAAGGGAAGTGAGCAAGCACTGAAACAGACATCTTTCCTGGGGATATTTGGCAGTTCCTTGTGGAAGTTTAAGATTTAAGAGAGCATTTTTGGTAAACCAAAAACAGCTTTGGAGGGCAAAAATTGTTAGGTTGGACTGGAAATCCTCTGCATAAATAGAATCTCTAGAAGGCAACTCTTTTTTAAAAAAAAATTATTTATTTTACTTATTTATTTTTGGCTCCGTTGGGTCTTCGTTGCTGCGTGTGGGCTTTCTCTAGTTGCGGTGAGAGGGAGCTACTCTTCGTTGTGGTGGGCGGGCTTCTCATTGCGGTGGCTTCTCTTGTTGTGGAGCACGGGCTCTGGGCACGCAGGCTTCAGTAGCTGTGGCACGCAGGCTCAGTAGTTGTGGCACATGGGCTTAGTTGCTCTGCGACATGTGGGATCTTCCCAGATCAGGGCTCAAACCTGTGTCTCCTGACTTGGCAGGTGGATTCTTAACCACTGCATCACCAGGGAAGCACTAGAAGGCAACTCTTATTGTGAGATAAGCAAATAAAATGAGAGAGAGAGAAAGAGAGAGGAGAGAGGGCACGAGTGAGCAAATGCAATTGAGAGAGTGAGAATACTTAACTTTCTTAGTCTTGGTTCTGAGTAAAATGGAAAAAATAGAAAGTTTCACCTGAATGAAATTCCCAACCTCAACCCTCATGTAATTCAGATTCATACTACACATGTAACCTAAAAACATCTAAAGAGAAAATTTCAGTTTTAAGGTTGATCATAGCCCCATGTACTTGGCAGAATCAAACAAAAACGCTTTTGTGAGGAGGGAAAGAAAACAATTTAAAACAAAACTTTAAGTAATTCTCACAGATGAAATTTCAAAGAGCATGAGATTGCATTAAAAAAATAATCACTAACTACAGGCAGAATAAAACATCACAGTGGGAGTCATTAGGAAACACAGTGAGTCATTAAAGAAGCAAATCCAAAAAGATTGAAGCTAGTGGAACTTTCATTTATAGAATGTAAATTAACTATATTTAAAATTAATTATATTTAATATATTTAATACTTAATATAGGGCTTCCTTGGTGGCGCAGTGGTTGAGAATCTGCCTGCTAATGCAGGGGACACGGGTTCGAGCCCTGGTCTGGGAAGATCCCACATGCCGCAGAGCACCTAGGCCCGTGAGCCACAACTACTGAGCCTGCGCATCTGGAGCCTCTGCTCCGCAACAAGAGAGGCCGTGATAGTGAGAGGCCCGTGCATTGCGATGAAGAGTGGCCCCTGCTTGCCACAACTAGAGAAAGCCCTCGCACAGAAACGAAGACCCAACACAGCCAAAAATAAATAAATAATAAATAAATTAAAAAATAATATTTATATAGATTATCAAAAATACAGTAAAAGATAAGCCACTATGAAAACAAACATACATTTGAAAAAGAACCAAACAGTATGTTTCTTTTTTTGCAGTACGCGGGCCTCTCACTGTTGTGGCCTCTCCCGTTGCGGAGCACAGGCTCTGGACACGCAGGCTCAGCGGCCATGGCTCATGGGCCTAGCTGCTCCATGGCATGTGGGATCCTCCCGGACCGGGGCACAAACCTGTGTCCCCTGGATCGGCAGGCAGACTCCCAACCACTGCACCACCAGGGAAGCCCCAAACAGTATTTTTGAGAGATTTAAAAAATTAAATGGAAGTTGAAATACATTGTATGGGTTATACAGCAGAGGAGACACAGCTGAAAAGGTAATTTTTTGAAATAGAAAATAGGTCTGAAGAAGTTATAGGACAGAGAGACAAAGCTAGAAAATATGAAAGAGGCTTTAAAAGATAAGGAGGATAGAAAGAGAAAGTGTAACATATATCTAATTGGAGAGTCAGAAAGAGGGAAAAGAAAAAATAGGGGTGAAACAGTATTCAAAGGAAAAATGGATGAAATAATTTTTGAATTAATGAAAGACATCAGTCTTCATATTCACAAAGCAAAACGTATATCAAGCCAATTATACATTATAGTGTAATCACAGAACACCTTGATATATCATAGTGAAATCACCAAACTTTGAGCAAGATGAAGAAAGGAGAAAAAAAAGTTAACAGAATAAACAGGACAGTAGTAGATGGTAGAAACAAATCCAAATATATCAGTGTCACAATAAATATAAATGGATTAAAATTTCCAGTTAAAAGAAATTATCAGGCAGAAAACAAACCCCACAACAACAAATCCCAGTTCTACTGTTTATGGAAAAGTTCCTAAACTAAAGAATACAGAAATTGTTAAAAATAACAGAGAAAGGAAATTCTAAAGCAAAAAATATTGCTCCATGTAGTAGCTAGCCTCTGAGGTGGCCCCCACCGATCCTTGTCTCCTGGTATTCATGGCTTTGTGTAGTCTTATCCAAGTATGTATAGGCATGCCCCGTTTAACCAATAAGAATTCTAGAAACCACAATGTAGCACTTCTGAGATTAGGTTATAAAAGACAATGTAGGGACTTCCCTGGTGGTACAGTGGTTAAGAATCTGCCTGCCAATGCAGGGGACATGGGTTCGATCCCTGGTCTGGGAAGATCCCACATGCCGCTGCTGCGGAGCAACTAAGCCCAGGTGCCACAACTACTGAAGCCTGTGTACCTAGAGCCCATGCTCCACAACAGGAAAAGTCACCACAATGAGAAGCCCGTACACTGCAATGAAGAGTAGCTCTGGCTCGCTGCAACTGCAACTAGAGAAAGCCTGTGTGCAACAATGAAGACCCAAAGCAGCCAAAAATAAAAAAAAAAAAAAAAATTAATAATAAATAAATAAATAAAAGACAATGTAGCCTCTACTTTGCTCTCTTGGAGCACTGCTCTGGGGAAATCAGCTGCAATGTTTTGTGGACATTCAAACAGTCCCATGGAGAGGTACATGTTTAAAGAATTGGGGCTTTTTGCTAAAAGACTATCAATTTGCCAGCCAGTTGAGTGAGCTAGTTTCAAAGCAAATCCTCTTCCCTAGTCAAGCCTTCAGATGTTTGTGCCCTTGACAACTTGAATGTAACCACACAGAGATCCTGAGACAGAACCACCAAGCTAACCTGCTACCAGATTCCTGACCCAGAGAAACTGTGAGCTAATAATTTTTATTGTTGTTTTAAGCTGTTAAATCTTGAAATAGTTTACTATGCAACAACATATAACTTATACACTAAAGATAGAATTTCAGCTAAACAAGTAAATATAATTTTAAACCTTCATGGTTGCTACTATATCTTCAAAATAAACTAGGCAATAATTTACAGGCATTTTAATATACTATTATAGGGAGAGTTAACACAACTATATTTGTAATGCTCATATTGACCAGACACTATAACAGTAGGTATATAGAAAATTTTATAAATTTTAAAAGACTAATATCATACAACCATATTCTTTAACTTCAGCACAATTAACAAACAATTCAATAATTAAAGATAAGAACACCCTATTTTGGAAATCAAAAACATATACTTTAAATAACTAATGTTTCTAAGAAGAAATCATAATGGAAATTTAAAAAAATATTTAGAACTGAATGACCATGAAAATGCCACATATAAAAACTTTTGGAACAGCACTGAAGTAGAATCAAAAGGGAAATTTGAAGCCTTAACATCCTTACAATACAATAAGAAAAAACACTGAAAATAGATGAGATAAATATCTGACTAAAGAAGTTAGAACAACAGAATAAACACAAGGATATCAAAGAAGAGTCATAATGATAAGAAATTAATGAATGAGAAAACAATACAACAGAGAATGAACAATAGTGAGAAAAAACCTAGAAATTTGAAAACCCCTAAAAAAAATGACTCAAGAAAACAATCGACTATGCCAACACACACACACACACATGTATACACACAAATTAGGCAATAAAGTGGGATATAACTAAGATGCAACAGCAACTACAATGACAATATATGGGCATCATGAATAGCTTTGTATCAATACACTTAAAAAGTTTAAAAAGCAATTATATCCACAAAAATACTCACCAAATATGACACATGAAACAGAAAATCTTAATAGTCTAATAGCCACTAAGGACATTGAATCAATAGTCACAATCTCTCCATGAAGAAAAGACAAATCCAAATGATTTTACAGATATATTTACCTAATAACTAAGGATCCCGTCATTTCAGTAGTACCTGAACTCTTCAAAGGATAAAATACTTGGGAGTGCTCTACAGCTTATTTCATGAGTCTAGTATACACATAATATGAGAATGCAAAATAGCAGACTCATGGGCTTCCCTGGTGGCGCAGTGGTTGAGAGTCCGCCTGCCGATGCAGGGGACACGGGTTCGTGCCCCGGTCCGGGAGGATCCCACATGCCGCGGAGCCATGGCCGCTGAGGCTGCGCGTCCAGAGCCTGTGCTCCGCAACGGGAGAGGCCACAACAGTGAGAGGCCTGCGTACCTCAAAAAAAAATAATAAAAAAAATTTTAAAAAGAATAGCAGACTCATGAACACAGTTGCAACATTCTTATACAAAATATTAGCAAAACAAAACTAAATATGATTATAAAATATAATACATCATTACAATCTTGGGTTTATTACAGAAATGCAAAGTTGATTCAGCATTAAAAATCTATTAAGGTATTCATCATATTAATTAATTAATATCATCATCTTATAAGTACAGAAAAAGCCACCTATAAATTCAACATCTATTCAACTATTTGTTAAAATGTTTAATAAGCTAAAATACAAGAGACCATTTTTAACATGATAAAATGTAGCTACCAAAAGTTTTTAACAAACATCTCACTCTACGGTGAATCACTAAAATCCAGAGTAAAAGCAACAATGCCTGTTTTCACCATGTCAATTCAATATTGTACTGCAGATTACAGCCAGGGCAATAAGAAGAGAGAAAGAATAAAATTTATTAAGTTTTAAGAGGAAAAAAAACACATTTAAATTTTTTATATAGATGATATGATTTCCCATTTAGAAAAAAATCTAAACATTATTAGTCATTTTTAACTGTAAAATCAAAATACAAAGTTAAGTGCATTTCTATATATTAATAATTAGTTAATATTTTAACTTGGAAAAATGTTCTATTATAATAGCAACATAAATTATAAGGTCGATCAGAATAATGAAAAAAATGTGAGCTCTTTTCATGGAAATTATAAAACTGTATTGAAAAACATTAAAAGACATCCAAATAAATGGAGAATCACACTATGGACAAGAAGACACTATTTTTAAAATGACAATTTTCCTCCCTTATTTTATGATTTAATGCAATTCCTATCAAGTCTCAACAAAGACTTTTCATGAAAACTGACTAGCTCATTTTAACATATATGGTAGATCAAACAGACAAGAATGCTAATTCACTTCTGAAAAAGTAGTACAAGGAATGACCTCTTGCCCTATCAGATATCAAGATCTACTTTAAACCTATTATAATTATTACAGTGTGTTCAGGAATAGATTGCTGGAACAGAATGCTTAGCTCATAAGCAACCCACACATATATAGAAACTTGTTGTTTTAGCCAGCGTTACAGAGCAGTGGAGAAAGCTTAGTCCTCTGGACAAAGGAGTTAGGGAAATTGGCAATTAATGTGGGAAAGAAAGTGAACCCCACCTCACATTTAACATAAAAATCAATTCCAGTTGGGTTAATACATTAAATTTGAAAAGGGACATAAGAGAATATCTTTCTGATCTATTTTTTTCCATGAAAGAGTTATTTTTAAAAAGAAGCACAACCATAAAGAGATAGGTTGACAAATTTCACATTCAAATTAAGAGCTTTGTCCATGGAAAGGCACTGTGAGAACAGTGAGCTAACAGTCCAAAAGCTGGAAGAAAATGTTTGCCCTGCCCATGACCAACATGATTTAGAATCTAGAATATGTACAAGTTGGTATCAGTTTATAAAAGACAAACACCTAATAGAAAAACAGGGATAAGGCTTGGACAGACATTTCATAAAAAATAAATCAAAACAGCCAAGAAACATTTGTAGACACGCTGGCACTAACCTCTAATAATGGAAAGGCAAATTTAAACTGCACTGAATATTATACCTCACTGTATTTCCAGGAATAAATGACAATAACGGCATTAGTGAGCAACAGGAACTAGCATACATTGTGACAGGTGACAGTGTATCATTGTACAATGTTTTAGAAAACTATATTTGGAATTTATAGTAAAGTTAAGCAGTAACACTGGGAGCCAGCAGTTCCACTGCTGCGTATACCTGAGGGGAGCTTCTCAAGCTGCTCAGGACAAGGACACCATACTTTTAAAATCTCCCTTCTACCTTCCTTTCCTTGCTTCTTTCCCTTCTCTCCTTCCTTTCTTCGTCCTTCAACATGGTTGTAATATTCATTTGAAATACAATTTAACTTCATTTGTTTCATCTTTTTCATTTTTTTCTGCTTCCCATTCTTACTTACTTTGATTGTTTTTCAATATGTATATTATGCTTTCAAAAGTGAAAACTATACATATAAAGAGATCAGTTATAGAAGCCATACTCTCTTCTGTATTTCTTCCTCTCTATACCTCTCTTATATGTAACCAACTTCATTGGGATTTTTTGCAAGGATTAGAAGATATATGTTTATTAATTTATTATTTTTTTTCTTTTACAGATGGGGCTATTATACATGCTTTCTGCACTTTGATCTCTTTCCCCTACTTCATAATATCTTTTTGGGATTTTCTTCATATCATTTCATGAAGCTCTTATTCTTTTTTGTAGCTTCATAGTACTTTATTGTGTCTTTTTCACAGTATATTTAACCAGTATCTTAAGTTGGATACTTAGATAGTCTCAATATTTTGCGATTACAAACATCCTGTAATTAATAACAGTGTGTGTGTGTGTGTGTGTGTGTGTGTGTGTGTGTGTGTGCATCTTCAGGATCAGTTTGTAGTAATGGGATTGGAGCATTAAAGAGAAAACACAAATATATTTATTTTTCACTTTTATGAAAATAAACCTGTCATTGAATATTTTCAAAATTCACTTTCAATCCTCCATCAATTACCTATTATAATTTATAGTTAAATTATTTTCTGCAAATTTCTTAAATGTGAATCTTTTTAATGAAAAGTAAAATCCAAAGTACTCCATCAAATTCATAGAACCAATGATAATTTTTTGCTGATGTGCAATATCAAGATCATCACTTCACTGATAATATTATTAAATTATAGAGCATGTCATAATGATCTAAAATTTTGCTCTATTAGGTATCTAACTTTCATTTTTGCTTTATATATGCCATTGAAAAAAAAACATTCATTTTTTTGCATAGAAATATCAAGAGTATTAAGTATACCAAAGACAAAGAGAATTAGCAAATCTGGCTGTCCCATTCACATCTTTAAATAATCGGGATCATAATGATTTAATAAATTGCATGCACACTAAATGTTCATATATATGAACAAATATCCTCTACAGGAAAGTTCCCCTATTTAACCTTGTCTCTCTGCATGAAATAAGGCTTTTAAAATAATCAGCTTACATATTCACCATAATAAAAAGAATACTTTCTGATTTAAGATGCTATTCTTTAAAAAATTCATAATTTTTACTCCATCACTGAGACATTTTGGTTTTCATATCATGTGTTTTTCAGTAAAGAAATCAGAATGTTCTATATTCTTATATTTTGGCGAAGACTTCTTAATCTGGATAAGTATTCCAGAATATGTTCTTGTCATTGCAGCTGTAACATCAGAACATACTCTTTTTTTTTTTTTTTTTTGGCTGTACGCGGGCCTCTCACTGTTGTGGCCTCTCCCATTGAGGAGCACAGGCTCCGGACGCACAGGCTCAGCGAACATGGCTCACAGGCCTAGCCGCTCCGCGGCACGTGGGATCTTCCCAGACCGGGGCACGAACCCGTGTCCCCTGCATCGGCAGGCAGACTCTCAACCACTGCACCACCAGGGAAGCCCCAGAACATACTCATAATGAAACTTAAACTCCAAACTCCAAACTTTGTCAGTGCAGTCTTAAAGTTTTACAAGTCTAAAGTTTTACAAGCTTATTGTGTTTGTCATCAATAAAGTTGACAAAATATTTCTTTATATCATGATTATGTACAATTTCTGGAATAGTTGCCAGTTGCCACGTTAGTGGTATCTTTGTATTTGTCAGTTTTCTCCTAGGTGTATTTGTTCTGTGAGTTGGCCCTCATTTTCTCTCAATTTCTGCAAACTGTTGAACTATGCTGTCATTGGAAAGTGGTACTTGAACTACCTTCTTTGCTACAGATACACCTATCTGTGTAAGCTCACTTTGGATGCAGTCTTTCACTAATGTTTCAGCAATGTTTAGGTATTTTTTAGTCCTAGTGACACCAAGTACTTTTTTAAAAAGCCTGCAAAGTACTAATGTTTAAGTGGGAAATTTCAAATATCTACCTCTGTCAGCCTTATAATTCATTACTCTTGTTTCAAAGAATTCTTTTGATTTTGAGCTTATTGCTTTAGTTTTTTTGTGTTAATGCTTCATTAGCCATTACATCCCCTCAAACACATATTTTTACATGAGAGATAATATTCCTGGGTAAAACTTAATGGACATTTGGTCTTCATTTCTTTGAACTCACTTCAATTGTCATTATTTTGTTTACTGCTACTGCTCCCTTCTTGAAAGGTATATCTTGTCTTCACAACAATAACAAAATACAGTGAAGTTTATGTTGCTGTTAATGAAATAGGCCTTAGAAATAAACAAATTTTACTTCTCTAATTAGCTATAATGTAAAATCATAAATTTAAAAGTAGGCTTAATTATAAATGAAAAGAATGTACAGATATTTATAAAATATATATATACTCATATTTTATCTGATTTTATACACTTTTGGATTACAGTTACCAATCTAATCTTTAAAAAAGTCACATGGTCCTACTGTGCATGACTCCTATGTGGTTTTTGTCATATTGTGACGCACCACATGGGTTCAACGTCAAACTGGTGAAACCCTGTTAAATGAGATGAGTTCACTGATTGTGAGCTTGGATATTGCAGCAAAATCCAATTGCTATTAAAGTTTCTAAACGATTACCCTCAATTTCTGTACTTATCCCATCATGGACTTGTAACAAACAATTCATGAACTGGCTTGGGTCCACAAACCACGTGTTGATATGAACACCTGGAAACATACACCAGAATATTTATAACAGCACTGTTTGTAAAAACAAAAATTGGAAACACCCCAAATGTCTATCAATAGTAGAATGGATAAATGCACTGTGGTGTGTTCACGTAATTATTTACTATAAAGCAGAGAAAGTAAATAAATCACTCCTCTATCCACCAACATAGATAAATCTCATAAACATGATGTTCAGAAAAAAAAATCAAGTCAAAGAATATGCTACAGTAATGTCTCATTTATATAAAGACTCAAACAGAAACAACTAAAGAGTACATCATTGTTATTAATTCATAGATATGTGGTATAACTCAAAGAAAAGTAAGGAATTATTAGGATAGGCTAGTAATTAACTCTAGGAGTGGGGATTCAATAAGGAAAGGTACCCAGGGGGCTTCAAGGTCACTATTTATGTTCTACTTCATAAACTGAGTACTGGGCATATGGATATTTATTTCATTATTATTAAACTGAATAGATATTAATTTTATTTAGTATGTATTGAAGTTTGATATAAAATTACTAAAATTATAAATATGCAAGATTTTTTAAATAGAACTTTTCTGAAAGACCTGTAAAAGATGTGAGTACGAAGATATTCTTGAATGGAAGACTAAGAATTATAAAGCTTTGAGTCCACATGTATATATACATTTGATCCAATTCCGATCAGAAAAGTAATAAACAAAGTAAAACTGAAAAAGTAATACCCATAGATATCCTAAAGCCTGTGAGGGACAGGAGATCATTATTCTATACTGAGTTTCAATGTAGGGATTTGATTGCAGCAACATAAAAACCTTGCTCTTAAGGTGTTCGGAGATAAAAAATATTTAATGTAATGTCTACATTCAGTGAGTTGGCTAGACCCATTGTAGAATGAATGCTCAGATCAATGTGAAAATCACAATAGTACACAGGGGTACCAAATCTCAGGCTCTACTACTTAGTGACCTTATGATTTTAATCAGATCACTTAACTGCATCATCTGGTATTCTAGTATCTAAAGTGAAAAGAACAATAGCGTTAAAAACTTCTCAGGGGCTTCCCTGGTGACGCAGTGGTTGAGAGTCCGCCTGCCGATTCAGGGGACGCGGGTTCGTGCCCCTGTCTGGGAAGATACCACATGCCACGGAGCGGCTGGGCCCGTGAGCCATGGCCGCTGAGCCTAAGCATCCGGAGCCTGTGCTCCGCAACGGGAGAGGCCACAACAGTGAGAGGCCCGCGTACCGAAAAAAAAAAAAAAAAAAAAAACTCAGAATTATTGTAGAAACTCTTCTGAGAAAACATGTAAGTTTAATATTATACATTACTAGACAAAAAGTATTTGTCTTACCCTTATGCTAATGAAGAATTATATGAAATTAGATTTTTTGTAGGTTTATTTTTGAATATGGTATACATAATATTGTAGTATTTTTTTTCACCTGTGTTGTGAATATCCATCTATGTCAATCTTTCTCTGTAGTTGATTTTATATTTATCACTTGATAAAACAAATTTTTGTAAAGCATCCTTCTCTCCATTTCCCCCCCAAAAGTTAGAAACTGTAAATATGAATGAACAAGGTGACTTGCCATATTGGATATTAATTGAATTTTACAACTATAATAATTAAAGCTCTATGATACTGATTTGAGAAAAGAAGACTACAGCAGTGGAGCAATATAAAAACTCTGAAACAGATCCTAATGTTTAAAAATTCATAATATATATCATATGATGTAAATCTAAATATATGGATATAATATATAAATTATTATAATACATCTATGGAAAAACTATTTAGAAAGTACTGCTGGGTGCCACTTGGAATGAAAAAATATGAGCGAAATATAAAGATAGTGAAAAGACACACAAAAAGGGGCAAATTTTTATCTGATCTTGGGGTAAGGAAAACTTTATAAATATGAAACAATGTAAGAAATTCTAAAAGGAAGTAATGATGTGATAGAAGATAAATATTTTATAAACTATATAGAAACATCATAACATAAAAATCAAACAACCACCTATGGATATTATTTCCCATAAATATTATAGGCTTAGGTTTAAATCCCTAACACACAAAGAACTCCATAAATTAAGAAGAAAAATTCTCAAACTTTAATAAAAATGATACATTTAAATACCATAATTTTATAAAAACTTAGCTTCCCTGGTATGAAAATTATGCTGGTAGAACTCAATGTCCCTAAGGAGATTTTGCTCAGATAAAACAGGAATTTGTTTCTTTCCCACATAACAACCCCAAAGTCTCTGGTCTGGGTTGAATGATATTTGTGTTTCATGTGGTCATTTGGGGGACTCAGGTCATTTCTCTCTTGTTGCTTTACCATGTCCTTGGACAGTATTTGACATTTTTTTTCTGTAAAGGGACAGTTAAAAAATATTGTAGGATTTGGGGCCATATCATGTCTGTTGCCATTACTCAGTTCTGCAGTTGTAGGGTAAAAGTGACCATAGACAATGCATAAACAAATGTGTATAACTATGTTCCAATAAAACTTTATTTACTAAAACAGGCAGCTCTTTAGTTTTATGACCCTTGCTCTAGGGCATTGTCTTGCCGTGCCTGGTTGGTGCTAAATCACAGACACATTTGCATTCCAGCTTACAGGAAGGACTGAGCCTGGAGGATTTCATGCACAGTGTCTTAAGGCCTGGACACACAAGTAGCAAGATCACTTTTTTTTTTCTTTTTTAACAGCTTTATTGGAGTATAATTGCTTTACAGTGTTGTGTTAGTTTCTGCTTTATAACGAAGTGAGTCAGCTATACATATACATATATCCCCATATCTCTTCCCTCTTGTGTCTCCCTCCCACCCTCGCTATCCCACCCCTCTAGGTAGTCACAAAGCACCGAGCTGATCTCCCTGTGCTATGCGGCTGCTTCCCACTAGCTATCTATTTTACATCTGGTAGTATATAAAGTCCATGCCACTCTCTCATTTCGTCCCAGCTCACCCTTCCCCCTCCATGTGTCCTCAAGTCCATTCTCTACGTCTGCATCTTTATTCCTGTCCTGCCCCTAGGTTCTTCAGAACCATTTTTTTTTTTTTTTTTTTTTAGATTCCATGTCTCTATTTACAACAGCCAGGACATGGAAGCAACCTAAGTGTCCATCAACAGATGAATGAATAAAGAAGATGTGGCACATATATACAATGGAATATTACTCAGCCATAAAAAGAAATGAAATTGAGCTATTTGTAGTGAGGTGGATGGACCTAGAATCCACCATACAGGGTGAAGTAAGTCAGAAAGAGAAAAACAAATACCATAGGCAAGCATCACTTTTGATCACATTCTGTTGGTGCAAACTTAGCTACATGACTACACCCACTTGCAAAGGTGGCTGGGAAATGTGGTCTCCAACTGCAAAGTGTCCAATTATAAATCTCGTGCTATAGAAGGAGGAGCATATCTTTGCTAGTTGTCTCTGCCAAACTGGTAATCAAATAAATTCAAAATTACTTTATAGTTTTATAATAAATGATGTAAGTAAATATTATCAAATAACAAAAATTATAATATCCAATGTTGGCATTATACCATTAATAGTAATATTTACAATAACAAATAGTTTCAATCTTAACATGTGCCCAACATCCTTTAGCCCTAACACAACCTCCCAACCTTTTAGCCATAACAGTGCTCAAAAGATGAGTACATTTACTGTCATCACTTTTCAAATGACTATCTGAGTTTTAAAGAGTTTAAAGACTAAAGTACACAACTAGGAAGTGTTTGAGCCATAATTTTACTCCAGGCATTCCTGTTCCAAAGCCTGTTCTCTTCACTATTGTATAATGAAAATAAGAAATCAGACCACTTTTGTGGAGAGTGCATTAACACTGTGGGTCAAAACCTATAGAGAAATTCATACTATCTGACAATGATTCTGCTTCTAGGGTGTTTTCCTCTTTTAAAATAATTAATGATGCAGTCAAGGTCATTACAGTTTATTATCCAAGCATTAAAAGAATGTTTTCAAATAATAATGATATAGGACAATGCTCAAGGCATAATATTGTGTAAAAAAGAAAAGAAAAAACATTGGAAAAAACTCCAAATAGAGAATAATCTATATATAGCAGATATTTATATACATGAATGCATAATATGTATGCAGTCATATATAATGTATATGTGCATACAAAAATATGTGTATGTTAATGTAAGAAAATATTAAAAGTAGTAATTTGTATGGCAAAATTATAGGTTTTTTCTTTTTTAAAATTTTACAAAATTTTCAATAATAGGCATACATTTTGTTTACATTCAAGTATCAATGCTAATAATTAAAAATGACTTTCAAACTATCAAGCCTATAATTTTTAGTGCTAATATAATGCTTAATATAATTAATCAAACAAGAATGAACATGTTTAGAAAACTGATTAAACCAAGTAAATTAAATTTAAATGAGATTCATTTTGTATACAGGCATGTTTTCATTTACATAAAGAGTGTATTTTCCTAGTATAAGTATGTCTTTTCGTGTGGCTGCTTTTATGCTTCTATTTTGCTAGCTTTTTGTCCTATATGCCCATTGTTAGGTCATCTTATTTTCTTTTTAGTGTTCATTTCTGCCAGGAAAGGGCATATCTTTGAATGTCCTTTCTGTTTTAGTGTCTAGTACAGCACCAATAAGATTTCTGCTTCCTTAACTGAGCTTTCACATTTTAGTTGGCAATAGAATGGATCAGTGGCACAAAAAGCATACACAATGGCTCACCAAATATTATTTCAAAAGATGTAAATTCTAACTTTTTTATTTTTTTCTCTCTGATATTAAGGTCAGTTACTCTTTATCACAGTACTTTAAGTTCTGAGAAAGGAGGTAATATTCCAGACAGAACTTATTGTCCAAACCAGGAAACTTTTTGAGAGTAAAGTGGATGCTATCATTAATTAGGCTGGGGCAACTGTCAAAAACTGTCTTTATCTTGTGCAAACCTAGACTCTTGGTCTCCATAACAAGTGTTAGTATGACCACTCAAATTTAATTTTAATATTCAAATGGAAGATTTGTTATTCAATTATCAGGAAGTAATTACAAACCCCTTTTAATATATATGGTAACAGTAAATTGATATATTACCCCATTTTGAAGAGGGTGGAGATTGTAGAACCTGACTTTCCTTGTTTCCATTTAGAGTGTTGCTAAATTTATGTCATAGGTCCAACTTGAAATTCAACATTTTACTCCTTAATTGATCTAAATTTTTTTATTTTCTGGCTCAGGGTTATCCATTTCTCAGAGTTCTGCATGTTCTCTTTGTTTTACAAGCACTGTAGTAGAGAAATGAGATTTTAATTCCTCAGGAGGGATGTCATACTTTAGAGAGAAAGACAAGGCTGCTTCAAGACAGAGTTACCGGGTTCAGCTTAGTTCACCCTCTGGTTTGATGACTTGTTCCTACGGCTTATTCTCTTATCTACAGTTTCGTTATGTGAGCCTCAGAACATACCTTATCTCAAATCAGCCTCCTTTATTATTCTTGGGCTTATTCAAACCTTTAAAAGCTATGTGGATGTAAAGTATATACAGTGGTTTTTAGTAAAGATGCATGTCAACAATTATGTAAGTTTGAGCTCTTTAAGTTTATTTCTTCTAAAATTATACTGTAAAAACCTGACTTTATTTTTAAAATGTTAAAGGAAAGTCAAATATGCATAAAGTCTCCCTATGCATATGCTTCATTTTTGAGTGGTAGCCAGTGCTTACATACTAAGGTGAAATTCTTTCCACCCATTATTGTTGTTACCAGCAAAGAAACTCATGACCTATGAAGATTTCTGAGTATATGACTTACTAGAAAATAATTTAGAATTACAGAAAATAATTTAGAATTGGAGAAAATAATTTAGACTCTTACAGGAAGGAGAGAATGAGGAACCCAATATAGACTTATGACTGCCAAAAACCTTTAAACTTTATGATGGGAATTTATATAATATTGCTTTCTCACCGGATGCTTAGAATGTTACTCAGTCACTGACAGTTAGAATAAAATATTAAAGGTGAGGAAGTCCTAGTGTGATCATACAGCTTCATTCCTGGATTTTAGACAAAACTGACAGCCAGACAGCATTGTTCCTGGCTTGATGTTTTCATTGCTCTTTTTTTCTACCTATTTATTGGACTTATATTATCTTGAAGGATATGTCCATAGATTTGTCTTCCACTTGAATGAGGGATGCATGAAGACACATTTGATTATCTTTCATTGTGATTCTTGACCGTATTGCCTAATTTGTATTAGGTTTTCAATAGATATGTTTAGAATGAATTAATGAGGAAATGAATGATTATATAAATTAAATTTTAAGAGATTACATGATTGCTCGCCATCACACAGCAGGATAGCAAGAATGTCAGGCCCCCTCAATTTAAGCTTTCTATTCTCTACACCAGGCTGTTCTAATAATATCTGCAGCCAGACTCCTTGTTCCAGGACTGTCGGTTCTGTCTGTTTTAATCTTTGCTAGAAGCAGAATAGCACAGCAACTAAGATTGATTTCAACTTCCTAGGAATAGGTCCTTGTTCTGCCTCAATCGTGGACAAGTTATTTCACATTTCTAATCTCTGTGTTTTATGTTTTATTTTGCAAAAAGAGAAAAACAATGTATATCACATAGGATGGTACTGAGGATTAAGTAAGATAATTATAAAATGGTTGTTGCATTTCCTAGGACGTCCTAAGAACTCCAGCTGCCTATCCTCTTGTTCTTCAATCACACTGGCCTACAGGAAGTTCCCAGAGGTCTCCTCCTAAATGTAAAATTCTTAGAGGTCTTCTCTAATCACATTGGAAATAGCCTTCATCACATTATCGTCTCATCTTGTTTCATTTCTCTTCATTGTATTTAGCTGATATGTATTTTATAGTACCCCCTTGCTCACAAGAATGAGGTTCACGAGAAGAGGGACTTTGTCTTCCTTATTCACTGCTCTATCCCCAGCACTTAGAGGAGTACCTTGCTTATGGCATCTTTTTTTTTTTTTCTTGAACATCTTTATTGCAGTATAATTGCTTTACAATGATGTGTTAGTTTCTGCTTTATAACAAAGTGAATCAGTTATACATATACATATATCCCCATATCTCTTCCCTCCTGCATCTCCCTCCCTCCCGCCCTCCCTATCCCACCCCTCCAGGTGGTCACAAAGCACCGAGCTGATCTCCCTTTGCTATGCGGCTGCTTCCCGCTAGCTATATATTTTACATTTGGTAGTGTATATATGTCCATGCCACTCTCTCACTTTGTCTCAGCTTACCCTTCCACCTCCTGGTTTGCTCAAGTCCATTCTCTAGTAGGTCTGCATTTTTATTCCCGTCTTGCCCCAGGGGTCTTCATGACCATTTTTTGTTGTTGTTTTTTAGATTCCATATATATGTGTTAGCATGCGGTATTCGTTTTTCTCTTTCTGACTTACTTCACTCTGTATGACAGACTCTAGGTCCATCCACCTCGACAAATAACTCAATTTCGTTTCTTTTTATGGCTGAGTACTATTCCATTGTATATATGTGCCACATCTTCTTTATCCATTCATCTGTTGATGGACACTTAGGTTGCTTCCATGTCCTGCCTATTGTAAATAGAGCTGCAATGAACATTGTGGTACATGACTCTTTTTGAATTATGGTTTTCTCAGGGTATATGCCCAGTACTGGAATTGCTGGGTCGTATGATAGTTCCATTTTTAGTTTTTTAAGGAACCTCCGTACTGTTCTCCATAGTGGCAGTATCAATTTACATTCCCACCAACAGTGCAAGAGTGTTCCCTTTTCTCCGCATCCTCTCCAGCATTTATTGTTTGTAAATTTTTTGATGATGGCCATTCTTACCATGTGAGGTGATATAACATTGTACTTTTAATTTGCATTTCTCTAATGATTAATGATGTTGAGCATTCTTTCATGTGTTTGAAGGCAATCTGTATATCTTCTTTGGAGAAATGTCTATTTAAGTCTTCTGCCCATTTGGGGATTGGGTTGTTTGTTTTTTTGATATTTAGCTGCATGAGCTGCTTGTAAATATTGGAGATTAATCCTTTGTCAGTTGTTTCATTTGCAAATACTTTCTCCCATTCTGACGGTTGTCTTTTCGTCTTGTTTATGGTTTCCTTTGCTGTACAAAAGCTTTTAAATTTCATTGGGTCCCATTTGTTTATTTTTGTTTTTATTTCCATTTCTCTAGGAGGTGGGTCAAAAAGGGTCTTGCTGTAATTTACATCATAGAGTGTTCTGCCTATGCTTTCCTCTAAGAGTTTGATAGTGTCTACTGGCCTTACATTTAGGTCTTTAATCCATTTTGAGTTTATTTTTGTGTATGGTGTTAGGGAGTGTTCTAATTTCATTCTTTTACATGTAGCTGTCCAGTTTTCCCAGCACCACTTACTGAAGAGGCTGTCTTTTCTCCACTGTATATTCTTGACTCCTTTATCAAAGATAAGGTGACCATATGTGCATGGGTTTATCTCTGGGCTTTCTATCCTGTCCCATTTATCTATATTTCTGTTTTTGTGCCAGTACCATACTGTCTTGATTACTGTAGCTTTGTATTATAGTCTGAAGTCAGGGAGCCTGATTCCTCCAGCTCCATTTTTCATTCTTAAGGTTGCTTTGGCTATTCAGGGTTTTTTGTCTTTCCATACAAATTGTGAAAACTTTTTTTAATTAATTAATTTAGTTTTGGCTGTGTTGGGTCTTCGTTTCTGTGCGAGGGCTTTCTCCAGTTGCGGCAAGCGGAGACCACTCTTCAACACTGTGTGGGGGCCTCTCACTGTCACGGCCTTTCCCATTATGGAGCACAGGCTCCAGACGCGCAGGCTCTGTAGTTGTGGCTCACGGGCTTAGTTGCTCCACAGCATGTGGGATCTTCCCAGACCAGGGCTCGAACCCGTGTCTCCTGCATTGGCAGGCAGATTCTTAACCACTGCACCACCAGGGAAGCCCCAAATTGTGAAATTTTTTGTTCTACATATGCAAAAAATGCCAGTGGTAGTTTGATAGGGATTGCATTGAATCTGGAGATTGCTTTGGGTAGTATAGTCATTTTCACAATGTTGATTCTTCCAATCCAAGAATATGGTATATCTCTCCATCTGTTTGTGTCATCTTTAATTTCTTTCATCAGTGTCTTATAATTTTCTGCATACAGGTCTTTTGTCTCCTTAGGTAGCTTTATTCCTAGATATTTTATTCTTTTTGTTGTAATGGTGAATGGGAGTGTTTTCTTAATTTCATTTTCAGATTTTTCATCATTAATGTATAGGAATGCAAGAGATTTCCGTGCATTAATTTTGTATCCTGCTACTTTACCAAATTTATTGATTAGCTCTAGTAGATTTCTGGTAGCATCTTTCAGATTCTGTATGTATAGTATCATGTCATCTGCAAACAGGGACAGCTTTACTTCTTTGCTGATTTGGATTCTTTTTATTTCTTTTTCTTCTCTGATTGCTGTGGCTAGAACTTCCAAAACTATATTGAATGAAAGTGGTGAGAGTGGGCAACCTTGTCTTGTTCCTGATCTTAGTGGAAATGGTTTCAGTGTTTCACCATTGAGGATGATGTTGGCTGTGGGTTTGTCATATATGGCCTTTATTATGTTCAGGTAAGTTCCCTCTGGGCCTACTTTCTGGAGGGTTTTTATGATAAATCGGTGTTGAATTTTGTCAAAAGCTTTCTCTGCATCTATTGAGATGATCATATGGTTTTTCTCCTTCAATTTGTTAATATGGTGTATCACATTGATTGATTTGCGTATATTGAAGAATATTCACATTCCTGGGATACACCCCACTTGATCACGGTGTATGATCCTTTTAATGTGCTGTTGGATTCTGTTTGCTAGTATTTTGTTGAGGATTTTTGCATCTATGTTCATCAGAGTTATTGGCCTGTAGTTTTCTTTCTTTGTGACATCTTTGTCTGGTTTTGGTATCAGGGTGATAGTGGCCTCGTCAAATGAGTTTGGGAGTGTTCCTCCCTCTGCTATATTTTGGAAGAGTTTGAGAAGGATAGGTGTTAGCTCTTCTCTAAATGTTTGATAGAATTCACCTGTGAAGCCATCTGATCCTGGGCTTTGGTTTGCTGGAAGATTTTTAATCACAGTTTCAATTTCAGTGCTTATGATTGGTGTGTTCATATTTTCTATTTCTTCCTGGTTCAGTCTCGGAAGTCTGTGCATTTCTAAGAATTTGTCCATTTCTTCCAGGTTTTACATTTTATTGGCATATAGTTACTTAATAGTAATCTCTCATGATCCTTTGTATTTCTGCAGTGTCATTTGTTACTTCTCCTTTTTAACTTCTAATTCTATTGATTTGAGTCTTCTCCGTTTTTTTCTTGATTAGTCTGGCTAGTGGTTTATCAGTTTTGTTTATCTTCTCAAACAACCATTTGTGGTTTGTTGATCTTTGCTATCATTTCCTTCATTTCTTTTTCATTTATTTCTGATCTGATCTATATGATTTCTTTTCTTCTGCTAACTGTGGGGTTTTTTGTTCTTCTTTCTCTAATTGCTTTAGGTGTAAGGTTAGGTTGTTTATTTGAGATGTTCCTTGTTTCTTAATGTAGGATTGTATTGCTAAAATCTTGCCTCTTAGAACTGCTTTTGCTGCATCCCATAGGTTTTGGGTCATCGTGTTTTCATTGTCATTTGTTTCTAGGTATTTTTTGATTTCCTCTTTGATTTCTTCAGTGATCTCATGGTTATTAAGTACCATATTATTTAGCCTCCATGTGTTTGTATTTTTTACAGATTTTTTCCTGTAATTGATATCTAGTCTCATAGTGTTGTGGTCAGAAAAGATACTTGATACGATTTCAATTTTCTTAAATTTCCCAAGCCTTGATTTGTGACCCAAGATATGATCTGTTCTGGAGAATGTTCCATGAGCACTTGAGAAGAAAGTGTATTCTGTTGTTTTTGGATAGAATGTCCTATAAATATCAGTTAAGTCCATCTTGTTTCATGTATCATTTAAAGCTTGTGTTTCCTTATTTATTTTCATTTTGGATGATTTGCCCATTGGTGAAAGTGGGGTGTTAAAATCACCTACTATGGTTGTGTTACTGTCAATTTCCCCTTTTATGGCTGTTAGTATTTGCCTCATGTATTGAGGTGCTCCTATTTTGGGTTCGTAAATATTTACAACTGTTATATCTTCTTCTTGGATTGATCCCTTGGTCATTATGTAGTGTCCTTCTTTGTCTCTTGTAATAGTCTTTGTTTTAAAGTCTCTTTTGTCTGATATGAGAATTGCTACTCCAGCTTTCTTTTGATTTCCATTTGCATGGAATATCTTTTTCCATCCCCTTACTTTCAGTCTGTATGTGTCCCTAGGTCTGAAGTGGGTCTCTTGTAGACAGCATATAGATGGGTCTTGATTTTGTATCCATTCAGCAAGCCTGTGTCTTTTGGTTGGAGCATTTAATCCATTCACATTTAAGGCAATTATTGATATGTATGTTCCTATGACCATATTCTTAATTGTTTCATGTTTGTTATTGTAGGTCTTTTCCTTCTCTTGTGTTTCCTGCCTAGAGAAGTTCCTTTAGCATTTGTTGTAAAGCTGGTTTGGTAGTACTGAATTCTCTTAGCTTTTGCTTGTCTGTGAAGGTTTTAATTTCTCCGTCAAATCTGAATGAGATCCTTGCTGGCATGAGTAATCTTGGTTGTAGGTTTTTCCCCTTCATCACTTTAAATATGTCCTGCCACTACCTTCTGGTTTGCAGAGTTTCTGCTGAAAGATCAGCTGTTAACCTTATGGGGATTCCCTTGTTTGTTGTTTGTTGCTTTTCCCTTGCTGCTTTTATTTTTTCTTTGTATTTAATTTTTGATAGTTTGATTAATATGTGCCTTGGCGTGTTTCTCCTTGGATTTATCCTGTATGGGACTCTCTGTGCTTCCTGGACTTGATTAACTATTTCCTTTCCCATATTAGGGAACTTTTCACCTATAATCTTTTCAAATATTTTCTCAGTCCCTTCCTTTTTCTCTTCTTCTTCTGGGACCCCTATAATTCAAATGTTGGTGTTTTAATGTTGTCCCAGAGGTCTCTGAGACTGTTCTCAATTCTTTTCATTCTTTTTTCTTTATTCTGGTCTGCAGTAGTTATTTCCACTATTTTATCTTCCAGGTCACTTATATGTTCTTCTGCCTCAGTTATTCTGCTATTGATCCCTTCTAGAGTATTTTTAATTTCATTTACTGTGTTGTTCATCACTGTTTGTTTGCTCTTTAGTTCTTCTAAGTCCTTGTTAAACGTTTCTTGTATTTTCTCCATTCTATTTCCAAGATTTTGGATCATCTTTACTATCATTATTCTGAATTCTTTTTCAGGTAGACTGCCTATTTCTTCTTCATTTGTTAGGTCTGGTCGGTTTTGACCTTGGTCCTTCATCTGCTCTGTGTTTCTCTGTCTTCTCATTTTGCTTCACTTACTGTGTTTGGTGTCTCCTTTTTGCAGGCTGCAAGTTCGTAGTACCCATTGCTTTTGGTGTCTGCCCCCAGTGGCTAAGGTTGGTTCAGTGGGTTGTGTAGGCTTCCGGGTGGAGGGGACTAGTGCCTGTGTTCTGGTGGATGAAGCTGCATCTTGTCTTTCTGGTGGGTAGGTCCATGTCTTGTGGTGTGTTTTGGGTTGTCTGTGGCCTTATTATGATTTTAGGAAGCCTCTCTGCTAATGGGTGGGGCTGTCTTCCTGTCTTCCTAGCTGTTTGGCATAGGATGTCCAGCACTCCAGCTTGCTGGTCATTGAGTGAAGATGGGTTTTGGCATTGAGATGAAGATCTCTGGGACATTTTCACCGTTTGATATTATGTGGAGCTGGGAGGTCTCTTGTGGACCAATGTACTGAACTTGGCTATCCCACCTCTGAGGCAGTGACCTGACGCCTGGTTGGAGCATGAAGAGCCTGTCATCCACACAGCTCAGAATAAAAGGGAGGAAAAAGAAAGAAAGAAAGAACGAAAGGAAGGAAGGAAGGAAGGAAGAAAGAAAGAAGAGAGCAACCAAACCAAAAAACAAATCCACCAATGATAACAAGAGCTAACGACTATACTAAAAAAAAACAAAAACAAACAAAAAACTGGAGAGACAGAACCCTAGGAAAAATGGTAAAAGCAAAGCTATACAGACAAAATTACACACAGAAGCATACACATACACACTCACAAAAAGAGAAAAAGGGAAAATGAAAACATATTTTTGCTCCCAAAGTCCACCTCCTCAATTTGGGATGGTTTGTTGTCTATTCATATATTCCACAGATGCAGGTACATCAAGTTGATTGTGGAGATTTAATCCACTGCTCCTGAGGCTGCTGGGAGAGATTTCCCTTTCTCTTCTTTGTTTTCACAGCTCCTGGGTTTCAGCTTTGGATTTGGCCCCACCTCTGCGTGTAGGTCGCCTGAGGGCATGTGTTCCTTGTTCAGTCAGGACGGGGTTATAGGAGCAGCTGATTCAGGGGCTCTGGCTCACTCAGGCCGGGGTGAGGGAGGGGTACGGATGCGGGGCGAGCCTGTGGCCACATAGGCCGGTGTGATGTTGCACCAGCCTGAGGCGTGCAGTGCGTTCTCCCGGGGAAGTTGTTCCTGGATCACGGGACCCTGGCAGTGGCGAGCTGCACAGGCTCCCGGGAGGGGAGATGCAGAGAGTGACCTGTGCTTGCACACAGGCTTCTTGGTGGTGGCAGCAGCGGCCTTAGCGTCTCATGCCTGTCTCTGGAGTCCGCGCTGGTAGCTGTAACTTGGGCCCGTCTCTGGAGCTCCTTTAAGCAGTACTCTGAATCCCCTCTCCTCGCGCACCAGGAAACAAAGAGGCAAGAGAAAGTCTCTTGCCTCTTCGGCAGGTCCAGACTTTTTCCCGGACTCCCTCCTGGCTAGCCGTGCTTCACTAACCCCCTGCAGGCTGTGTTCACGCCGCCAACCCCAGTCCTCTCCCTGCGCTCCAACCGAAGCCCAAGCCTCAGCTCCCAGCCCCACCCAGCAGGTGAGCAGACAAGCCTCTCGGGCTGGTGAGTGCCGGTAGGCACCTATCCTCTGTTCGGGAACGTCTCCGCTTTGCCCTCCGCACCCCTGTTGCTGCGCTCTCCTCTGTGGCTCCGAAGCTCGCCCCCTCCACCACCCGCAGCCTCCGCCCGCAAAGAGGCTTACTAGTGTGTGGAAATCTTTCCTCCTTCACGGCTCCCTCCCACTGGTGTCGGTCCCGTCCCTATTCTTTTGTCTCTGTTTTTTCTTTTTTCTTTTGCCCTACCCAGGTACATGGGAAGTTTCTTGCCTTTTGGGAAGTCTGAGGTCTTCTGCCAGCATTCAGTAGGTGTTCTGTAGGAGTTGTTCCACGTGTAGATGTATTTCTGATGTATTTGTGGGGAGGAAGGTGATCTCCACGTCTTACTCTTCCGCCATCTTGAAGCTCCTCTTGCCTATGGCCTCTTGAAACACCTGTTTTTTGCCTGAACAAAGGGAATCGTATAAGAACATGCTGTTATTAAAAGTTAAACTACTTAGAATCACTCGTATATGTGGATGTTAGTATAAACATTAGGATTTTGGAGGGAATGATGTAAGATTGTCAATCATATATGAAAAATGAGATATAGGCATTGAGTCCCTCCTCCCCCCCGTTACTCCTACACCCATCCGTTTTCTGCAAATAACATATTCCTCAAATGCATTTTCTATTCCATCAAAAACCAAACAAGTAATTAGTCTTCCAAATTAAGTATATCAGCCCTCAGAGTAATAAAACACTAACTGTAAGATTTTCAGTGATTGACTTCCTGAAAAATTAATACCAGATAACTGTACTCTTTTTGAGAACAAAAAGTGTAATAGTTTTTGAGAACATAAAATTTATGAACTTTTTTAACCTAAGTGTTATGTTTCATATAGCTCTTCCATCTGTCTCTATTTAGAAATATTTTATTTATTCGTATTTAGGTAATCACATTGCTTCGAGACAGATAGGAAATGATTGATAATTTTTAAGAATTTTCATAAAATGTTGGTATCCTTAGTCACACACATATTCAACAATGGCAACAATGCAATGATTAATGTTCAGGTAATTTATGCTCCAGAGAACAATTAATTGCTACAACCTGGAATTTCCTATTATGCATGAACTTTGAAGAACTATAATTTTCTGGATAACTCAGCTGAAGGTCTAGCAAAATGGAATGTGCAAGTAATTTCAGAAAGTGTTCTACTAACATTTATCTTGATAAATTATTTCAGTTCTACGTTTGATTTTGCAGACACATCACAATGTCATTGTGTCATTGAGATAACTGAAAAAGCTCATAGAAGTGATAATTGCCTCTATATTTTCCAGTTGGATGTTAAAATGATTTAAAAAAAATAACCATGATGCACTGTTAACACAATTTCTTCTATAAGTTACTTTAGCTGCTTTTAAAATATTAGCAGTTGCAGTATTTGCATATTTTCTCTATGAATACTGATTTAATCTCATCTCGCTCAAAAAACTAAACCAAACCAAACCAAACCAAACCAAAAGCAAAAACAGAACGTCCTAATTGAATAGAGTAATAACTCTATGGAATTAGGTATTCTAAATCAGAACTGGTTTGTAGCATGTTGTACAAACTTTTCTATCTTATGAACTTAATTGACTAAGTGGTTATGGGAACTATAAAATACATTTTTCACCTGACACTTCTTTGTCCAGGAGTACACAACATTTTATAAACCTGCCCTTAACCTCACATACCTAAAAGGCTCATTTTCTACATTTCTGAGAGCTTATTCTCTATGTAAGATCTTAATTGAATTATTCAAAATTCAGCATACCATTTATATTATTACTGAGGAAGGAAACAAAAGTAGAAGGTTAATTCTGGATGCATTGAGCACCTACTAAGAATGAGATTTTAAAAGTTTGAGGGTGGTATGAGCACAGAGATATAACACAGTTCAAGAAGAGACTTATGGGGCTGTTATAAGCATTTGCTGATTTGTATGCTTTCATCGTCCCAAAGGAAGCAGGGATCAAATTTTTGTGATTTCTACTGAAACACAAAATAAAACAAAAACCCATTCTGACTTGAACAATTCAGATATATGTGAATGTCTCCATTACCCTGTAAGCTCCTTGAAGGCAGGAATTATATCCTCTTCATTTCTTTGTTTCCTAAATGCCTGGTACATGTGTTACATTTATTTAATTGAATTTACACCCTCGTGGGAAGAGGCAATAACCTCCACTTACAGGTTGGCATTCAAGGGCAGAGTTCATGTTGCTTCAGCGTAGTAAGTCGGTCAAAGTTAAGAACACAGTTTTCATCTCACGAATGCTTTTAAATCTGAAGCAAAATTACAAGAATAATAATAATCCCTCTTGCTCTATTTTTATTTTCCTAATGACTTCCTGACATTTTAAACTATTTTTAATAGATAAAATATTAATGTAAAAATTCTGATTAACTTAAAATATATAATTTTAAGGGACAGTAATGATTTTTTTTATCTTAGTAAGATTATGAAACAAGCTATTGTAATTATATTCAAAATACAATATAAAATATTAGGCATTTAAAATTTTTACCATTTATTTTTTGTTCACTTATAATAACTACATTCATTTAAAGTTCATTCAACAAATGTTTGTGTATATGTCTGTCTGTCATCTAGCTGCCTATCTATCCATCTGTCATTCACACACTTCTAGGCAGGGTGGGATTATAGAGACATAATTCCTATTCTGTAATGAGAAGGAGCTTCATAGTAGCTAGGTGAACAACACACATAGAATTGAATCGAATGTAAGCTAAATGATAGTATCAAACGTGTCTTGTAGCAGTATGTATTTGACTGCATCCCTAGTCAGTATTCATGAGTGTCATGAGTTCTTAGGAAGGAGAGATCACTGTGGTCTGTCAAGAATATAAGACCTACTGTGCAGAATTTTAAACTCATGTTTGAATTTTTCTCATTATGTAGAAAATTCTGATTTCTCTGTGCTAAACAAATAAGCTATATAAAATATGATCAGGAAATCAATAGGAGCACGAAAAAAATAGCTGCCTTGTTGGGTGATAGGATTCCAGATAATAAGATATTTATTCTAGCCTTGACTTCATAATATTGCTTGTGTAGTCCTGTTTATAAATAAACTGTTTACTTTGGCTTCATATTAGCAAAGAGAAATAAATTCTGCTATGTCCTTGTTTAAAATCAAGTAACTAATTCATGTATATCTTCATTCAGGGAATGTTTGTTCATTTATGCATTTAATCATATACTGTTTATTCATACCTCCTGTCTTAGTTTGGGCTGCTCTAACAAATTACTGTAGACTGGGTGGCTTAAACAACAAACATTTATTTCTCACAGTTCTGGAGGCTGGAAGTCCAGGATCATGGCACCAGCACGGTACCAGCCCTCTTCAGGGTTGCAGACAGCTGACGTCTTGCTGTATCCTCACATGGCAGAAAGACATCTAGCTAGCTCTCTGGCCTCTTCTTATAAGGGCACTAATCCTATTCATAAGCATTCCACCTTCATGACCTAATAACCTCCCAAAGGTCTCACCTCTAAATACCATCACATTGAGATTAGGGTTTCAAAATATGAACTTCAGGAGGACACGAACATTCAGTTTATAACAATTCCTATCCATTGGAGTGATCCAGATACTGATGGTGGGATGGACCGGCACTTGTCTTCAGAATGCTAGCGGTCTAGAAAAAGATCCCCATCTCTGAATGGTAAATTTATGTGTGTGTGTGTGTATGTGTGTGTGTGTGTTTGCATGTATATGGCCATATAAGTGTATGAAACTCTGTAAGTATTTAATGAGCTCCTATTAGCTTCATACAAGATACAGGAACTTTTCTGTTTGGTGATGTATGAAATTCATCCTCACATCCCAGGTAAGAAACACCCAAAGTAGAAGTTTTCTGGGAGCCAAAGCAAAACAACCACGTGAGATCTGAAAGATCTTTTGGTCAATATCAATAATGGTTCCCTAAAGAGTTGTTTTACAAATGACATAGGTAGTGTCTTGATGTGATATACATACCAGTTGAAAAGCATATGCCATGAAAAATAGGGGGAATTTTGTAATTATTTTTCTTTAGTCACATTTTATACTTTTTAGAGTGATCAAGATTTTCAGTGAGAATTCACCTAGTTGTGAGGCCTCCTGGATACTAATTAACTTTTGCCATGTTATGATCCTGTACACAGAAAGGTTAAATACATTGCATCTGAGAAAAAAATCTCTTTAAAAACACTGTGTACACAAAGAATTCCTGAAAATGACTGGTAACTAAGTGGTTTGAAAGAGTTAAAATAGTTCCCTGTAGGGCTAGTCCATGAAGACAATACCTAGCCCTGTATTGAAAAAATGGACATGGTTTTCAAACTTAGTCTCTTTATGTGGGAAGATTGTGGTGACAGAAAATGCTTATTTCCTTTAATTCAGTTTACCACTTAATCTATAAATGCAAACAATGTTAAAGAATGCTTGAAAAAAATAAATTTGGAAGCCAACATTAACCTCCCAAACCAGCTGAAATTGCTCAAAAGACAATAAGGGCAAAATTTCATTATATAGACTTCAAGTGGGATTTTAAAAAACCCCATAGCCTTTCCAACTAAAATGATGAATGCTGTTCTGATTCTAATTGACAAGTGTTATATATAAAAGAGTTCTTGCCTTCATTCTTATCAAAACTATGGGGATTTCCAATGATAGGACAATATTATGTGGGTGGAAACTTCTCAGAAGAATAGAGAACTTATCAGTATTTACTTAGCTTCTATTACATTCAGAGCCATAAAAGCAACTACACTCATAAATTTATAGCCAGTCAAGGATATTACCTCTTCCCCAAAGAGGCTAGATATTAAAGGAGTAGAGTGAATGAGCTCAAATCATGAAGTGGTTTCAATATTGGAGGACTTTTCCCCCTTCATATTTCAATTTGTAGACAGTATGTTATGAAGAATCACTGGCTAGCTAAATTTAGGTGTTCAGAAGCAAAAAACAATCTTAACCATTTTTTTCTTACGAGTTTTCTTTTTCTTCTACAATTAGTACTTAATAATAATACCTACACTTTAATGAACTCTAACTGTAGACTAATGGTCACCAAACTTGCTTGAATAAATGTTTTTTATAAATTCACCTTTCCAGATAAAGAAACCAGAGGTTCATAGAGGTTAGGAATCTAGCTCAAAATCGCATAGCAGAGACAGGGCTTAAGCCCAGATCTTTCTGATTCTGGAGCAGATTCTGTATTAGCTTCCTAATTCTACTGTAACAAATTACCACCAACTGAGTGACTTGAAATAACACAGATTTATTATTTTACAGCTCTTAAGGTCAGAAGTCCAAAAGAGGTCTCACTGGGCTAAATTCCAGGCGTCAGCAAGGCTGCATTCCTCTGCAGACTCTAGGGGAGAATGTGTTCTCTTGCCTTTTTCTGCTTCTACAATCTTCCTCCATTCCTTGGCTCATGGCCCCTTCTTCCATCTTCAAAGCCAACAACCCCATCGCTCTAACCTTTTTCTTTTTTTTTTTAATAATAAATTTATTTATTTATTTATCTATTTTTGGCTGCGTTGGGTCTTCGTTGCTGCACGCAGGCTTTCTCTGATTGCGGCTAGCGGGGGCTACTCATTGTTGCGGTGCTCGGGCTTCTCATTGCTGTGGCTTTCTCTTGTTGCGGAGCACGGGCTCTAGGCATGCAGGCTTCAGTAGTTGTGGCTCACAGGCTCTAGAGCACAGGCTCAGTAGTTGTGGCACACGGGCTTAGTTGCTCTGCAACATGTGGGATCTTCCTGGACCAGGGATTGAACCTGTGTATCCTGCATTGGAAGGTGGATTCTTAACTACTGCACCACGAGGGAAGTCCCTCTAACCTTTATTTCTGTCATCACATCTCCTTTTCTGACTCTCTTGTCTCCTGGTTCCATATTTTAAAAACTCTTGTAACTACGCTGGGCCCATCCAGACTATCCACGATAATCTCCTTATTTAAAGGTTCTTAATCACATCTGCAAAGTCACTTGCCATATAAGGTAACATATTCATAGCTTCCAAAGATTAGGGCATCTTTGAAAGACCATTAATCTGCCTACCACAGAAGTTAAAGTAGATCTAGGTAAATATACTGCAGTTGCATGTGTATTTTAAAATTAATATTTTGATATTGTAATTTAGTAGCCCGAAATTATAATCAGTAAGATTAATGATCACTAAAATGATGATAGTATATAATATGAATATATTATGTGATCTGTATATAGTATATATTATACAATGGAATGGTTTTGAATCCAGAAAAATTCCTGCTGCATCATTTACTACCTGTACAACCTGAGGTAAATCTCTTAGTGCCATTTCTTTAGGATTGAAATGGTGGTAAATTAAAACAAAATTTATCCTTAGAACAAATGGAAACAATTAGATGGTAGATGGTCTACAAATAACATTCCGCTGCTCAGTATTCTCTTTTTTACTTTCTAGTATTCAGTGCCTGCTTTGTTTGTTTTTTACTATAATGTTAAATTTGGGTATTTGAATTAATTCATTAACCTGATGATGGCTTTTTCTCATTCCATTTCAGGTACTTAGTTTTTTAAGATGAAGTTTTCTTTGTTGTTTGTTATTATTATAAGTGTACAACTAGTAGTTTTGTGGGAAATGGATCCTGGGTCAGTCTTTTATTGGGCTGGCCAAAAAGTTTATTTGGGTATTTCCGTAAGACTGTATGAAAAAACCCTAGCGAACTTTTTGGCCAGCCTAATAAAAATGATTTTTTTTTTTCTTTTTTTTTTTTTTGAGGTATGCGGGCCTCTCACTGTTGTGGTCTCTCCCGTTGCGGAGCACAGGCTCCAGACACGCAGGCCCAGTGGCCATGGCTCATGGACCGAGCTGCTCCGCAGCATGTGGAATCCTCCCAGACCAGGGCACGAACCCGTGTCCCCTGCATTGGCAGGTGGACTCTCAACCACTGTGCCACCAGGGAAGCCCTAAAAATGATTTTTAAAGATAAATCATGATGAAAAATCTGAAAGAGAAATTAAGAACACACTCCCATTTACCATTGCAACAAAAAGAATAAAATACCCAGGAATAAACCTACCTAAGGAGACGAAAGACCTGTATGCAGAAAACTATAAGACACTGATGAAAGAAATTAAAGATGATACAAACAGATGGAGAGATATACCATGTTCTTGGATTGGAAGAATCAACATTGTGAAAATGACTATACTACCCCAAGCAATCTACGGATTCAATGCAATCCCTATAAACTACCACTGGCATTTTTCACAGAACTAGAACAAAAAATTTCACAATATGTATGGAAACACAAAAGGCCCCAAATATCCAAAGCAATCTTGAGAAAGAAAAATGGAGCTGGAGGAATCAGGCTCCCTGACTTCAGACTATACTACAAAGCTACAGTAATCATGACAGTAAGCTACTGGCACAAAAACAGAAATATAGATCAGTGGAACAGGATAGAAAGCACAGAGATAAACCCACACACATATGGTCACCTTATCTTTGGTAAAGGAGGCAAGATACAATGGAGAAAAGACAGCCTCCCTAATAAGTGGTGCTAGGAAAACTGGACAGCTACATATAAAAGAATGAAATTAGAAAACTTCCTAACACCATACACAAAAATAAACTTAAAATGGATTAAAGGCCTAAATGTAAGGCCAGGCACTATAAAACTCTTAGAGGAAAACATAGGCAGAACACTCTATGACATAACTCACAGCAAGATCCTTTTTGACCCACCTTCTAGAGAAATGGAAATAAAAACAAAAATAAACAAATGGGACCTAATGAAATGTAAAAGCTTTTGAACAGCAAAGGAAACCATAAACAAGACAAAAAGACAACCCTCAGAATGGGAGAAAATATTTGCAAATGAAGCAACTGACATAGGATTAATCTCCAAAATACACAAGCAGCTCATGCAGCTCAATATCAGAAAACCAAACAACCCAATCCCCAAATGGGCAGAAGACCTAAATAGACATTTCTCCAAAGAAGATACACAGATTGTCAACAAACACATGAAAGGTTGCTCAATATCACTAATCATTAGAGAAATGCAAATCAAAACTACAATGAGATATCACCTCACACTGGTCAGAATGGCCATCATCAAAAAATCTACAAACAATAAATGCTGGAGGAGGTGTGGAGAAAAGGGAACCCTCTTGCACTGTTGGTGGGAATGTAAATTGATCCAGCCACCATGGAGAATAGTATGGAGGTTCCTTATAAAAATAAAAATAGAACTACCATAGGACCCAGCAATCCCACTACTGGGCATATACCCTGAGAAAACCATAATTCAAAAAGAGTCATGTACCACAATGTTCATTGCAGCTCTATTTACAATAGCCAGGACATGGAAGCAACCTAAGTCCCCATTGACAGATGAATGGATAAAGAAGATGTGGCACATATATACAATGGAATATTACTCAGCCATAAAATAAACGAAATTGAGTTATTTGTCGAGGTGGATGGACCTAGAGTCTGTCATACAGAGTGAAGTAAGTCAGAAAGAGAAAAACAAATACCGAATTCTAACACATATATATGGAATCTAAAAAAATGGTTGTGATGAACCTAGCGGCAGGACAGGAATAAAGATGCAGACGTAGAGAGTGGACTTAAGGACATGGGGAGGGGGAAGGGTAAGCTGGGATGAAGTGAGAGAGTAGCATTGACATATATACACTACCAAATATAAAATAGATAGCTAGTGGGAAGTAGCTACATAGCACAGGGAGATCAACTCAGTGCTTTGTGACCACCTAGAGAGGTGGGATAGGGACGGTGGGTGGGAGACACAAGAGGGAGGAGATATAGGGATATATGTATATGTATAGCTGATTCACTTTGTTATAAAGCAGAAACTAACACACCATTGTAAAGCAATTATACTCCAATAAACGTGTTAAAAAATAAAATAAAATAAGGATAAATCACAATCTCATGTTCTAGGAGAGTTATAATGAAAGTACCATCTCTGCCTTATCGTTCCCTACTTCAATCACGTTCTCAGCGGTAACTCCTACCTGTGGATTTTTAGTTGTTTTTCTTTGGACGGCTATTCTGCAATTCTTGATCATATGACTGTCAAATTTGAACTGATATAGCTGACTTCCGGTGTGAAAGTTGAGAATCTTTCCCACTTAGCTTACCTCACCTTTCCCCATCCCTTCTTTTAATATTTGACATTTATAGTTTTAGCTTTGTTCTTCTATTGATTACTTTTATAACTCAAAATAACATAAAGTTTATTTCTTTTTTCCAACAAGTCTATACAGTTCACTTTCTAAGACAAGTTATTAATACTTCCACCCATGTCCTCAAATTTTCCTTCCTCCTCAGGCTAACTTTTTTAGTCAGCTAAACTTTTACTTTTATATTGTCAAGCTTGTTTATATTTACATACTTTCTATAAGAGCCACTGTCTTCCTTTTTTTAATATGTTGACTCTAAATGTTGGAAACCTGTAAACATTTGTTTACAGGTTTGTTGACACTCCACTGACATTATCTAATGCTGAATCACAACTAGTGTGCTGTGTTCTTGGATAGAGTCCCATCCTAGTCCCATGCTTGGAAAAAAGTTCACCGTGTCCAAATGGACTCTCTCTTTATTATTTATTTATTTGTTTGTTTTAATTCAGTTGCTTGAAGTCATTCCAAATTACATTTGCTTTATGTGTGGGCCTTGACTTTTTCATACAGGTTTGTTTTTATTCTGAATTTTGTTTCGTTTTACTTCCTGCTCAAATTTTCTGTTATCTGTATTTTATTTTTCCCCTCAAAGTCTCAGAGTTTTTTCCCCTGGAAACTTCCCTTGTGAAGCTCTACATATTTTTTAAGTCTCACAATGCAGTATCCCCAAATTTCAGAAGGATATGAGTGTGGGCCTTTTTTCACTCCTTGCATTGGGATCCCCATGGGCCTGTTCAATTTTGAAACTCATTATCATTCTTTAGTTTGGGGATATTTTCTTGTTTTTTTCTTTGATGATTTCTTCTTTCCCATTTCTTTGTTTTTTATTTTCTCATTTTCATTTCTATTCATTGGACCTCCTAGATTAGTTTTCTTTGTCTCTTGTCTTTAATCTTTTTATTCTCTTTCCACTTTTGCTCTTCACATAAGAAATACTTCTATTGCTTACTTTTCAGTCTTCAGGTGCATTTCATGTTTTTGTTATTATATGTTTAATATCTAAGGTCTCTTTCTAGTTCTATGATTATTTCTATTTTTTAATTTATATTAATTTTTTGAAACTATAAGAAATACCATACATGCATAAAATCAGACATTGTCTTCAAGTTTGTCTTGGCTACTCTTATTCTTTTCAACACCATATAGATATTTAGAATGACCTTGTTAATATTCACTAAAAATCATGCTTGGATTTTCATTGGAAATGCTATAACTTCGTTGATTAATTTGCAAAGAGTTGAAAAACCTTTATTTATTAAGGTAATCCATGAACATGATATATCCCCCTTTTGGTATTTTCTTCAACTTTGGGGTTTTCTGAATGGGGGTATTTCACATATATGTATCTTAACAAGTATATTATGATTTTATAGAAAACCACAATTTTAAGGGAAAAAAATACCCCTCTGTTTACTTGGAGGTAAAGGAAAAGCTGTGTTAATCAACTCTTGCTACAATACTGCATAACAACAATGACAAAATCATAAAATGCTCAGTGACTTATTGATGGTTTATTTATTTTTACACTCCTGAGGGTATAAAGTAGCCAATCTAGGCTAGGCTCCTTCGGGTTAAGGCTACGTTACAGGCTTCTGATGAGGTTTCAGGCCTGAGGTCCAGGCTGAAGGAGCAGCAGAATGAGTGGCATGCTCTTTTCGTGGCAGATCACAGGTGCAGGAGAGAACAAGCTGAGCCATGCAAGCAGTTAAAGTTTCTGTTACATCATGTCCACTAACATTGTATTAGTCAAAGCAATTTCATGGCCAACCCCGACATGAGTGGGATAGGGAAGTGTATCCCACCCACAGTGGGAGGCACTGTAAAATTACATAGCACAGGGTGTGGATGTATAATCCTAGTACAAGAAACTGAATAATTGGATAATAATGCAGTTTATATCGGGAGGAACGTGTATGAATAGAAGTACAAGTATTCTTGATGTGCATGACCTTTGTTTGTTTTCCACAAGCGTTTTTTTTAAGAGTTTCACTTATAAGATTAAAAACGTTTCTCATTTACTTTTTAGTGATATATAATTAGTTAACGCTACTGCAGTAGTGGTGAAAATCAGACGGGAAAGGGCCTCAGTCTCTCTCATGAATATAAGATCCGTGTTTCAAACTGTCCCACCAATATTCCTCAGAGACCTTATCCTCAATATGCACCGTTATTTCACTAATTCTTTATTTACCCTAATCCTGATGCTCCTTAATTTCCCATCACCAGATCTCTCTTTTATCTTCAAGTTTTTCTTCTTTCGCATCCCTATAGCCAACTGGTGAACAGATCCTGTCAGTTCCAACTCTGTCAGTGTACCTTTCACATCCCCTCACTCCAGTTTTACTCCATTAGAAATTTTCATCTTTAACCAGGAGTTTTGCCTCACAGACGGGTGGGGACAGAAACATCTTACAGAAAAGAAATCTGAGAGTGCCCCACGTTTAGAGGCCTCAGCTGCTAGGGCCCTGGCTCTGCATTGACTTAAATCTCAATGTCTCTAAGATAGCATCTAAAGCCCTTTAGAATTTGGTCTCAATGTTCTCTCACCTGGGGAACCTCCAGCTTCCACCTCCTCTCCTCTGTCTGCCACTCAAACTATGTGAAATGCTGACTTCCAAACATTTACTCTTCTAGATGATTCTCTCATGACCTTGGCCATCATCTCCTGTCTTCTCCACTCAGTAAACCCCATTCACCTTCCAGATCCAGTTCAGATGCCACCTTTGCCCTCAGGCATTGCCTGACTCACAGTTGGCAGTCTTCTGGGGTTCTCTCAGCATTCTACCCGAATATCCATTACAGAATTTCTTTCTTGGATTCTTTACTTTTGATTATAAAAGTATAAAAAAAAACTTTATAAAAATGAAATGACACATATAATGTTAAGAAGAAAATAAAGTCTGTAGAAATCATTGTTCTTCTCTGCTAAGAGAATACAGTTAACATTTCGGTACTATTTTTTTTTTTTACAGGTTGGTTTATTTAATTTAACAATATGACAGGCATTTTTTCAATTATATTCTGTTTTAAAAATTAATTTAGCTCTTTCTCACCCTAGATTGCTCATTCCTCCAAAGAACATCTATTCTCAGCTTATACCCTATTTCCCGTGAACAATGCAATGTCTGGCAAATAGGAAGTATTTAATTAATAGGTTTGTGAATGTGAAATGAAATGGGAATATTCAATGAGCTAAAAAAGTGTAACTGTAGTCAGTGATAAATTACAAAATTGGTAGTAGTTTACTAATGTCAGGGCATCATGTTATGTTAAATATGATTTTTGGAACGTTGGCACCTCGACAAGGCAATCGTTATGCTTTAATTCTGTGTTAATAGTATTTTCCTCTGTTTTAACCTTTGGAAATTATTTGCTATAAGGAATCCAGTCACATAAGGTTTTAAATATTGATCAAATAATACTGCAGCGTTAGTACACTGGTAAAAGATACAAAGGGTTAAATCATTCTAGTCCTCTTTTTTTTTTTTTTCTTTTAAAGTCATGTAACTTCTTTGTCTGATCTCCTTATGGTCCTTGTCACAACTGTATGGCTTTTAATCACTCATACATTCCGGGAGTTGCTGCACTGCTGGAACCTTAATAATGTTCTAGTTTGTTTGGATGATCTTCCTGATAAAGTCCTGACAGTCTATAATGGGAAGACAATCAAAATAAAAAACGCTCTAAGAGTTCAGGTAGTAGAGCATGCTATTATTTTTCACATGGTGCAAGGGTATTAAAATACTGACTTTCATGCTTTTGATTGAGTTTGTGATGAAATCCAAGAAAAATTGAAAATTTGAATTATTCTACTGCCCGTAGGGACAGTACATCATGAACAGAAAGCAGGCATATGTAACCAATTCTTGTATCACAATCTGAAGAGTGTCAGATTGTCCCTCTTTTATATGAGTTTCTGTAGTATATCTAAGTAATTAATTCATTATATAGCTCTTTTATATTTGCAGTTACCACATGGAATTTTACAAACATATAAACTGTCATCTTTAGCACACACTGTTTGAATAGTTAATAATGATGACTTATCTTGATAGAGCATTTCAGATTTTTCTGGGTACTTTCCATTAAATTATCTGACTCACTAGCCCTTGTAAGCAAGCAGTGGAATTGTTATAATTCTCCACCTGTCCCATCCTTTCTGCCTCCTTCCCTCTTCTTGTTTCCCTGTTTCTGTTTTTTTCTTGTAAAGGAGGCTATTTGGTATATGGAAAGAGCACAGAATATGAATTCAGGTATTTCATTCCATCTTTGCCCCCACTGAATTTGGTTTTGGACAGATCACATTCATTTCTCTGAACCATGGTTTCCTAATGGGCAAAATAAGGATAATGGCTAAAGTATATTCCTCAAAGTTGTGAGGATTAAGTCAGGTGAAATCTAGGGAAATTTAAAAAAAAACAAACAAAAAATGTAATGTCCATGTTAGCTTTCTTTAAGGGAAGCTTGGGATAACAGAAAGAGAACAGATTTTGGCCTCACTGCTTCTTTAGTAGGTACTTGATCACGTTATCTAACATTTCTGAACTTCTTTTTCCTTCCTTTCCTTGTGTATAAAAGGGACCTAATAAATTTCTATCTTGTGAAATTGTTGAATAGAAAAAATAAGGTAACATATATACTGATCCTAACACAGTTCCTGAAACATAGCAGTGTACACTCTATTAAAAGTATTTTCTCTTCTTTCCTCTCTTCCTCCTACAATCCCTCTTCTCTTCCTCTTTTCTTCCTACCTTATTCTTCTTCCTCAACTTCCAGACATGGTGAACACATGATTGCAAAATCTGGAGATTTAATAAATGAACATGGTTTTTAGCATCAAGACTTTTTTAAACAAAATTGTAAGCTCGACTTGAGGCAGGAGATGGGGATCCTCTCTTTTGACTGAAGACCCCTTATTGTCATGCTTTGGAACATCCACTGAGTCCTGAAAACTTTGTGCAGTAGAATTTGAAAACTGCTGATATAGCCCCATGCTCTCATTTTACAGATGAGAAAACCGTATTTGAGAGAAGCTGAGTAGTGACTGGCCTAAACTTGCAAACTGGTAAGTGATGAGCCAAGGATAGAACTCAGTTGTTTTTCGCCCTTACCCTATTGTTCCCCTTACTATGTGAAGGTACAGAGTGAAAAATATGCATAATTAAGATTCCTCTCTTGAAGGATATCACAGTCTCTTTATGGAGATAGATGGAATTAAGGTATAAAAGATGAGGAAGTGCAAAGTAGCATGATACAGTTATGAAATGGTTGGAATAGGTAAATACTTCAGGAAGAGAGGAGCTTGGATGATCATTATCCTTTGAGGGTGGACACGGAAAACTCCATGAGGGCAGGGACTTGTTTGCTCATTGTCATTTTGTTCCCAATGCATACAGAAATGACTGAAATCCCCTTCCAAAAGGGGGTTATTACTTGTTGTTTTGAATGGAATGAATGAATGAATGGCTTAATGAAGTATAACAGTGGGTTGTGCTTCATTATTGGCTGATGAAATAGGTTTTCTGGATCATGATTTACCTATAAAAAGTTACAGAGTGTCATTATGTCATGAAAATTGTGTAGATTTATGTGACACTGACATAAAATACATATGTATAATTTTGTGTGTACTTGATCACAATTTAAAATATATGCCTCACTGGAGGTCATGGTTAAAGATGTTTGAAAGATACTGTTTTACACAAAGAGAATATTAAAGTTTGAGGCAGACATGTGCATGCTTTGTAGAAGAATAGTGACTTTAATGGTTTTGCTCGATCAGAAGTGTTAAGAATAGTTAATCAAGGTAAAGTTTATTCAGGGGAAGAAGAACCCATTCTTCTATTGAAGAATCATTAAGAATCCTCTGGGGAAAAAAAAAAAAGAAACCTCTGCCCTTCCTTGTCTCTACCCTCCACATTACTAGGATTTAACCCAACTACACATTAGAAAGATTAGAAAGATTAATCTGTCAGAAATGGGTAAATTGAATTGGAACTGGGGAGACCAGATCAAGAACTGTGCAAAAGAGTCAGCACAGGGTAAGGAAGTTGTGGCCTTGACTGGGGACAACCCGTAGAGAAAAAGTTTCTTGGCAAAACTGGGGTGGAAAGAGGTTAAAAAAAAGTGAGTGGGTGATGACTAAATGGAGCTTAAACAGTAAACAATTTCTTAAAACTGCTGTCTGAGGAAAAGAAATAATTAAGGAAAAAAAAAGTAGGATAATAGAGTTATAAAGTTTTTGTTAAAATAGGGAGGAGATAAAATTCTTTGTGGTCAACTAGGGCAAATCAACAGAGAAAGCTTCTAGACATAGATTAGAAATGAATCTAAAGGAGACATCAAAATTCTATTTAAAAAGATTACCTGGGAAGGAAGATAATTCCTTTCTTCTGAAATCTAGTGATTAAGACCAGAGGGGATGGGAGCAATTACTGCTTGTGGATAAGAAAAACTTAAAGAAAGACAGAGTTAATGAACGTGGCTTTCTATAAGTTGAAGATTAACCAGGGAAAACAGTTTAAATCAAGATGTGGCATTAGTCTACAAATTTTGTGTTACTAACAACAGACATTTTTAAGTTGTAAAAACATTTAATTTTCTATGTAATAAACATATCCTTGATTCACCCTAAACTTGTCTAAAACACTACTGTAACTTGAAAAATTATAATTATATATACCATATTTTGTGTAAGTTAGGAGGTTAGAAAGAAGATTATCATGAGAGTATCTTGAATTTTATGTCCTGAAAACCTACTTAAAATGAACTTGATAATGATGAAACAAGTTCAGATGCTAGAAATATAATTAAAAAGCATCAAAGTATGTTCACTTAAGACAAGCTTTTCTTTTTTGTTTGGGTTTATCTGCCATTCAGAGGAAATCCAGAGGTCAAGAATTATACATTATTATAATTTAAATAAAAATCCATTGCTTAAATTATTCATTTTTAAAATAAAACTAAATAACAGCCCTTTGTTGTTTATTAAAGGAAAGCTATGGTGGCTTTGTTGATGTCCCATGAACATGTGTATGTGAGTTTACACAATTAAGAGAAATAGCATGAGCATAAGTATGTTTGTGTGTGTATTTGTGAGTGTGTGTGTGTAATGAAACTTGTCTCTAGGCATGGTCAGGTACAAAGGTCCATCATTTAAGTCTCAGAACTAAATAAACATGTGAGATTATGATTATTTTATTGAGCTTTCTTATTTTATGACTCTCTAATGGCTCATGGATCAGTTATATTGACGAGCACTGGAAACCTTCAGCTTCAATGAGGTTTTTTATTTATTCATTTATTGTTTTTATTGTAAAGTGCCAAGAAGATAATGCCCAATTCCCAGTCTTATTTTTCATTTACAATAAACTGGAGAAATACAATTTTTATTATAGAAAAGAAACTAAAATATGTGGTAAGTGTATATAACTGGCAATTTGTATGTGACTTTCTAATTTACCTTCAGTTTCTAATGCAAATTTTTCAACTTCTGAGTTTGAGTACATCTCACTGTCAACTTCAATATTGGGCTTATGGGATTTTTTTACACTTTTTAGGCTGAACTCACTGGCAAAATTAACCCAGTTATGTGTTTTAGCATTTGTGAGACGATAACACATTGAAGCATAATTTTTTAAATTTGTCTTTGCTTTTTTTTTTGCATATACTGTAATTCATTTGTGTCATATTTTATCAAGAATTCAGATAGTAAGAATTCCTTTCTGTGTAACTTTCTGTGGGAACTTGTAGACAGCTTGCTCCCCAAGAAAGAGAGCATGACTGGGGCTACACACTCCAGTTTAGTCTTTCCAAATTTGCCTACCAGGTAAGTCCCTTCACCTCTTCTAGGGTCAGGTGAATAAATGGGTGGCCTGGGGTCAGGAGACAGCTTCAGTTCCACTGAAACATCAAGGGTGAGGAGTAAGTATTAATATCAATATTAATTAATACCCACCAAAGTATGAATATTTCTAATATTCATGAGTAGATTTAGTTTGAAAACTAAGCATAAAAGTTTTAATTAGTGTAGTGGTTGTTAATTTGGCTTACTTATCTATTTCAAAATAAAATTTAAGACTTCGTATTTAGCTATAAAATTAATAAGCCCCCCCCCTCAATCTACTGGCTTTATCAACACCCTTGTCAGTTTTACTGATAGTACCTTTACTAGAGTTTGTAGGGTAAAATAGAAGTTTGCCAGTTTAGCTTCAAGAATCTTAAAGATTTTGTTTTTTTAAATTATCCTGAAATAGAAAAGGAAACCACTTGACTTGGTACTTGCCTGTGTTCCCTGAGGTCAGAGCCAACCATGACATTTTGAAAGGATTCTTAGGTTAATCTTTTGAACCATAGACTTTTAGTGCTAAAATGTTTGTTAAAATCACACTCTGGAGAAGAGAAATACTATTGTATATTGCATTATGTATGTTTAGAATCACATCCTTCACTTCTCTATATATACAGAAGCTGAAGAACAGTTAATTTCCAGGTGACCAAATTTGGAAACATATGTACAGGGCGCAGAGAGGCAATGGATATTCCAAGGTAGAGAGAAATACCTATTTTCTGAGTATATAAGTATTCAAAGTAAGGTCAGTATCCAAGTTAAATGAAACCAAATTAATGGTTCATTATTCTGTTAGACCTTGCATTTTGATTTGTATTACCACTTGCACCACTATAAGAATTATTAAAACAATTTCTTATGATTCATGAGTTCACATAAATATATATTGAAATTCAAATGATTCTAAGGACAAAGGATGAAAACCGTTTAAGGAACTCATGGATATGAGAGCTCTAATAAGACTTCCCCAGGCATTCTAAAGGTTTAAAACTTGTTGTTATATGGATTCCAAAATCCAGGTCTTATACAGTAGAGTTTTTAACATAACATTTCTTTCAGTGAAGACAGTGAAATTCATAGCTAAACAAGAGCTAGATGTTGAGTCTGGGAACACAGGAGCTATGAATTCACTCTAAAAATTAAAGAAAGTGGCTTATTAGACTCTAGAATCTCCAAGTGTGGTGTGGTGACCTGAGAATCCATTTTGGTCCCAGATAAATTTAGGTTAGAATCTTGGTACTGTGAGTAGTATGTGTCTTCGCTCAAGTTACTGTGCCCTTTTGAGTCCCAGTTTTCTCATTTATAAAACTGGGAACAATAACTCATCACTGTATAAAATCTGGTTAGGATTAAATGAGAAAAAGGCCTTGCAAAATGCACAGCACAGAACTGTCCCTCAGTATCTGTTAAGCATAATATTCTCCCTTCAAATGCAACTCTCTGAATTGTCTCTCTCCGAGCTACAACCCCTATTAAGAGATAAATCCACCTCTTAGACAGTATCTCCCAGCTTTGCTCATGAATGAAGGCAAATGATTGTTTTATCTAAAGAAATGGTAATGATTGTCCTTGAACAGTTAGCAGATTCATGCACCTAAAAAAAGAGCCGCATTTGGTGAAGTCAAACCTTTTATGTCTTGCATATTTCACTGATAATGCAATTTTCAAATGCAAACTGTATGGAATCAAGTGCTCTGTCTTCAGGAGAGGATAGTGTTTTAGTAGTCTCCTCTGTGGAGACTGTTCAGCAGTCTCTGATACTTTCTCTTTTTCCAGATACGCAATTTTTCAATAACCTAAAGATTGTATTTCAAAACGTATCAGAAATTCAGAAGTTTTTCCCCCCTCTAAGAAAGGAAGGAGTGGGGAGAAAAACAACATTGTATGATGGTTTACGCATTTCTTAAAGATTTTTTAAAACCTGCATTCTTTTTAGTTTTATGATCCATATGGAATGTCTGGATTTTCTTCCTCCTTTGAAAAAAGAACATATATGAATTTTTCATTTGTTTATAGTTTCAGTCTAATGGTAATAACTCACATTGTTTTAAAAATGTCAGCCACCACACTAAAATGTTCACGGTTAACATATTTACTCTTCAGTTATATTTAGATATTGTTCCATTTTTATATACAGGGAAATTGAGGCAAAAAGAATTTGGGTATATTTCCCTGAGGTCACACAAGTAGTGGAACCAGAATTTGAACTTGAGGGTATTGTTTCGAGCTGTATCCGTATTCATGGCACAGTAAATAATAAGAGATAATGTCAGCTGAAAAAATAATGCCAGCCTATATCATTAATGAGGTTCTGTCACTTGTTTTTAATGATTTTTGGTGTGTGTATGTGTTGTGTAAAGAAACAGCTGTGCTGTGTATGAGTATTTTTTTGTTGAATGAACATTTTGTTTCAGAAACTGGGTAACAAAAGAAAATATGACAAATATTCTATATTTGTTTAACTATCATGTATGTGGATATGAAGGAACATTTTATAATAAGCTGGAAAACATTGAAATAATATTCTTTTCAATTCCTAATGTTCTTTTTAGTTTTTTTTCTTTTTTTGGTGCTTAGATAAGAGTTTTGTTTTTGCAAAACTACTGTGCAATTTGAAAACAATGTAATTTCTAGTGAATGCATACTTAACTGCCTCATAAGTAATAATTAACTTATCTATGTAATATATAATGCAATTTTTACTTTATTAATCTAAATAATAAAAATAATTTTTGAGAATTAGTGACAACACAGTGCTTTACTCGGTCGATTGGAACGTATCAAATAGGTACAGTGAAATTAAATTCAACTTTGGGGAAAATAATCTCCTCTTCTTTGAGCAGGACACAACACTTTGATTGTTCAGATGCACAGCCATGATGGATCCCCATAGACGGAGTGTTGAAAGTCTCAGAGAGAGCAAACCTGGAATCTCAGGCCAAATGCTGCAGCATGATTGTGCTTTGATAAGCTAGTATAGGTCTTCTATCTGGTTTTCAGTTTTACATTAAAAAATCATTTTCATCAGTGAAATCAAGAGTGAATTTATAAAGATACCATTTAAAATAAATCAAAATTCAGGTGGAGGTAAAAATCACCCATCATTATTAATGTCTTCATATTGAAGTGTGATATCTGAATAATATGTTATTGTTCCTGAACCCTGCCAGAAAATATAGCTGAGGTAATTCACAGTGTTATACATATTACTGCAAAGTAAGTAAAGGACTCTTGCTCTCAAAGCTTAGTAATGACCTTGAGCGCATAACTTCATTTCTCTGAGTCTCTTTTCTCACGGGGGATGGACTTAGGTGGCTGGTTTTCGGACAGCGCTCTGCCATGTGCTACAGATTAGGAGCGCTTTAGTCTCCTAAGCCATTCTGACTTTGTATTTTACCTATTGGTTAAATGCTTGCAATCTGCTTAGAAAATACTTCCAGAAAGTAAAGATTTGAAAAGCCTCTGGACTAGATGCATCTGAAATTCCTCCCACCTTTAACATTATATGATCCATTTCTTTCCTAATTCCTATGCTAGAATCAAACACGCAAATTACCACTGCCTTGCATTCCAGACTTTTCCAGATGGAATGCCCATCTTCCCCTTTGCAATAGCCACACATCCTCTTGTTTTTCAAGGTCCAACTCTATCTCTGTGATAGCCAGGAAAAGCTCTCCTTCCTTGGAATTTCAATGACAGCATGTAGGCATCGTTTTTGAGGTACATACCTGTTCCTCATTCTATCAGGGTTTTTATATATTGGAAGAGTTGCCATCTCTAATTCCTATAGGGGCTATCTGAAGTAGGCGGATGGAGAGAAGATAATGGTGGGATGACAGGGTACTCCCTGGAGAGGACACGGACCATTAGGAGGGCATAACCTTAATGGGATTCCTGGATACCGTCCACAGGGAAATTTAAGATCAATATTATCAAATTATATTTCAATAAAAATTGTACATCCGAAGCTCTCATGGAAATTTTAACTTTTGAAAACATTCAAAAATAAAGCCCAGAAAGTGCCAGAACAACAAAAAGTATGTGATGGCCACTTGTATACGCCTCTGGACCATACATGCACACATGTTTTCACCCCCTAACACGAACACAATCTATTTACTTGCATGTTTGTTCAACAGAATTGAGTGAATCTTATTGGAAATGTTCAGACAGGCTTTTTATATAGGCTTGACTGAAATCTTGATATTGATAAAAACTAGTGCAAACGTGACTGTCAAGAGCAATGTGACAATGCTCTCAAGATGATCAAATTGTAAGTGGATATCTTCAAAGGTAAAACCTTCCATTCTTTACCTCAGTATCCCCTGCTTGATGCTCTGCAGCACAGTATAAATGCCTTCCAGAAGAAGGAGATTAAGGAAAGTTTAACTGTTGTACTATAGTTATTGAAGAGGCAGACAGATTAGCCAGTTGCCTAGAAGAAATCAGAAGTCTCAAATGGAAAGTTGGGAGGGTTTTAAAGCAACCTTCTTGTGTTAATCTTGAACGATAATTTGTATTAGACCAGTTTTCCTTTTCAGCTGCTTTTTCTGAGCTCCTTTAGTGCTCACTAAATACACTAGAATACTGATAAGTTTATATTCTTTTAAATCTTGCTCTGCTGGTGATCATACTTCCTTATTCCCATCAAAAACATTTGAATGTTAAACTATATGAACAATTTGAAACACTCATATTTTAATTCTCTATGTAACAGTGATAGTGTTTTTAACAGATTTATACCATCATTTGATTATTGTTTCCTGTTTGAAGTTATTCCCAATTAATTTTTCATATTCCAGTTAAAATTTTAATCTAATCACTTATTCTGTTTATAACTAAATAGCAGAGTGTTCAGTAGTGACTGGGTATTCAGGAGGGAAGATAGAACACTTCTGACTCAATGACATGAGAACCAAACATGCACAAGCTTAGTTATAACATAAAGTTTGAAAGGATGTGTTGATAAAATGGTAACTTTTCAATTATGAGGAAATCATTAATTGTTTATCCTGTTACATTTTACTTCAATATAAAATTGATTATATTTCTAAAAATAGTGTGTTGATTGATTAAAATATTTATTCATCTATTTCAATTAGATCCGATAAAAATTTCCCTAATTTTATCTTAATAAGTCAGTCAAGAGAAGTTCATTTTCTCTTCCCAACACAAATGTAATTCTTGAAGTGGTTTTTGTGGCTCGGAGCTCAGACTTTTAACAGTCCTGTTAACAAAATAAGCAGAGGTGTTCTCTTGTTAAAACTATCCACCTATTTTGCCCACAGAAGTTCTGCCTGGTTCGTGGCCCCTCCCTGCTCAGATTCCTTCAGTTCTGCCATTTCCTTCCTCAGCTTTTGTTACACTGCCCCCTGCATCTCACCAAGTGGCCTCACAGTCTAAATTGTTCAGGTTAGTCATCTTCTCTCTAAAAAGCATGTCGTCTGTGTAACTTTTCATTGAAGTTCGATATCATTGATCTAAAGCTGGGCTTACCAATGATAGGTCTACTTTCTTTAAGGAAAATGATAGTATTTAAATAGAGAGTAGGTAATATTTTTAAAACTAAGCATATAGCAGATATTCCCCTTAAAAATTTATCAAAATGACATCCATTGCAGGATTAAACAGGCTGAGATCTGAATAAGTATTATTAGTCATAGTTGCTTAGAACTATTATTTCTATGTTGATATACATGGCCAATAATAATTAACAACATTGATGAAAAGAATAACTAACCCCTTAGTACAATTTTCTATGCAGATGACACTTTCATGTGAAATACCTCATTGGATTATCACAACCCTATTATTAATATTATTGGTATACAGATATTATTAAAGATTCAAAACTTAGTTAAGAAAGATTCAAGTTAAGGAACCCAAGTGAATGGCTGCTTTTAGAAGGTAAATTTTTACTCTTTTAATGAAATGAAATTTTGGCAAAATTGACAGTATTTTCCCTTTGACCCAATATATCATTATGAGAAAGTAATCTCAAGTAAATATGAACTTTATCTCAGTATTTCTTAAAATAGGAATTATTAGGAAAACTCAAATGATTAATAGGAGAATGGTTAAGTATATTATCTTCATGATGAGTATTAAGCAACTATTACAAGTTACATTTTCTAATAACATGGAAAAAATGTTCACAGGTTAATAATAGGTGAATCAAAACAAGATATAGAAATGTTTAATGTGCATGACTGCAATTATAGAAACATATCTCCGAGTCCCGAGCCTGAATAATCCAATGCACAAGGCATCTGTCCATCTCAGGGTCCTCTCTGAATTCTCCTGGTTCATCTCTTTGCTTGGCTACTCCTTCTTCAGGTTCCAGATTAAATGTTACTTTCTCAGGAAAGCATTTGCTGACCCTCAGGGTCACTTCAGACCAGGTGTGTACCCCAGTTATATCTTGTCCTAACGCTTTAATACTTATTATGATGACAATCACTTTGTAGTATCTTTTGAATGTCTGTCTTCCTTACTAGACTGTAAGCTTCATTTGAGCAGAAACTGCATCAGCCTTGTTTCTCAATGCCTGGTACAGAGACTGGGACATAGTATGAACCCAGTAAACATTTGTTGAAGAAATGACTGACTGAATGATTGAATGAATGCAAGGCACTGTGCTGAGGAATTTTCATGTAATCTCTTTGAGACTCCACAAAAAAGATGAAGTGGGGGCCATCTCTATTACATTTTATGGATAAGGAAACTAAATCTTAGAGAGAGAAAATTGTCCAAAGTTGTATAGCAAGTCAGTGGACAGCTCAAATTGAAACCTGATGTCTTGGAATGTAGTGCCCAAGTTCTTAGACACAGATTATGGAAGTGGTTGCAGTGGATATAACTAGTAAGTCAACCGTATCTTGTTGAACTATATTAAATGTTCACATTTGTAGATCAAAGATGGTGAAATATCACCAACTTCATATTATTTTATTAGTAATAATGAATTTACAAGCATTTTAAATTCTGCAAAATGTATAAAAATAAATACTGTGGTAGAACTGCAGTAGTTTTTATGTTTTGCACACAATCTTAACATTCTTCAAATTTTCTACACTTTTTAATCATTTTCTGTAAAAAGGAACACAGTTATTAAAATCTACTCACCCCAGAATGTTGGAGCTAGTTCTCAAGTCCAGATTTTTTTTTGTTTTTAATTTTTGGCTGCGTTGGGTCTTCATTGCTATGCACAGGCTTCCTCTAGTTGCGGCGAGCAGGGGCTAGTCTTCATTGCAATGCACAGGCTTCTCTTTGCGGTGGCTTCTCTTGTTGCTGAGCATGCGCTCTAGGCACGCAGGCTTCAGTAGTTGCAGCACGCAGGCTCAGTAGTTGTGGCGCATAGGCTTAGTTTCTCCATGGCATGTGGGACCTTCCAGGACCAGGGCTCAAACTTGTGTCCCCTGCATTGGCAGGCAGATTCTTAACCACTGTGCCACCAGGGAAGTCCCTCAAGTCCATATCTTTTGACACCAAATCCCAAAGAGTTTACATTGAATAAATAGACTGTGTGAAAGAGAAAATCAGAGTTCTATATTGCAAAGTTATAACCATCTTATGAATTGCTATACAATTAGCAATTGATTAACTTTTCCAGATAGTTTAATCCAAAGTCAATCTTTAAAATATTGTTTTAAAATTTTAATTGAAAATTCTTTGTAAAATCTAAGACTACAGAACAGGAAGCCACATTAAGTCTACATCATAGAACTATTAAGGTTTTGAGCTGGTTGGGTATACTTCTTTCTATATATGCCTTTCATGCTTTCTATTATTTTTCTATCACAGATATTGCTAGCAATCAAATTTATAGCATCTAGATTTAAAGATACATGTTTTATTTACTGCAAGCATTAGTATTTAAGATAAACTTGGTTTTCAAAAGTTAATTATTTTTCCTGAAACTCACCAAGGTAACATAACATCAAATTTATATTACATTCTAAATGTAATAGTGTGCATCTACTAAACCCAAACTCCCAGTCCATCCTTCCCCCTCCCCCCACCCCCGCCCCTTGGCAACCACAAGTCTGTTCTCTCTGTCCATTGAGTCTGTTTCTGTTTTTTAGGTTCATTTGTGTCATATTTTAGATTCCACATATAAGTGATGTCATACGGTCTTTGTTTTTCTCTCTCTGACTTACTTCACTTAGTATGATAATCTCTAGTTGCATCCATGTTGCTGCAAATGGCATTATTTCTTTCTTTTTTATGGCTGTGTAATATTTCATTGTATTTATGTACCACATCTTCTCTATTGGGATACAGTATTTGATAGGCAAAGAATTAAGTCATGCTGCCTACACACAGATTCTGAAGGTTGTCACAGTTACTGAGCTCCCCATAGGTCTGTGCCAGCTGCCCACCATACCTTAGATCAAAAGCATCAGATATGAACCTGAAGTGATTATACAGGGCCTATTTTTATTCATGGCTTATTGTGAATCTTATGAATGAATGAATGAATAAATTGACATCTTCTATCTTAACTGGATTCCTAATCTCCAGCTGTTGTTTCTTCACCATCACATTGGACTTCTTGGCCCTGACGTTACAAATGAATCTGATGATCCTTTCTTTGGATGTTGTCTCTAGGACCAGCTTTTACCCCATTATTTCTCCTTAAATTTTCTACTTCTTAAAGTGTACCTTTCATTGTCCCATTTGCAGAGACCCCAACATGCTTTCTCCCTGAGCCTTGACAATACACTTCATTATATTTTAGTAACTAGATTTGAATAATCTGATTTGACCATCTTTTCTTCCTGAACTTTTAAGTACAGAGTAGAGCTAAGCCCTGAGATGGGAGAGAAAATACATGAAAATAGTAGTCCTGTATAATAGTATTTTATACTTTAGTTAAATTAGTAATAATTTACTGTGGTTCATTTGCAGAACCATGAACGATACAGCTTATCTATACCTTTGTGGATGGGACCTGGCCCAATTCAAGCAAACAACAAACAAAAATTTGAAAACCTTTTCTGGCTTAAAATTTTAAAGTTGATTTTGAAAATTCACACTCCAAAAGTGAATTCAAAAAGTGAGTAATTTTATAATCCCACTTAACATCTCAACAATTTAAAAAATGATAAAACCTAGTATCCCAATTGTTTTGTTTACTCGCTCTTTCCTGATTAATAATTTTCACATTTTCATAAACTTTAATTTCCTTCATGATAAGTTACATTGGGACAGGCTTTTTTTGCCAACTCACAGACGGGTTGTCCTTTTGCATATAACTGTATGTGTGGATCACCCATTCTTTTTTTTTTTTCTTTATTTTGTATTCTTAAAATTTACAACATGTCCTTGGTTTCAGGACCTGCCACACTTAAGACTTCCAGAATTGATATATATTTGATTTTTTAATGTGTCATTTGATTTGTACACTTATCACTTATCTGCTTAAAAAAAATCTTTCATGGCTTCCAGTCATGCCTGGACACAAACCCGAAAATTTCTGTCTCAACCTCTCTAAACCCTCTATAATATAGTACCACTTTTAAAGTCCAATCACGTCTCATATATCCTTTCAAACATCCATCATTTGCTTTCTTTTTACCCCAAATTCTTCTTTTGTCTACCAATCAAAATCTACTTATTCTCTACAGCCCAGCTTAGACCTAATATCATGATCACCCAGTTCTTCAATTAGGAATTTTCCTCTGCATCGCAGAAGTTCCTAGAGTTAGAATAATCTCATTTCTCACTCATTCATGCTAATTACCCTTACCAGTTTTTCTCTCCACAAGTAGATTGACTCCTTGAGGATAGAAGCCATGTTTCAAATTGCTGCTGTTATTTAACACAAATGGACATTTTGAACAATAAACTTAGAATCATGCAATCTTAGTACTTTGAAGCATTAGGGATCTCAGGGATTAATATACCAAATTTTTTTTATTTTACAGATGAGAAAACTGAGATTTAAATGGGGGCAGTATGGAACAGCCATTCTTAATAGTCTTTATCTCAGTGTCTTTGATATCCTTTCTCATTCTGTTTCCTCAGACTTTACAATGAATACATGTGATGTGATGTCTTCTGTGTATTAATAATGTAAAAGACACTGTATTATCCATGCTTTGGTCAGAAAAGCAAAACCCGCTTTAGGAATTTGAAGCAGGAAGGGATTTCATTCAAAGAACAAAGTGCTCACAAAAGCACCTCCTATATGGTGAAGCCTAAGCATTTATTCACCTGCTACTGTTGCAGGAGCAGTGAAGCTTCTGTGTCTCTTCCACCTTCTAAATGTTTGTGACTGTTCCTAAATGACAGAATCTGAACTAGGAAAGCAAAAAACAAACAAAAAGAAAACTTATCCTTATATTTATGTCTTAGTTTTTTATCCTGAAAATTCAGTGCCTTTCAATTTAAGGGCAAACGTTTCCATACACCTCAGGAACTCACAGAGATCAATGTACTGTAACCCTGAATAATAATTGATGTTTATAATTATAGAAGTGTTAGAGCTGGAAGGGACCAGAGATAAACTGAACTCATCTTCTCATTTGAAAGGTCAGAGTCACATAGCAGTGAAGTTGGGAGAGCCATCTTTTTTAAACCTACTCCATGGCTAAAGATGGTATGTTTCCCTGCTGCACTTGTCTCTTAAGCTTCCCATTGCTGTATGCTTACAGTCAATTTAATTTTATAGCCTTCTGATTTAATGAAGTTAGTACTTCTTATACCTAATTATTTAGTGCTAAGACCCTGTTTGAGCTTGATAAGACACTTCAGAAATTTTTACTAAATCTTTATCACACAGGTGCAAACAAAAAGGGAATGGTTAAGACTGCCTGTTGCTGTTCTAAGATCAAATCACCATTTTATCTGATGACTTACAAACTGGAAAGTTGACCAATAAATCTGTTTAATCAGATCTCTCAATATTGTGAATGATCCTCCTGGTAGCCAGATATATTATAAGTCTATTGTGGCCACTTCTCATTTTTACTCGTTGTTCTGGATGGAACTTGTTGTGGCACTGGGGTTTTCTTAAGTATAAACCATTCCAAAATCACACTGTTATTTATTTTATTTTTTTTTGCTGTATGCGGTCCTCTCACTGTTGTGGCCTCTCCCGTTGCGGAGCACAGGCTCCGGACGCGCAGGCTCAGCGGCCATGGCTCACTGGCCCAGCCGCTCCACGGCATGTGGGATCTTCCCGGGGCACGAACCCGTGTTCCCTGCATTGGCAGGCGGACTCTCAACCACTGCACCACCAGGGAAGCCCAAAATCTCACTGTTGTTATAGTTGCTTTGTCTTCAGGCTATCTAGTATTCCTTTTGGGCTGTGGGTCTTTCAACATGCAGTTAGGGGATTAAAGTAAATCATTTAATCCATGCAGCATGTCACTCAATAGTATACTTTTGGAAGTTGTTTCCACAGGAGCACCAGTGAAAGCAACCAGTCTGAGATAGTGACACTATAGAAAAAACTGACAGGTTACTCCTTGTATTGATTCTACTCTTCTCTACAAATATAGACTCCGTTCCCTACCACAGCCTTGTAAGTGGTGACTGCTGAGGTTTCTAAATTGCTTTGTAAATTATTTATTACTTGGACACCTTGTAAAGACCTCTTTTCTTCTTGTCTGACTTGCCTGTGATTTCTAAGGTCTCATATATATTGAAAGGTCTCAACGTATACACTGACCACAACCTTCTAAAGGAACTCTTTTTCTTCCTATCTTATATTGCAAATCTGATTTGTTGTACGCATATTACGATTATGCCTTTTGCCATTCTCATTTCTGATATAATGCCTGCAAAATATCGTAAAAGCTTATATACATATGTTCCAGACGGAGGACTAGACAGGATGGCAGTTTGGAGCCCGGCACTATGCAGTTAATTAGCACATTTTCAAACTAAAAAGTTTAAAGTATTTGAAGAGCATTTATTTAATGATGGAGGGAACAGTTTCTATGAATAAAAATTGTTTATCAGAGCAGATGCACATATTTAATTCACTTGCAGTAATGTAGTAGAGTCAATGTTCTGAAAAAAATTGCAAATGCTTTCTTTTTCTGAATTCTCTCTTAGATTTTCTTTTGTGATTTTGTGAGCCATAAGATTTTTAATGTTTATAATTTATATAATAAGAAAACACACTTCTGTGTCCAGTAAACGGAGAAATTTGAAGATTGTGACTGTCTACTTTTAGCTGACTGAAACTACACACACATAAGAATACTCAACAGAAGGAGGTCTGTGCTTAATAACATGTTTCTCCCTTCCCTCCCCCTGGCTTCCTACATTGATAGGCACAGGACCAGTATACACTTTTTGAATTAAGGCTGGGGTATTGTAGCACCATTTGTAATTTGGAAATCCAAAAAGCTACCCGTCTCATCCATTCCTTAAAATTCATTTGATTAAGTTTGAAGAGTATAAACTTTTCAATCACATTGCCACCATTGATGAGCTCTGTGACTTGAGGAAAGTGACTTAGTCTTTGTACATAACACTTTCTTCTACTATAAAATGAAAAATAAAAAAATATATACGCAAAGGGTTATTGAAATAATACATGATAATATAGAGTCTTAGCATGAGCACATTTTAATGGTTCTGTAATGGTTATGACATTACTGATATATGGTTTTTGCTAAAGAACTTAATTTTATGATATTTACATTTTTATATAATACCAGTAGATACATGTTGAGAGTAAAGAAAATACGCAATTAACAAATGTACATAAAAACCATAGCATCTTTTAAGAAATTTTTTCTAATTATAGAGATTTGAGGAGCATGGAAACATACTTCTAAGATCACTATAATTCTCAATGAAATGGAGGATGCAAGTCTGTTAGGAGACAAATGGATAGATCCATTATGAAGATTTCCAAGCAGATGAAGCCAGCTATTTGAGACAGACAGACTGCAGTGGGTAAGAGATAGCATAGGAAGAGCAAAGCTGGAAACCAGCAAGCAGCTTTAGACAATGAGGTCATTATGGCCATACGTTTAAGCCTGTTTCAATGACATCCTCTCTAGGGAAGGTATGCCCCAGTGCACTGCTGAGTTTCTTGTCCACTGCTTTATACCAACATGTATTACTACAACCTGGTTTCATTCTTTTCTTGCATGCTGAAGGAACTCGCCTTTAAAATGAGTTTTCTATACTTATATTCATACTCTACTTCTGGCTTGGAATGCTTGCTTCTTAAAGTTATTTCCAATGTTCAAGGCCTAGCTGGAGTGTCACCTCCCCCGCAATCTATCCCTATTGTTCCCACCTACTTGTTTCTTCCCTTTCTAAATTGTTTCAGCATTGATAGTATGAATCATTCTAACATCTGAGATTAGATGATAATCTAATCTCCATCCAGATAAGATCTAACCCAGCTAGAAACACATAAGGCAGGGAAGATTCTTTTACTGTCCCTGCAGTAGCTACACAATGACAGATTAAAAAGAGATCAGAAAAACTAGTTAAAGCAGAGAGCATTTGGGATAAAATGCAAATTCTAGCACTAAATTGGAGCTTTATCCTAACCATCTATATTTGTGTGTCATTTTACATATATATCCCATTCTCACCTAATAATAACAGAATTTACCACGCTACTTCACGCTACCTCTTCATGCTACCTCTTACTACTGTAAGAGGTTACGGGATTTGTCCCGAGTTTTTCTATCAATCCCAGCTGACCTCACAGAGTGGCCCAACTCATCCTCACAGGAACCACATGAGGAAGGCCTTAAAGACGTTTTTAGCTTCGACTGATAAACAATGAAGGTGATTTCTCTTGAGAAAAAGTGAGAGAAGAACAACCACCCATCCTAAGCAGTCTCTGCCTCTTCCGCTTTGGAGGCGAGGAGGGGGGATGGTTCTTGGAACAAGATTGGTTTGACACAAAAAACAGATGGCATCCAGCAGACTTAGTGCCTGCAAGAGCTTCCAGCAGAGTTGGAACGTGATTAAAAAAAATATATATATATATATATATGTATATGTACAAACACATACACATATGTATTCATATATATACCATTAGAATGTGTGAAAAATGTATATTGTTAAAAGATAAACTGAGGCATATTAAAAGTTTTAAGAATTTATTTGAGCAAAAATCAGTTCCAGTCAGATAGCGCCAGAACAGAAGTTGTTGGGAGCACTCCACTGGACAAGAGCTAGGGAAAGGCAAACAAAGAAGGTGCAAATAAAGGCAATCATTTGATTGGCTATAGCTTGAAACCTAGTTGGCTCTTTGTGATTGGTTGTCCTTAGGTTTCTATTTCTTCACCTTGAGGCATTTACAGGCTTGGGTTTTGATTTGATAGGCCATCAAAGCAACAGAGCCACTTCAGTCTAACAGCCTCCTTGTTTATTTTAACAATATGTATTTAGTGAAGTTTGGGATTGGAGGGGAAATCTCATCATTGGGATGGCCAGATTCCTGTTGAAAAATTTTAGAGGAGGAAGCAAGGTAAATATCTGGAGGGAAAGGAACTATTGGACTGAACTAGATTAGGGAGACCCTTTCATGTCCTAGGAAGAAATGGAGGATGGTGGGACATGGGCTTCTCCACCCTGAAGAGTTCCCCAAATGGCCTCTTTTCTCACAAAATGAATCATTGAGACAAAACTTATAAAGTACAAACATTGCAAAAATATTATAAAGAGACAAAACTTATAAAGAGACAAGACTTATAAAGTACAAACATTGCAAAATGTTTGTACCTAGTGAGTATTTCCAACAGAAGTGTAAGAGATTGTCTATTCTACTTTATCTTTATTAGCACTGGGTATTGTAATTTGTAAAAAATGCTAAGTTGAAATATAAAAAAATACAATTGCTCTATAGTTTTCAGTTTAGGGTGAAATTTTCTATATCTTTATTTAGTAACTGTGCTTCCTATTTTTCAAAATTGTATATATTCTTAACATTTCATAATGTCTATTTTAACAACAGTGTTTTTAAAATTAATTTATATAAGCCTTGTAGTGGTTTTCACCTGTTTAAACATCTGATAAGCATATATAATTCCCACTGATATTAATAAAAATTAGGAAATTTATTTGCTGTACCTACTAATTTCATTAAGCCTGATTATGTTTTTATTGTGATTCATTTCCAAAATAAATAGTTGAAAATTTGTCCCAAGTAATTGGGGTACATTTTCTTTTATTTTCTCTGTTGCTACATTTCCCACTCTAAGCAAAATTTGCAGAATAGATATCAATGCCAAATAATAAAATCCACCCTCACTATACTGATATTTTTAAAACATGAGCAGCACTGTATTGATATTTAAATAATAATATATTTTAGGACTACTGACTAAATAATTATAAACTTTGAGTTCATTTATGAAAATTTATTGAATCCATACTTTGTTGAAATAAAACAGGAAAATCTGAGTTTTATAAAATATTTAACCTTCCTGCAAAAAACAGAGTGTAGTGAGGTTATGAACACATATTCAATAAATTAACAGACAACATGAAATATAATAAATGACATAAAATTAAACAAAACGCTTTTGCAGAGAGTGAGGAAAAAGCATTCCCTGTACCTTCCAACACACACACACACACACATATCCACGCATACATCCCCCACAGGGCTGAAAATGTAGAAGATGTAGAAGGAGACTAAGGAAAATGATGTGGTAGGTAAGTGAAAATTTAAGTCATCTTTATTGCCTAAAATAATGAGACAAACTTTAATGAGGTATTTTATTATAGTCGCATAAATTGAGCTTTAATTTGTGACCATTGAGAATACTGCTATTGACTAGAGAGTAAAATTGTTTTTATTGAATGTAATAAATAAAGATTGCATATTAAAATATTGTGTATCATGTGTATTTAGAAACAATTTCATCAAGTGCAGGTACTCTGACTTATTAATCCTTGAAATTATTGCCTAGATTAGTGCCTAGAACATAAAAATGGCCATTAATTTTTTTTTGAATGAATGAATAGTGGTAAAATGTAATGTTTGGAAGGGCCAAATTTTAGATGTCATTAACTCAAAATATATGTAAATAAACATGCACTCAAATACATGAAAAATATATTTTAGTTTAACAATAAACTACTTTAAAAAGGTGACGATAGCAATTTTAATTTAAATTGATTGTAAATTATGGCCTGCCAGCTATGTGCAAGGTAATGTTTTTGGTGTTAAAGAAACTACATAGTTTCATGAAGTTTGGTCTCCAGTAATGAGTAATTAAGATCCAGTAGTAAGCTAGACAAGTGAGCTAGACAAGCTAAGACAGTGATTTTGGAACAAAATGAATTTATCTTTATTCTAGTTGTACTTTGGCAACTGATTCACAGATTATATCTTTTAAGATTTAAAGATGAAACAATGCCTCTCATCTTGTACTCTTTCTTGGTATGAAATACTATCAAATAAATCTTCACTTCTACCACATGATTTTTCTTCAGTCTCCTTCTACATTGTTAGCCCTGTGTGTGTGTGTGTGTGTGTGTGTGTGTGTGGACATTAAAGATGAAAGAAAATTTTAATAAATTGCAATATCTCGGAAATCTTCAGTTGTACTGTCCCCATGTGACGGCATTCACTATTATCACTTTTATTAAAGTTGTTAAGGATGGGAATTTGTTCTTAAACAGGTCTTTAAGTTACCAACCAGTCATATTACTGTAAGCTTCAGAATTCACTAGGCTGAGGAGCTGACAGTTTCTTGATTTTTAAATGTCTCTGCTTAAGCATACTGTCAACTTTGGAACTTGTATAAGGGAGAAACAGTGACTTCCATAAAGACATAACAGTTTACATTTTTTATAATGAAATACTTAACACATAAATGTGTTATATATGCAGTATAAAGAATAATATTAAAATGGTATAGCTACCTCCCTAAGAAATAGAATATTATCAATATTTTAATATTTTCTCTTTGCCCCTTTTAGCAAATTTATCAATTACGTATTCCCTCCTTCCTCAACAAAGCCTTTGAATTTTGTGAACTGTTGTATTTATATTTATAAGGATGTGCTATTAATAATTTATAATTGAAAGATGTATGAAATACCATGGGAAAAAGAACATACTATCAAAACTAACATGTAAAGTCTGTTACTTCTTCAAAAATAATTTTATATTTAAATCTATTTTTAATATTATAATTATATGCAGAAAATTTGGAAAGTACCAAAAATTATTACAAGATAAAACAAAATCTACAATAAAATCTACTTTTTAAAGGTAATTAATATCTTAAAAATATTATTCTGGTCACTGTTAGTCTTTAATCTTTTGCTTTTTTTGTCATGAACTCTGCCTGACGTCTATTGGCAGCTTTCTGATAGCTTCTTGAATATATTTTAATATTCTAATTTTTTCAACTTTGTAGATATTACATTACCTTCATAACACTTGAGATATTTTTATTTATATTTCCTGCAGCCTTCAACTTTTAGTTACTCAAACAAAAGTTTGATATTACTATAGTTTTTCTTAGGACATTTTTCAACCTCCTAATTATTTTGGGCAGCCTGCACTAGAATTCTCCACCTCATAACGTGGGATTTACTCTCAAATGTTAGGATTCTTAAAGACTCCTGCACTTTTTCTTACCACTTAATTTTTATAGAGACCTCTTCTGCAAAATTCAAAAACATGTAACTGGTTTTCTTGAAAGAGTTCATATAAATTTTGGCTTTTGTTCCGTGAAAATCAATCGGACTAATGTTACTACAACCAGAAAAGTGGAAAAAAGATGTAGAAAACATAGAAATGATGTCATAGGTGGAAATTATACTACAGTGGAGCAGCATCAGATACATTATTGCTATATGTGTGAACAGCATTAAAATAAGTTTTAATAAAAAGGTTTTGCTATATCTCAGACGACCAGCATAAAAATTTTGTGATTATAAGAATGGCAGTTTTAGAGAAAATCAAATGCAGCAGTGTTTACTAGATTTGGAAACATTACCTTATCAACCAAGTATAAATTTTGCTGTAGAAAGCGCATGTTCTCAGTTCCATTGACCTGTGATTCAGAAGAGCTTAGTTAAGAAGTTGTCCACAGTCCCTTGCTTCCCACTAGATTTGACTGGGTATATAAATGTTGTGTAGAGAAGCGTTTAATGACTGAGAACCTAACAGAGCTGTGTATTTGTATTTGAATTTACTTTAAAGGCCTTAAGTACATAAACAGCTGTTTTAAAACAAAGTCTGGTCTCTCTGTTGGCAGAAAGAAATGTGTTTGTGTTTGTGCGTTGTTAAAGCAAATGTAACTTCATTAAGCAAAGGATATCACATCTGATTCCTTGCCGAAGGAATTCCTAACTGCTGGACATAATAAAGAAATTAAAAGAGATGTAAATCCCAGTAAATTATATATCTAATAAATAACTCACAGAGAAAAAGATAACATTGTTTCCTATAGCTATTGAAGAGGAGCACATCATTATAAATTCAGGGCAGAAAATCTTTATTTCATCTTAAATCTTATTATCAAATCTATTTTCTTCCTGGTTGCTCCCTAGCTGTCTTTGTTTTCTTTACAGTAATGAAAGAAACTCTCTAGATATTTCTGTGTTCCAAGCTTTTGTTACTCTATGAATTTATTCATAGGATTCCTTGGAATTTTTTTTTAATGAAAAGTCTTATGCTATGATATGCCAAATCAATTTAGAAGCTAAACTTAAATTGCATTTAATATTATCTTGGTGTCTCAATTTCAGTCATAAAAATTTCAAAAATATGTACAGACACTTTAAAAATATACCATGCTATTATTAATATAATATACATGTTAACAGAAACCTCACTGAAAAATTTAAAAGAAAATTAATGTATTTATATTGTAGGCAAACACTGAGACATTTGGGAACCACATAAAATCCTGTGCTTTCACTGCTGAGGGCCTGGGTTTAATCCCTGGTGGGGAACTAACATCCCACAATCCACGTGGCATGGCTAATAAATAAATAAATAATAAATAGATAAATATAATTTAAAAAAAAGAAGCAGTATTAAAAAGAAAAGATGTGTTGGAGGACCCATTCTTCTTGACTTCAAAACTTACTACAACTTTTTACAAAGCTGCAGTAATTAAAAATGTATGGTACTGGAATGAAAACAGATACATAGAACTGAGAGTCCAGATATAAATCCACACATTTATAGTCAACTAATTTTGACAAGAGTACTAAGACTATTCAATATGAAAAGAATGGTCTCTACAACAGATGGTGCTGGGTCATCTGGAAATTCATATGAAAGAGGATGAAGTTGGACCCCTACCTAACACAATATACAAAAATATACTCAGAATGATCAATGGCCTAAATCTAAGAGCTAAATTGATAAAATCCTTAGAAGAAAACATAGTTTTACATCTTCATGACCTTGGATTAAGCAATGGACTTTTAGATACGATACTAAAAGCACAACTAAGAAAAGGAAAAAACAATTGGACTTATCAAAATTGAAAATCTTTGTGCTTCAAAGGACAATATCAAGAAATTGAAGAGACAGCCAACAGAATGGGAGATAATATTTGCAAATCATATATCTGTTAAGGGCCTAGTATCCAGACTATAAAAAGAACTCTAACACTGCAACAATAATATGATATAACCCAATTACAAATGGACAAAGGATTTGAATAGGTGCTTTCATAAAGAAGATACATAAATGGGAAATGCAATTTAGAATGACAATGAAATAAGATTTAACACATCCTATGATGGGCATCATAAAAAAAGAGACACAGAAACAAGTATTGGCCAGGACACTGAAAAACTGAAACCTCATATACATTACTGGATAGAATGTAAATTATCACAGCTGCTTTGGGAAAAATTTTTGCAGTTTCTCAAAAAGTTAAACATAGATTAACCATATGATCCAACAATTCTACTTCTAAGTATATACCTAAGAGAATTTAAAATATATTTTCATACAAAAAACTAGTATACCAATGTTCATAGCAGTGTTATTCATAATAGACAAAAAGTGGAAACAATCCACAACTCCATCAACTGATGAATGGATAAACAAAATGGGGTAGATCTATACAATAGAATATTATTCAAACAAAAAATGAAGTCCTGATACATGCTATAAGATAGATGAATCATGACAACATTATGTTAAGTGAAAAGAACAAGACAAACTCACACACACACAAAATATCATACAATTCCATTTATATGAAATGTCCAGAATGGGGAAACCTACTAGAGAAAAAACATAGAGTAGTGGTTACTAAGGGCTAGTAATGAGTAGTTTTGGCGGGGGGGGGGGGGGGGTGATGAAAATGTTCTGGAATTAGAGGTAGCGATGCTGGTTGCACAACCTTTGGAATATTATTAAACAGCTGAATTATAAATAAATATACATGCATAAATATATATGTACTCTAAATGTCTATAGTTATATATGTTTATTTATTGTTTCTGTGTGTGTATATATAACATATATATATACATATATATAAATGTGTATATATGTATATTCTGGGAGTAATAGATAACACCAGATTTTAAAACACACTATAAAACCACAGTAATTCTTAAAAAATGGTATATGATAGATCAATAAGATAAAACAGAGTCCAAATGTATTCCTGAATACACTCACACACACACAGCTCTTTTTTGTTTATGTGGAGACTATATCAAATGATTGCTAAAAGATGTTTTATTCAATAAACGTGTGTAGACAACAGGCCAGAATTCAATCAGGGAAAAATAAATTACAATTGCATCCCTACTTCATATATCATGACAAAATATATTCCAGGTGAATTTTTTTTTAACCAAACAAATAGTCTCATTTTTTAAATGCAGGTTTTGACTAATAAAAGAAAAAAATGGAGGAAATGGGTTTTGGACAAATTAAGAATTTCATAATAATAAAAAAAAGTGCCGACAGGATCCATGGGTACATGGATTCACACTAGATTTGCTCAAATGTGTGAATGACAGAGCCTCAGTAACCATGAAGAGAGCACTTGGGGGACTTGTAAACTCTCAAACGGACATAGGCTTTGAGGCTGGGAACTACACATTTTACCGAAGTGTAGTTGATTTACAAAGTTGTGTTAATTTCTGCTATACCCACAAAGTGATTCAGTTATATATATATATATATTCTTTTTTTTAAATATTCTTTTCCATTATGATATATCATAGGATATTGAATATAGTTCTCTGTGCTATAAAATAAGACCTTGTTGTTTATCTCAGATGAAATAAATTTTTAAATGTAAAATATTAGCTGTAAAATTTGTAAGAATATTTTTTCTCTAATTCTAGTGAGAATACCTCTATACAGTAAACACACTAAAGTATACAATACAACAAATAATGAAATTTGACTATGTGAAATTTTTTTAAAAATCTGCATGACAGAAATGGTAGTTTATAACATATTTTAGATGAATATTTATTTTAATATATAAAGAGCATTTATTAATCAAGAAAGTAGCAACCAGCTTTATAGGCAAAAGGATATTTGCATGTAGCTCAAAGAAAAATATAAACTTTTAAACATATGGTAAAGTGCCTGGTCTATACAAATAATTAAAGAAATGGAAGTATAAACAACAATGTAATATTTCTACTCTTCATTTTAGCCAAAATAAAACTTTCTGTTAATATTTGGTCTTGATGAGGTTGTGGGAAAACAGGCATTTTATTGCCATATAGTGTTGGTGTATATGTAAATTATTACAATAACTTTGAAGTAATTTGACCCTATCTCTCAAAAAGAAAAAAATATTCATACCTGTTGACTCAGGGATACTGTCTCTAGAAAGACTCATACACTGTTGGCAAAGATGTTTGCAGACTATTCATGATAATATTGTCTGTAAGAGCAAACGCCTGTAGACAACTTAACTGTCTATTGAGAGAGTGATTGCCCAATATATATGATGATATGGAAATATTTCCTGGGTAGATTCTCAAGCAAACAAAGACATTTGAAGGATATAATGTAGATTTTGATTTATTTGTATTTAAAAAGTACACAAACACACTTACACACATACAGTTTTTTCATGTATAGACTTTCTCTGCACAAACTCGTAATAACTCCAAAATAGTCGTGATGCCACTAGGAAGGGCAATTTGGAATCTGGAGGAAGAAGGAGATTACTTTCCATATAGAAGACTTCTTAGGCAAATAATTCTCAATATCTGAAGAAATTTCCTGTGGTTAAAAAAAAGCACTGGTTATGAGAACATTAGATAGCCCTATATTTGTGTTTGATTTTATCGCTTACTGTATTTTGGGCAATTACTTATGCTCTCTAAGCACCATTTTCCTCTCTATAAAATAAAGATTAGGGCTTCCCTGGTGGCGCAGTGGTTGAGAGTCTGCCTGCCGATGCAGGGGACACGGGCTCGTGCCCCGGTCCGGGAAGATCCCACATGCCGCGGAGCGGCTGGGCCCGTGAGCCATGGCTGCTGAGCCTGCGCGTCCGGAGCCTGTGCTCCGCAACAGGAGAGGCCACAGCAGTGAGAGGCCCGCGTACCGCAAAAAAAAAAAAAAAAAAAAAAGATTAAAATGGTGGTCACCTACAGAGCTATTGTAAGTGTTAAATAAGATAAAGTATGTAAACTAACATAGGGCCTGACAAAGAGTAATCATCTAATAAATGCCATATATTATTTTTGTTATAATAGTAATAGTAGGTCAAGAAAATTCAACGTACAGAGTTTTTGGCTTCCAATGACAGATGTTGTCAAGATATTCTTACAATTGCTGCTGGTCTAGATCAGAGGAGTTCCTGTACACGGTGCCATGACAAGTTGATGTGTGACAATCAATATTATGTGTATTGTAATTTGTTTCTTATAATACTTTATCAAAGTGTGAGGATTGTTTCTTTTATGTTAGAATTGAATCAGCGTTATGCCTATAAAAACTCTCTCTCTCTCGAATTATGAAATGATTTTTTGAGTAGGAAAGGGATGGAGTTACTCTCAGCCATAATGCAGAGAATTAGTGACAACTCTGGGTGTGCCAGTGGGAGTGTGCCACATATGAAAAAATTATGTCATCATAAGTTATAATCCTTTGCTATAGATGGGAACTAGTTTAAAGTCAGTAAACAGAAAGTTCTAGGTGTTCTAAGGGCCTAGGAATCATTGTAGACTATTTTGGGAATACACAAGCCTAAAGTTGCCTTCATAATCCTAAAAGCCAGTAAAATTCTGGGCATGATCAGGAAAGAAAACAGAGTTTTACCATTTATATTAAACAATAGTATTTCTGCTTTTAATACCAAGTGCCTCTCTGCTTATTAAATCTCAAGAAAGATACCTTCTTAGAACTAGTATTACTAGGCCAAATGTTATAAGCATTTGAATATCTCTTGATTTATACATATTCATATACATAAATACACTTAGGGGAGGGCAGTTTATATTGTTATCAGCATTGTATGAGTGATGTAAGTTATCTGCAGCATATAATGTCATTTACAAAATAAACCAATTTGCTAGGCATAACATTATGTTTTAAGATTAATGTCCTTTGATTATTACCAAATTTGGATATTTTCTCATAGGTTGGTATTCTATTTTTATTTCCTTTTGTCTAAATTGTATATTTATGTTCCACTTATGATGATTTATTAGATTCTTGATGGTTTTAGTACAAATTAAAATGATCTCTTATTACGTATATATAGGTACTCTGGGATCTTATAACGTGAATTATTAATTGTGGAAACTAGTTTGATCTTCTTACCTGTCTGACTCTATAATTTGTGATTTTGAATTATACCTATTATATTTGGTGGTCCATGAGTGGAAAGGAGGGTAGATATTTCTTAATTCCCCTCACTCATGTAGGTAATTATAGAAATTTCTACCAGAATCTGGGATGTAGTCACCTCTTAACACTTCTTATGACTATCACTAAGAAATTTTTTTTTTCTTTTCAGAAGATTTTATCAGTAGTTTATTAGTGTTTAGAGAGAAGAAGGTCTCTGTTTTTCTATGCTGACATTCTCTAAAAATATGTTAGTTTTTGAGTGTGGGTACGGATTTTTACCCGCTAAATATTTGATTTAGTTACTGATTTGTAAACCCAATTCTTCTGCTGACTTGTTGGTGAACCTTTGACGAGTCATTTAACCTCTTTGCTTCCTCGACCGCAAATGAAGCATTAGCCTGAGACATCTCTAAATTCCATACTGGCTGTGCCTACTCATTCATTAATACCGTGCATTTCTTGCCTGCAAGTACACCTTTGGAATTCCCAGATGCATGTAAGATTGTCTGTGGTCTACACTGAGTTGGATTTTCTCCCAATCTCATTCTTTAATCCTTTTCCAGCACAAGATAAACAGTACAAAGGTTTCAAAAGTTTGAAACTCAAACCCCCAATGTTTTGAAATTATATTCACTTACTAAAACATGGACAAAGATAAGGCAAAATATGTGAGAACATTTGTCTTGTAGTCTTTTTGAGTCAGTTTCACTGTCCTGTCTCATAAACAAATACAAATGTGCTTTATGCTAGAGATAGTTATATTGCAAGCTCCTTAATACAAGTTATAAAAAGTACATAATACAAGAGTTGCAAATATATATATTTGTGAATTCTTGCCACTTTTCCATCTAGTTTAAAAAATCATCTAAGAAAGAATGTGATGAATCCATTTAACTCGCAGTTGCATTTTAAATATTTTGTACATACATGGACTCTGAATAATTAACTCTGCTTACTACTCAGTGATTTAAGTGGAATGACCCTTGACATCTGTTTGTAATAACTAAAACATCCACTCTAATTAATTTTTTTAATTAGGAAAGACATCTCCAGATTTTAAGATCCTTGGTGGTAAAATTGCCCTTTTAAAATTGGTTAGTTTAGTGATTTTTCTCTCTTAATGAAAATGAAAGTGTTTTGCATTTTAAAAACCTGGATGTGCTTTTAAAAGTGATTCTGTAAGTAATTTAAGATCAGACATTTATCACAGAGAATTGTACCTTTTCTTTCTACCACTGCATACCAATCTTCTAGTGTATTAGAAACTGTGTAGCCTAAAATTTAAGTAACAGAGGTCTGAAAGTAAAAGATTTAGTGATTTTTATAAGAATTTGAGTTTGAAAGCCAAACTCTAAACTAATTTTACTAACATAAAAGTTCAGTTTATAAGATAGCAAAAATGAAATCGATCATAAAATTTACAAGCAGCTTTTGTAATTATTAAATTCTAAGCTTAGTAAGCAGGTAACTCTTATCTCCGTTTAAATGGCTGTTTATCTTATACTTGAACTCTTCCCTCATTTTATCCTTTTGAATAATCTTGTGCTAAAGTGAATCTCTGATTAATATTTAAATGCACATGAGGAGAAATAGGTAACCTAATCAGAGAAAATAATTAACAAACAACCTCATTCTCATATTCCTTAATTCCTACAAGGTAGTGTATATCTTGATTACTAGAATATCATTCTCTTTAACCATCTTTGTAATTCAAAGCTGTAGATTCCATGATTGAACTGGCTCACTACCACTTAATTATAGTTCCTAATTATTTTTTGAATATGCTGTTTATGCACTGGCTTCTCCTAAATTCCATTTTTCTTCTCCCGTATAAAACCAAAATGTACTCTATAAGGATTACTTTCCCCTTCCAAATTCTTGTGACCTAGGTGGAAACCACTGAAATGTCTTTTGACAAAAAAAAATAATAATAATAATAAAAAAAATCCTTTTATGCAGTGACTAGAAGTGAGACCTATCTCCATGTATAAAGGTAGAATAATATTCATGTCCTGATGGTTGAACACTGCAATTTTATTTGGGCTGAAAATTTCTATAGCCATTTGAAAAGGTTATGTGTATAGAAAATTTTACATGTATATGTGTATATGTGTGAGCATTTATGAAACTTATATTTTGTGTATTTATATATAGATTATATATAGGAATTATAGATAGATAATTATCTATTTTTTATATAACCTATCTACTTATCTTCCTACCTATTTTATTACAATCTCTATCTCTATATCCCTATCTCTGGGGAGTGACACTGGGAAGAGGGAGAATTGACTTTCAAATTGTCATTTATTTACTCTGTAAATTTTGGTTTTTTTCAATCAAGCTTACATGACTTTTATAATTAAATGTGCAAGAGAAATGGTGATGATAAGCATCATTATTCTTTTTACAAAGAATATATTTTGCAAAACTAATATTTATAATAAAGTTACAAAACTGACTCAAAAAGTATTAACTAATTCCATCAAAATTTAGTTATGTGTTTTTAAAAATACATGGTGTTTGGAAAAAATTGTATGCAGAGGTGTGTCAAGTTTAAGACAATTATAAGCTTATTAAGTGATCTGAAGAAAACATAAAAAGGAATAAATGGCATTACCAGGTTCCTGAGTAAGAAAACTAACATATATTAATAATTCAGAAGCTTTTGAATTAATTTATAGTTTGGGCAAAACTTGTCAAAATGATCCTAAAGTTAATTTTAACATGGTAAACAGAATAAAGTCCTCATTTTGAAAAAGGATAAAAGTGAAGTCAGTGTGGCAGGAATTGATTATTGTGTAGATGGGAGAGAGGGAGAATTTAATAAAGTTTAGGATTTTATGTTGGGCTTCTGGGCTGGTGATGTTGGTCTTCTGGGCAGGTGATGTTGGTCTTCTGGGCTGATGATGGTGCCAATATAGAGTAAGAGAGTGCTGGAGAATTAGATTTGACTTAGGAGTGTAGTAGGAAGGTTGTGAAGGAGATAATTTCCATTTAGGACATGTTAAGTTTGAGATACAAAGATAGTGGTAGATGAGTGGGTCTGGGTTAGCCTAGCAATATCTCTGTTTCTCCCTATCTGTCTCTCTCTTTCTCTATACCTAACCCTATTCTATATCTGTACATATTTCTGGATGTTTATATATGTGTGTGTGTATATATATATATATATATATATATATATATATATATACACATGGAAATTATTCATATATACATAATTGCAATTATGTGAGAGAAGATGAGATTGCCAAACTTATGAGTGTAAGAATTGACAGCTAAAAACTCACAAAGAGAACTGAGTAGAAGTGACTATAGGGCTAAAAGTCCAGTTGAGAAGATACACAAATAGAAAATTCATAAAGAGTATATTGTCTCATTAGAGAGTGATTACAAGGTACCATGGAGGCAGACATACTTACAGGAATCTACTCAACATATAAATCAGCTGAGAGGGCATCACAAGAGAAGCAGAATGAGATATTTGTAGATAGCATTTTAGGGTCTTATTCCCAGTTCTAGTGAGTTCTGTGTAATGAGGAAGTTTTCACTGTGAAGAGCCAAGGACTGAACCAACATGAGAAAGTGGTAAAAAGTGCAAAAGTTTGGGAGTCACACTGGGATCCACCTCTGGTGCTGTGGCTCTAAGATTTGACTGACAGGGGACCTGAGGTTAAGTGGAGGTATTAAGTCAGGATTGGGTAGACTAACAGGAATTCAGCAACTGAGGGTGAGGGTGAGAAATCTGAGAATTCTAATGCCTATCATATAGTGATATCATAGGACACTGATATATTGACAGGCATTATCATGATTCATTTGGAAATGGTGACAAGATAAATGTTATAGATATGGCCCATCGATGAATCTCTCTCTCTTTCTATGTCTCTGTTTCTCTCTTTTCCTCTTTCTCATCTGACTACAGATCTATCATCTATCTGTGTGTATTTGTGTGTGTGTTTTATATAGTTGAAGGCTATGTAACTAAAAATAATTTTGAAATTAAAATTTTATCACAGTATTCTTACATTTTCTTGTAATCACCATTTTATATGGCTGCTTAGTGTTTCATACAGTTAGCACTTCGTCTTTTCATTTTGCTTATGGTATCTTTTGATATTATAAAACAAAAACAAATCAAAAGTTTTTTTTAATGTAATCAGATGTATTTATATTTTCTTCATGCTTTTTTAATCTTTTATTATGATTCCATTTCCTATACTGACACAATAAATATATTTGATATAATTGATTATTATTTTTTCTAAAAGATTTACTTTTTATATTTAAATCATTTATCTACTTTATGTATCTTTTGTGTTAAGGAGTTGACTGTATGATTTCTATAGGTATAATCAGTTGTCTTAGGATCATTTATTAAATAATCCATCATTTACCCATTGGCCTAGAATGGCATTCAGATATCAACTTCTCATCCAGATATAGCTCTATTTTCAGTGCTTTATTCTGTTCTACTTGTATATTGACAATCTCTATAATGATATCACACTCCCTTCATAATATGCAAGTGTGCCTTTATGTCTAATTGGAGAAGTCCTTTCTGCTGTTCTTCTTCAGAATTATCTGGGATTGCATGGGCTTTTTCCTCTTCTACATCTATTATGCAATCACTTGTTCAAATACAATGAAAACACCACTGGCTATGGGTTAAAGGTTGAGTTAAAGTTGTAGATTAACTTGAGCAGTGTTGATATCCAAGAACATGGTATATGTCTCCATTTATTTAAGTTGATGTTAATGAGTTTCAATAAAGTTTTATAATGTTCTTCATCATTTCTACGTACATTAACATTTTTGTTCCTCTGGTGCGTGGGAGTTTTTTTTTTTTTTCTTTTAAAAAAAACCCAGTATTTTTTATCAGTTTGTTGCCAGTATAGCATATACAATTGATACTTGTATATGCAGACTGTTTGAATGATTGTATTAATAGTAATAATGTACTTGTAAATTCTTTTGCATTTTCTATTTGAACAATTAACTTGATTGGAATTTTTTATGGAATTTTTTCTTACACTCCTCTTCTGGTTAGGGCCTCTAGTACAAGATTGAATAAAAGCAATGCTAGTTGCCATCTCATCTCTTTCTTGAGGTTAAAAGCAATGATCTTAATCAGTAACTGTTAAGAATAATGTTTGATGTGATTTTTTATTTTAAAAGTTCACTAGCATTTGTAGTTTGCTAAGAGTTTTTATTGTGAATGGATATTGAATATTATCAAATGACTCCACTTTACATTAGCATCTTTATTAATTTAATCTTTAAGTTAAATTAGTATTACATCAATAGATTTTTAAATATTAAACCATCCAAACATTCCTACAATGTATCCAACTTGATCATATTTTATTCTATTTTTATACATTTCTGGATTTAATTTGCTAATTTTTATTTAAGAATTGTATCTTCTAACCTGTCCTTGCCCGATTTCAGAATTAAGAACATATTAGTAGAGATTTTTGGTTTATGCTGTAAAATAGTGTATAAAAGATTGAGTTTGTGTGCTTTGTAAGTGTCTGATATAATTTGCTTATAAAACTTGCTGGGCCTGAAACTTTGTTATTGGTAGATTTTAATAAATCAATATAATTTTTAAGATAGTAATGACTTCATTCAGATTTTCTATTTCTTCTGATCAAATTTAGTAAGTTAAATTTATCTAGGAAAATGCCCATATGGTCTAGATTTTGTAATCAATGCCATCAAGTTGTTCATAATGTTCACATATTATTTTAAAATATCTGATGTAACTGCTTTGTTGGTTTTGTAATTCCTAATATTCTTTGTGTGTTTTCTCTTTTTTCTTCATAAGACTTGCCAGATGTTTATTTCCAACTTATTATCTACTCAAAAAACAATTGATGACATAGAACCTCTTTGTTTAACCTTTGCTTTATTTCAATAATGGATGTTTCTTTTCACTATTTCATATTTATTATATATTTTTTTCTGCTGCTTGTTTTCTGACTTTTTAAATTGGACACCAAAAGTCTAAACTTTCCTCTGACTATAGCTTAGTTTCACACAAAGTAGGTTTTCCCCCCTACTTTGCTTCATAGTATCAAACTCAAATCCTGAGTTATTTAGAATATTTTTTAAATTTCTGAAATAAAGTGTGTTTTTTATTATTTCTATGATTCTTATATCTAATTTTATTACATATTTTTCAGGGAATATGATCTATTTAATATTACTTTTTATTTTTATTTTGATACTTTTTCTGTGGTCAGATTTTATAAACATTCATGAATGATTGACAAGAACACATATTTTTAATTGTTGGATGATAACGTCTGTATATGTATGTTCATTCAATTAGTTTGTTAAATTTTTCCCTGCTTCATCTATCAGTTGCAAAAAGATATGCATAAAATATTTTAATAATAGCATTGATTTGTCTTTTTATCGATTTTTGCTCCTTTTTGCCTTATATGTTCAAGTCTATGCCATTAACTCTATGTAAACTTAGAAATTTTACATATTCCTGTTGAATTGTAGTATTTTCCTATTACATACTTTCCTCGTTCATCTTCATAATGCTTTTTTTCTTGAAGTTCCTTTTATCTAATATTAGCATAGCCCTCTCTTTTGTTTGTGTTGGCTTAATATATTTTTTTTCATTCTTTCACTTTCAAATTTTCTATGATTAGTGTTTCCTCTTTTAAATAGCCTAAAGCAAGATGTTGTTACTATTGTTTTGCTTTAGAAAATTTATCAACTTCTGGATTTTCTCTAAATGACTGTGACATTTATAATGATTACATGTATCAATCAGTACATGTCATTGTATTTTGTGATTTGTTTATTCTTTTTTTCCAAATTATTTCTGCGTTCTTTTTACACTTGATCTTAGCCAAAAGGCCGAGAAGCAATATTTCCGCTTTCTTTTTGATCAGTTACTTTCTCTTCTATTTTTTTCTCCACTTTTTTAGCCTTTGCTCTCTTTAAACTAAATATTATATTTATATTATTTTACTTACTAAATTAAAATGTTAACTTGTTTACTGTACTTAAGCTTGAAATTAATATCTACATCTGTCATCTAAATAACATAAGCCTTTAAAATTCTTTAAGAATCACTTCCTCCTTAATTTAAATGTTATTGCTGATTATTACTTTAGTTATTTATCTTAGTTCATGCTTATCAATGTCTATATACTACTTTGCTTACTAGTCTTTTCAGTATTCCAATCCTAGTTAAGCATGTAGATTCTGGAGACATACTGCCTGAATCTATTAGCTTATTAGCTGAATGAATGACTTCATGCACATTTCTTATTTCACTGCTTTTTTTTGTTTGGACTTTGGTCTTTTTTCTATGGTTTTCAGTTTCTACCTAAATGGAGACTTAGGTTACTGATTTTAAATTTTTCTTCTTTGCTAATATATGCACTTAATATTATATAATTTCCTCTAAGTTCTGCTTTAGTTTCATCCCACAGTTTTGATATGTTGTATTTTCATTTAGCTCAAAAAAATTTCTTTCATAAAGTCTTCTTCTTGGACCTATGGGTTATTTAGGGGTGTTGCTTAATTTCCAACATTAAAAGATTCTTTCTGAGTATCTTTCTATTATTGATTTCTAGTTTAATTCTGTTATGTTTCTAAAGCATACTTTGTGTAATTTCTACTCTCTATATGTGTTAAAGTTTATTTTGTGATCCAGAATATTGTCCATCTTGGTGAATATTCCATGTGCACTTGAAAAGAATGTGTTTTCCACTGGGGTTGGATGGAGTATTCAATAAATTCAGTTAGGTAGAGTTTGTTGATTGTGTTGTTTAAGTCATCTGTGTTTTATTAAGTTGATGCTCTTTGTTCAACCAATTACAGAGAGAGGACTGCTGTTGTGGATTTAGCTATTGCTTTATTCAGATTTATGAATTTTGCCTTACGTTTTTGGAGATTTTTAAGTGCATATATATTTAAGATTGTTATGTCTTCTTAAGAATATATAGGCCTTATATAAAGGCCTTCTTTATCCCTGATAATATTCCTTGTTCTGAAGTCTCTTTGTCTGAAATTAATACAGTTTTATTTTACTTAGTAATTGCATAATATATCATTAGTCTTTTTTTTAACCTCTAACCTATTTATGTTGTTATATTTTAAGTAGGTTTCCTGTAGACAGCATATAGTTGTATTTTACTTTCTTATTCAATCTGACAATCTCTGTATTATAGCTGGTATGTTTAAGCCATTTGTATTTAAAGTGATTATTGATACAACTGTATTAAAATCTACCATTTTTCTAGTTATTTTCTATTTGTTCCATTTATGTTTTGTGTCTTTTTTTTTCTCTTCCTGTCTTCTCTGTGCTAAATTGGCCATCTTTTATGATTTCATTTTACTTCCTCTATTGGCTTATTTTTTATTCCTCCTTAGACATCAATGTGTCTTTCCATTTTTTTGTTGTTGAATAAATGAATCAATGAGATAATTTAATGTCTCTGGTTTCCTTTTTTGTGAAACATGAAAAATAATAGTACCTACATTTTATAGTTGTTTGGATAGTTTAAAGACTTAGTAAATAGTATAATAAAATAAATAACAAATAGTATATGTAAAGATATAGTAAGTAGTACAATAATATAATAATCTAGTAATAGTATAATAAGGATTATAATGGTAGTATGATAAATAGTATTAAATATTTGTAATTGATAGATATAAATAAATAGTATAATAGGATAGTAAATAGGGTAATAAACAGCTTAGCAGAGTGCCTGGAATATATAAAGAGCTCAATTAGTACTAGTTATATAAGAAATAGTCAAAGTCAAATTATGTAAGAAACTCCTTCCACCATTGTGATTTCAGGACTATCTATTCCTCTAATGGAAGTCACACAAATATAATAGAAGAAGTTTTTAAGTCTTAGTAAATTTTTAAATGATGACTTTACTTTCACTTAGTGCTCTAAATTTGTGTTCCTTTTTCCTCTTCTACTGTGTCTTTTTGCTTATTTTGTCTGCCAAATATCTTTTCTTGTTTATTTTTCTGCCTAACAGAATTTATTTTCCTATAAAAGTAGCTGACTTTTACAAATAACATGAAGTGAGTCTTTTTAATAAACAGATTGTAATTTAAAAAATATTTTGATAGTATCTTAGGTAAATTGTTGTATAAATAATTTGGAACCGGAGTGAAGTACTAACATATGGAATGTTAAATGTAAAGAATGCTGAGTTTGCTTCATTTACATTTACTGTTATCTAACTCTTAAAGTATTATCTCAAGCAGGATGTAATATAAATAAAATATTTTATATATGGATAATTTTCAATGGAAAATAACATAAGAAATAACAGTAAAACATACTCAAATCCAAAAGTATAAATATTTGGTAATGATCAGATCAAATTTTAAAGCTGTTGAAATAACAAATATTTCTTAAGTTTTATAGCTATTAAAATTAACTTTGGAGTTACTAAAATGAACTCTTTTCCAAAAAAATGCTATATTTTATAAGCTTCATTTCCATGAAAAATAGATTGATTACCATACAGTTTTACCATATAGTTTTTTTCTACTTGGTATTCATTTTTACTCATTTCATTTTAAACCTGGGTAGAAGATTCTGCCCAGGAATTGCAATTGTTATGCTAGTATATTAGTTCATTAATTAAACAAACGTTTTTTAATGTGCATAATACTACTTGACTGTGGAGATACTGGGGTTATGATGAAGTATATAAGAGGTTGTGTCTATGTAACTTAGATTACATCAGAATATATTTGTAAGAACATTTATTTTATAATATTTCAATAAATAAAGGTTTAAGTAAATAAATTGAGATTAATCCTTTCTTTATAATATCCAAAAGGCTGAAGCATGTATCACAGTTGAGCCTTACAATTTTCAAAAAGCATGAACATATTTTCACAATTGATTCTCATTTAAAATATGTTGAATTTTAAATGAGGACACATGACCTAGGTCTACCATACGTAGGTCAAGTTTTCTCAACCTGAGCATTATTAACATTTGACATAGATAATTCTTTGCTGTGAGCAATCACTCTGTTGTTGTAAGATGTTTGCAGCAATCCTGGCCTGTACTCACTGTATATCAGCATCACTGCTGTCTCTAAGTTGTCACAACCAAAAAGGTCTCCAGACATTTGCAAATTTCCGCCCTGAGGGGAAATTACCCTTCACTGAGAACCACTGCTATAGCTTGATGATTTTCTTAATATGCCACTTAAATTTTGGTGAAGTGATATTTCATACAAGTTAATATAAAGCTGTAATTATGTCATGCCTATATAATGGAAATACTTTCACTAGAATTTGGTTACTTGTCTTTCAGTATCTTGACAAAGTGAATTGAAGCATACCAGCAAATAGAGGGCATAAGAGAAGAAGCAAAGCCTTTGGAACCAGAAAGGCTTGTTTTGAATCTCAGCTCTCTGTAGATAACACAAAGGAATAGTCCTTGAAGCCACAGGATAATGAATTTCTTCTCCTTCATGCTTTTCCTAGATGCTAATTCGACTTCTAGAATCAAGGCATTTGTACATTATATCTCTATCATTATCACATAAGCTCTCTAAGTAGCCCCCATTGCTGCAATGAGATCTTTATGTAGAAAAAATTTTAATCCTTTATTTCATTTTCTTCTTTCCTCATTCATACAAACACATTGACCTCCCTGCTAGATGTATGATAAACTAATCGTTCCAATATTTTGGACTATAACAATGAAAAATAAATGAAAAAGTGGAGAGTATCTATGTGAGTCTTCTTAGTTTGGGTATGTTGAATGTACCAGGAAGCTGGTATACAGTAGAATGTAAGCATGCGGATGTAATTAGTGAACTATTGCAAATATTTTAGGGTAAAGAGATTCAATGAGTTTTTTTAAAATGTTTCTAAAGTCCATAATAAAAAGAGAGTGTGAAATTTAGTAAAAAAGATTACCAAGACATTTCATTAACACTTAGTTTGATTATAACTGATCAGAAACAAATAATTCTGTATATTTTTGGTCCCTACTTACATTATTGCAGCAAAGTTTTACTGTATGTGACAAAAATGCATTCCAGAGAGAAAAGGATTAATCAAAAATTGGGGATATAAAATTATATTTTGCAATGGAGTAATCACTGCAATAAAAATTTGGATTCATATTTCTAAATAGTGATAGTAATTTTAAATGCATGAGATTCCAAAGGAAAAGAAAATAGCAGCAAGCTAAAGAATGAACATCTATGAGAAGAATGAGGAAAAATGGGGAGGGTGTCACACAGGTAAAGATGAAATCAGGATTATATAATTTTAAATAAAACCAGTTACTATATTTGGTAAGTCAGAGGTAGATTTCAAGTGAAGCTAATGAAACTTAAATTTCAAGACTCATCAGTTGTCTGAGCCTCTCCTAAGGTCCTGATTAGGGCAATGTGTTTCTAGTAATTTGTTCCTCTTCAAGAGCCCTCAAAATTGTATAAGCTTCATTTCCATGAAAAATAGATTGGCTACCATACATTTTTACCATACTGTTTTTTTTTCTACTTGGTATTAATTTTTACTCATTTCATTTTGTAAATAGTAGTAACGCTATAAAATTATTCTGATAAGCTCTTAACACTTAAGTAAAACATATTTTTGCATTTTGATACAAATACATATTGAATTTATTTAAATTCTGCATATTCATGGCTTACCTAAACTTTTCCAGAGGTTCATGTTTCCGACCTAAGTTGTCATTCTTTTCTTTTCTTTTCTCTTTCTTCTATAACTAAAAGGAGAACAGTTAGAAAAACATGATATCTGTTATAATGCATATTTATCACTGAAAAATTAAATTGCCCTAATTAATGTGAATGTGACAGTGCTTGGCTGGACAAGCATTTCATTTACTATCATAACCTAAAATCATAGTGAAATTACCGGCTGAAGGGTTTTTTGGTTTTGTTTTGTTTTTTAATAAAAGATTTGGAAATAGAGTTTTTACTTTTAGGGCCCTGGAACTGAAAACTTATTTAGTTTCCTGTAACAAAAAATAAAAGTAAACATTTAGAGGCTGGTTCAACATAAATGGACAGACTTAAAAGGAATGGGTTTATTAATATATATCAATGTTTTTCTTTACATTTAAAACAAATATTAGGCACAAAAATATATTCACATAACCTTTTTAAAGGTTGGTAGTACTTTAACAGGTTGACACAGGAATTTAAAAAATAGACTACAAAGGACTTTGTAATTCTCCAAAAGATTTTATTTTGCCTCAAAATAAAATTAACGTTATACAGCCAATGAATAACTTTCTGTTTATTGCATATTGGAAACCTCAGTAATAATGCATATATGTATATACAGTGGATCCTCATTATTCGCAGATTCCATGTTTGTGAATTTGACTACTTGCTAAAATTTATTTCTAACCCCAATATCAATACTTGAAACACTTTTGCAGTGCCAAGTAATGAAAAGTTTGAGTTGCTAGATGATGGCATTCCCAGTTGAGGTCAAATAAGACAACACAACCTTTTTGTTTCAGCTCTGTTCTGTAAACAAGTGTTCTTTTCACAACATATTTAGTGCCATGTTTCCCTCATTTTTGTGCTTTTTGATGGTGATTTTTCTGTTTAAAATGACCTCAAAGGTAGTACTGTCTAGTGTTCCTAATTGCTGAAGGCTATGATTTGCCTTACAGAGAAACTATGTGTGTTAGATAAGCGTCATTCAGGCATGAGTTATAATGTTGTTGACAATGAGTTCAATGGTAATGAATCAACAATATAGATATTAAATAAGGGGTCTTTAAACAGAAACCCATGTAAAACAAGTTTATGAATTGATCCATTGATGACAATGTTGTGACCAGAAGCTCACAGGAAGGTCACCCTGTGTTTCCCCTAGGAGCAAAAGTTCCATATTTGTTAACACAGTGTTTGCAGCAACTTCCTACTGAAATACCTAAAAATAAAGAACAATGTGAATTAAAGCAGGCATTGAGGAATCAGAGACTAAGGAGGGTTTACACCTCTTTCTATCTACCTACATACCAGTAAGTTTGCTGTTTCAAGGTCTAAATGTATAAGACAGTGAATTTCTCAATTCAGCTTTGTGAATCCAATGGAAACATAATGGTTCAATTATCCACCTCTTTATAGAGATATAAATTATTATTATTATTTTATTGTAAGTTTCATGAGGGCAGGAAATTTCTCTATTTGTTCATGTAGAAATAGTCACTGGAAAAGTACGTTACATACAAAATTTACTTCTGTGCTCAATATTAATGCTATACTCTGTCAAATTTAATTATTTGCATATATATTTTATTCACACATTCAGTAAGTATCTGTGGAGTGTTTACCATGTGGAAGACACTATTCTAGGCCCTAAAGACATAATAATAAATAGAAAATAGAAAATCTTTGCCTTTCTAGAACTTAGCAGCTTAAAGCAATGGTTTCCCAAATTTTCAGCACTTTGGAATCTCCTAAAGATTTTTAAAAGCACTGATACCTGACTGCCACCACAGACATTCTAATGTAATTGGTATCTGATGCAACTTGGGCCTTGAGATCTTTAAAAGTTCTCCAGATGATTCTAATGTGCAGCAGAATTTGTGAATCACTGACCTAATGTATGTTACACATTAAGCAATTCCAAATTGCTTACTTGATAGTGGCGATAGCTTCTGATACTTTAATTTAGAAACTTAGCACATGGGCAAAAGCCATGACCTTACCTGTGACATTTGGCTCAAATTAAATTAATATTTCTTTGCTATTAATATCATTTTAATCGTCTATATTCTTAATCCAAAAGACACACTTCATTATGGTATTTTCAAAAAACCAACCAATATTGCGTTTTTCAAAAAGAAATTTACATAAATTGTGGTGAAATATTTAACATTTCAGTTGAGTTGACCAAATACCTAACTATATTAAATAGAGATGCAAATCTTAATTAGTTTCATCTAAATCAGTTATCACAGAGACTTCCCTGGTGGCACAGTGGTTAAGAATCCACCTGCCACTGCAGGGGACACGGGTTCGATCCATGGTCCGGGAAGATCCCACATGCTGTGGAGCAACTAAGCCCGTGCACAACAACTACTGAGCCTGCGCTCTAGGACCCGCGTGCCGCAACAACTGAGCCACGTGCTGCAACTACTGAAGCCCGCGCACCTAGAGCCCGTGCTCCACAACGAGAGAAGCCACCGCAATGAAAAGCCCGTGCACCGCAAAGAAGAGTAGCCCCCGCTTGCCGCAACTAGAGAAAGGCCACGCACAGCAATGAAGACCCAACTCAGCCAAATAAATAAAATAATAAAATAAATCAATTATCACATTATTACATACACAGGGAGAACAACAATTATTTTGTTCTCCCTGTGTATGTAAGAAAGCTTTAAGGAGGAATGTTGAGCTGTTCTTGACGATATGACTGTGTGTATAATCTACTACTACATTTTTAAAATGAAGAAACCTTAACTCTTATGTGTGTATATGTGTATGTATGTATGCATTGGTCTCCCAGATGCAAAAGCTTATGGTCATTATAATACATTTATTCAAAATGTTCAAGTCAGTACACTTAGCATAGTAGAACTGCTGCTATTTTTATTAAACATTATACCACTTTAGAACATATTTGAGATAGGTACTGGCTCAAACTGATAACTTTCTTCCCTTCATTTTGCATAATACAGCATCTTTGGTATCAGAGTGCCACAACAATCTTAAATATTCTGACTAACTTTGCTGAGTTTGCAGTGGCAACAATGATAATACTGATTGTAAAAACCAAATGCAGAAATAGTGACTGTTGAATCCTAACATGTTGCTTATATCCAGACTTTTTTTAATTTTCCTTACCAGTATAATCTATATCCCAGTTAATAATTTAGTACTAATCAGCTCCTTATCTTCTGGAAAGGAGAGTCTGTTTTGAATCACGAGGCAACTGACCTTGAAGGTAGGTTTAATATATGCAGATTTCTCATATCACCTCTAAGCTTTTACTCAGAGTGTTTTCTTGGTTACATTTAGGTCTCAGCTGCACAGTCCTCCTTTTGTCTATCTTAACAGTAACTGATTTAGTTATGATACCATTTTCACTCTTCTTTAGTTCAGGGTTTTACACTTATTGTATAACTAGTTTTAAATAACAATCTGATGTTTTAATAAGCATATAGAAAGAAATGAGTAGCTGAGGTAAACCATAAATATTATAAAAAATAGCAGGGCTTCCCTGGTGGCGCAGTGGTTGAGAGTCCGCCTGGAGATGCAGGGGACACGGGTTCGTGCCCCGGTCTGGGAAGATCCCACATGCCGCAGAGTGGCTGGGCCCGTGAGCCATGGCCGCTGAGCCTGCGCGTCTGGAGCCTGTGCTCTGCAACGGGAGAGGCCACAACAGTGAGAGGCCCGCGTAACACACACAAAAAAAAAAAAAAAAAAAAAAAAAAAAATTAGTAACATTTCTAAACTAATTCAGGTATTTCACAAGATGCTGTGTATCTCTGTCCAATTTATTTATTTAGCATTTTTTAGTGATGTGAGTTGTTTGCATTGATCAGATAAAAGGTGGATCTAAAATAAGGATTTAAAATTGTTTCCTTGGGGTATAGTCATGAATTGAAAGACAATATGAACTGAGCAATAAGCTATGGAATAATTATAATTATTTCAAAGGAATTAGAAAACTTTGTAAGTAAAATTTATGAATGTGCAGTTTAATTTTTTTCCACCAGTTCTAAAATGAGTATATTTCAAGAAAAATAATACTGTATATTTTTTAATGTAGGTAATGACTTTAGTTTAAATGACCTAATGAGTTCTGTGGTTCTGCTGGTCATTGCATGATCATCAGCTAGATTGAAGAAGGAAAAAAAGACAAGGAAAAATTATTTTTATTTATCTAAAAATGATATATAATCTGTGCTTTAAGAAAGAATCTATGAACCACTTTGAAAATAGAATCCTGTCATTAGATCCAATTTCAGACTTCTTTCTTTGCATGTTAGTGATAGCAACTTACTTTGAAGATTAAAATGCCTATTTTGATTTGTTTTAATTTTTAAATATGTTTGTTTTCCCTCATCAAAAGTAGAAAGGATAAGAGACAAGATTTCTATTTCGAAAAAGGGCTGATGATTAAGACAGTGGCAGCCAGGAAAATAATGATTTTTTTAATTGACTCATTTTTTTTTTGAGAAATGAAAGGTGGCTTTGCTTTGAATTAATAATCCATTTTATTGGGTGGAGTTCTCCTCTTATTGGTTTCCAGTTTACACTGAAAAATATACTGAGTTGCAGAGATAAACCCATGCAATATGGTCACCTTATCTTTGATAAAGGAGACAAGAATATACAATAGAGAAAAGACAGCCTCTTCAATAAGTGGTGCTGGGAAAACTGGACAGCTACATGTAAAAGAATGAAATTAGAATAATCCCTAACACCATACACAGAAATAAACTCAAAATGGATTAAAGACCTAAATGTAAGGCCAGACACTATCAAACTCTTAGAGGAAAACATAGGCAGAACACTCTATGACATAAATCACAGCAAGATCCTTTTTGACCCAGCTCCTAGAGAAATGGAAATAAAAACAAAAATAAACAAATGGGACCCAATGAAACTTAAAAGCTTAAACCATAAACAAGATGTAAAGACAACCCTCAGAATGGGAGAAAATATTTGCAAATGAAGCAACTGACAAAGGATTAATCTCCAAAATTTACAAGCAGCTCATGCAGCTCAATATCAAAAAAACAAACAACCCAATCCAAAAATAGGCAGAAGACCTAAATAGACATTTCTCCAAAGTAGATATACAGATTGCCAACAAACACATGAAAGAATGCTCAACATCATTAGAGAAATGCAAATCAAAACTACAATGTAATATCATCTCACACCAGTCAGAATGGCCATCATCAAAAAATCTACAAACAATAAATTCTGGAGAGGATGTGGAGAAAAGGGAACCGTCATACACTGTTGGTGGGAATGTAAATTGATACAGCCACTATGGAGAACAGTATGGAGGTTCCTTAAAAACTAAAAATAGAACTACCATACAACCCAGCAATCCCACTACTGGGCATATACCCCGAGAAACATAATTCAAAAAGAGTCATGTACCACAATGTTCATTGCAGCTCTATTTACAACAGCCAGGACATGGAAGCAACCTAAGTGTCCATCAACAGATGAATGGATAAAGGAGATGTGGCACATATATACAATGGAATATTACTCAGCCATAAAAAGAAATGAAATTGAGTTATTTGTAGTGAGGTAGATGGACCTAGAGTCTGTCATACAGAGTGAAGTAAGTCAGAAAGAGAGAAATACCATATGCTAACACATACATATGGAATCTAAAACAAAATAAAAGAAAATGGTCATGAAGAACCAAGGGGCAAGACGGGAATAAAGACGCAGACCTACTAGAGAATGGACTTGAGGACATGGGGAGGGGGAAGGGTAAGCTGGGACAAAGTGAGAGAGTGGTAGTATATATATGTCCATATATACTCTACCAAATGTAAAATAGACAGCTAGTGGGAAGCAGCCGCATAGCACAGGGAGATCAGCTCAGTGCTTTGTTACCACTTAGAGAGGTGGGATTGGGCGGGTGGGAGGGAGGGAGACGCAAGAGGGAAGAGATATGGGGATATATGTATATGTACAACTGATTCACTTTGTTATAAAGCAGAAGCTAATACACCATTGTAAAGCAATTATACTCCAATAAAAATGTTAAGAAAAAACATATATACTGGGTTGATTTGGATTGCTATTCTTCTTCATCAACCTTTTAGTGGTCACATTTGTGTAATCTTCAGAATTGAAAAAGTGGAACATGGAAACAAAAGAAACTACTTTTGGGATTAGTATAGTACTTTTGATAATGAAAAGTAATCTCAAAGGAATACATTTACAGAACAAATTTTGTTAACTAAAACTTTAAAATAAAATGTTTTAATGTTAATATTCCAAATTATTTTCATGAAAATTCTTTTATGAAAATAACATTGATTTTTACTAGCCTGTTTTCTATTTTGAGTCATGCTCTGAAGGAATGATTTAACTAAAGTATAGAACTATTTAACAGGCTTAATAGTCTTACAGATAAGATAGCAATGTTTCTGCTATTATCTTGAATAGTCAGTCAATAGTGAACTGAGTTGTTGTCTTCTTTAAATCCTGTTTTGTTTTCATCTCTTGTTATGTTGTTCTAAAGAAATTTAAATATCATATTTCACATGCCAGTTTAAGGAACCATTGCTTTAACATTTTTCAAGAACATTAGTTGTGCTATTTAAAACTGACATTTTATCTACAAATAATGTTGTCTTTCTTTCTGAGGTATATGACCTGACTAGAAGTAAGAAGGTATATCTTAGCCTACAAACCATGAGATCACACTAAAAAACAGTAACATTTTGTTCAGCGTACAGAACAGATACTGCAAAGTGACCTCTGTTTAAGGAGCTTTCAGTAGATCATAGTTTACGATGTATATTTATGTTTTTGAATGTAGATTAAGTTTATATATCTCTATTTTAGAAAATGTATGTTATTACAAATTGCTGTGGTAGGAATTAGCATGAATATTTGATGATTCTCCCAATTAAACATTAAGAATTAAATTTAAAATTACTCATAAGTTTATTATGTTGAAGGTAGGGTTTAATAACATAAGTCCCATTTATTTAAGGACAATCATTTCTATATCACCTAGGCATAAAATTAATACATTTTTTCTTATGACTACTTAAGCTTTTAATCTAATGTAGCCTTAATGAATTTATCCGTAAGAAGTACTTGATGAAGCAATTATGAAAAGCTCCCTGGACTTTTCATCTGTCCCTTTGCTGGAAATACCTGAATTTTAATATGAAAATATATAAACAAATACCATAACTGTTTTACACATCTACATTTTATACTGTACAATTAAATGGTATAATTTTCTTTTGTTCAATTGTGCCAAGTGACATGTTTCCAAAAATCAAAGTTACTAAGTTATGAAAATGTCACAATCACTATTGAAAGGGAAAACACAAAACACTAAAGAGTGATACTTGCTTGATTATGATGCATTATTAAAAATCCAAAGTAACCATGACTAAAATTATTTCTCTGTGACATTTTCTTTTTTCGTTATCTCTTTATTTCCTTTCTTTCTCATCCTCCTCATTGTCCTTCCTTACTCTTCTTTAAGCAAACAAAAATATTCTCAATGAAGCCTAATTAATTTTAAAAGTAGAGAGGAGGGATTTGTCTTATGGAGGAATACAAGTTAATTTTAAAAAACAAGTTATCTCATGTTAAAATCAATTCAAGAGAAAAATCTAATCTCTACTTAGCCAGCTCCCTGCATTGACTCAGGTTCTCAACTTCCTTTGTAGAAGATACTAATTTAGTTTCCAGGGTAGGCTACTTTCCTTAAGTAGAAGGCATCTTTTTTTTTTTTTAACAACACTGTTTTGTTTTACATTTCTCTGATTACTAATAAGGTTGATAATTTTCCCATACTGTAATTCAGTTCATCATAAATCTTTTGATTTTATTGTGCTAAGAACATCTAACATAAGTGCTGCCTTTTTAATAAATTTTTAAGTTGTGTTATACATTATTGTTGGCTGGTACAATGTTGTATGGCAGATCTTTAGAACTTACTCATCTTGCTTCAATAAAATTTTAAACCTTTTAATTAGTAACTTCCCCTTTCTCCCTCCCCCTGGCCCCTGGCAACCACCATTCCTCTCTTTGAATCTATAAGGATGACTATTTTAGATTTCTCACATTAGTGCAATCTTGCAGTATTTGTATTTCTGTGATGGGCTTATTTTATTTATCATAATGTTTTTAAGGCTCATCTGTGTTGTAGTATGTATCACTAGTTCATTCCTTTTTAAAGCTGAATAGTTTTCCATTATATATCACATTTTTTTTAATCCATTCATCCATTATGGACATTTGTATTGTTTCCACCTTGGCTATTGTTATTAGTGCCGCAGTGTCCTCTGACCATCTCATCAACTCTATATAGTTTATCAAGGATCACCTGTATTTTTTACCTAGCATGTTAATGCCATTTATTCTTGTTATTTTACTCTATAATTTAGTAAAATATTACATAATCTAATGAAATATGAGTGTTAAAAGAAAGAAATTTCCCTATAAAAACCAAGGAAAGTACTTTGGAAGTGAATAAAAGCAAGTTGATTAAAATATATTTCAAAAAGTATAAAATTCTAGAAGGCTTCTGTATTCCAGTTGCTTTACAGATACCTTTGACTTTTTTCTCCACTTAAAAAAAAAATACAAGAAATCAAAGGTAGTGTATGGGATTTATAAAAAAAATAATAAGAAAGAATCCCCAATGTAAATTGGTGCCGCTGCCATGGAGAGCTGTATGGAAGTCCCTTAAAAAACTAAAAATAGTTACCATGTGATCCAGCAATCCCACTCCTGGGCATATATCCAGAGAAAACTCTAATTCAAAAGATACATGCACCCTAATGTTCATAGCAACACTATTTACAATAGACAAGACATGGAAGAAAACTAAGTGTCCATCGACAGATGAATGGATAAAAAAGATGTGGTACATATATACAATGGAATATTACTCAGCCATAACAAATAATGAAATAATGCCATTTGCAGCAACATGGATAGACCTAGAGATTATCATACTAAGTGAAGCAAGCCAAACAAAGACAAACATCATATGATATCACTTACATATGGAATCTTAAAAAATGATACAAGTGAACTTATTTACAAAACAGAAACAGACTCACAGACATAGAAAAAAAATGTATGGTTACCAAAGGGGAAAGCAGGGTGGGGTGGGAAAGGATAACTTAAGAGTTTGGGATTAACAGATACACACTACTTTATACAACATAGGTAAGTAACAAGGTTCTACTGTATAGCACAGGGAATTATAGTCAATATCTTACAATAACCTATAATGGAAAAGAATCTGAAAAAGAATATATGTATGTATATTCTATATATACTTCAATTTAAAAAGAAAAAATCCATTTATCTGGATTCTTACACAAATAAAAGGTCTTGGTTATCCAACAAAACAGTAACAATTATACATATTAAGTATAGATATACCATTTTTATGACTCTTTGTTTCAATTATTTTATTTGCTTAACTAGTTCAGTAAATTACCAGTTCTAGAATTTAAGAAAAGAGGACTTCTACTCTACTTTGTAATGTCTTAGAAGATTAAAAACAAAACAAAACAAAAACAAAGAGAATCTTTCCTTCACTAGAGTGAGGCTGACTGAATTCTGTGGGAGTTTCCACATCTGAAGATCATTAAGACAGACTGCCCCCATTAAAGAGATATGCCTGCTATTTCAATCCTCTGTATCTTCTGGAAATTCTCAAGTTTTTACTTGATAAAGTGAAGAAAATAATTTACAGTAATGTGTTTCATCTTGAAAACCAGATCTAATTGCCAGTGGCTACTTGAGGATCTGTGCTGAGATGAATTTAAAGCTCCTTCCACTTTTGAGTGCAGTGCCCTGATCCATGGTGATGCCACCCATGGACACAGGATGGAGTAGACCAATAAAACTATGACAGCATTGTTCTCCTGATCTATATCCACATTTCTCTTTTTATCACATTTCTCTTAAGTGTTTTGCAGTCTTATAAATGAATGGTTCTCGACCTTTTTCTTTGCTTCTTTTCCTTCTGTTGGTACACTCCCATTGGTGACATACCTCAGCATCGGTTCGTCACTACGTGCATGTGAAAGACTGTGGGCAATGCACAATGCCCTCTTTGTGTTCACACAGGAAACACAACAGGTCTGTGCTACTTCACCACAAATGAGAACCACTTCATGTAAATGAAAACCACAGGATTTTCATGTTGTGCCCTTCAAAAACAACTACTACAGTTAACCTTCTAAACAAAATCAGTCCCTGAAATTTATCCCCCCAATATTATCCTCACAATTAAGAATCCTACAGAATATAAAGGCAAGAGGACTATTCCAGTGATCCCTGTTTGATTTAGTGACGCTGGCTGCTGAAATGACTCTGCTATTTTCTTCACATGGCTTTGAGTTTAAGAGGCCAGTCTTCCCTGATGAAAAATATAATAATTTCTAAGATACAGTAGTCACAAAGTCTATGGTGTTAAGAAATTGAATAAGAAATATTACTTTGCAGTAATCGTTAACAAATGTGGAAAATGAAATTCTGACTTTATAATGTAAATGTGGCTGGAATTCTTTCTTGGAAGATAAAATCAATAAACATATTCTCAGAAATAAAATATAATCTTTGAATATTATCTTCTAAATTTCCCACACTCTAAATGCTTCTTGTCATACATACACGTAAAAGATATAGTGTGCTTTATAGATGTTATGTATGAGAAAGTTGATGATGGGAATGTGTAAATCTACACATGTTCAGTTTAATGTCTAGAATGTAACTGACATCAGAAGTAAAAATATATGAAACCTTATTCATGTAACATTTATTTATTTATTATTATTTTTGCCTTTTTTGTTGTTTTTATTTTTATTAAAGTTATAAAAGCACATAGATTTAAGAATTAAATAATTCTACAAAGTTTCTCCCAAGAATTCTACAAAACAAAAAACAAACAAAAAAGGTCAACGGACATCGTTCTCAGAGGCATTTATTTTAGCCTTCTTTTTTCTTTCTTTTTTTCCCCCCACTATTACCCCATGACTTTAAGTGACATGCTGCTTCTTGTACTTTCGGTTTTAATGTTCTCCATTGACTCTCCACTATGGAGAATGAGGATTTAGCTTTCTTTCCTACCCTGTCTTCAGTGCACACTGGTATTCAGCCTCCTGCACATCTTTTCCAAGGGGCCTCCCTGAAGCAGTTTTTAAGGGCTCTCAGGCTGCATGCCATGGCAAGCTTCCCAGCATCTCACCGTGGTTGTCTAACAATTACTTATCGAATGCCTACAAGATACTAGCAACTGCACTGGTTCTGCCCTTGGAACATTTACAGACATGCAAGGGACACTGACTCATAGATTGATAACTAAAGAGAATGTGTTTCAGGCCATATTAGGGCTATGCCCAGGCTTCTACTGGAATATATCATAAATCCCTGTCATTTCAAATTGAAAATTTGTTTTTCCTCAACATAAAGTTAGCTAAAGAAACTTGAAATTATTAAGTGCTTATGTTAAGTGTTAGCTTACAGTCTTGACTTACCCTATTTATAACAGAAAAGTGATTCTCATTTTTTTAGAACATGGGGCATGAGATTTCAGCCGCTTAAATGGGAGAAATGATGCTATAATGACAGTTCAAAATCAGAGGTATTCTCTTTTCTATTTTTAATCCTCTTAATGACATCATTTATTGTCTACTGGAAATCCATTTAGGAAATCATGTTAGTCCACTAAGCACTTCAGATAAGGTGATTTCATGAAGCATTCCAACATTATCACAATGAATTGCTTTCGTACACCATAAAAGAAAAAGAAGTAAGCAGAATATGGCCTGCTGAAGGAGTTTACAGTTTTACAGCTCCTCCCACTGTAGCACATAAGTCACTCAGTTACAGTTAACTTTGGATTATCCCTCACAGATTGAAAGCCCAACAGCCATCACACACTCTGGGCCTGTGGTGCCACTCGTATGTGTGTATCTAAATCAATGATGAGGGTATCGGAACCGATACTGGACATGGAGATGGCAAATTACAGTGAAGTTTTGGACCCAACTTACACAACTTTGGAGTTTGAAACTATGCAGATTCTGTATAATTCAAATGGTGAGTTCTCATCTGCTTGTAGATAAAAAAGAAAAGTAAGTATAATAAGAGCAGGAAAACTGAGCTTCCCAGGTGGTGGTTCCATGTGTTTTATTGCTGGAGAATTCAGGGCTTGCTTTTTAAGGCCACAAATCTGAGGTTTTTGCGCTTCATCGCAAAATTTAAATTAATAATGCTATGGCTATCTTATGTTTGAGATAGAAAAAGCTTAGCTATGCATAATAAAGTAACCTCGGAATTCTGTCATGGGCCAGTTAGATAGAAAGAGTAGTTTCAGCAGTTATTTTATTTACTGTAAATCACAGTAATGAGTAATATTGGCAGGTTGGCTGTAAAGTATATTTTCTATGCAACATTTAAAATGACATATGGAAAATTGTCCTTAGAACACTGGAGAGTTTTACTGGTTGCCTTCTTTCATTATTCCAGTTCTCAACTGCTGCTGATGAGAAACTGTATTTAACATTACTATCAAGTTTTTGCATTGAACACAAATATGAAAAGAAATAAGGGTTTATATTATAACTGCACTTGACAAGCTAATGTTTAGCCTCACAAAGCTCTTGGTATTTATATACTGTAACATTTTAACTTTAAATAAGACATGACTTGTTTAGGGCTCATGTCTTTATAGAATACAGTTTACTACTGACTTTGAATTTAGATATTTTTTCATGTAAAAATTTTGTCCAAGATCAGTTATAATTGTTAGAACTCATAAAATCTGCAAATTATGTATGCTTTGGAAAATTCTGTGTGTGTGTGTGTGTGTGTGTGTGTGTGTGTTTAGCTCAGGACTGAGAATATATCTTGTACTCAGGATATCTTAACGTTCTACTATGCTGTACAATTTCAGTGACTGCTATAGCTGTAATATTTGCAATAAACAACAATAATTTATTAGTGGGAAGATTTCTAAACATTTTCAGAAGATGAATTCTGAAATTTTAGCACAAAGGGGTTAAAATCAATTGACAGTGCCTCTATCAGGAAGTCACTATTTTTAATCCTTATGTTTAGACTTGACTAAGGTATTTAATAAAGTATTTACCTCAATAGACTCATGAATTTTTTAAAGGCTATAGATTACTAAATAGTAGGGACAGATTTATCATAAATATTTACTAAAACAACTGACTTATATGGCTATTTCCAAAGTGTTGTCTAACTTGTTTTCTTGTAATAATATGTAAATTCTTGTTAATAATATGTAAGTATGACATTAAACTGGAAGCAAGAGTTGAATATTTTTTTTTGTTTCCATATAATCTTCCAGAACACAGTCAATCCTTAACACTTCTGCCATATTTCTAATATCTATTTTGTTTATGTTATCAAAAGAAAAATTACTAGCATTTAAATTCTAAAATGTCACGATTACCCTTAAGCATATTCTCACTGAAGATTTTTGTAACTTTATGAAGTTATATATGACAATATTTGTCAACTCAGAAGTATTAGTAAGTAGAATACATATATTGTCACAGAATGTAATTTGGACATAACAGTCTTTGATTTTATCCTTTTTATATTGGAAATATAATTAATTGTTATATTTACATTATTATATAATTTATTATTAATTAAAGTGTATAATATATTCTTATTTATTTAATATATTTTGAGTACATAGATAATTGTAAAGATGTAGTAAACAATATTAACTAATTTAAGAAATATTTAAGTAAAAATATCGATGTGGATTTTTGAAGCGTCTTTCTTCAAAACAATTACTTCTCACTTTATGGAAGGCGTAGTTCTAAGAGCTGGAAGGCAGAGGGGTGACTAAGACAGATAAATCCTCTGACATCATGAAGTTTTTATTCTATGTGGAAAGATGGGTAATAAATGAACAGACCAAAGCATATTATAATTTTAGAAAATGAAGTGGTTAGTTTAAAATATAAGCAGGGGACTAGGTTCTACTTGAAGGGCAAATGAGAGATGACTCTTTTAGATGTGTGTTTACAGAATGTTTCACAGAAAATGTGAGATTTGAGCAGAAACTGGGTAGCCAGCTCATAGAAATTCTTGAGGAAAAGCTTCCCTTCCAGGCAGAAGGGTTAGCAAGTATAAAGGCTCTGAGATGGGAACAGACTTCAAGGAGAAAAAAAAAAAAAAGAGGCAACATTACTAGAGACTAGTGAACAGGATGAAAAGTAGTGCCAGATAATGGGATCAGAGAGATGGAAGGGGAACCTTTTCACTCTGGGCTCTGTAGGCCATGGGAATATGTGTAGGCTTTATTTTGTATCTAAGGGTTGGATGCAGAAGGCTAATGTGATGTGAATTTCTTATGCCAAGAGCACATTGCCGGCTTTCTGATAATAAACGGTAGGGGAACCAGGGTGGAAGTATTCGAGAAATTAGGTAGGAAGCTATTGCAATAATCCAGGGAAAAGATTCTGTTCGATTGGATAAGGGTGGCCATGGTAAAAGGCTGAAAAGGTGTGGCTTCGATACGTGTTTTAAATACGACTCGTGGATTGGATGTGAGCAACGAAGGCGAGAATTCAGTAAAGGCCAGATTATTGGCCTTAGGTACCAGATGGTACCACTGACTGACTAGGGAAGACTGAAGGAAGAACAAGTTCTAGGAGAAAAAAAAAAAAATCAGAGTTCTATTTTTGATACATTAATTTGAAATTCTTATTAAACTCCAAAGTGAAGTTGTTCAGTAGGTATTTGGGCATTTCAGACTGATACCCGTGGGAGACATCGGGCCTAGAAATAAAATGTGGGAATTTTTCATCATACAGATGATATTTAATATCATGGGACTGGATGAGCTTCCCTAGGGAAAGGGTATAGTTGAGGGACTGAGCCCTATGGTATACCAAATTTTAATCCTCCAAAATACGAGTGGGGAGTTTGGAACGGAGACTGGCAGAAACAGCCAGTGGATAAAAGGAGAGCACTGGTGTGGAGCTTCCAAGAAGTTGAGGAAGGGACTATTTCCCTCCCATGAATAATTAGTAGGCCAATTTATGTAAGAAATACTCAGTACTAACTTGCACTCTACCACTTTGTCTTTCTTTAACAGATAGTTCTGTCCCAGAGACAACAAGTATGAATACCACAGATAATGGTGTCAACTGTCTATGTGCTATATGTGGGGACAGAGCGACAGGAAAGCACTATGGCGCCTCCAGCTGTGACGGGTGCAAGGGCTTCTTCAGACGCAGCATCCGCAAGAGTCACGTTTATTCCTGCAGGTACTTGAAATGCTCCTTCCCAGAAGGAGATCTTTAGAGGTGTTTCAAAATGCCATGCAAGAAGTACAGGAATAAAATTCAGAGCTTTCAAATTTCTGTAACTCTAAGAACAAAATTTATAAGCAACGTGAAAAGTGAGGATGTGTGGGTGTGTATACACATGCAGTCACACGGGTGGTTCTCTTTTATGAAACATCTTAGACTTATAAAATGTATATTAAAAACTCCCCATGCTTACCACCCAGTTTAGACCAATATAATTGAAGCCTCCAGTGAACACCTCCCCATCACTTTCTCTTCCTCCCCTCTCTCCCAGAGGTAAATACCATCTGAACTTTGGTGTTTGTCTTTTCCTTGTGTTTCTTTATTGTTTCTCCACGTGTTCATATACCAAGAGCCATATGTAAATCTGTATTTAAATGGTTTCACAATGCGTGTACGTTTCTGCATATTGCTTATCTTTTTAGCGTCATCACGTCCTGAGTCTTGGAACAAAATTATAAAAAGGCAGATGACTTTGGTAGCTTGTTGATGTTACTGAATAAAATGAAATTTTCAGCTCTAAAGTTTTAGATGTATTTCTCGTGCCACAATTTTGTAATTGAATTTAACGTTTGTCTAAAATGTATTTATATTTTATGTATCACACATTTCTAGTAGGCTTTTTAAAAAAAAAGTCAACATCATAGCATGATTTAGGGTTAGATATTTCCCTTTGAGTGTTCAGAATGACAGTTCTTGAATACAGATTATATCTGTGTTAAATACGGGTTATTAAAAAATGACTGACTTTAACATAAAAATATCTGTGTGTGCTCTGTCTCTGAAAGTCATGTGTAGGATTGTTAAGGTGTTTTAGGTACAAGTTGGATGTTTGGGAAGAAGTTAACTCTTCCAATATGATGCCATTTGACTTCTAGGGATGTGGGAAAAGTTAAACTAGTGTCCTCTAGTAACTTTTTTAGGACAGCTTAAAGTAGGTATAAAAATCTAAATCATCCACTTTAAAAGCTTCTTGGTAAACAAAAAAGAGTATGTTCTTGCTTTTATATACAGCCAGACTCGAGAGGTGTAAAGTAATCAAGCGGATTTCCTTCATCAAAAGCATTTTCTCTATGATTACATCAAATATTGAGTGCTTCTAAAAGATTAAAACTAAAATACATACAAAATAACATGTAAACAATACTTTTTACAATTTTTAAGTTATGTGTTCTGTTGAAGGTGAAATATATATATATATATGTATATGAAAAATGACCATCCAAGCAACTAAATCCAACAGCAACTTTTTTTTAATTTAATTTTTTACTTTATGTTGGACCATAGTTGATTTACAATGTTGTGTTAGTTTCAGGTGTACAGAAAAGTGAATCAGTTATACATATACATATACCTATTCTTTTTCAGATTCTTTTTCCATAGAGGTTATTACAGAATATTGAGTTGAACACTCCAGCAAGAACTTTTAAGAGTCAGAGAATGTCAGCACACAGAGCTTTCAAGATTTCCACCCTTCCTGTATGAGAAAAGTGGGAAAGAAACGTTCCCATAACAAATTTTGGAAATTTAAAAACTATTCCAACGACATGTATGGCTTTACTCCTCCCACCTTCCCATTATGAATACTGCCGCCAACTTAGCTTTTTTACATATATTGGTATTAAGCAAATGCCATGATTTTCCATTTGGAAAATATTATATTGATGTAAGTTTAGGGGCAAAAAGGTTTTTTAAGCTCAGGTTTTGCTGATCTCATAGTCTTTTAAGTATGCTCAGTTAACAACCTGTGACGGCAAGTTTTCCCTATTTTACAATTGTGGGTTAACTTGGAAAGTTAAATAACATTTTCAAGTTCTATAGACAGTGAATGTTGACCTGGGAATCAAGCTCAGGTTTAATTCCAGAGACTGTACATTTTTTTTCTTTTAGTATGCAATTCATTTTTTTATTATATTCACAGAGTTGTACAATCATCACTACGTTCAATTTGGAATATTTCACCATCCTATAAAGAAACCTCTTAGTACCCTTTAGTAGTCACTCCTCATTCCCCCCAACTCCCTCCCCACCAATATGAGGTAACTACTAATCTACTTTCTGTCTCTATAGATTTGCCTTTTTATTTTTCTTTTTTTTTGCGGTATGCGGGCCTCTCACTGCTGTGGCCTCTCCCGTTGCGGAGCACAGGCTCCGGACGCGCAGGCTCAGCAGCCATGGCTCACGGGCCCAGCCGCTCCGCGGCATGTGGGATCTTCCCGGACTGGGGTACGAACCCGCGTCCCCTGCATCGGCAGGCAGACTCTCAACCACTGCGCCACCAGGGAAGCCCAGATTTGCCTCTTTTGCACATTTGACATAAACGAAATTACACAACATGTGACCTTTTTTTCTGACTTCTTTCACTTAGTATAGTGTTTTCAAGGTTCATCCATGTTGTAGCATGTATCAGCGCTTCATCCTTATTTATTGCCAGGTGTAATATTCCATTGTGTGGGTACACCACACTTGGTTTATCTGTTCATCAGCTGATGGCATTTGGGTTGTCCCCACTTTTTGGCTATTATGAATAATGCTGCTATGGACGTTTGTGTATAAGTGTTTGTGTGAATATGTTTTCATTTCTCTTGGGTGTATACCTAGGAGTGGAATTGCTGGGTCATTTGGTAACTCGTGTTTAACTTTTTGAAAAACTGCCAAACTGTTTTCTTAAGCAGCCACATCATTTTGTATTATAAATAACAGTGTGTGAGAGGTCCAGTTTTTCCACAACCTCATCATTTGCTGTTGTCTGTTTTTTTCTGATTATAGCCACTGTAGTGGGTGTGAAGTGGTACCTAATTTTTCAGAGACTCTACTCTTTATACTTTATTCAATTGCCTCTTGATATGTAATTTGGAATTTAGAGTAAACTCCAATTGGATATGATGTAAAATTAATAGAAAAATTTTTAAATAGAGAAAAGCATGAAAGTTCAGAGGAGTGAAGTTCCCCGTCACACTGAAATCATTTAGCAGTAAGCATTAGAATTTGTATGCCACAAATTTTAAACTAGGTTTGGCTTTCATGGCTCAAGAGAGAAATGATCATGGATACTGGCCAAAAGTGAGATATCATTCAGTTTTGTTTTATTAGAAAGACTGCATGAGAGGTGAGGCTTGTATTTTCATGTTGATCATGAGATTAGAAAAGTCATAGTTACTTGTTCTTATACATTCTTTCTGTTGATCTAAATTTGACTATACTTTTTAAAGTCTATCTGCTTTTTTTGATAAATAACAGTTTTCTGCAAACTAATATATTTTTTTGGTGTTGTAGGTTCAGTCGGCAATGTGTTGTTGACAAAGACAAAAGGAATCAATGTAGATACTGTCGATTAAGAAAGTGCTTTAGAGCAGGAATGAAAAAAGAAGGTAATAATATATAACATAATGATTATTAACATTATTGATGAAAAGTGTTATACACACATGTTCTCATTTAATCACAATAACCTTTACATGAGTTCTGATTATCCTCAGTGAAGAATCTGTGGTTCCTGGAGTTTAAGAATTTACTCAAGGACACTGATACCCACTGGTGAGTGGTAGAGCCCGTCTTTACCTGCTGACCGATTTGACATGTTCTATCCACTACTGCGTAATCCCTGGCAAGAAAATTATTGTCTGAAAAAATATTCCAATGTCTTGTTCAAAAGCTAAATGGTAAACTATATTAATAGGATGCAATTATAAATGAATTTTAAATGAATTTTAAATTTTTCATTCTCAATAACAGTTTAATATCTTTATTAATTTCATAAACATTAACTGAACATTGACTTTTCATGCATTCATTTATTTATTTAACAAATTTATTGAGCACTGCTGCTCTCCAAACACTGTTGTGGGTGCTGAGGTTTCAGTAGTGAACATACTGAACAAAATAATCCCCTTTGTCAGGGAACTTATATTCTATTCAAAGACAGAGACAATGGACTAGATGCTCTATTTTAATGTGCACTAATTTCATTTTGAACATATTAAATAATCTAATTATATTATCCTACGTTCTAACTATGGTTAATTTAGCAAAACAAATGTGTTTAGCACATTTAAATGTTTGGCAGGGAATAGCTGCTATACAATTTTCTGTTTACCATTTTGCCACATGCTCATCCCTATCACTATCACATACAAAGAGATATTTTTCAGAACTGTTTCATATATTATTAAAAAATTAAATCAGATATGTGAAAAATATCAAACCGATCTTAAACATAGTTTTTTTCTTTGTCACTCAGTATTTTCAAGAGACAAAAATTCCATTCATTTCATTCAGTTGCTAGCCTCAGAAAAGAAGGCAAAATAAAGTTCACAAAGTTAAAGGAAAAACACTTTCATTTCAACATGATTTATTTCTAGTGGCCTATTTGGTAGTTTATGGGATTAATTACATGCTTTGTCAATTATCTTCATTCATTTCTACTTGAACCTCTGCTTCACTCCTACCAATGTAAAAGCAAACCACGATTCTACAATTCCATTAAGAGGTTTACAATCTGCTAAATAAAATTATTTTCAAAAACAGTGAAAGTATATCTTATACTGTTCATAGAATAATGTATTAATTTTTCCTAAATAGATTAGGAAGTAACTTTTAGCTTTCAAAGTAGATATATTTTTCTTATTTACACTAATAGCATAATATTAAGGTTAGTTAGATGGAAACATGTCAAAAAAGGTAGCTGCAAGATAATTACAAATGTTCACAATATCTTTTAGCATTTTTCTAAAGATTGGTCATGTAAACGAAATTCATAAAAGCATAACTTACATTTTAATTTTTTTACCTCCATGTATACATTTCCAAATGAGTCAGTTTAGGCTGAAAGTCAATGACAATATTTGCTAAAAAAAAAAAAAAAAAAAAAAGGAAAGAGAGGAAGTAAGCTACCAGTAAATATGATTTAAAAATAAAATATTAATGATTCACTCTAACTAAAGATTACTCACTCTTAAAGGCAAGAAGTTTAATATTTTCTCTTTCAAATTAGTGGAGTTGATAGTTAATAGTAAGTTTGGTTAGATAGCAGATTTTGGCATAGAAATTGGTGAATTTCTTTAATAAAAGAATAATTACAGAAAAAAATTCTGATCGTTTAATGTCTTATCTTTCCAGCAGAATTGGATAGAGCATTAGTGTAAATAATTTAGGGGCTACATATTTTGTTTCCATTCTTTTTGGTTAAGAGAAGATAATTTTACCTTTTAACGTTTGAAATCCAACTTTGACATCTGACTTCTATTATTCTATGTATTACAAGTATACAAATTCATACTAACCCTCTCCCTCTTCCTTATTTTTAAAAATTTAGTTTTCAATAAAAAATTTGGGGATACACTTTATTCTTTTTTTTCCTTTCTGAAACAAAGAGATCTCTTTCTTAGAAGACTTTCATATAAATACTTAATATTTCTTCATTGTTCCAAAATGCTGATATTCTAATCTCAATGTTCTCAAGAGAGACCCCTACATGCTGCAATTTTTGCCTTATTAATGTTTGTAAACTGTCCTGAGGACATTGTTTCATAAGAGAGCATAGGATTGCGATCTGAAAATCACCTTAACTAAAATAAATTTACTTTCCATTTTTGCTAGTGTTTTAAAAGAAAAAGAAAAATGGGAGTTTCAAAATGTATGACTCATATTTTCTGACAGTGAATACACTCTTATCTTTGACCTGGTCAATCTCACAGGTTGTACTCTTCCTCTAGTTATCTTATGGTTTTATTAACTTTGAGAGAATGGAAAACCAACCTCGTAAAAATACAGCATGGCTGAACTGGCTGACCCAACACTTTCTAACATGAATGCCATCATGAAGTCCCAAAAGGCAATATTTTATGAACTGTAGTGACAAGCCTGGCTCTTTCTACTTTAAAAATGGTACAGAATGAAACATACCTTCAGTCATACTTTTCTCCCTGCCTCAAGCACCCCCCCCCCCAAGGTCTTTTAGAGGCATCCCATTTCTCCTTTTATAGTAACGTTGTTTTTACTTCAAACTGTATATTCTGAGATATATCGAAGAAAACTGACCAGTAAATACTGTGATTTTCTCCCCTAGCTGTGCAAAACGAACGTGATAGAATAAGCACCAGAAGAAGCACATTTGATGGCAGCAACATCCCCTCCATTAACACACTGGCACAAGCAGAAGTTCGGTCTCGCCAGGTACTGCTGCATTACTGCTGCACCAGCATCCAGCCCTGTTTAATAGAATCAGATGTTTATTTAGGCATAATACTAAAATGATTTAAGTTCATTCAAATGTGCTCATTACTATAATAAATTACACCTATGCAAATTGAAGAATTTTACTTTGAAAATATTAGTTGGACTGTTGACTCAGTTTTAACTTTTCTTGGGCAAGTTCCTACTTTTTAAATGGAAAAATTAAATGCATTTCAGTCTGAGTGTTAAAAGTTTGTTTGCAAGGTTGATTTAAAATACTTAATGCATAGCACAATGCCCTGGGAGCAGTATCTTGTTTTACTGATTGAATCTGGAAATCAATTATCACAGCTTTGGGGGTGTTTAGTTGAGTCCTATCATTAGAGCTTCCTTCCTTGAAAATGACTTCTAGATTCAAGAACTCACCTTAACATCTGCTTTGGAAACAGGTGTTTTTTTTTTGTTTTTTTTTTTTTGTGGTGCGCGGGCCTCTCACAGTTGTGGCCTCTCCCGTTGCGGAGCACAGGCTCCAGACGCGCAGGCTCAGTGGCCATGGCTCACGGGCCCAGCCGCTCCGCGGCACGTGGGATCCTCCCGGACCGGGGCACGAACCCGTGTCCCCTGCATCGGCAGGCGGACTCTCAACCACTGCGCCACCAGGGAAGCCCTGGAAACAGGTATTTAAGGGAAGAACCAGAATTTAGAAAACACAGGAACTTTATTATTTGAAATTTCTAGAGTGAGGATATCAGTTCTAAAGTTAAAAATATAAGTGATTAGTTATATAAATAAAAGTAAATCACTTAAGAATCAAATAAAGAAACCTTTTGAAGAAAGTTTGTTTTACCATTGCCCGTATTAGAAATGTTAATGGTATTTTTCTATTATAAAGCAAACAACGAAATAGCTATTAATCAGGTTCTATAATGAGTCAATGCAACTACTTTCATTTTTGCTAACACAAGGGTAAATGATGAAGTTAACATCACCATTATCATCATCATTATTTGAAGATTACTTGATGGTCCTACAAAGTATTTCGAGAATGGCCTGAAAGGAACTGTGAGGAAATAGACATACACTGCAGAAAGACATGTACACACACACACACATGTTCAAAAATTAAGTTTAGAAGAACTTTTAGAAAGTGATTTTTTTCAGCAGAAAGGCATTTGAACACTACTTATATCTTAGATAGTTCAAAATTATATATCATTTAAAAAATGTATCATTATACATTAAGATTTTCAACTTGCTGAGTCAAAGATTGGTTTCTTAACTTTATTTGGGTGGGCTTCCATTAAATGCAGCAACTTCTCATCTAAATCTTTTCTCCTCAGTTGGTAAACTTTATCCAATGGAAACTTTCCTTCATAAATTACAACAAATTAAAGATGGGCTTTCTTAATGGAACTATCATCTTCAATTAAAAATAAAATCATACAACATAGTTCATGTGGATATTCCATAGCTCTTTGTATAGTCATCTTGAATTATGAAACTCCCTGAAAGTTGTGGTAACTTATTTTACAGGTTTGGCCAGAAAATAAGATAGTACTCCCAGACCATGGTGCTATGCAGCGAATGTTCTCAATTTAACTTGAATTGATAGGTATTTGATTTCTCAATTTTAAATGTTTAGTATATTTCAAGATACTGTGACAATGACAGTGCCCACTTCAATGGGGCTTACTTATTGCAGTTGTAGAAAAAAGAGACATAGTGGTCTTGTGTTATGTTCAGTGATGAATTAATATAATGTTCTTCTTAATGCTAGATCTCAGTCTCAAGCCCTGGTGTGAGCACTGACATAAATATTAAGAAAATTGCCAGTATTGGTGATGTCTGTGAATCCATGAAACAGCAGCTCTTAGTCTTGGTGGAATGGGCTAAATATATTCCTGCCTTTTGTGAGTTACCACTGGATGATCAGGTATAATTTAAAGAGATTATGAATGCTTTAAAAAAATGTTTTTGGAACAGTGCTAAGTTTTTCAGTTCTGTTAATTATATTTATAGTAGATTTACTATATTGGACAAAGGTTAAATTATCTGAGAGAAAGATTGGTTTTCTTGTTCATTCTCTTTGAAGTTAAACAGTCTATTGAGAAACAGACTGTTTAAATTCTATTTTAGGGGTCTTATAAATTTATTGATAGGATGAGGGTTGATCAAGCCTATGTTCTTCCCTCCTGAGGTTTAAAAAGCTTAAGTAAGGGAGAAAGGCAGGTAGTAGATAACTGCCATTGTGAGATAAAGTATTGGAAGAATAAATGTCTGGAAGGCAAATGGTACCCCACTGTGTGTTAGTGTTTACTAAAGGTGCATATAAAATTCTTCAGAAATACCAGGCCACTTCTAGACAGAAACCACACAGGTTGTGTTGGTGTCTTTGTAGGCACTTTTATGCACTTAACATATAAAATTGTGCCTTTCATGTTGTCAGTTTTATTCTAGCATTTACTGTATAAAAAGTATAAATCTGGTAAAAAAAAAGATCTGTAGAATTGTGTTCTGAAATCTACTGAAAATAGAATTCAGATGTAGTGATCTTTTCCTAATATAGACATTTTCATACTTTGTCATATGTATATTAAGATATTTTAGTTAATAGTTAAAAGTTCACTTTCCAATATGTTTAAAGAAGTAGCTAAGATACTTGTCTCTACCTTTCATGGTTTATGAACTCTAATTTTCCCCAGACTTTCTGCAAGGTTATGCACATTGGAGTTTGTCTGATAAATTAACCTGTAAGCAACCTTCAAGTTTATCTGTTTTATATTTATTATTACATTATTTATTGTAAATGTAAACATACTGGAAAGTACTGCCATTTAATCAGTGTTAACAGGTCTATAAACCTTGACTATTCTAGAGGGAGGGGGAAACTGCTAGTTACCCATAAAAATGACCAGCAGTAGGGGCACTGATGAGACTTAATCTGACTTTTTCTTTGAACCTGCAGAATTGTAACAGAACTTAGTGGCTAAAATACAACTTGAATGTTAAAAAAATTAGCTGATCTCATTTCTCAAGTGACCTTACACTTCAGATTATCAACATACTGTATTCAAATCAGTAAAAAAAAAAAAAAAAAGTATATCAATATAATATAATGTTTTAATTACTAGCATCAAATATATAAGTTCTCAAAAATTGAGATATTTGATATTTTGAATTATCTCAAGGAGCTTAACTCACCAGCAGTCTAATGTTCTGATGTCTTGAAGTAAATAAAATATTTAGGTTCTTTAAAATGAACCAAGGGAAAAGGAATGCTGAACATCTTTGTAAAAAGTTTTTACTTGTATAGTCTTGAAATATTTTTAAAGAGTTCTTACCTGAAATCAATCTCCTTTTTATATTCACTGTTTCTAATAAAGCGATCCACTTTCTTAATAAAAAAAAAAGTAGTTAAGAAGTTTAATGTTCTAATTAGTCTATAAAGATTAGATTATTAGTTTCAGATTCATTTTTAACTCTTCTAAGTAGTATATAATATTCTGTAGATGTAAATAATTTGAAAATTTCCAGTTCCCCCAGGTTAAATAAAGCATGATATATAATATAACCAGTGTCTATTTTTATACCCTCTGACCAATGCTCTTTATCACTGATAAACAAAGACAAAGAAACAATCAAAGGGAAAAGTACATGATTGTTTAAAAATCAAAGAAGGGCAAAATATTTATATAACCAGAAAATAAGTGATCACAGATAGTTAGCAGTTATATTTCTAGGAGAGCATTTCACCTGGTTACAAAAAGAAAATACTGTGAAATCTGAAATCATTCTTAAAATGTTCTGTAACTCCCTTCCTGGTATGAGTCATGGTTGTGGACATATCGTAAAGATAGCTTGGCTCAGAAGGTTATTTCAGAGTGAATAATGCTAAATTGCTAAAACTTACTTGTCTCACCCCAAGCCATATAAGTAGGGTTATGTTATTTATCAGTTTTATATTTTTATTACCACTCTTTTTTTTAAAAAAGTTGCTGACATGTATTAAGACAATGATTTAAAATTGGGAAATTGAAATCCTGTAACTTGTCAATAATAATTTTCATTTACTAACTGACACTTTAATATAACATTAAGAGCCATGGATTGGTGAATGTCTATTATGGATAAGGCACTCGGGCTTCAAATGCATTATATATTACATTATTTTATTTAATACTCTTGGGAGCTCTGTGGCATAAGTTTTATAATCTCTTTAAAAACTTAACAGCTTTTAAAACTGAACCATATATCAGTTAAATTCACTCAGTGTATTCATCAAACAAATATTTCTTATGATTACTGTTCAGTTTTAGGAACTGTGAGTATCCGGCGGTAAAAATACAGATTACACCACTATTCTCATAAAATTTGCATTCTATTTGGGAGAGGCAGACAATAAAAATATACAGATAATGAGTAAGTTAATTCTAGGTGGGGAAGAGTTCTATAAAATGAAATGGGATGAGTTGTTGGAGAATGACTGGGAGTGGAGTGGTAGCAGATCCTTTAAATTGGGGATTAAAGAAGATTTTTCTTGAGACCTGAGTGGCAAGGGGCTAAGCATGTCAAGATCTGAGGAGAAAGCATTCTGGGTACAGGAAATGCAAGTTCAAAGGCTCTGAGGCAGGCAGGCATAGTGTGCCTGGAGAAAAGTGAGCAAAGGATGTTGTAAGATGAAACCAGGGACGTGGGCAGGGGGGCAAAAGCATTGAGCCATAACCTCACGGGAGGCCATGGTTGAGGTTTTTGGGTTTTATTCTAAGGACGGTAAGAAACCAGTGAAGAGTTTTTAGCAGAGGAGTGATATTAAGTGATTATTATTATTACAAGTTATCATCGTAGAAGCTCTGGCAAGAAGGACTTAGGATGGAGGAACCAGAAAGGAAGCAGGAATACCTAGTAGCTCTTTGGAGTGTATTTTGGTGGGCCAGGCGAAGAATGACCAAGGCTTGGCCAGGGGCCGTAGCAATGGAGAAGCAACACTAGGATTTGCTGTGCAATGAGAGAGGGATCCAAACAGACCCTTGTTTTTGGTGTGAAAAAGCATTTGGATGATGGTGCCATTTACTAAGGAGATGAAGATGTTGGAGAAGCATTACTTTGATGTGTTAAATTTGAAATGCTTCCTGGTCTTCCTACTGGTGCTATTCAGCAGGCAATGGTGCTCCTTTGAGAGCTTAGTGCAGAGTTAAAGGTTCAATCTAGAAAGTGTCAGAACCCAGATCCCCCATACTCATTTCGCTATATCACCAATCTTTGTTTTCCTTTTGTTTATTCAGTTGATTATGTATAAGAGATCTTGTTTTACATATATTTTCTCATTTAGTCCTCATAGCTACACTTTCAGATTTTTATCACTATGTCCATTTGATAGATGAAAACAAATGAGTCCCAAACATACTGGTGGTCAGCTAACCCAAGGTTAAAGAAGAGTAAGTGGCCAAGCCGGAATTTGAACTCTGGTTTGTTTGACTCTATGCCCAAACATCATTCACTCCCAAATACTAAACTGTTCTGCTTTTCTTTTTCTTTTTTTTTTGCTGCCATTGTATTGACTTGTTAGTTTTAGAAATTTTGAAAAGTAAAACTCTGTTGATATGCTAAAAGTAGAAAAATGGAAGCCTTAATCATGGCAAGAATCTATGAGTACTGTAGTTGTTAAAACAAAAAAAGTCCCAGTCTTAAAGAATACTAAATTAATCAGGCTTATATAATCTTTTAATCATTATATTTTATAATTAATTGTTAAACTTGGAATTTTTCATTAAGGTGGCACTGTTGAGAGCTCACGCAGGGGAACATTTACTGCTTGGAGCTACAAAGAGATCCATGGTGTATAAAGATATTTTGCTTTTGGGTAAGTTTTTTTTTTTTTTAATTTGAGAAAAAATTATGCATGCTTCGTACTTCCATGGGGCCTATTCTGTATGTACCAGGCATTCATAGACACTGCGAAATGGTTCTGTCACTTCACAAATTGGACTTAGTTGGTCAGGTCCTCACTCAAGCCCTGTTTTTCCTTGCCGTTAATTCAGGGAAGTTCAGAGTGGATGTTCAGGGTGCACTAAGATTTAAAAATAAAAGATGTTGCTCAATAAACATAACATTGAGGTATGTTTAAATCATATCAGGACAAAGAGTTAGTGATTTGTGTCACCATCTTATGGAGTCCCAGTGTTGTTTCATATACTCTCAGTGTCTACCTAATAATTATAGTATATATTATTTTATACTCTTCTAAGGAACGTGTTTATCTCCTATGATCTCATTGCCCATGATATGCTACAGAACCCCCAGTTAAAAAAAAATTTTTGTGACAATGCCTGAAAAATTCTGAGAGTTAAAGAGCAGTGCTATAACACACAAAAGTAGGATGGCAGGTGGGATAAGACACAAAGGAAAAGCTTGTGTCTTCATTAAGGAAGTGCCCTGATACCCTACTTAACGTATAAAGTTAGGTTTCCTGTTGGGATGTTTGAGATCCCTCTAATGTTTATAAGCTCTACCTCCCTCTGGCTGTGTGAAATGATGATTAACTTGTCTTATTCCGTTTTTGTGATAGATATTTTGTCCCAAATATAAATAAACTGAGCATAATATCACAATAGCTAATATTTACTGAGGACTTACTATGTACGATGCATTGCTTTAAGTGCTTTACATGTTTATATATACACTCTCTCATTTAATCTTCACAATAACCCTGAGGGATATGTACTATTATTTTCAGCCTGTTTCGTAGGTGAGGAAATGAAGGCCAAGAAAACTTACCTAAGGTCACAAAGCAAGTAAGGGATAGAGCCAGGATTCTAAACCACATGATATGACTGCTTTTAAATTCTGTTAAACTTTCTCTCGCATTTTTAGTTCCCCTGCAATAGTGTTCTCATTATAAATCTGAATACAATATACATAGAAATCAAAACAGTTTTACTACATAGTTCTAAATTGTTTTACCCTAAATAATTAGGTACTTTCACTTTTCATAAGAAGAGCAGGGCTACATTTTTTGAATAATTTTGCACATTATTATTTCTACTGAAGATTGTCTTTGCCTGCAGTGAAAGAAGTCAGAATATTCTGGTTTGTTGACTCTCAACCATTGCGCCACCAGGGAAGCCCTATTCTGTTTTTTATAAAACCAGAAAAAAATTTAGGAGCTGTTTTAGGGGCTAAAATAAGCTTCCAATTTTCTAATGTTTTAGAAGCTATAATAATATCATATTATAGCCCCAGACTTTCTAAGGTAGAATGCCTTTAGGGATTAGGTGGTCCAGTTCTCTGTCCAATTTCTGAACTCCTTTGAATACAGCCCTGTAAAGTGATCATCCTGCTTCTACTTAAACAAGTCCAGGAAGAGAGAATTTACTATTTAATGAGGAAACTCATGAGAATATACATGCTAATTTTCAAAAATCAGCCTCGTCTACTTAGGTTTATTAAAATTGTGTCTCAGTAGTTGTTACATGTATATACGCCTAGACCACTAAAGGAATGCCATTTTTAGTTCACTGTAAGCAAGAGAGATTCTTTAGGTTTTGTAATATGCTCATGAATGAGTAAAACACTAATAGATAACTGATATTGTGGAAAGCTAATCATTATATCTTGTTTCTCCCTTGTCAATAATTAGCTTGCTATTAGTCTGTACTTTAGTATTATCACAAGTGACCGAGGCTGTTAAAATGCATGTGATCATATTATCAATGTCATTGATCCTGTAAGTGTTCTAAAGTTTTTCTAACATAACTAACAATGTTCTTGAAAGAGGAAGTACTATTCCTGTTTCTTCAAGGGAAGACCATTTAAAATATTGGTTTGTAAAAAATTAAGCAAAGTCTGACAATTTTGTGTGTGTGAGGAAGGTGATTATTTTATTATTTTATTTTATTTTTTTACCTAGGAAACAATTACATTATTCACCGCAACAGCTGTGAAGTTGAGATTAGCCGTGTGGCCAACCGGGTTCTAGACGAGCTGGTCCGACCATTTCAAGAAATTCAGATTGATGACAATGAATATGCTTGTTTGAAGGCAATTGTATTTTTTGATCCAGGTTTGTTTCCAAAGTTCCGTTAAAACTAATTGCAGTGAAAATTAAACTACTTTTTAAATACTGGAATATTTTCTGTTGCACTCTAGTAAGGTTAAGTATTTAGATTGCCCTTTTTATTCCTTTATTAGATGCAAAAGGGCTAAGTGATCCAGTAAAGATTAAGAACATGAGGTTCCAAGTGCAGCTGAGTTTGGAGGACTACATCAACGACAGGCAGTACGACTCCCGGGGCAGGTTTGGGGAGCTGCTTCTACTCCTGCCAACGCTGCAGAGCATCACTTGGCAAATGATTGAGCAGATACAATTCGTTAAACTTTTTGGGATGGTTAAAATCGACAACTTACTTCAGGAGATGTTACTGGGTGGTGAGTATATTTAAGAATTTCTATTTTATTTATTAACATCATACTACAGTACTTTAGAGCAACTTGACCTGTTTACCTTTTGTCCATGATGTAATGAACTCAGTATTTTATATTTAGAAAGTCTGCAAAACCCATTGGATGGGAACAGAAATACTTGAACACATTCAAACCTCCCCTCCATTTGTACTCACCTCCACCATCTTTACTCTACCCTGTCCCTCTTTCCTCAATTTTCAGATCCTCCCAAATATGGTAAATAGAACTATATCTCCTATTGTTAGTACTTCTTGGAGTATATTATATTTTTCTATGCCTTGACTCCTCTAAAAGCTCAAGGATATTGGAATTGCAACAAAACCAAAAAATATATATAGTAAATACTTTAGAAATAAACATTGTGCTCCTGAAGTAATTAACTGACACAACACAATGAAAAGGGAAAAACGAGATTTCATTGCTGCAGTAGATGTCAGGAATAACTTAGGAAATCATTTATTTTGTATTCTGATCTAGATTAAATTTCCTTATAAAATCACTTTATTTTAGTTTAGTTTAATTTTAGTTTTCTAGTGCTTAATGTGTTTCTAATGATATCTTTCTGAAATAAAAGTTGTTTATGCTAGTAGGGTGATCCCAAATACTGTAAACTTAAGGTAAGTGATTCTTGGAATTGCCTTAACAACAGGCAGCAAACCTAATGATTCCAGGAAACTGCACAGAAGGTCCATTATTAATATACAACATAATATGACACAACATTAATCTAACCAATGTACAGTGAAAGCTGACATTGTCTTTAACATGGCAGTGGCTCTATTAATTTATTTTTGAATTTCCAAAAAGCACTTTGCAAAAATAGCAATATTCAAGCTGTCAATCAAAACAATTGTTCCAAGGTAAACTTGCTGTTCCTGATTAAATATCACTCATGCAAGCATCTTTTTATCTTCTGTAGGTGCTTCCAGTGAGGCTAACCATCTCCATCATCCAATGCACCCACATTTATCTCAAGATCCATTAACTGGACAAACTATACTTTTGGGTCCAATGTCAACACTGGTTCATACAGACCAGATCTGTAAGTATCTGGGCTACTTTTTTTTTTTTAGCAGTACGCAGACCTCTCACTGTTGTGGCCTCTCCTGTTGCGGAGCACAGGCTCCGGACGCGCAGGCTCAGCGGCCATGGCTCACGGGCCTAGCCGCTCCGCGACATGTGGGATCTTCCGGGACCAGGGCACGAACCCGTGTCCCCTGCATCGGCAGGCGGACTCTCAACCACTGCGCCACCAGGGAAGCCCCCTGGGCTACTTTTGAAACATAGTATTTCTTAAACTTAATTACCTGAGAAAAGGTGGAATTTGGGGAAAGAATCTATTTGTGCCCAGAAATTATAAAAATTGGATATAATTTCTTCTCCAAGGTTTAATTGTGGGAGATTGTGAAGCAAGTCACTTATTCTTCTTAGGTATGAGTTTTCTCTCTAAAATGGAGATGTGAGTACTAAATCTTTCTTCTTCATAGGTTTAGGAGCACAAAAGAACATACAGGGTGTCCTAGCTTCGCCTGGTAGTACAGGACCATAAAAATGACTATACAAGGTGGAACCATGCAAAGGAATCTTAATAATCAACAGGAAAATTATGATTGCTTGTGACCTTTAAATACATTTGTCAAAACATCAAGAACTCTTTTAGCTATAGGTTATAAATGTATAGGGAAACTAAAAAAAAATAGTAGTTTTAACTCTCAGTGCACCATAATTTAAAATATTAATAACACTGAGAATTAATGTGTTTTATCTTTTAGTAAAAAAATATGAAGAGTAGTTTAAACACTGCTTGCCATGTTCTCTTCTAATGACTTACAAGAGGAAGTGACCATCTTTGATGGATTTTACTCTTTTGGAAGTTTGGGTCAGTTTCCAACATTTTATCCTTTGCATTTTTAATGTCCTAAAATATCTCTGAGAATCCATTTGATGTGAAGTTTTTTGCCAGTTTCACTCCCTCTGGGACCTCTTCAACCTTTTCCGTGCAACTGGTTCCTCATTTCTGTTGACAAGCTTTCCTTCACTAAGTTCTTGGCTGAATTTTAGGGACTCAAACAATGATAGTGTCAACATTTCCATCATCAGCTCTTTCTTCTATAACTCCATTTGTGTTCGATTTGAATTTCACTTCCAACATTATCACTTTTTGTTTCTTTACTGCACATTCTCCCCTTTTGGCCAGTTCTCTTTCAGTTGTCCATTTTTGCAAATTGTCATGTGGATTTGTCACTGAGAGGGAGACGAGGAGGCAACACAACTACACAGTTTGTTGTCAGTGTATGAACGGAAGGAAATATGTTCATTGAATAATCATGGACAGAATGAAGGATGTGATGTGATTGGTCACTGATCAAAATGCACGTCTATTATTTTAGGTAATTATTAGTAGACTGAAGAGTTATCAGTGAAGTTTGTAACACAGTGAAGTTTGTGAGTTTATGCAATACTCACAGTTAATTAGAGTTAACATGCTAACTGAAATTTGAATCATGTTTTCGAAAGACTGGTGCTATTTAACTAAGCTGTGACAACTGACATTCATGTATATCATAATTGTGCAAAGCGTGGGCTCCTTAGGCTTCCTTTAGTTCTTTGGAACTAAAATGACTATATAAATACTAGGGATTGCTAGTAGATAGTTAATCTGATATTATTGCAGATTTAACACAAATTTTATTTTTATATGTCACATTGGAGATGAAAAAAATCTCTATTTGACAAAAATATCTAGAATTAATTGCTTCTGAATTCATACTAATTAATTCCAGATTTACTTTTGATCTATTGCCTCTGAACACTAAACCAGCTACCTCACTGAGATGCCTTCAGTTATTGTGATACAATTATTATGGGTACCAGCATTGCCTACTGAATTTACAAGTGCCCTTAATAACTAGCTACAATGTTGTTTTACCCAAATGTTGAGTGCAATGCGACAAAATTAAGTGAGTACCATTCCATCTGACTGCTACCTAGTGGTAGGGAGAGTAGAAGCCACAGAAATGCATACTATCACTGCTGTTCTTTAGATACACACACTGGTAGATCTATGTGTAAATAGTGTATGAAACACAAAGTTCTATGAGTATACGCCAGAGGCAGAAATGAAATTGTTAGAAAAAAATACAAATGATGTATACTATAGCACATTTAATCTGTGGGTCCCAAGGTAGTTGAAAGACATTAATTTGGGAACATTCTCTTTTGTTTTTTCCTTGAAGTACAGTTGATTTATGAGGGTATATTGGTTTCAGGTGTACAACATAGTGATTCAATATTTTTATAGATTATATTCCGTTTAAAGTTATTGGTTATATTCCCTGTGTTGTACATCACATCCTTGTATCTTATACCTAGTAGTGTGTGCCTCTCAATCCCCTTCTTGTGTCTTCCCCTTCCCTCTCCCCAACTTCTCACAGGTAACCACTAGTTTGTTCTCTGTATCTATGAGTCTGTTTCTGCTTTGTTATATTTATTCATTTGTTTTATTGTTTAGTTTCCACATATAAGTGAAAACATACAGTATTTGTCTTTCTCTGTTTGACTTATTTCACTATGCATAATACCCTACAGGTCCATCCAAGTTGTTGCAAGTGGCAAAATTCCATTCTTTTTTATGGCTGAGTAATATTCATATATATATAAATGATATATATATATAATATATAATATTCAATATATATAAATATATCTATATATATTTTTTTCACATCTTCCTTGTCCATTCATCTGTTAATGGACACTTAGGTGGCTTCCATACCTTGGCTATTGTAAATAAAGCTTCTATGAACATTGAGGTGCATGTATCTTTTCAAATTAGCGCTTCTGTTTTCTTCAGATATATACCCAGGAGTGGAATTGCTGGATACTATGGAAGTTCTGGTTTTAATTTTTTGAGGAACCATACTGGGACCATTCTTGCAAAGCAGATGTTACCACTTTCATTTAATTAATAGTCTAGAGCAGAGAGAGGCAAGCCCAATACCATACCAAAGAGTCTATGAAGTTGTGTCTCTTAGAGATCAGTTTATTCATAAACTTGGAAAATAAAACACATTAACAACACATTGAACATTGTAGGTATCAACTGACAAGAAAGCTTAACAATTCTGCTGGTGGTTAAATCCTTTACTTTTTAAATGCTAGCTTTGTAGTATTTTAAAAGCATGTTTGCTGACCCTAATCTTTTTAGAATCACATCATCACACTTTTTATTTTTATTTTCCCTCTCTCAACATAATATTTAAGAAATTCATTTGTAAAGGAAAACTTTGCTTTGCTTAAGCTCATTTGGAACAGTTTATATTTTACACAAAGCAAAATATTAAACACAAGCATATACACACATATTTAAGTTCATGCATATTTTCTTGGTCTTTTAGAGCAGACTACTTGAGTGTTAGATCCATCCTAAATATCCAGGAATAATTTTTAAAGCAAATTTGGTAATTCTTTTGTCAATTAAATTATATCTAAAGACATTGTTTCTAAGTAACTGCTAATTCACACTTAATAATATAAAGTTAATATATTAAAGAAAACCAGGCAAAAAGGGACTGTTCTCATTTTGTATGGAATTTTAAGAAACTGTTTGGGAAAAAAATATCTAAGAAGTTTGCAATGACTCAGTCTGATCATTAAACATTTTCTATTTGTTCTGTTAAATATACGGAATAATAGCGTGAGTACTAAAATATTTCAAGCTTTTAAAAACTATAGAATGGCTTCTAGATTATTTTGTAATATGGTTAAAATTTGCCAATAGAAAGAAATACTGTTATCGACAATGAAGTATTCAAACTGTAACTTATTTTTTTAAATTACTCAGTGCTCTTTGCATTGACAGGCAAGGGACCGCCAAGTGTATTTGTAATAGAATAACGTGGAAGTGACAAAGCCAGTATTTTTTAGATGCTTTTAACTACAACATAGATTTCAAAGCACTTGAAAAATTATCTTACCTTAATTTTTTTATGTCATCTAATGTTTGAATTAGTAAAATCTAAACCAAATATGTTTTATTTTATGTGCTTTTTTGATTGCGATTTTGATTTACAATATAAAATTTATATTGTAAGATTTGGAAAAAAACTAATTCTTTTCATTTTAACTTTTTTTCTGCTGGGTTTATGAGAGAATCAGATGTTCATAAATGCTATTAAGAAAGTAAGAAGACACCTTAAAGTGACTGTCAAGATTTTTAAGTATGATTTAGTTTAATGCTAATTGGGACAGTAAGATGGGAGTGCATCTCCAATAGTATGTCAATGACCTGATAATGTATTATAATCACTACTTTATATATGATCTTTTCAAAACATATCCAAAATAAAGTAATGCATATTGGTGTCATGAAGGACTTAATGGGATGGGCCAAGGTGACTGTCACCATTGTATACAATTCTCTGATTCTTTTTTTAGCAACTCCAGAAACCCCACTTCCTTCCCCACCTCAAGGCTCTGGACAAGAACCATACAAAATAGCTGCAAATCAAGCTTCAGTCATCTCACACCAGCCTCTCTCCAAACAGAAGCAATTGTGAGAATATGTTTACTTCTGAACGGCACTGCATAAATGTGAAAAGTTGTTGGTCTTGGAATATCTCAGGATAGCACTTTTGGCAAACTCTTAGCCAAGGCTTCTTCATGGTGCTGTTATAAGATGGTATCCTGTTTTCTTGTTTATATGCTCATTTTGTTTGTTGTTGCTATTGTTTAAAACCTTTAGATGCAACCAATGTATATCTGAGCTTCAATATGTTTATATAGTATAAACTTGTACTGTGCATGAACCAGTTGAATCTTATGTACTACTTTCATTTGTTGTCTTATTATTAATTTAAATCTGTAAATAATTGCTTATGGTGATGTGATGCAGAGCTAAGTATTCTTTTTTGACTGCGAACAGTAGATCACAAATCCCAGATTAATATTAAATGAACCAAGTTTTTAAATAAATTTTAAACTTGCAAATTCAAAAAATAAAGCAGTCAGTGTAGAATAGGGTATATTTCTTTGAAGAAAAATCACTTATGGGTATCCCGTGGCTAAGAAGTATCTTTTTGGCCCACAGTTAAATATGCCTATATAAAGTTTAGAAGATTATAAATAGGCATTCCATAGATGACTGGGTATTCCTTGAAATCTGCCTATATTTGAAGATGTATGTTAAAATAAAACATGTTAGTTTTATCAGTTAGGATACAGGTTAAACTGTAAAAAAGAAACTCTTAAAAGAGTGGCTCAACCAAGACAGACATTTATTTCCCTCTCCTAAAACAATCTAGAAGCAGACATCCATTGACTAGAACTCAGCCCATGCCCCCATCTTGTTCTCGGGGAGGCTGGGAGTGTTAGGTAGAAAGCCTTGTGCCAACAAAAACTGTACATCACTGGGCTTCTGCTATCGGGTGACAAAGTAGCCATCTATCACACACGTGTTGCCTCACTTAATCCTCAGAGCAACCCTGTAAGAGAGGTATAATTATCTTTCTCTTGTAAAGGGAAGAAACCTTTAGCTTAGAGGGTTTCAATAATGTAACCAAAGTTCATTAACCTAAAAAGTAGGAGAGCCATATTCAAGTCCAGGTCTGGTTTAAGGAGATTAAATCTTTGGTATAGAATGAAAATGTGAGCTTCTTACTGTGGTTTTAAAATATATGCAATTGAGTGATGATTGAATATTATCCATTGTGTTACCTGTTAACACATATTTACATGTAAATGAGTGTAAATTTGTTGCAACATGAATAAGAAACCACTTTTGTACTTTTAACGAATCTTCTTCCTAAAAACAAATCAAAAAAAAAAAAAACACTTTTGAACGGATTAAAGAAACTAAAATATATAACAGGTAGGTTATGATGAAAGCAAAGACAAATTTAAATCAGTGGCTCAGCACATTTTCAAAAAATCCAGTGGACTGAGGAATGTAGTTCATTGGAGCCCAAAACTATTTGACAATTTGATATTATCTAAATCTGGAGCTCATTTAAAACAATTGACAGGCTGCCTCAAGAAACAGTGATGCCTCCCTCTCTCTTTCTCATTCACACACACACACACACACACACACACACACACACACACACTTCATTTGCTGAAGCAGGGGAAAACTGATTTAGTAATTATTAATGATATAAAAAGGGTTCTCCAAGCTGCAAGAGGCTGAATTAAATGATTTTTACAGAACCTTTCAAACTTTCTATGATTATGATTTCATAGCCCCCCACTTACCCTGCAAATAAAAAGCTTGTGTTAACTGTAACTAACTTATTAACTCTTAAAAAGGCAAAATGATTACTTAGAAGCTATCATTGATTTAATAGAATCAATAAAATTCCTTGAAGAGCTGGTACCTGGAAACTGTAAAATATATCTTTGAGAGAGAGTGAGGACAGAAAAAAAATTTAACTCATTTTTAAAAAAATTTACACTAGTATCTCTATTTCATGAATAAGAATGCTTTTGATTTTTATAAATGGAAATATATTTTGTAGTTTTCTGTTTAATTTTTGTGTTGTTCTCTCAGAAGACATTAAAAAAATCTTTAGAATGTAAAACATATAATTCATTTTTAGTGAACCTTCTAACTTATCTGCATGTATTTACTAAACAGCCATGTTTTAGAAATTATTGCTAACAAATTTGTTTTAAATACTATGGTCAGGGAATGTGTAATATAATATTTTTGTATACTTAACTGCCAAAAATGCTGGACAAAGGGGAACTGAAGTTTTCAGCATATCTTCAAAATGTCGATAAGCAAAGTTATTGCTTTTATATAGCACAAACCTTTTTTCAGGTAATAAAAAAGAATAATTTATTGTGAAATAATGATTCATTTTATAAATGTAAAATTATTTTTATAAATTTCATTGTTGAAAATCAAAAATTACTAGTTTTTTTAATGTTAAATTATAGTGAGATTAAAATATTTCTAAACTGTGATACCATATTGTTTCACTGAACTTTCTGAATAAAAATTGAGAAAAAAAAAAAAAAACCTAAAATGTGGTCCTTCCTTAGGGTTCAAAAATGATTTCATAATTTTAGAGATACTGATGGTGTCTTTTATATTGTCACTTAAATTTACATAGAGTGTGCAAAATACTGGTCTTTAGAGGCAAGAGCAAAATTAATTAGCACATCTTCAAATAATTGTAGAGTGGGACACTGATTGAAGGAAGAGCCTCATATTTGCACTTTAATTATGTAGTTTTGCTTGAAAGTTTTGTCCCAATAATTAAAACAGATGCCCTAGGCTGACTTAAACACTGTACATAAATTTGGCATGTAAATTTTTTATTTTTTTATTTCGGTATGCGGGCCTCTCACTGTTGTGGCCTCTCCCGTTGCGGAGCGTAGCCTCCGGACGCGCAGGCTAAGCGGCCATGGCTCACGGGCCCAGCCGCTTCGCGGCATGTGGGATCTTCCCGGACCGGGGCACGAACCTGTGTCCCCCGTATCGGCAGGCGGACTCTCAACCACTGCACCACCAGGGAAGCCCTGGCATGTAAATTTTTAACCTAAATGTTTTAATTCCTGGTATCCTTCGTTCACATTTAAAGCTTCTTTGTACCATTTCTTATATTATTAAACCAGTGATTTTATTTTTATAGAATTCTACTAGGTTTTATTTTATTTTCACTCTTATCAGGGTAACATGTATACATCATTTAAAACACAAATTATACTTAAGGTGTAAAATGAAAACCTGCCATCTTCCATCCCATCACTCGCCTGCTCTGCATGTACTGCTCTTTAGTAACTTTATTCAATTATTGCAGCTATTTTCGCTGATATTTTTCCCCAAGATTTGAAAGCACATGTTTTTTTTAATCATATTTTGCACTTTTTTTTCATTTTTAGAGTTTCTTTGTATACAGACACTTCATCCTCACCACATTCTCCCAATTTCTTAAAAAAAATCAATATTTTTACTTAGTAGTCACAATTTAAATAATTTTCAAACCATCATTTAAAATATGAAACAGGTAATTTTTATATCTCTGTGGAGCATAGAAGATATATACCCTAATCTTATAGCAGAAGTAAGAATAGTCCTAGCTCCAGTTCACAGAATGAATGTGACTTAGAAAAAAGAAAACACATCAAATATATTAATAGTGAAGTTTATCATAACCCCATGTTTGATTGTGACATGACATCCATTTCAGCTTGATTATTTGAGATGATTTTTTTTAGCTTATGTCTCTTCTTTCCCTCCAATCCCACTGAATTGCGCAGAGAAACACTTCTCAAAAATAAGAAAAAGCTATACAGGTACTGAAACTTTAAAAAATTTTTTTCTTGAAAAATAGGGGGTGATGACATCAGAGTAAAGGAAATGTAGACCAGTCTATGATTAAGCACAGGCATAATGGTGCTTCTGGGAAAGTAATGTGAAATTCTGCAAATAGAGACCTCAGAATCTTCAATGATTTAACACTAGAGGCTGAGACCAAGGAAGAGCATGCAGTAGTCAATGAAGGTCAAATCAAAGAACATAAGGGGCTATGGCAGTGACCCAGTATAGAGGGCCCCTAGTGAGATTCATCTGATTTCCCTTGAGGCAGAAATGTTGATCAATGAAGGAGGGTCAGGGCCACAGCAATTTCCAAGTGAGAGGAGTTGCATTCAGTCACAGAAAGGATGGAGAAATCTTAACTTCAGAGTACTATAATAGTCGGGCAGACAGAGAAGGTTTAAGCCATGCCCACGATTTAGTCAAAAGTGTAAGCACAGTTCCCAGAGAGGTTAAATTCTCAAATGAGGCAAGTCAGCTACACCAGGGTAAGGGCCCTGACTGGGAAAAATGGGACCTTGAAATTGAGATAGGAACTTCTATAGAAAATTTTGAATTCCCAAATATTCTGGAACTCTTTGCAGAAATGCCTTACTCTTGCTGTTAAGGGTAAGAATCTAGGGCTTCCCTGGTGGCGCAGTGGTTGAGAGTCCACCTGCCGATGCAGGGGACACGGGTTCGTGCCCCGGTCCGGGAAGATGCCACATGCCGCGGAGCGGCTGGGCCTGTGAACCATGGCCGCTGAGCCTGCGTGTCCGGAGCCTGGGCTCCGCAACGGGAGAAGCCACAACAGTGAGAGGTCCACGTACCGCAAAAAAAAAAGAGAGTAAGACTCTTTCTGGTAAGGAGAACTCACTGCTTGAGGACAAGCAAAGGCCTTTTCTTCAGACAAGACATATGCCCCTCAGGACATATCCCCTCCTCCTCTCCTGTTGACTAAACCAATATTGAGGGTTAAGTCACAACATTGCCGGGTCTTGGAAATGCTAGGCTTGCTGAGAGAATAAGGGGGAATTATATCTCCAACATAATGAGATATAATGCCAGCAGTTAGGAAGTTGGTTCTGTTAGAACTGGATTCCAGGGAGTAGGATCCAGGAGGGACATAACAAAAAGCTGAATAAGGGAGATTATATTAATATGGAAACAACCTACTAGGATACAAAGTTTAGCCTCCTGGCAAGAACCCTAAAATCATGGCGGCTGAGTGGTGATGCAGACAAGCACAAGCATTTTAATGAGCACCAAGTTTACAGTAGTACCTAAAGGGGCTTGATCTGCAAAGAGCTATGGAGATGGTGGCTAGACCCAAAGAGACCATAGCGGTAACAAGATAAATAGCCAACAAGGGTATTTTTCAATCTATGCAACCAAAAAGAAAGAATGAAGGAACAGAGGAAGGCAGGGTGAGAGGGAGGGAGGGAGGGAGGGAGGGAAGGAAAGAAAGAAGAAGGAAAGGAGAGAAGGAAGAGAAAAATGAGACAGAAAGAAGGAGGAAGGAAGGAAGAAACAAGGATGATGAGCTGAGGGTTGCCAAACAAAATTTTTAAATTGCAGTATCTTGCCAAGTTCCCAGACTTAGGTCTATTTTCTAACCCAGAATTCATTGACTGAAAAAGAGCCCCCAGGACAGACAGGCCCTATATCTCTATAGCAGGTATATATTTTAAGGATTCCCCCAGTCCTTTTCCAAACAGACCTATGGCCATTTACTCAGATAAACATTCCCTGGAGGAAGGAAAATAAACATTTTGGAATTGTTGCAAGAGGTTCTTGCTTGACACTGATACCTGGAAACCTGAAGCATCTTCATGGACCCCTGTTAGAATGGTAGCATAAGGAAGCTGGATAATAAATAGAGCCATGGCCTAGGATCGGCCCACAATGAGTGTGGTGGATTTGTTTCAAAATAACTAACTGAAATTATGTTACAAAAATTCCTTTCCCTGAATTTCTGGGTTAGTTCAGGCCACAAGAGAAAATTTGTTTGTGTGAATTGGGAAAGCGTAAGTGAAGCAGCAGCCATGTCCTTCTATGCTCAGAAGATTAGTACGAGGTACCAGGTGCATTTGCAGCTCATACATCTGTCACTTAATCGCTGGCTGCCCTTGTTTGTGTGGGGAAGTAGTCATGTTCACTTCCCTCAGTTCTGGCTGATTTTGCTGCCATTGTTTCTCTGACTCCCAGGCCATGAGCAAGGTTAGCTCCTTGAGAAATGACACGAGATCCTCAGGCACGTCATTCACTTGATAGCAGTTGGATTCTTAGAGGCAAGGAGTCATCAGTAAGAGTTCTGATGTGCCCTTGTGGATTCCAACTCATCTTCACACACTCCAGTCTGTCCTTGCTTTTACCCATTATGTCCATATTTCCTTTCCAACTAATACCTTGTTGACTTCAGGCCACAGAACTATTTACAGAAGCAGCAATTTTATGTAGAGTATTAAACCAGCCCTAAAACTATGTAATATCAAAGTCTTAAAATAAGTTCATAATTGTATATAACTTCTTGTGTTTCTGTTTCTATGATTGAATCTTAACTGATACAGTGATTTTGCTGAGTCCAAAGGTCAATCTGATAATCATTTCTCTAGTACCTCAGTGGGTTGGACATAGTTTGAGGTTGTCGGAATCCAACCATCTGTTCCTTGTCCTGCTGGATAAAAACTATCTTAGTGGGGAAAGCCAAGAGGAAGCTTAGAAAAGTGTTCCCACTCTCCAGAAAACGTCAGTAACTAAAAGGATATCATATTTGAAGCTGGTGTGGGAGAGGGGGAGGAAACAAATATTATTATCCCTTAAAAACCTATAGAATGAAAGAATAGTAGTCTCTGTTATATCTCAATTTAATTCATCAAAATGGATCCTAAAAAGACAGAGAAATCCTGGAGAATAAGAGTAGACTGCCACAAACTTCAACCAAGTAGAGTAGTAGCCTTAATTGCAGTGGATTAACATGGTTACAGGTATGAGGTATGTGGCTACTGATCTAATGAATGCATTCTTTTTCATTCTGGTCAAAAATGGATCAGGGGGGCTTCCCTGGTGGCGCAGTGGTTGAGAGTCCGCCTGCCGATGCAGAGGACACGGGTTCGTGCCCCGGTGCGGGAAGATTCCACATGCCGCGGAGCGGCTAGGCCCGTGAGACATGGCCGCTGAGCCTGCACGTCCGGAGCCTGTGCTCCGCAACGGGAGAGGCCACAGCAGTGAGAGGCCCGCATACGCCAAAAAAAAAAAAAAAAAAAAAAAGGATCAGGGGAGGAAGGAGGTGGTGCTGCAGTCCCTGGTCCGAGGGTCTGTGTGTCTGTCCACCTGCCAGGCCCCGCCCTGCCCCCGGGGCAGCTTGGCTCCAAGCTGCAGCAGGATGCCGGATCAGAAACTGTTTAGTCCTATCATTTGGAACAGCCAAAGATCTACATTGACAGAGTTGATCCAAGGCTATGTTGACTTTCCTGCCGTTTGCCATAATATGGTCAGAAGATATCTCGATCAGCCTGATATCTTATCAAACCTGATATTGGTTCCTATTCAGCCAGAAGCTGTTGAGTTTACGGAGAGAAGAAATGGCTTCTTGAATATCCATCAGAGGAAACAGCTTGCAGATAATAAATGCTGAGGATAGGAGTCTATCCTTCAGGACACATTACATTCTAACTGTATCCCCAGAAAGTAAAATCATTAGATCTGGAAATCAAATGGTAGAAAAATGATTCCCAGCCCATTTGGGGAATTTGTGCTCTCTGTGCCCATAACTCTGGGCTCTCAGTGATTAGAAGTATTGGCTCTAAAGAGGTAATTCTGAAGAAGACTTCCATTTACAAATATTTTCTATTTATATGATTTCCAAGAGACCAGGACACTAAAAGAAGAATCACTATCTGAGCAGGGGTAGTTGCCCCTGATTATCAGGAAGTAGAGTTGCTGCTACACAGTGGGAGCAGAGAGCAGGTGATCCTTTGGGCATCTCTTGGTGCCCCGTTGCCCATCTGTGAACGAAAACGGACAAGTTCCACAGCCAGTGCCTGGGAAGAGTTTGGTAATTAGAGACTCAGATCCCTGAGATGAAGGTCTGGATCATGCCAGCCATGCAAGCCACTGAGACTACAGTGGTTCAACCAAAGGTGAGGAGACTCTAGGTAGTAGAAGAAGGGGGCACAATGATCAGCTGCAGCCTTAAGGACATCTTCATTTGTGGGTTATTGAAGCTGAATCTGGCATCTGTAATCCAACACCGAATTAATTCTCAGAGACAGAGTTTTGGGTGAATTGGAAAATAGCTTTATTGCTTTGCCAGGCATGAGGGAACCATAGCAGGTTTATGCCCTCACAAGTATGTGTCCTGACCTGGAAGGGGTAGCGAGGAGTTTTACAGTAATGGTTCAAAGAAGAGGGCATTATCAGCTCCTGGACATTTTTCTGAGTGGTTGGTGGTGAGGTATGTGGGAGTCGGCATCATCAACCTTCTGGTTCCAACTGGTCTACGTGCTCGTGGACAACCGCACTGTTAACTTCTCCCACCAGGTGGGAGTTTCAGTATCTGCAAAACAGCTCAAAGGTATTGTTATGTGTATCCCTTGAGGGGGAACCGGGACCCTACCCCAAGGCTGTACTATTGTTTCTTCTGACTGTTCCTCCCTTGTCTCACATCCCCTCCCTTCCCTAATCAGCAAATGTTTGAACCTGCTCTTTGGAACTCAGGGAAGGTCACGGAGGCTGAATGAAGCCTATTTCCTGTAATGAAGAAATGGGGGACACAGAAAGACTTTTGTTCCCAGGACCCCCAGAAGGTCCTGCTTGGTATCGTTATCAAATCTACTCCACTTACCTTTCTTTCTTAATTTTCCCCCAGAAAAGGGGCTCTCCAGAATCACAGAGGAGCTGCTAACTAAATTTAGAGGAAGATATGCACCAGAGAGGCACAAGGTACACCGTAGACTGAAGGACGTATTTTGCCAGTTGCTGGAATGCAGCTGGCTAAGAACAATCAGTGGGCAGAGATCTCTGAAAATTACGAAAAGTCACCTCATTCATCACCATACCTTCTTCCTCGAGAGCAGCCTGCATCCAAGGATTGGTCAGTGCAGGGGCATAGAAGCCTAGCCCTCCTCCCCCAACTTAGGAAAACTCTGGACAGCTGTCCAGTTTCAGAGCTCATTATGGGATTGACTGAGGTCTTTTTTGAGTCTGCATCACAGCTTCTTCTTTCCCAAAGTTTGCCTCTATCCTTTTTGTTTTTTTTTTTTTAGTGGTACGTGGCCTCTCATTGCTGTGGCCTCTCCCATTGCTGAGCACAGGCTCTGGACGCGCAGGCCCAGCGGCCATGGCCCACGGGCCCAGCCGCTCTGTGGTGCGTGGGATCCTCCCGGACTGGGGCGTGAACCCACGTCCCCTGCATCGGCAGGCGGACTCTCAACCACTGCGCCACCAGGGAAGCCCACCTCTATCCTCTTTAAGAGTGTAGATCTGAAACCCCACAACTCAGGGGACTTGAACCCACTGTCTTTTAATTTAGATCACACCCCTGGTCTGAGGATTTAATGAAGCTCAGGTTCTTTATGTCTCATCGCAGAAAGAATTCAGTGAGAGAAAAAGTGATAGGTTAAGAAGTGGATTTATTTAGAGAGATGCACATTCCATAGACAGAATGTGGTCTGTCTCAAAAGGTGAGAACAGCCTTGAGAGAAATACACTCCAGAGAGTGTGGGCCATCTCAGAAGGTGAGAGGCCCTGAAATATGACGTGGTTAGTTTTTATGGGCTGGGTAATTTCTTAGGCTAATGAGTGGGAGGATTATTCCAACTATTTCGGGGAAGAGGTGGAGATTTCCAGGAATTGGGCCACCTCCCACTTTTTGACCTTTTATGATTGGCCTCAGAACTATCCTGGCACCTGTGGGTGTGTCATTTAGCATATGCTAATGTATTACAATGAGTGTATAATGAGGCTCAAGGTCCACTGGAAGTCGAATCTTCCGCCATCTTGGACCTAATTGGTTCTCACCATCTTTTCTCATGTCCTGTGGCTACGTCATTCTTTGAAAGGTTGTGCACTGTCCCCTTTCCTCCTGTTTCAGATCCTGAAAGCCTTCCCTAATAAATATACTACATGCTAAATTCAGAGTCTGATCCCTAGGGAACCCAATCTGAAACAACATAGAGAATTAATTCATATTTATATACTATCATAGGTAATGGTAAAATAAAATTAATTAACCACATAAATTAAATATTATCATTAAAAATAAAATTTGTAAAAATCAGATTTGTAAAAATCAATATAAATTACATCAGAAATCAAATTTATAAAATAATCTAATGAAAAATGTTTGCACTGAAACACTGAAAACTATGAAACATTTCTGAGAGTTTATTCTATTTTCAGATAAATTAAGGCATCAAAAACTAATGCAAAATCATGATCTAATGGAAATATTAGATATTTGTTTTAAGTATATTTTGACATTGACATAGACCTTCCCTTAGTTTCTTAGAATATATTTTGGAGGAATTTATCTTTAAAATATCATTTTAAAAAACAACGAGGTTCTTTGTCAGGCTATTTATGATAAGTCATCTTAATAATTCTATTAGAACATAGGTGAATAATCCATTTTTTTAACCAATTAAATAAACACTTAGGTTATATTCCTCCTTTAAAAAGTGATCCACATAATCTTGTACTGATCATAACTTGAATATATACAGGAATTTTAAAATATATTGAGTATTCTTTTATAAGTCACTCTAATGTGACAATGCTATGTTCTAGTAAAGTATTGCAATAGAGAGTTATGTAAAATACCCAAGGACCTACTGACTAACATTTTATCAACATGACTACAAACACTATCATTATTGAACTATGAAAAAAAGCCCAACAAATATATGTATATGTAGTAGCAAAAAGCTTTTTGAATTTATAAATAATAATTTAAAAAGGATATACAATATCTACTTTAATACATATTTTTATTATAATATAAGAAATGCCTGGCTGGAAAGAGAATGGTGAACATGCAAGGAAGTGGTTAATTCTTATCCAGGAATTGATGGTGCACCTGAACCAGGTATCTAGAATGACCCCAAGGACATAGCCCAGAAGTTCAAGTTTTATGTGGCAATACAGCCTGATCTAGACAGCCTGACTGCCAGTCTGTGCTCTTGTTCCTCTGTGTGTCATAAATAATTACACAGGTGCAATTGCAAGAGTGCTATAAATGAGAATCACTCTAAGTTAATTCCTATAGGTTGAGAATTTTCTGTAATTACAGAAAGCTCAAAGTGCTAGTCACACATGGATTTTGAGATCCAGCCAAGTATTCACAGCAGTTCATTCTGGGGCCAAGACTGTCTCCTGACTCCCAGGTGGATTCAGATAAGATCAGACACAAAAACAAGCTTTCCCTAGAAAACCCTTTGAAAAACTACAAAACAATTTCTTCAACTTGTGCATTTTTCACAGCTAAAAAATAATAAAATTTTAGTAGCAATAAATATAAAAAGGAAATTATTTACTTAAAGGTATATTTTAATAAATGAAATTACAATTAATACACATGAAAATATTTTGGTTTGTTCAAAAATATCTTTTGAAAGGGGTAGCCATTTTTTTTCTCTGATAATCTAGCACAGAAAGATGCCTTGGTAAATTGTAAAATCGAATGTTAGGCTAAATGAGAAAGGCATTATGTTGGAAGTTCGGATTTGTGTGCCATAATTAAACATAAATAATCATGGCAGTACCCCTCTGAAACCTCTAATGGTTTCCCACTACTCTTTGAGTAAAATTTCAATTCCATGCCATGCCCCCACCAAGCTCTAGATAATTTACACACCCTATCTCTTCGACATAATCATTTCCCATTCAATCCTCTTCACTTAGTACACTGGACTTGCATCATCATCATTATTATTTATTTTAGTGTAATTTAGGGCTTTTTTTTCTATTCAGAATACTCTTCATATGGTTAATACATTGTTAACAGTTCGTGTTTCAGCTCATATGTTACCTCTTCAGAGAATCTTTACTCTGTCCCCTGAGGTATCGTTTTCCTCATTACCATAATGAATGCCTTTAAACATGTATCTCAACGAACAATCATTTTATTATGTTGTTTGTTCATTTGCCTACTCTTTCTCCCCCCACCAGCCCATTTAGAATTTAAGCTATTGGGATAAGAAATCATGTTGAATTTATTTATCGTTGTACTCCTAGTAGAATAACATAGAATGTAGCTTACATAACAAATATTTGTTTAATTAATTAATTAAAAGACAGAGACATTCAACTTCAGAGACAAAGTTGTAGACCTAGTTTGCAAGACATGTTAAAAGAAGTTATTTAGAAAGAGGGAAAATGAATATAGGTCAGAAACTCAGATCTACATAAAGGATGAGCATCAGAGAAGTAATAAATGAAGGTAAAATAAAAACTTTTATTCTTTTCTTAATTGATATAATACTTAATCATTTGTTCAAAATAGTAGTAACAACACAGTATTCCCGAGTGTACCTAAATGATAAGTTAAATGAATTGAGAGCAATGATATGAGACAGGAGAGAGGGATTAGGAATTTTTTGGTTACTACAAGGTACTTGTACTACTTGTGCAATGGTATAGTGTTACTTGAGAGTTGACTTAGATTGGTTTTAAATGCATACTGAAAACACTAAGGCAACCGTTGAAAAAAAGTAAATGAAATTATAACTAATATGCTAAGATAGTAAAGAAAATGGAATCACATAAATTGCTCATTAAAACCACAAAATGCAGGAAAAAAGACAACCAAATCCAATTATATCAATAGCCACTTTAAATGTCAATGATCTAAATAATGCCAATTAAAAGACAGAAGTCGTCAAAGTAGATCAAAAAGCAAAACTCACCTATATGTTGTCTTCAAGAAAACTATGTTAAATATAAAGTCTCACATAGGTCAAAAGTAAAGGGATGGAGAAAGATATACTAATCAAAATAAAGCAAGAATAGCTATATTAATTTCAGACAGAGTATGTATACTACAGAGCAAGGGAAATTATAAGCCATAAATAGGGGCACTACATAATGATAAAGGGGGCAATTCTCCAAGAACATATAACAATCCTTAATGTGTATTTACCTAACTACAGAGCATCAAAATGCATATGGTAAAAACCTCTAGAACTGCAAGGGGAAATAGATGAATGTACTGTTGTATTGGAGACTTCAATACTCCCCTATCAGATGTGGACAGATCCAGCAGGCAGAAAATAAGTAAGGACATAATTGAACTCAACAACATCATTGATCAACTGGATATAATTGATATCTATAGAGCACTTCATCCAATAACAGTAGAATACACACTTTTCTCAAGCTCACATAGAACATTCACCAAGACAGCCCACATTCTGGGCCAACGCAATACAGTGTATTGAAAGAGAAAAACAAAAAGTTGGAGGAACGACACTACCCAACTTAAAGACTTGCTGCAAAGCTACCGTAATCAAGAGAGTGTCATGTTGGTGAAAGAACTGACAGATCAGGGAAAAGTAATAGAGATTCCAGAAATAGACCCACTTAAATATAGTCAGCTGGTCTTTGACAAAGGTCCCAAAGCCAATACAATGGAGAAAAGATAATCCTTTCAACCAACGATGCTGGAACAACTGGACATCCACATGTGAAAATATGAATTTAGACACAGATCTCACACCCTTCACAAAAATCAATTCAAAATGGATCATAGACCTATATGTAAAACTCAAAACTATAAATTTTGAAATGATGATGTTGGAGAAAATCTAGATGACTTTGGGTATGTTAATGACTTTTTGAATACAAAACAAATAGCATAATCCATGGCAGCAATAATTGATAAGCTAGATTTAATTAAATTTTTAAAACTTTTGTGCAAGATACTGTCAAGAGAATAGAAAGACAAGTTACAGACTAGGAAAAAATATTTGTAAAACATAGTGATAAAGGACCCATCAAAAATAGAGACAAAGATTCTTAAAATGCAACACTTCCCCCCAGTAACCCAATTAAAAATGAACAACAGTCCTGGAGAGATACCTCACCAAAGAAAATATGTGAATGATAAATAAGCATATGGTGATGATAAGCAATGATAAACATATGGCGCCTTTCCCTAACGATATATCTTTCATGTGTCATCAGGGAAAGGCGTTTCAAAACAACAATTAAATATCACGATACACCTATTAAAGTGTCCAAAATCTGGAACACTGACAATACCAAATACTGACAAGGATGTAAAGCAAAGGGAACTCTCATTCATTGTGGTAGTATATACACTTACACAGCCAGTTTTAAAAACAGGTTGGCAGTTTCTTACAAAACCAAACATACTCTTACCATGTGATCCAGCAATCATGCTCTTTGGTATTTACCCAAAGGAGTTGAAAATTTTTGTCCACACAGCCATCTGCACACAGATGTTCACAGCAGCTTTATTCATAATTTTCCAAAATTTGGAAGCAACCAAGATGTCCTTCAAGTAGGCAAATGAATGAACTTTGGTACATCCAAGCAGTGGGATATTATTCAGCGCTAGGAAGAAATGAACTATCAAGCTATGAAAGGACACAGAGGAATTTTAAATGCACATTACTAAGTGAAAGAAACCAATATGAAACGGCTACATACTGTACATTTCCAACTATATGACATTCTGGAAAAGGCAAAATGTACTATGGAAACAGAAAAAAGATGAGTGGTTGCCAGGAGTTGGTAGGAGAAAGGGATGAATAGGCAAAGCACGAAGGATTTCAGAGCAGGGAGGATTTTTAGGGCATTGAAACTATTCTGTATGATACTATGATTGTGGATACATTTCATTCCACATTTGTGAAAACCCACAGAATATACCAAGAGTGATCCCTAATGTAAAATATGGACTTTGGGTGATAATGATGTATCAACATAGGTTCATTGATTGTACCAAATCAATGAACCATTGCAGTGGGAGACATTAAAAAGGGATGGGGGTTTTTCAGAGTGGGGGTAAGGGGTATATGGGAACTCTCTGTACTTTCTGTTCCACCTTTCTGTGAATCTAATATTGCACTAAAAAATAAAGATTTAATCCTGCTTTAAAATACAATAAAATAAAAACTTTTGAAAAATGTATAATGATGGAGGTTTCCACGATGGAAACATGCAGGTAAAAAAGCAAATAATAATTGGCTAATTTTCTGCCAGTGTGCTTCCAGTAACTCAGTTCAAGACCATAGTAAGGCAATATCTTCATTCCCACTGTACTCCAGCTGTGGTTTGATTTGAGTTCATATATTGTGTGTCATCATTGACCAGCTATTTTTAAAGAAAATCAACTGAAATGAACACGTAAAATCTTGTTCAGTTTTGTGGTCTACATCACTTACAGTAATGCTTATGATAAAAATGTTAATTGTAAAAGCTGATTTGTTGACATTGTCTTTTAAAATGTCATTTTGTAATTTTTATCAATAAATACTACTTTCCAATAGGTGAAAACATAAAAACGTGACATTGTGGATCACTTCCTCTTTCTGGTATCTATTTTTATGTAAATACTAAAGGTATTGTCATTCAATTGCCATTAATTTTAAAAATACACTGATTTTGATTGTTTTATTACAGCATATACACACCAACAGGAAGTCTTGTTAGTTTAAGAGTGAAATTTTTGGAAACTTCTTAAATAAAGCTGATGAAACAGATATTGAAAATCAGATTCACATTCTATGATTCTTTGATCTTTTATTAATTATAGGAAAAAGTACTCTAAGGAATTTGGGAATACTAGTAAATTTAAGTTTAAATTTCCATGAATTGCATTAATAGTTACTCATTCCTTTACTGGCACAGAACTGTATTTCTCAATTTGATGAACATATTTTAAAGAAACATAATGCTCCAAATAATATATCAGATCATCTTCCACCTTGAGTAATTTCATCCCATGTAAGCAATGTGCTCATAACACTATTTTAGTGTTGGCAGCCATGGAAGTTGTAACAAGACTCTTGGATGTACACACTCAAAACTATGAAGGTATTTAACAAATCACAATAAAACTGGCTCTCAAGCATTAAGGAGAAAAAAAAAGTAGTCTTTGAATTTGGCAGTCTTTCATCTTGGAAGTGTTTTGATACTTCCAAGTTCAGTGTGAATTTTACTGAATGGCAGTGGTTATAAATTGAAATTAGGAAACAAAGAAATCATAATGGCTTGAAGTAACTCCAAATGTTAAACCATATCTCACTGGAAAAACTAGGGATGTACAATTAAGAAAGAAAATTTATTCTTGTTAGCATTCTAAAAAATAATTCCTGAAGTTATTGACTAGCAGTAGTTCTTTTTTTAGCTAATTAAGAATTTGTGAAATGTTATCTTTTTGTTTTTCCAAGCCTATATCTTAAATCTATAATTTTCTCTCTTTTACTATTATCCAACTTTCACTTTCAGATGTATCTTGTATTTTCATCATTGAATGAAGTAAAGAGTCATACACTCATATCCAACTGACAGTTAAAGTACACTCTAGGTCTTCTGTAGCTCCAGTAAGATGTTTTCAAGGTCTTTATACCTATATATAAATCTTCTCCTCTTTTGAACTTTAGGCTAAACCTTTCATACCAATATTCTGATCAAGAGAGTTATCAATGTTTGTTCTTATAATACTGTATGCTGAAAGAATCTCTGTTAGTATCTAATTCCCAGTAGGAGATTTTCTAATTTGGAGAGTAAAAGATAACAGAAACCAAGAACAGGAAGGGAAGTGATCTGAAATGGGTGAAAGGGACTCTGTAGAGTCGAAACTGGATGTCTAATTAGGTAAAACTATTAGAAAACCTAGATAATCACTGCAGCAATTCAACCTTGTAATTGCCTTTATTGAAAATAGCTACACAAATAAATCAAAAGTATTTTCCTTTATTAATCAGATGCTTGCTTTAGTTTAATGTATAGACATAATAATTTTAAGCAGTGAATTTACAATTTTTGAATAAAAATAGAAGGACTAATTGGTTTAAAAATAGCCTTCTGACAATATTACTTGGTATTCAGTTGTGACTCACTTGTCAGATTTGGACTTTGGGCTTGGGAGTGCCCAGTCCTGAAAACTTTGGGTTGCGTAGTGTTCAATTAAGTTAAGGTTTTATATATGATACTAAATATCTGAGACATCTATAAGCCATATATATGATTATATATATTATTTTATTTATACAATTTTATAAATATAATTATATATTATACATTTATTATGATCATTTACATAATAACTGTATAGATGATCTTCCCAATAATGAGGTAATATGCATACATGAAAAGCAAAATAAAAAAGAGAATTGAAGTTAGGGCCTGGATAGGGTGGAGTAAAGGGAAAAGTTTAAGGAGTAGAAGTGATCTCCAAATAGACTTGGATTTTTCAAATTCAACTTTGAAACATTTTGAACATTTTCTTCCATAACAAGTGTTAGGCATTTAGATCCCACTAATAAAATCCTGCAACATAGTTAATCTTTAAGCTTTGTACCAGTGTTCTTCATAATTCTGTTACCTGGAATTATATTAGGGGGAAGAATGACTGAAAGCCAAATATGCAAAAGCAGTTGCATATTAATCACAGTTTCAAAATCACTGTGTGACAAAATCTATTTTATTTTGCGCACTGAAGTAGGCTGTTACAACTTTGTGAGATTCCTCAACCCTATGATAATATACATGCCCTTTTTTTGGCCTCCTAACAAGTACTTCAACAAGCTTTTAATTTTACATCCTTCAAGCAAAATTGACAAAAATGAACAAGCCTGCTAGCTTGAAACCACACAATGAATTCCGAAATAACATTAATCCAATAATAGATGAAGGCCAATTGAAAAGTAGTCTAGTTACCCTTGTGGCTGGAGTGAATAAACTTCAAGGTCTCAGTCGAACTCCTAGAGTATTTTCCTGGACCCCTCTTGCTTGTAGGGCCCTGAACTCAATTTTCAGTCTCCACTGTCTGTGAATCTAACAAAAATTCTGCTTAGCTTCTCAGCTTCTCAGCCACCACCTCTGGAATTAGTAATTACCTGGAGGGAAAAGGTGGTCCCTCTTTGGCTTCCCTTCCCTCTTAGCTTGTAGTCATACAACTCCTCACTATTTTAATGCCTTAAAATAAATTTTTTTAAATGTTTTTTTTCCCCTCTCTTTTTTCTAGTGTTGTTAGTGGAAGATTTGGTTTGCAAATATCTAGTGCACTATTGCCAAAAATAGACACTCTAGGTACATATGTTTTTTTAATAAATTTATTTGTTATTTATTTATTTATTTTCGTCTGCGTTGGATCTTCGGTGCTGCGTGGGCTTTCTCTAGTTGCGGAGAGCAGAGGCTACCCTTCGCTGTGGTGCGCGGGCTTCTCATTGTGATGGCTTCTCTTGTTGTGGAGCACATGTTCTAGGTGTGCGGGCTTCAGTAGTTGCGGCGCATGGCCTTCGTTGGTCCATGGCATGTGGGATCTTCCCGGACCAGGGTTCAAACCCGTGTCTCCTGCATTGACAGGCAGATTTTTAACCACTGCCCCACCAGGGAAGTCCTAGGTGCAAAGTTTTAGCCCAATTTCAAATGAGGAAACTGATGCTTGGTAGAATAATTTGTCTCAAGTCACTCACTTATTAAGTGGAGAAACAGGACTTGAATCTAGATTGTCTGAAACAGAAATCCATTTTATGTTTATTTCACCCAATAAAACTATCTTACAGCAAGATTGAAAACACAAGAAGGAGGACTTTAAGTTTCATCTCATACATAAAGAGAGTTTAGGGACTTCCCTGGTGGTCCAGTGATAAAGAATCTGCTGTTCAACGCATTGGAATGTGGGTTCAATCCCTGGTAGGGGAACTAAGATCCCACATGACGCAGGGCAATGAAGCCTGCGCGCCGCAACTACTGAGCCCTCATGCCTCAACTAGCGTGCCTGCATGCCACAAACTATAGAGCCCACGCACTCTGCAGCCCGTGAAACACAATTAGAGAGAGAAAAATCCGCACACCACAACTAGAGAGAAGCCCGCACACTACAAAAAAGAGCCTGCGTGTCACAACGAAAGATCCTGTAATGCTGCAGTCAAGATCCGCTTGCTGCAACGAAGACCCAATGTAGCCAAAAAATTTTAAAAATAAATTAATTAATTAATTACATTAAAAAGAGTTTGGAAGTCATCACTCCCATCCTTACAACAAGAAAAAAGCTGAACAAACAATATCAACAGCTTTTCTTGGAGAGGAAGGAGGTACAGAAAACTGACACCATAAAATCGGAGAGACAGGTTCATAAAGAGACACGTAGCATGTGAAATTGATTTATATGGAACAGAAGATGCTACAGTCATAAACGGGTAGGACTATCAAAAGTAGAATTTTGATGAGTTGCTGGAGGCTGATTATGGATTAGCACAAAAGTGAGAAACTCCTGGAGACCATGGTTTTAGAGAGGGCCCCATACTTTTCTGGGTTTTCCCTCTAGAACACTCTGAGGTTCTCATAGAACCTCAAGAAATATTCCTTTATAACTCTGTCGTATCTTGAAGGAAAAAAATTTACCTCTATAAGAAAGAGGTTGAGAAGTATAGAAGAATTCTCGCTAAAAATCCTGGAGGCTCCACCAACCTAGAATTCTATAGCCAGTGAAATTATGTTCCAAAAGTGATAGAAAAGTAGACATTCTCAGACAAACAAAAATTGAGGAAATTTATTGCTAATAGACTTTTTCTGTAAAAAATGATAAAAGAAGTTCTTCTGGTGGAAGAAAATTGGTAACTTGAATCAGAAATTTGGATTTACATAAAGAAAAGAAGAGCATTAGAGAAGAAATAAAGGTGAAGTGTTTTATTTTCCTTATTTTAAATTGATCTAAAAGATAACTGTTTAAAGCAACAATAGTAACAATATAATGGATGATTATAGCACGTGAATAAGTGAAGTGAATGACAACAATGTCACAAGGAATGAGAGGGAGGAATTGGGAATATTCAAAGTTACCTGCACTACATGTACAGCAGTATAGTATGTGAAGATTTAATTTACACATTATTTTGAAATATACTTTGTAAACTCTAGAGTAACCAGTAAAATATTTTTTAAAAGAAGTATAAATGATATGAGAAGAAGCAATAAAATTGAATCGTTAAGTCAGCAACGTGGCTGCATGAGATGTTCCATTTGTCTCTCCCCTTCAATCTACAACCAGCTAAACATCCATAACTCAACAAAGGTTTCTCTGCCCAACATTCCAGGATGCCACAGAGTCCCACTCATCTGTACATCTAAAGGTGGGTGGACTGGATCACATAGAGGAGGCATAACCCTGGAAACAGTGGAAGTGGTGCCTGTGATCCTAGCCCCCTGACTGCTATGTGGCTGAGCCTGCAGCCCCAGAGCACGTGGTTGAAGCAGGAGCGGTGATACACACAAATTTAGCCTCCCAGCTACAGCAGTGCCCGCAGCCACAAGGAGTCGGGCAGCAGCTACAGTGGAACATGTGACCCCGCCTCTCCAGCCATGGAGGAACCTGCAACTGTGGCATCACCACTTGCAGTGGCAGCACCTGCAAATCCAACAACCTCAGATACAGCAGAAACGCCCACGGCCCTGGCTCCCCTGCCCTCAGTGGAAGCAGAGCCCGAAACTCAGGCGACACTGGAAATGGCAGATGTACCCACCATCCCAGTGCCCGGTGACTATGCCAGCAGCAACAGTGACACCATCAGCAGCAAGGCACCAGAGACCCATAAACAGCGACCACAAGAGCATTGGACAGTACCTCTGGCAGAGGCTGTGGAAGCTGCAAAGTGCTGATTCTCCAAGATAACCAGAGGCAGCATAGATAAGAGAACCTAAAACTTGTGCTATAGCACCACCTACTGAAAAACAAAAGAAAGTAATTACTAACCTGTTGAGCTGTTCGTTAATTTTATTCCTGAGCTCATTGAACTGCGTTTCTAAGTTTTCTTGTAGTACATTGTTTTTTATTGTGACAGCTATTTTGAATTCTCTATCAGTTAGATCACAGTATTCTGTGTCTTTAAGCTTGGTTTCTGGAGAATTCTCCTTTTCTTTTGTGATACCATGTTGTCATGTTTTTTTATGGTGCTTGATGTGTTGTTTCATTGCTGGCACAACTGAAGTAGTGAACACCTTTCTTCTGTAGGTAAAGATTTTTTTTTTAACCTGATTTCAACAATTCAGCAGGTCCGTAATCAGCCTCCAGCAATTCATCAAAATTATATTTTTGACACTTCTACCAGTTTATTGCTCCAGCAGCTTCTGTTCCATGTAAGTCAATCTCAGTTGCTATATCTCTCTGGATGAACCTGTCTCTCCTGATTTTATGAACGGAAGGAATACTTTATTAAAAAGATTGAAACTCTAAAAATGAACAAACAAATTCTGGGGCTGAAGAACTCAATAAATGAGATGAAGAATGCATTAGAAAGCATTAGAAATAGAACAGACAATATGGAAGACAGAATATGTGAACTCAAAGATAGGAGTCTAGAAATAATACAGGTAGAAGAGAAGAGAGAAATAAGATCTAAAAAAAATGAAGAAATTCTATGAGAACTACCTGACACCCTTAGGAAAGGCAACATAAGTGTAATGGGTATCACAGAAGGAGAAGAAACAGAGAGTTTATTTAAAGAAATAATAGCTGAGAACTTCCCAAATCTGGGGAATAAACTGGATATACAAGTCCTTGAAGCTAAGAGAACACTTAATTACCTCAATGCAAAAAGACCTTCTTCAAGACGCATTATATCAAAACTGTCAAAAAATCGATGACAAAGAAAGAATTTTAAAGGCAGTCAGGGAAAAAAAAGATGGCAACCTACAAAGGACCTCCCATCAGGCTATCGGCAGATTTCTCAGCAGAAACTCTACAGGCCAGGAGAGAGTGGAGTGACATACCTAAAATTTTGAAAGATGAAAACTGTCAGGCAAGAATCCAGCAAAGTTATCCTTCAGATACGAAGAATAAGTAAAGGCTTTCCCCAACAAACAAAAGCTGAGGGAGTTCATCACCACTACACCTGTCTTACAAAAATTGTTAAAAGGAGGTCTTCTACCTGAAGCAAAAAAGTGAAAGTACACAGAACTTGAGTAAGGTAATAAATAGAATCAGAAGATTGCATCTCTATATCAGAATAAGTTGTTACACAATTAAAGCAAAGGTTAAAGGGAAAAAGTTATAAAAATAACTATAGCTAGTTATTGTTGTTCAATTTGTTAATAAACTCACAAAATTAAAAGAGATTTCTGCTTCTTGTTATGAGGAGTCAATGAAAAAGGACTTACTCTCTCACTGTAAAGAACATAAATAGAAAACTGGACAGAATAAATGAAACCACTGTTTTTAGTCATTTCTCTGGAGAGTTGAAAGTGCAGGACTGTGATCCCTTTGAAAAGAAGCAATGATATGAGCCCTACAGTCAACTTGGCTCTTTGTATGGGGGAAGAGTCCAGCTTTGGAGACCATGATGTGGCGAGAAGAATCCATACAGCAGGGAGAGTGGTCTCACTGAGGTGAGGAGACCAGGAGACAGAGATCAGAGTTCACGATGGCTGAGGTGGCTGAAATTTGCTAATTAGTCTATCGTATTTTCCCATACCTCTGAGAAAAAAAAAAAAACTTGACTTTTTTAGATGACCTCATTCACACTCAAATTATTCTAGCTGATCCAATATAGGAAAATTATATTTAATAATGATCGGTAGTTTTATCAAACTATAAATAAAATAATTTAATATGGAATTTAATTTTTGAATCTACCTGGATTTAAAAAGGAACATCTTTTAAGGTATCTAAAACTGGCAATTAAATATATTAAGGTTTTTCTTTTTAGGTCCCAAAGCACATAGACCAGACAAACAATCCCCCCACTCCCATACTCCCCACATACAGTGGGCGTTAGAATGCAGTGGCTTTTCTCTTAATCTGAAGGGATCAGCATCACCTGTAACATATAAATTAGCTGAGCCTCTGAGAGATCCTATATTGACCTCAGTCATTTTGTTCAACAATTCTTCAACAACAGGCCAGGGGCTCACTGGTGAACATGTTTGCAATACTGATGTTTGTGCTGCAGAAAATTTTTGGAAGGGAATTCTATTTCCCTGAACAAGTTTCCAAGCACTAAGCTCTCTTTCAAATAATAAAAGAGGTTAGAGACTAACTTAGGGAACCGATTCAATTTTTCATTGTGGTGCTAATAGGGGCAAAGCAAAGAGACAGATTGCATTGACAAGGAAACAAAATGGATAATGGATTTAATGGCTTGAACTCTAATGGAAAAAAATAACATTCTCTATAAGACTGTCATATTTTAAAAAAATGTGGCTACCATTAATAGTTCTTACCTGAACCAAAAAAAAAAAAAAGTTTATGTGGTGTTGTATAAATCATTAATAAGTTTTCAGCAAAATTAAGGTGAAAAATATTTAGGTTTCCTTTTTTTTTATTGTCTTCTACATTATTTATATCCTCAGGAATTTCTTATGTACTCAATACCATTGATAGTAAGATTTGCTGCATTGAATATTCACTTGTGATTTTTAACTTCTTAAAACAAAAAGAAATACCAATAAGAAGCTAATTTCCATGTTAGAATAATAATTTGTGGGATTATTTCGGTAGAGGTATATGATGAAAATTGTTAGAATCAGTGTATGATCAGATGGCTAATCAAGGGACATTTCAGTCCAAAATTTTTTTATTTGTCCCTGTCTTTTATGTAAGATATTCATAAAAGACTATAAAAATTTTGAAAATCCCCTGACTGATGGACCCATAGTAATGTATATATGACCATAACCCCAAATTTTGTCTATAAACTAGGTGATAAAAAGAAATTTGAAAATATTAGATAAAAACACTTGATTTAAGCTATAAAGTAATAATTAAGTAACTAGAGGGAATGATAACAATGGGATAAAAGGTAGAGTTAATATTTTATTTGATCAAAATGCAAAGAGAACATACCTTTAGTATGACAATTTATCCTAGCAGAGAAAAAAGCATGAGGACTCAAAGGGATAGGAGATAAATTCAGTTTTGTCAAGGTATAAATGGTAATTATGATCATTGTATGAAAGAGAGAGAGAGAGAAAGAGAGAGAGCTTGACAAAGGGGAGGGAAGCAAAAAAGTAAAGTTAAAATGCCTAATAAGAAGAAACAGACAACAGAAAATTACAAATTAGAAAATTATTTTCAATCCTACTTTATCCAACATTTATTCGGGTACCTGATGAGCTATGTATCAACGTCTGTAGAACGGTCTATAAGCTGGTTTCAATGATTTTGTCACAGTGTTACTGTCCTTCAAAAACAATTAAGTAAATTAATGAGCATATCAATGAAAATAAGTGTGACAAGTCAAACATTAGAAATAAGAGAGAAAAAACACCTCAGGTGTTAACTCTGTCTCAGTCTTAATAGGTGAGTGTTACTGTATCTAATTTGAATTTTCCATTCTAGGGATTTATGTCAGTTTGTGATCATTAGATCTTATTAAACATCCCTTGAAGAGCTACATGATGCAAAGCATTAATCAAAGAAATGTTTTAAATTTTTAGAACTTTATTTTTAGACTACTCTTTGAGAAACAAAGAACATTTTAAATTAGTCATAGAAATCTCTTACATCCTAATGTAACGTACTCCAGGGAGATATATTTTTCAAGAAATCTTGGAAGCGTATATGCTATTTTTCATAATAGCTTGCTAAAATTGGTACCGGTCTCCCTAAACATACCTCAGAGATGTTTCCAAACTTTGCTGGAAAAAAACATTTTTAGAAATAAAAGCCAACAGTAGCTGCATTTCTATAGAGGAATAAATGTGCTAAGAATATTAAATGACTTATTGAGAGTGTAACAAACTTGTGGAAGGAAACACAAAACCAGTAAGAAGAAAAGTGAAGCTAATTTGGATGTTAGGATAATTTTTGTGTGTGTTATTTTGTTGTCAGGGCGTATATGATGAATTTCTTTAGATGAAGCATGTGATCAATTGGCTAACCGAGGGATATTTCAGTAATGTTTTTAATTGTCTCTGCCAGTTATGTAAGCTATTCATAAAACATCAACTAGCAAAAATGTTTCATTTAATGACTAAATTTATCCCAATCTTTGCTATTTAAAAAAAATATGTATATATAAAGATAATGTTTTCTTTACTCTGAAGCCCTGTGCCCAGTCATATTTTAGTATATGACGTCATAAAATATAGCTGTAAATTGCTAGTCATCTCTGTTCTCTCATTGCTTTAGTTGGAATTGTTACTCAGATATAGTCTTTTTTTTTAGCTTTATTGGGGTATAATTGACAAACAAAATTGAATATATTTAAAGTGTACAATGTGATAATATATATATATTTTTTTGCCGTACGCAGGCCTCTCACTGTTGTGGCCTCTCTCGTTGCGGAGCACAGGCTCCGGACGCGCAGGCTCAGCGGCCATGGCTCACGGGCCCAGTCGCTCAGCGGAGCACGAACCCGCGTCCCCTGCATCGGCAGGCGGACTCTCAACCACTGCGCCACCAGGGAAGCCCTACAATGTGATAATTTTATGTATATATGTGTGTGTGTGTGTGTATATATATATATATATATATATATTTACCACAATCTGGTTAATTAACACATTTATCAACCTTGTGTATTTATCTTTCTTGTGTGTGTGGTGAGAAGGCTTAAGTTCTACTATCTTAGCAAATTTCAAGTATATAACACACTGTTATTAACTATAGTTACTGTACTGTACATTAGAACCCCAGAGTTTCTTCATTTTATAGTTGAAGACCTGACCCTTTGACCAGCATCTCCCCATCTCCCCCACCCTTCCCTCAGGCCCTGATAACCACCAATGTACTCTCTGTTGCTATGAGTTCTAATTATTTTTTAAAGTTCCGTGTATAAGTGAAGTCATATGGTTATGTCTTTCTCTGTCTGGTTAATTTCACTTAGCATAGTGTTTCCTAAATTTATTGATGTTGTTGCAAATGGAAGATTTCCTTCTTTTTCGTGGTTGAAAAATATTCCATTTTATATATATATACACATATGTAAAATGGAATGTATGTATAAAAAGATATGATATATAAATTTATGTATACATATATAATATATGTACATTTATATGTCACATCTTCTTAATCCATTTATGCATGAATGAAAACTTAAGTTGTTTCCATATCTGGTTATTGTGAATAATGCTGCAAAGGACTTGGAAGTGCAAATACATCTTCAAGATACTGATTTTGTTTCCTTTGGATATATACTTAGAAGAGGATTGCTGGCTTGTATGGTAGTTCTACTTTAAGTTTTTGAGAAATCATAATACCGTTTTCCATAATGGCTGCTCCCTTTTACATTACCACCAACAGTATGCAAAGTTTCCCTTTTTTCAAAATTCTTGCCAGCACTTGTTATCTGTTTTTTTTTTTTTTTTTTTTCGGTATGCGGGCCTCTCACCGTTGTGGCCTCTCCTGTTGCGGAGCACAGGCTCCGGACGCGCGGGCTCAGCGGCCATGGCTCACGGGCCCAGCCGCTCCGCGGTACGTGGGATCTTCCCAGACCGGGGCACGAACCCGTGTCCCCAGCATCGGCAGGCGGACTCTCAACCACTGCGCCACCAGGGAAGCCCTCTGCTGTTATTTTGATAAAGTCCATCCTAATGGATGCTAGGTGATGTCTCATTGTAGTTTTGCTTTGCATTTCCCTGATGATTAATGATGTTGAGCACCTTTTGATGTACCTGTTGGTCCTTTGTATGTCTTCTTTGGGAAAATGTCTATTCAGGTCCTTTGTTCATTATAAAAAGAGATTATTTGGGTTTTTGCTCTTATGTTGTATAATTTCCACATATATTTCATATATTAACCCCTTATCAGATATATGGTTTGCAAATATTTTCTCCCATTCCATAGGTTGTATTCTCATTTTGTTGCTTGTTTCCTTTGTTTTGCAGAAGCTTTTTAGTTTGATGTAGTCCTACTAGTTTGTTTGTTTGTTTGTTTGTTTGCTTCCTGTGCTTTTGTGTCATATCCAAAAAAATCATTTCCAAGAGCAATACTGAGGAGCTTTTTCTTTCCTATGTTTTCTTCTAGGAGTTTTATGATTTCAAGTCTCACATTTAAGTCTTTAATGCATTTCAAATTTATTTTTGTGATTGATATAAGAGTTGAATTTCATTCTTTTGCATGTGGATATCCAGTTTTCCCAATACCATTTATTGAAGGGACTATTCTTTCCCTATTTTTCTTAGCAGTTTGGTCAAAAATTTGTTGACCATATCCATTTGGGTTTATATCTGGGCTCTCTACTCTGTTCTATTGGTCTATGTGTCTGTTTTTATGCCAGTACCATACTGTTTTGGTTACTAAAGATTTGTAATGTAGTTTATATCCTGCAACTTTACAGAATTAATTTCTTAGTTTCAACCGTTTTTTTTTGTAGAGTCTTTCAGGTTTTCTATGTGTATATAAGATTATGTCATATGCAAACAGAGACAGTTTTACTTCTTCCTTTCCAACTTAGATATTTTTTTTTTTCTTTTTCTTGCCTAATTTAAGAAGCCTGAATAGACTTCCAGTACCATGTTGAATAAAAGTGGTGAAAGTGGGCATTCTTATTTAGTTCCTGATGTTAGTATGATGTTAGCTATGGCCTTGTTATATATGCCTTTTTTACATTGAGATACATTTCTTCCACACCCAATTTGTTGAGAGTTTTACCATGAAAGGATGTTGAATTCTGTCAAATGCATTTCTGAATCCATTGAGATAATCATATGATTTTCATCTTTTGTTCTATTAATGTGGTGTGGCTTAATCATTGATTTGTATATATTGAGCTGAACTTACATCCCAGGGATAAATCTTACCTAAATTTCGACTTGGTCATGGTGTATGATGGTTTTACTATGCTGTTGAATTCTGTTTGCTAGTAATTAGTTGAGAGTTTTTTCATCTATATTTATTAGGGATATTGGCTAGTAATTTTATTTTCTTGTAGTGTCTTTGTATGACTTTGGTATAGGGGTAATGTTGGCTTTATAAAATGAGTTTGGTATTGTTTTCTTCTCTTCAAATTTTTGAAAACTTTTAGAATGATTGGCATTAATTCTTCTTTAAATGTTTGGTAGAATTTACCAGTAAAACAATCAGATCCTGGATTTTTCTTTGTTGGGAGGTTTCTGATTACTGATTCAAACTCCTTACTCATTTTTTGTCTGTTCAGGCTTTCTATTTTTTCATGATTCTGTCTTCATAGATTTTAAGTTTCTAGCAACTTATCCATTTCTTCTAGGTTATCCAATTTTTTCATAGTATTTTCTTATGATCCTTTGTATTTTTATTATCAGTTAAAATGTCTCCTCTTTAATGTCTTATTTTATTCAGTCTTCTTTTTCTTAGTTAGTCTAGTAACTAACTAAGACAAATCTAGTAAAAATTTTTCAATTTTATAAAAATGTTTTCAGAAAGCCAGCTTTTAGTTCCACTGAACTTTTCTTTGTTTTTCTGGTCTCTATTTCATTTATTTCTATTCTGATCTTTGTTATTTTCTTCCTTCTGCTAACATTGGTCTTAGTTTATTCTTTTTTTCCCTGTTGTTCCTTGATATATAAAGTTAGGTTGTTTATTTGAGATATTTCTTTTTTTTTTGTAATGTGGGTGTTTATTTCTATAAACTTTCCTTAGAACTGCTTTTGCTGCATCTTGTAGGTTTTAGTTTGTTGTGTTTTCGTTTTCATTTGCCTCAAGATATTTTAAAATTTCTCCCTTGATATTTTTCTTTGACCCATTGGTTGTTCAGGAAACTGTTGTTTATTTTTTACTTATTTGTGAATTTTACAGTTTTCCTTCTTTTATTGATATGTGGTTTCCACATAGATACTTTGTGTGATATCAGTCTCCCTAAATTTGCTAAGACTTGTTTTGTGACCTAACATATGATCTTCCATTAAGGATGCTCTGTGTGCACTTTAGTATAATGTGTATTCTGCTGCTGTTGGATACAATGTTCTGTATATTTCTCCTATGTCCATTTGTCCTAAAGTAGAGTTCAAGTCCAACGTTTCCTAATTGCTTTTTGGTCTCTATGATATATCCATTGTTAAAAGTAGGGTTTTGACATCCCCTGCTACTATTGTATTACTCTATTTCTCCTGTCAGATCTTTTAGTATTTAAGTGCTCCTATGTTGAGTGCATATATATTTATAATTGTTATGGCCTCCTAATGAATTAACTCTTTTATCATTATATAATGACTTTCTTTGTCTCTTGTTACAATTTTTGACCTAAAGTCTATTTTTTCTCATAGTATAGCTACTCCTGCTATTTTTGTTTTGACTTGCATTAAATATCTTTTACCATCCCTTCACTTTGAGCCTATGTGTGTTGCTAAATCTCATTATTCTCTTATAGAAAGCATATAGTTGGACCTTGATTTTTTTTAATACATTTCACTACTCTATGTCTTTTGATTGGAGAGTTTAATCTATTTACATTTAGAGTAACAAGTTATTGGTAATGACTTACTAATGCCATCTTAATTATTTCCTGGCTGTTTTATAGTTCTTTTCTTCCTCTCTTGCTGTCTTCCCTTGTAAATTGATGATTTTCTGTGTTCTATGCTTTGATTCCTTTCTCTTTGCTCTTTTTATCTACTGTAGGTTTTTTCTTTGTGGTTTCCATGATGCTTACATAAATCATCTTATAGTTATAATAGTCTATTTTAAGCTGGTAATTTAGATCATATACAAAAATTTTATCCCTTTACTCCTTTGCCCAAATTTTTGTTTTTGGCATTGCAATTTACATATTTTTAAAATTGCTTAGATTAGCACATTATTATAGCCATAGTTACTCTTTAATACTTTTATCCTTTAACATTTATACTAGAGTTAAACAATTAACACACCACCATATTACAATAATAGAGTATTCTGAATTTGACTATATACTTAACATTTATCAATGTGTTTTATGCTTTCATTTGTCTTTATGTTACTAACTAGCTTCATTTCATTTCAGCTTGGTGAATTACTTTCAGTATTTCTATTAAGGTAGGTCTAGTGGTGATGAACTCCTTCAGCTTTGTTTGTCTGGGAAAGTCTATATCCCTCCTTTATTTCTGAAAGACAGCCTTGCCAGGTAATATGTTCTTAGCTAACAATTTTTTTCCTTCAGCCCTTTGACTATGTCATCCCATTCTCTCCTGGCCTAAAGAATTAATAAATGATTATATGGTGGTAGCATGAGCTCATGGCAAACCATACAGAACTGGGAATCAGGATAGCTGTGGATCTGATGCTATAGATACAAGTAAGAGCAGGAGTCGGTTAATTACCTTCTGTCATGCAGTTTCCTCATATCTGTAAAATAGGAAGATTATGTCATACAGTCTCTAAAATGCACTTCTAAAAATCTACCTGGTTTCTTGCTAAAAACAAACCTGGCTCATTTTTAAGCAAATATTTAGCTACATACATGGAGGTGTGGCTTGCTTTTTAAATTCATATCTAGATTATTCATAATCTATAAATTACTTGAATTTCTAAGGCCATTAATAATTGGTAGTTCCATAATGTTTCCATTTTGAAAGGAATATAAGAAACTATAAGTAATGCCATGGAAATGAAATACGTCAAGAACGTGTAAAACAAAATTACTACTGTCACTCATTTTTATAGAAAAAATTGTATTCTAAAATGTTCCTCTGTTTAGAAAAACTATTACATCCTATTTGTATAATCTGTAAAACCATTTTTCAGTATACATATTCATTTGAAAGAAAATGTTTAAATTTTATATAAAATTAAGCCTCATCCTTTCTTTATCTGTACTCATTGCATCAAGAACTCTCCATAAATTGATTATTTTGAGCCAAGTCACAGTCATATTCAAATATTACATATATTCATGTAAGAGGTGAAAATTAGTAAATTGACGTGATTCTGGTTGAGCCATGTTTACATGGCCATTCTACAAATGAGCTTTTCTTTCTGATAGAACAGCTTGACAATTCTCAGAAACCCCAACTGCTTGAGTGAAAATTCAGTAAGTTAAGAATACCAAATGGTAACCAGGCCTTCGGGAAGCTACAGAATTGAAGCCATTTTTTTTTGACAGTTTGTAGTACAGCTCTGGTGGTCTGTTTCAAAATCTGTCACAATGATGATAACTGGACTTAGGAGTTCAGTTTGATTTTTAAACCAAACAATTGGACAGGCTGTCTGGCATTACTGCCTTTGGCCATTTAGAAAAAAAATCTGAGATTTGAAAGAGCAAAAACATTAAAATCATCAAACTGTTGCTGTTTACTGGCATTTTCTAAGTTTCACTGCATGAACATCCAATCAGGGCAACCATATAATGAAGGCATCTTCACTGATGTCAATAGGACTCGACAGCAAACACATCCCTAAAGAAATGGTCTTTAACAGTTATGTCATCTAAAGTGATGGGGGAATCATCAACCTCCATTTGTTTCAATGGTGATTTTAGTTTCACTTTCTCAATCAATAAAACAGTCACCCCTACATTTATTATATTGGATACTCAAGTAAAACTAAGGAAATTGCCACTAGAATCTCATTGCTTTTCAGTTCTACCAGGTCGCTATTAAACATCTGCAAAATAATAAAAGGGAAAAATGAAAAGTACATTAATAATATTGTATTTGGAATTATATTTGACTGGACACATTCAAAAGTATAATTCGTAGTTGTGTGAATCAGAGTCATTAGACCCCAGGGTGGGAAGATACTCTAAATATAATATAATTTTAAACTCTGCTACTTATTCTGTAATATTTGTAATATATATATATTCTGTAATATATATATATATTCTGTAATAGTTGAACACAGACTACATTAAATTAAACCAATAGGATCCTAATTATTTTAATGATTACTTAGGATAAATAACACCAATAACAGCAGACAATATTTATTACATGCCTTCTATTTCCCACACTCTACTAAGTATGTGCATTTTTTCCATTTGACTCTCAAACCCATGTCTGAATTAATAATAATAGGTACTGTTAATATCTCCACTTTACAGTGAGGAGATTGAGATGGAAATTGACTTCATGACTGTCCCAGAGCATGAAGTCAGTAAATGGCATTCATAGGTGATTCTGAATCCTAATCAACCTGGATTTAAATAGAGTGTTTCAGCAGGTGTTTAAATTACCTAAATAAATAACCTAAATAAATAATTACCTAAAGACTATTAGTAAGCTTCCTACCTGATGCTACTTAAGGGATTTGAAATGGCCTACCCATTAGGGGAAAAAAACCCCTCACTGCCGGCCTAGTCTAAATTTATATTAATTAATTCAATAATACAAATTACCAAGGAACTCACCTGCATCTCAGTGTGTCATCATTCATCAGGTCCATGGCTATTATTTTGAAGACATATGGCATCAAAAGGTAAGTTTCAAGGAAATAGATAAGGCTGTGTCAAACTTTAGCTGAAAGAATTAGCAAGTGGAAATTAAGCCAGAAAAAGAATTTTTGACATGAGATTGTGTCTAAGGAAAAAAAGGAAGATTGCTGAAAGAGAAATGAGGAAGGGAGGGAGGGAGGAAGAGAGAGAAAGAGAGAGAGAAAGAACGGAATCCCTCTGATGAATATAAGCTTAATTTTCCCTTCTGTTTAGAACTGGCATACTTATATATCTCTCCGTCTCTAATGAGACTTGCCCATTTGTTTTTAGAGAAAGTAAAGAAATTTAAAAAAATATATAAAATCTATAATGCTTATGAGACATAGAGGTAATAATTGTCTCAAAATTCAGACAACTACAATAAATGCTGAAAATATCAGAACTGGTTTAAGGGGAAGAGCAGCATGGAAACTGCTCAATGTTCTAGTCTAGACAGTTAAACACCTCCAGAAATTTAAGAGGATGAAGAAGATTATGCTTCCTAGAACTGTCTTCAGGGAAAGTTCTGTAAAAAACTGGAAGATGGGATACTTAGGGATAGCTTTGGTTCCCCGATCTTGCTTGTCATGTTAAACTCTTAACTCAGGAAGTTCTTTCTAGTCTTCTGCGAAGTGGAAAATGCATATGTTTGGAACTTGGACTTTGGAGATGAATTCTTCAGGACAGCACGGTATTGTCATCTGCAATTCTTTGTTTTCCCTTCTCCCTCTTGTAGATCCCAGCATCTTCTTGACAAAAAAAAAAAAAAAAAAAAAAAAAGAAAGAAAGAAAGAAAAAAAAAGAAGTCGAATAGTAGTGTGACAATATTTGTTTGAAGGAATATCAAATTTTGAGCCTTCTTAGGGTGCCTATGTGTCTTAGACCAGCCCTCATTACTGTAGACTCAGAGGAGACTTTGAAAGAATATGCCACAGTTTCAGATAATTACTTATAGTAAGGCCAGGCAGACCATGAATTCCTGAACCAAAAATACAAAATCAGCAAGAAAAATGTATACCATATTTCCCCTTTCCTCTGTATATCATTTTATCCCTTCCATCCTTTAGTATTGGGTAAGCATTCCCTAAATAAACCATGACTGACTGCAGGCTAAATCGCTAAAAATTTGTCACCCTTTCAGAGCAAACTAAATATCTGAAAGAAGACTAACTGCTGTTCAGTTCATATGTGACTCTTGTAATTCTTTTTGGATAATGGTGGGAATATTTGTATAGTCTGGGGAATACATTTAGTTATATTTTTGCTATGTGCTACAAAGCAAATTAGTTTAATTTTTACATTCACAATGTTAAATAGTTCAAACACAAACCCGTAAGTGGCATTTGAACTATTTTATAGAAGTGTTGTAGTTACTGGGAGGAATGTTGGTGAGGCAACACAGAATGCAGCTATAGGATTTCCAAGATTTGAAAAAAGGTTTTCCCAAATGACACCAGCAGTAGTTGTTTACAACCCAGCAGGTGACATGGGGACTATAAAATCCCAGTCACCTGCATTAGACATAATGAAACTTTGAACCTCTCTGATGTGTTCTGTAGTGAGTAGAAACAGAAATAGCTGAAGTTTTAAAATATTTTTTATAACAAATGTTTTACTTTAAAATTATCTTTAAACACTTGTAAACTTAGAACATCATTCTCTGCAAATTTATTTTACTGGTATTGTTACTGGTGAGGCAGACAGAATCACAGAGTAGATGACTGGAAGTCAGAACAACAGAATCTGAGGACCTAGCCCAGAATCAAAGCAGAGACATTCACCAGAACTACAACTGACTGATAAATTTGTTAATTTCATGAGCAAGATTTAGCTGTTATCACCAGAGCACCAGATCAATTCCACAGTTCATATATATTTATATGTGTATTGTGTGCATATAAATTTCTTTCTATATTTATGCTCAAATTGATGTATATTGAGAGTGTTGTGTGTTGTAATTAATTTTTTCATTAGGACACACATAAGTAAAAAGAATACCTTTACAAATAAGTAATGGAATATTCAGGTATTTAAAGCAATTATTTTAAATAATTTTAAAACATAGGAAGTGCTTTTCAATATAATATATAATGAAAAAATTAGGTTTCAAATCATATATGTGGTAAGGTAGATATTGTAAATATGTCTAAAATATGAGATTTGTACTGCTTATTTTGGAATGATGTTATTATGATTAATTTCTTTCAATATTTTTTTCAGATTTTAGATGAATATATATTAAGAAAACTTTTCCATTTTTTTTGAGGAACCAGTTATACATATTAAGTTATTAAGAGTGAGTGGATCAAACATTTGTTTGTCCCAGTTCCAGTGACTGGAATTAAATCCAGGTCAACAGCACCATCTGCTGAATGGTGGCAAAATGGGATCAGCTTCATTTTGGGTTACTTAGCTCTTGACTTAAAAAATACAACAATTACAAAAACAACAAGTTTTGTTGCACTTAAATATAATGTACTTTTGTTCTTATTGTTATAGAAAAAAATGGTGCTGACGGTGATTGCTGCTAATTAGGAAATTCTTATTATCCATTCCTTTTACATCCTTCTCCGTGAGCTCCTGCTTTCAATTCTCAATGGCATGTAAAATTGTACCTACCGAAGACAGAGACAATTTATTCCAGCCAGATATTTAGTTTATATAAAAAAACTATGAAGTGTTATTATGTAGGTTCAAGGGGGTACTGTCACAAATAAAAAGCACTGATTTTAAATAACTAGATTGAGTATCATTGGCTGATTGTTGAAAATACAAACTTCTTAAAATTGAATTGCTTTTAAGAGTGCTTTCACTCATATAAAAACATTAAATTATTTCTAGTGCTTTTTTGGAAATACACCTTCTTCTACTCTACACCAACCAGATTTCATTAAATTAATCCAAGCAATTTTTAAAAGAAAAATATACTGCCTACACTAATTCTCCAGTCTTTATAGTTCTTAACCTCACTTTTTCTCACTATTTATACTTGCATGTGCATACATATGCACACACACACAGACACATGCAAGCATACACATGTTCACGGTCACATGCACACCCACCTACAACAAAATTCTTTTCATCCATTTATCTACATCTACACTCACTGAGTGATTCATCATTTCAAAAAATATGCCTCCTACTTCTCTCAATCCTTGTAAGCTCCATCTTGTCCTTTTAAAAATCTACCTTTGACCAATTCCTTCTAACCATTTCTCCTTCTACCCTATGGATTCAATAACCTACTGCTGTCAATGTCTCCTGTTGCCTTGAAATAATTAATTGTTTCTTCCGTCTTTTTATCCCTTAGTGTTAATTTGCTGTTCTTCTGACTCTACGACTTCCCTTTAATATTGCAGCCTTTGCTTCTTTGTTTCCCCCAGATCCTCAGATTCGGGAGGAGAACACTCTCCAACCCCCATTCCCACGTTTAGAACTTCGGCTGCACCACATTTCAACAACTTAACTCTGTTGACATTTACACCATCTGTTTAGCACATAACCTTATAGCTACTTACTTTAATCCCTAAGACATTCTCCTGACTTCCTATTATGTCATGAGCTCTTTGAAAAATAGATAATCTATTTCTGCATTATTGTACACAGTGACTAGTACTTAGTAGGAGCTCAATAAATGTTATTTAAATGAGTTTATCCTGAAATATCTTAACCAGACCTGTTTTATTTTCTTCACTCTATTCCCTCTCACTAATCTCTGTTATTTTAATATTTATGTTAATGTCTCCATTATTAATATTTTACCATTTTCCAAAATCTTCATATTCCAGTGAATTTTCTCAACTACTTCAGTCATCCATTAGCACATACAATACTGAGCCCTTGTTATCATGCAGAATGGGTCAACCCCAACCTCTTTTCTTAGGTACCTTTCCCACACATTCATTTCTATATAAATAAATTTTCATTCCTCTTTAGATCATAGATTTCTTGGCCCCAATAAAAAGTTTAAAAATTTATAAGTAAATTCTCACATTTTCTCTTAATTTGTAATTCTTACAGTCTCTTTAAAAGTCATATATGTGGGTAGAGTAAAAGTTACTCATTTGGATTACATTATTTTATGCCTTTAAACTTTTATTTACAAAATAGTTGCACTGTTCTTGCAAGTCAATATATATTCTTCAAGTTGGATACTTTCTATTGGTTTGTTTTAAAGTTACTGACCTTTTACTCTATCTTCGCCTTTCTACTATTAAGCCCCTACAGTGAATTTTAAAAACTTTCTATATTGTGTTTTTAAATTGCAGCTTAAAATTTTCCATTTGATTATTGTATTGGTTTCCCAGTGCTGCTATAACTAATTACCTCAAACTGGATGACTTAAGACAATAGAAATTTATTCTCTCTGAAGTCTAGAGGCTGGAAGTCTGAAATTAAGGTGTCAGCAGGGCCATGCTCCATCCAAAGGCTTTAGAGAGGAATCTTTCCTTGTCTTTTCTGGTGATTTCTGGCAGTCCCTAGCATTCCTTTACTGTGGCAGCATAACTCCAATCTCTACCTCTGTCTTTCCGAGGCATCCTTCCTTCTGTGGCTGAGCCTGTTTTTATAAAAGAATCTAATAATTGGATTTAGAGCTCAACCTATTCCAGTATGACCTAATTTTTACTAATTACTTCATCAAAAGCCCTATTTCCAAATGAGGTCACAGTCACAGGTACTAATGGTTAGGACTTCAACAACGTATTTTGGGGGTGGGGGAGAGGCATGATTCAATCTACAATTCTTTTTTCTATTTTCTATTTTTGGCTGAGCGTTTACTATCTTTTCTTTGATTGCAAAAGTATTTTCCTTCACCTCACTGAGCATAGTTATAATAGCTGCTTTAAAATCCTTGTCTCATACCAACGTCTGTGTCATCTCACAGTTGGTGATGTTAATATCTTTTTCCTTGGTCGTGAATCACAGTTTCTGAGTTCTTTGTACAACAAGTAATTTTGAACTGTATTTTTTGCATTTTGAATATTAGGTTGTGGAGTCTCTGGATTCTGTTAGCTTCCTCCAACAAATGTATGCTTTTATCTAGCATTTAAATTCACAAGGTGTGATTCAAACTGTAAACTGTCTTTTGCAGTGGGCAGTTCAGTCTGAGGTTGTCCCGTCTTCATTTTCCTTAGGCCCAAAAGATAGCAGGTTTTCTAAAGAAGCTTGAGTCTACTTGTGCCCTGCTGCAACCCGAGCCTGCCCTCAGGCTAAAGCCACAGGACAGAGAAGTCACCTCTTGAGAGTTTATATTTGCAATCATCTGGTCTCATCCAAAATAGGCTTCCTTTTGTTGACTCTTCAAACCCATATGGTAGTTGTTTTATGGTATTTTGCCCAGAGTTTAAAACAATAAATAGCTGTAAGAAGGTCAGTCCACTTGTTCCACCACATCAAAAGTGAGACTTACAACAACTATTAGATATATTTAATATCTTTGCCTTGATACTTTGATATTTCAAAGTCATGTCCATATTTCTTGTTTTCCTCCTTCCGTATTGCATTCTGGCTAAATTCATTAAACCTGTCTTCTGATTTATTAATTATCTATTCTGGTTGCAAGTTTAAGGAATTCTTTTTTCACTTTCCATTTATGTTAACTAGCAGCAAATAAATAAGAAATTGATGAACACTAATAATTGAGGTAATTAATGATGATAATAATTCTTTAAGGAGAGCAGTACTGCATTCACCTACATTGTGTTTAATTTCACTCATTATATCCCCTTTTGGGAACATTCTCTCTCTCTGTCTCTCTCTCTCTCTCTTTTTTTTTTTCCTGAGAGGATTTTCTTTTACTTTTCCTGTACTCTCTTCTTGATTTCCTATATCCATATCCAAAACAGTGCAAGATAGCATAATTTACCTTGTAAATTCCTTTCAAAAATCATTATCATCTTACTAATTATATTGTCTGCAAAATTTGCATTGACTATAGTCACATTTACCACAGATATAACTCCATTTCCTGGACCCCTGACCGAACACCAGTTTCAGCCAAAGTCGTCTGCATCTGCCCGTATAAATCACTTCATAAATTAGAGTCTGCATTCCTCACAGAACATGGATTCATTTTGAAACCAGACAAAATAAATCATAAAGGATAGTCATGAAGGTAGGATTGTAGCTTAATTTTCATTAACTGCCTTCAATTAATGTAGCTTAAATCTTCAAATTCACAATCAAAATATTATAAAGTTATGTTCATCTTAATTGTTTTATGTTTTTCTTCCTCTTATCTCATCCAAATACAAGATTAACTCAGAAGGTTTTTATCCTTTTCTTTTCAGGGTCTTCGTGCTTTTATCTGCTGCTTAACTTCATTATGACTTTCAGGGTCCTTTATAGGATTCTGCAGAAAATTAACAAGTTTTTTTTTTTTTTAATATTTTGATGTTTAAGAGGATGGAGTCTGGAACTGGCAACATAATATCAACATTTCAATTATCACCATATTTATTCATTCCTTTAAGATTAATTAATCCATTAATCCATTTAACATTGATTGAGTGCCTACCATGAGTGAAGTATTTGATGGTGACAAATGTTATGTTTTCTGCTCTTAATCTCACAGTCAAGTGATGGAGACAAATACTGATATATTTGAGATAAGTGCTATAAACGAAGTACATACAAAGGAAGAACGTTTTTACTGGTCTTTGCCAGCTAAACGTCTAGTGCAAACCTAAATCAGATGGAGGGAAGTCAGGAATCATTGTTCATATTACTGAAGTTATCACTTCTCTAGCTGTTCAAATTCTTTGTTTCTTTATTGGCTAGGAATTATGTAAATTGTTTTCTCTACATGTTAAAAATGTAAGGAGGATTTTTTAATATAAATTTTTGAACTTGTCCAAGCAGTGTAGGCTGTGTAAAAGGTGAAAAGTGAGAATGTCACATGTCACAATGTATCAGGATAATGAGATGTCTAACAAAGACTCATAGACACACAGCCTGAAAAGCACTTCTTCGTATTCATGTTCTTGATAATTTTGCGTTTATAACATAAGCAAAAAAAAAAAAAACCTATTTTTTTCAATAGAACCGTGGGTCAACTCAAGGTAAGCCATTATTCTATAAAATCATTGTTCAGAAATAACCTAATTAGGTCTTATAACTACATTTCTAAGGGCTACTGTTCTGTTATTATGTGTAAAATATAGGAACACTTCCCAATAAAGTGAAAATGTGGAAAACTGATATGAAATCTACAGGAGTAAGCTAACAATTTTCCAGACAACAGAGTTATATATTTTGCATTATTTTTCTGAAGACCTATAGGCTTTGATTCCCTGGCACCGTTTTTTTTCCCCACCCGTCCTAGCAGAGCTGCAGATTTAATTTTATCGGTATGAGAAATATGAAGCTAGGGAATTTAATAATTGTTTCACTAGGTAAGGGATGAAGTAAATTCCATTGCCTTTCGTTTGATTACAATCTTCCCTGCTGGTTTAATTAAAAACATCCATGTGAGGAAGAAGAAACATGGTAAAGGATCTAATTGTTTTATTGTATTGGATGTAGAGTAGGAACAATGAAATAGAAAGGTTTATAGTTGTAAAACTTAAATGCATCATGTAAATCTAAAATGCAGACCCAGGTCAGCTATAGACAAATGTCAGTAGACTAGATTCAAAATGCACTGCAGGCAGAAAAGATGACATTTATCAGTCATCCATACATCAGTAAGTAAAACAATTTTAGGGTTGTCTAGACAGGCATCTATTATTCTCTAAATTTAAATCGTTTGTAGAAGGAAAACAGCAGGCATAGAATCTATATTTAGTTTCACAAGAAATGAGACAAAGGCCCAGGGAAAATTTCAAAAACATTTGCAGTGATATGTATGTAGAAAAGAGTCTCATTTCTGTTATTACATAATGGAAGCAACTATATTACTAAATTAGCTTTCTCAGTTACCATAATACAGACTTAAAATATTATGCTAAATACTGATATACATAATTAAATTTCTGATCTTTGGATCAGAAACGTGTCAGTCACGTTTTAAAGAGGGAATCTTTACAAACGTTTTAACAAGATTTTGTTCTTTTACAAAATTGTTTCTAAGTTAGAAAATTGTTTTAATACCAATTTTGAAAACGGTAGAGTTAGGTAGCAGGATAGTAAACGTGCTAGCATTGTGAAAATGTCCTGCAAAATCCGTTCCAAAAATTGGAAACACATCATATTTCAGAAATCTGAAAAATTAAGAACAAAACAAAGGAAAAATATAAAGAAGCAAACAAGAAAAGTACAAATGAAATCAACATCAGTTGATGGGCTATTTTGAAATTTTATTCTTTTTTTTTCCTGCTGCTATTTTATTTTACTTTTTACTTGTAACCACAATTTTTAGTGGTATAATTTTATTACTGAATATTTTTTTCTAGTATTAATATACCTTTCCAGATATGTAGATATCTAATCCATAAATTGCAAATCTTCATCCCTGTCTACCATGGAGAATCTATAAGCTTTACTATTTTTCACTGTTTAATTCTAAACAATTATTTTTTTCCCCTATATTCTTTTTTTAAAACAAATTTATGATTTTTAAAGTCATCCTTAATTTGAGTCCAACAATTTTTTAAAAACTATCAATGATCTTGTTTTTCTAGCAATGATGTATTTTAGTGAACTTTTTTGTGTGTTGAGAAATCATAGTATTTTAATGCCATCTAATGCCATTGACTTTCCAGGAAGCGCATTTTCACCCTCCCCGCAAAACATACACCAGATATACATCTTTGTGATGAACATTATTGTGCTAAACATATTACATTGTGAAGATTACCTCAGTCTACTATTTCTAAGTCATACAGCTATAAATCACAGCTTTAGAATATTTATAATATTCCCTTGAACACTTAAGGGAGAAGGACAAAATAAAATTTTTCATTTGCTCCTAGAGTAAACATGCTTGTGCTGGTTAAAAAATACTAGTTTCTTTTCTTTTCTTTTCTTTTTTTTTTTTTAAAGAAATTAAATTACCCCACATAACCCCTCTGTAAACCTTTGGTTTTGAGTGAGTTTGTCCGAACTTTTCCCTCATTAACATCAAAACAATTGCTAATAGGCAGGCCCGTAATATAATCCAAGAATCTCTTTTTACTTTTTATTTGTGTTTTATCTGGAATTCCCTTTGGCTTCCAGTGATAATCATCAAGATCACTGTTTTCTTCAGACAAAAATTTAAGAGGCAATATCCACCCAAATACACATCAAATCAAACAAATCGATCTCCAATTCCATTTAAAGTACACGTTTTTCTGTCTGAGACCAGCTGCAATGCACAGTTCAAATGTATACTGCTCAGTGACGACACCTTGCCTGTAAGAGGAGCAGACACGGTTTTCTAACATCCAGAGAGAGAGTAATGCTGTCCTAGATAAAACATTGAAAGCAGGAGTACCCTAGTATGCCTTAAAGTCCCTGAAGACATCATAAACTAATTTGGGGTTCATTTTCAAGATTTTTATGGCCATCCTGTTTTGCTGCTTTTTATTAGACGGTGAGAAATTTTTAGGTTTTGCTTCTTGCACCTGCTTTACCATTGGTATCCACTAGGTGGGGATATAATGATATATTTTTTTCTTACGTTTAGGACTACTTGAACATTTATGATGCTCTGTGAAAGGAATATTCATCGTCACAATTTGAGCGTGCATCATTTAATTGGTGTTTCCTAAAACTGTGATGTAAATCTATATTTTGCCTGAATATTACTTTTATATCAATCTACATTTCCTTTTTTGTTTCTATGTTTTATTATGCATTCTAAAATATGAACTATTGATTGAATTGGTTTCATTTTTATAATGTCCTTCTATATATGGCAATACACAATTGAATGGGTATTCTCAGTTTCAGAGTATAGTTAAAAGTAATCCCTTGAATTATGTAGAGATGCTTTGAGACTAAGTACATGTTGTTGGCAGGGATTTAATTGGAGGGGTTAGAGAAAAAGAGGTAAGAAATTTTCCTTTTTTTCTCTAAGCCTGGTGAGAATACTCCACTCAGCTCTATAGCTGTTAAGAAGCAACGGGTATGAAAGCAAATGAAGTGGTTCTCAGATCTTGCAAGATCCCCTCTTCATAAAAATCTGTCTCTTCTCTCTCCTTTTTTTTCCCTCCTTCTTTCTTTACTCTTTCCTTCTCTTCTCTTTCCTTTTTTTCCTCTCTTGTTCTCTCCTCTTTACATATATTTATATTTATATCTTTATCTATCCATCTAGATGGATATATATCTACATCTATCCATACATATGTCTATATCCATCTAGATAAATAGATATAGATACATGTATACATACATATACATATAGGCATTTATATTAGATTTTTTATAATGCAATTTATGCCACTTATACATATCTTATAAACATATACAGTTAAGGACTTTATTTTAAAAAAGCAAGAAAAGTATTCACTTTTAAGAGGACTCCATTTGCTTCTGTATTTCGTATTCCATTTGCTTGCTTTATAGAAAGTGATTTGCTAATTACACATTACTAAAAATCTAAGCATTGCATTTTCTCCATCTTTCTTGCTTTGCAAGAAGATACAATGTTTCCTGTGAATCTTGTACAAGTGCCTTTCTGGAAACCGGGGACTTTAAACTCATCGGGCAGAAGGCAGAAGGATGTTCTTCCCTACTCAAGAACAAACTAGATATAAAACAAAGGACCTATAGTAACTGCCTTAAATCCAGGGATGGTAAAATTTCAAGAGCTAATTTAAAGTGAAGTTCTGAGTTATCAAGCACAGTACTAATGCTTAGAGGATAGCTTCTCTCACTCTTTTCCCAAGAAATACAATACTAATGTTTAAGGGTCTTTCTGACAATATCACTTCTCAACTATTGTGACATGTGCACACAAAGGTGCATTTGTAAATGACAGCATGTATACCAAAGACGTGTTTAAACACACACACACGTGAAGGGAACTGGATTGTTTTGCTATGGTAAATTAAGCCCATATATTTGATCATATGTAAATGCACCCAATGTCTTAGGTTTAAGGAAGCATTATTCTCTCATTCTCTGTGATTTTCTGTGCTTATGATTCTTTAATTTTATATTACCATGCTCACAGTAACTTTAGTCAGCCATATTTCAAGCAACCTGTTATTTTTAAAGTAAAATAACATTATGTATATGGAAAGTAAATAAATCATACTCAGAGCAACACAACCTTTTTAAATTTGAGTCATCAACCAATCCATGTTGTTAAAATCAGTGATATAATTGCCTTAGATTCTAAAAGCTTTTTAAGCCTAAAGCATCTAAGGCAAGTTAGTTTCTCAACATTTCCAATTGCTTCCAGTTGGTAGCATTGTTGCAATGATAACGTTTGATGGTTTTAGACTTTCATTTAGTTCCTAATTGGAATAGAGACAAATGTTGCTGCTTATAAACATGTTACATTCTATAACAAAACAAAGTAAATCATCAAAAGACAAATAGAGTCAATCTTCACACTTGTATAAAGAAATAAAAAACAATACCAACATACTATTGCTGTTTCAAAGGGCAGGCACATGTAAAGAATACACTTTTCTTTACCATTCTTCCTCAATGTTTTGGCAATATTTTTAAGAAAAGCAAGAAAAAGCAAAGAAAATAATTGAATAGTGCATTTTTGTTTATACCTTTGATGCTCAGAAATATCTTTTGCATACTAATGCTAACTACTGTTTTGATACTGATACCACTTTAGCTGGCATTGATACTGGTTCCCAAACTGCAGTTAATATCAGTATTCATCTTTCACAGAAATGGTAAATTAGAGAGAGCAGCTCTTTAATTTACCTGAAAGACACAAAAATTATCATGAACTTTCAAATAATTTTTCCCACCTTTTCCTTCTGCTGCATGCAGACCTCTTATCTCACATAGACTCTCTCTCCATTCTTTTCAAGTTATATTTAAAAATACAGGAATAACGAAAAAGTTTTAATACTAAATTTTATTTCTATGACTCTTTAGGATACATGAGCCAGGAGTAATTCTTACTATTAAGTTACATTTTTTGTTATTCAACACCTTTTATGAGCCAGGTGTAATCATAATCTCTGATTATGACCTGAAATGTGTGAACTGAAATGGTGATTAGGTTACCTAGAATCTGACTTTGATCAAATTATTTAAACTATTCCCCAATTAATCTCATGTGCAAAATTAAAATGATATGTACCTGATTTTAATATTAATTGAATTAATGCATGCAAAGTCCTTAGAAAAGTGTGTGACACTAAAATGTAAAATATTACCTAATTATTAGAAATACATGGAATCTAGAAATGTTTAAGTATATCTTGGTATTAGTTGGCTTATTTTCAAATTTTACTGCAGGGCATTTGACATTCTTCTTTTATATTAGCATTTATTCCTTTCTCTAAAAAGACAAAGATTTTTTGTTTGTTTGTTTCCTAGGGGTATTGAAAGCTTGTGACTAAAAGACATAACTTGACTTTCCCAAAGTTTTGAGCCTTATACAAAAACTTGAGCTTAGGTTATGGGGACAATGTGCCATGCCATGATTTATTCACCACACATGCTACCTGATAAAACCCTGTGCAAGAAAAATGAGAATTGTCTCTATTCATGATTAAGAAAGAACAATACAATTTTAATAACTACTTTTTGTACGCAGTGACTTTGAATTTACAATTATTTTTCCTTACTTTGTTTTATCTGAACCCCACAGTAACTGTGTAAAGTAGGCATCATTAGCCCCAAATGAAAAAAAGAAGGCAATGGAGGCACAGAGACTTAAATAACTTGCCAAGACTCACTTGGCACAAAATAGTGGAAATGTATCTGGGAGGCAGTTTTTCTATCTCCAGAGCCCCACTCCTAAATAGATCGTTAGGAGTTAAATGGACCTTCAAATTTTCTAGTCTAAATCGTTATTTATTCAATGAGAAGATGGAGGACGGAGAGGGAACGGACTGGACGATGAGACAGAGGCAGAGTTAGGACCAGAGACCTTCCTTGTTATTTCTAATGTATTTTTTAAAAAAAATTACAATATCCTGTTATCTGCATTTTAAACAGTTTTTAACTACAAAATTTGAGAATGTCTAAAATTTTAAGAAGTCCAGTACTTATAATAATTAAGCAATTGACCCAATCCTCTGATTCAGAGACAAGAAAATCATTTCCATAGTCTGTCTTCTTGAGAAAGACAGAGCTTCATCACATAAAATCCCAAATTCTGTTATTTGTATAGTGAGAGGTGGCAAATGCTGTTAGCAGTGCCTTATGATAGCAGTTCTCACCACTGTATATCTCTTACAGAACTAATCAGAAGGTTTGCAGTTTGCTTTATATGAGGTCTAGGGTTTTTTCCTTAAACCCCAGTAGAATCTAGACTCTTAAAAATAATAATAATAACAGAGGTATGCAGAGAAAACAAAAGTTCCTCAAGCAATGATGAACAGAAGAGATGCTTCTCCATGAACCATGCGTTTGATCTCAATTACTAATAAGAATTAATATCTAACTGTGTGTACACGACCAGAGTAGAAAAACATTTTCTTAACAGCACCTTCATTTGGATGTCAAATGTATACAGGTAATACTGAACTTGAAGGGATTATAATTTATCTCAATTTGGAGGGATTCAAAATACCCTAAGCTTTTATTCATTTAATAATGGCTTTGAAAATAAAAATTATGAAGTAGATACAAAAATAAAAGTGCAAAAGGATACACACAGCCTTCTCAGAGTGAATTAAATGTGATTCTCTGCAAAACTTAGATTTCTTTCACTTGCTCATTTATTCATTTTTCATTCATTTATTTAATAATATATTCATGCAGCAAACATTTATTGAGTCTACTAAATATACAGGTCTGTGGTAAGTGCAACTAAGGAACAAGCAAACAAACAAAAATGTACAGACTGCCTTCTAAGAAACTAGATGGGAAATAAAGCATTCATGCAAATGACTACATTACCAAGTTGAGAGCAGCACGTGTCATGAGAGTTCATCGTAAACAAGATTTAATGGAGGTATTAAGAAACAGGGGTGTGCCCTTGTGGAATGGAGAATTAGATGATGGTTCATGAAGGAAGAAGATTTTAATTGAAAAGAAGATAACCTGAGTTTGTGAAAACAGTGGCAAGGACATTTAAAGAGAAGTGCACAAAATGGACGTGAAAGGCAGTAGAAAGGCAGGCAAATAAGTGGGCAGTGAGGATTACTGAGTTATTTTGACTAGAGCATAGAGTAATTCAGAGAGAAAAGATAGAAGATTTTTTTTTAATTCCGTTTTTAAGTGAGCATTTCATTCCTAGAAATGTATCTTACATATATACTTGCGCAAATGACTTATGTAGAGGCTATTCATTGCAGTATTATTGAAATATCAAACTTTGAGACACCTAAATGCTAATTTACAGGTAAATAAATGATGGTATTCACATGCAATGACTACTGAGTAGCTTTTTTTTTTTAAATTGGAGTATAATTGCTTTACAATGTTGTGTTAGTTTCTGCTGTACAAAAAAGTGAATCAGCTGTATGTATACCTATATCCCCTCCCTCTTGGACCTCCTTCCCACCCACCCCCATCCCAGCCATCTAGGTCATCACAGAGCACCGAGCTGACCTCCCTGTGCATATAGCTCATTCCTACAGCTATTTTACACATGGTAGTGTATATATGTCAATCCTAGTCTCCCAATTCGTCCCACCCTCCCCTTCCTTCCCTGTGTCCACATGTCCGTTCTCTATGTCTGTGTCCCTATTCTTGACCTGCAAACAGATTCATCTGTACCAGTTTCCTAGATTCCACATATATGCATTAATATACGATATTTGTTTTTACAACAAGCAAACAAATAAAAGAAACAACAAAAATAAGCCTAGGCATTTTCATAGTGTACAAATATTCTGCAGCCTCCCAGTGATATTAATATCAGGTGAAAAAACCAACACATGGAACAATGTACATTGCATGTAATCAATTGTGTAAAAACAAACAGTATGTGAACATATATGCTTAAGCATGTTTACCTCTGGAACAACACACAGTGATGAAAGTGATTGCCTCTGGGAAAGGGAGCTGGGCTGCTAGTGGAGGAAGAGTGGTTTTTCACTATTTAATACATTTCAACTTTTACAGATATTCAATTATTTATAACATATATTGTTTAAAGTTTATCTAGAGACAGGCTGTGGAAATTAAGTTTAAAAAAAATACAATGGGAGGAAAATTAAAATAGATACTAGTTGGAAGCTACAGTGTTGAATTTTACTTTTTTTTTCTTTTAATAGTAAATGTCCTGGGTGTGCTTGAAGGCAGAAGTGAGGAGATGGATGGTTGGAGACGAAATGAAATAGAAGGTAAGTGAAATTACAGGATTTAGGGCAGAAGTGGAAAGGCTGGTATCTGAAAAGACAAATGTCCTTTCTAGGAGGTGTCTGAACAGAGCCACTGAATCACAATTTTTGGACAGAAGCTGATGGGTCATTCTTCTATTTGTTTTTGTATCAATAACAGTGACTGGGGAAATGTGTGGGCTCAGTGCTTTACCTGGTACAAAGGTGAAGGCACAGTTGCTTTAAGGTAAAGACTGGATGGTTGAGGTATATAAGTGCATGACTGCTTCCCTAGCCACACTTTGTTCATTATAGAACCACTTGTCCATGGACAACCAGAAGATAGGAGTATAATCAAAGTGCAAGGGATTAGGAAGGAGACAGAAATAAGTGTGTTTGCCATTCTTAAGGGTCACATGATTTTCTCATCTGTCTATGACCTCGTTGATGAATCTGGTGCAATGCCATAACCTACTCAGTTGATTTGTTTGTTATGAGGATAAAATTAAGTATATACAGACTATATATATATATATATATTTTTTTTATGGACAATATTTTTTAAAGTGTAAAGTATTATTCAAAGACAAGGTAAAAGGGTACAGGTGGAGACGATTTTGTTTAATTATTTAAGTCTCCTCTTTGAAATAAGTTGCACTGATGGTAAAGTCTGAAATTAGGCTATAGCCTATTCAGTCAATATTAGATAAATATTTTAATATTTAATATAAATGTGGGAACTTTACTGCATTCACTCTGAAGATGGACAAGTAAAAAATATAATTTAATTTTGTTGTACATCAAGACCCATTTTGTCTTCATTTATGTTAATCTTAGCATAATGTTTAATCCATATTGGGTGAATGAATGACCACTGATATCCAGAGGCATTCCGGAGAGTTGCTATGACCTTTGTCTTCTCCTGTCCCCAGTGTTTGGGACCAATCTAAATGTAACCGAAAAAAGTATCCAAAAATAATTATTAAATAATGCAATTCCAGTACAGTGGCATGAAGGTTATTTTTAGTCATGCTTTTTGAAATTTGGGGGGGTGGTAGGGAGCAAGAATTTTGGATTAAACAACCATAGAATAAATAAACAGAAAACTTCTTTAGGTAGTACTTACCCTGGGATTTATTCCCTTTATTTCAAATCCACAGTAGTCTAGAGAAACTGACTCACTCTGTAAGAGCATAGAAGTCTACATTTTGAAAGTGGGAATATTAAAGGAAACCCAGCAAAGGAGCATCATGGTTGAAGCTATGAGTACCTATACTTATAACTCTATGTATCTATATCGATCTATCTATCTATCTATCTATTTATCTATCTATCTATCTGTCTATGCATGTATGTGCAAATGTGTGTGAAGTATTAAATGAGACAAATAATTAGGGCAATATTAATTTTCTTAAAGGGTCAATATTCAACTTGGAACAATTGCTAAAATGGAGAGTCACAATGAATTTAAATTAGTGTATCAGACCTGGTAAAATAAATTTAACAGTCCATTTGAGAGTACCATATATTTTCCAAAAATATATAAAAATTTGAGACAAATAAAATAGGACTTAAATCATGACATTCTCCCAGACATTTTTTTTACTAAACACATTACCATTACTCTAGGGAAATAATTCAAAAATTTCATTCAGTCAGTCAAACACCACCTTCATAATTCTTGGCATGTCAGTTGGCCATGTCAGAAGTGTTACTGACTTCATTATAATATTTTTATTTATATCAACTTTAATTTGAATTAGATATTTTGAAAATAGTATCTTCTTACATGACGTGTTTCTTTTAAACTTTGGTATTATAGTTATATTGCTTCTAATTCACATAAAATAAATTTATAACTAATAAACAATGTTCACCTGTTTATCTCCTAGAATTCAATTGAACACTATAATTTAACCACATTTATTAACTCTGGCATAGTGAGAAGGGATAAGTAATTACAAAAAACATTACTTTGGATGTTACTAACATAATTAGAAAAAGAAACAGTTAAACAGTGTATGTGTAAAGGAAACAGTATAAGTGTAAAGTGGCACCAAAATACTCCTTAAAGGAGAAAATACCTTGCAGTGACTTTAGGGGAAATAGTGAAACTCAGGGTCTGATCAAAAAGCTGTGTATACACTAACAAACGTAAGGTAGATAGCTAGTGGGAAGCAGTCGCGTGACACAGGGATATCGGCTTGGTGCTTTGTGACCGTCTGGAGGGGTGGGATAGGGAGGGTTGGAGGGAGGGAGACGCAAGAGGGAAGAGATATGGGAACATATGTATATGTATAACTGATTCACTTTGTTATAAAGCAGAAACTAACACACCATTGTAAAGCAATTATACCCCAATAAAGATGTTAAAAAAAGCTGTGTATGTGTGGGTTCATCACAGCCCACACGAACTCCCTTCTTCCCACTCTAAGGAGTCTCAGTTTTCTTAGGTTGGGTTCTCCTAGAAGCAGACTTTGAGACAAAGCTTCAAGTGCAAATAGTTTATTCACAAAATGCAGGAAACATCCAAAAGAAAGTAAGGCATTGACTTTAATCCCTCAAGGAGACTCTGAGAAATGCATTCAGAATTATCCCACCCAGCAATTGAGCTGGGAGATTTATACCCAACTCCCAAGGGTCATTTCTTGAAGGATGGGGTTGGGGAATGATATCGACTTCCCCTGTACATCCAGCCTACTTCACGTGGGCCACCTGGCCAGATAAAAAGCCCTCTCAGGTATACTCAGCTCACAGGAAGCAGGCTGGCATCTGGAAGCTGGCAGGAGCACACCGAACAAGTAAGGTCTACAGGATGTAGCAAAGGAACAGACAGCATCTGCCACAGTAACTAAATAGGCAAGGTTTTCACTCTCAATCTGCCACAGGGCTAAGAAGGAAAAGGACCAGAAAGCCTGCAGATTTCTTTCCTAAGGCTGCTGCCTATGTCATGGTGCTGGCAAGTTGTTCTGGTATTATTATAACACATACACGCATACTAGTAGTAGTCTAGTTAGTTGGTTTATTTTTTAGATTTTCTTTAATAATGATCATAATAATGTCTTATCACTCATTAATTGTCTACGGACTACAGGAGCTGTTTTGAAATTTTGTATAAGGCGATTTATTTAATCTTTACATCACTTTAGCCATGTAATGTCACTAATACTGTTTAAGGTGAGGAAACTAATGCTCGGTATGGAAATTACTCCAGGATAAGTAACAGCTAAACCTGGGTATTCTGACAGATGGTAAGGCCATTGTCCTTTCCATGTTAAAAACACCTCTACCTTTTAAAAGATTGAGATGCATGTCCCTATGAGAGTCAAGGACAGAAGAAACTTTTGTGATCCAAGGATATGATCTATCCAGGGATAGATAAAATGTGATATAAAATGAAAAATGATAAAGCGATTGTCTTAGTCTGTTCAGAATGCTATGACAACATACCATAGAGTGGGTGGCTTAAACAAGAGACATTTATTTCCTCACAGCTCTGGAGGCTGGAAGTCCAGGCTTAGGGTGCTAGCACCAAGGTTGGGTTCTGGTAAAGACCGGTTTCCTGGCTTGCAGAGGACTAACTTCTCATGTGTCCTCACATGACTTTTCCTGGGTGCATGTGCACATAGAAATGGAGCTCTGATGTCTCTTCCTCTTCTTCTAAGAGCACTAATTGTATCATGGGGGTTCCTCTCTCAGGATTCATTACCTCATTACCTCCCCAAATCTCTTTTCCTAATACCACAACATTGGGGGTTAGGGCTTCAACATATGAATTTTGGAAGGACACATTCAGTCCATTATAACGATATAAGGAGCAATTTCCAAAAATATATTTTGCAGGAAAAGTACTATGTGGAAGAGGATAGACTATAGAAGTTGAATTCAGGAAATGTGAGATTAAATAATGTGATTTTGGTTAATATATATTTTTAAAAATTTAATTTGTTTTCCAGCAGGATATTTTAGATTTTAATATGTTAAATAATATTGTGAATAGCCAAGAAGAAGATAGAGTACATATTTTTCCCAAGACTGTTGAAGTGGACTCCTACTTTTCATGGAACACAGTCTGGGTGGAGAAAACTGATTTTGAGGTGTATTTATACTTGCAAACTCCCCCCAAAATAAGTTCAAGTGAATTTATTAATAAATATGCCATTTTTAAGTTCTTAAACTAAGCAGTGCTAGGTTAAGCATTAGAAGTATTTATGTTTTCTTTTTCAGAAATTATGTCAGATGTACACATTGCGAAACATAATTATAAATGTCAGAGATAGGTTCATATGAGGATCTACTTCGTGATTAAGGCCACACACTGCCCCCTATCATTTTTGCACTCGCAATTATTCATAATTTCAGACTTGTCTCAGCCAGATCAACTAAATTTCCCTTGAAAAATGGAGAAGGAAGCCAACCTCACTCAGTCACAGCCCAGAAGGAATTCCCCGATTTCAAGGACTCATTTGACATGGTTTTCTTTTAGTTCTGCACCTTATTTATCTTTTGGTAAATCACCTTCTCCGATCCTTTATTTTAAAATTCAAATGAATAAAGTCCTGAAGTGAATTCTTTTTCAGTTTCTTCAAAATTCTCTTCAATGACAGAGAAGTCTTCAAAATCACAATAAAATATATTTAAGGCCTTTATTCTCTCTCCTAAAGTGACACTATGAAATTTCACATAATTTCTAGTCTGCATCTCATAAAATACTGGCAAAATTTATTCAATTCAAATTAAATAGATGTAGCACAGCGTAATCTTTCTCTATTAAATATGTCACTTTTTGCAATTGTTTCTTAATATCCCTCACAGTTTCCATCTAAGATTAGCACTTTCTTTGCTGCCAGAGTTTCACTAACCTACTGAATTATTCACTGAAGCATAACCTTCAGATATCAGGTTAGAAAGACCTTGATTATGGCAGGAAGTGAACTGTATAAACCATTTTTCTTTAAAAGAAGATTTCTCAGTATAGCAAAGTCTGAAATGAGATAAGTATTAAATGTGTGTAAAAATTAAGTTCATAATTGATAGGAATTTAGCCAACTGTGACATTCCTGCATTTTGTTTATTATAATGTATAATACCATCCTCAGTACTGCAAAGCAGCATAAAAACATGTGCATTGCCATAGGGCTTATTTCATCTAAGAAGACACCAGCCTGGCTTCAGATATAAGGAACAAAACTGTTGTATGTTAAACCACATAATGTTTTACACAGTCTCGGAATATTCAGATTAATGTTTTTAAAAACTATACTTCCTTTCTATGTTCCAGTCACTGTTCTTTCCTTCACCATAGCTTTGTTTTAGTGTCCTATAGCAGTAGAGTTCATGGTGAAGTCAGCAATTCACCATGAGCCTCCCTGCAGCAAATTCTATTAGTGGCATCCATTGCTTTATCTCAATTCAGTGCTGAAAGGTCATTAGAATACCGACTAAGGAGACAACAGTCTTGGAACACTTTTGCTAGTGTTGAAGTCAGAAAACTCACCACTCACGGATCAGACACTCATGACCAATCCACTGGGTACCCAACAGCTAAAGTGCAACCCTGATACACAGCAGCATGCTTCTACTAGTTGACAAGAAAATGCACAGAAACAAATACTGGTCTACATTTAGCTACGTTTATGCCATCAGCCATTGGGAGAGATTTTTTCTTTTTCTACAATATATTTGACCTAAGACAGCATTTAAATGACTTTCCAAACACTCAGGTGGAGCATATATATTTTAAATATCAGTTCACTTATTAATGTTAGATTTCTCTTACCATTACCAGCGTGGTAAAAGTCAACACAACTTAAAAAAGTCAATAGTAAGACATGATGCATTATTGAAGAGTGTGCTTTGATCAGATTTTCTACATAGATTTGCTGTTCAGATGGAGACAATAAACTAAGAAACGTTTTTCACCATGAATCAATCTAAGTAGTATAGACAGCATTAACAATTTTCTTTTAATGTTGCCCACCCTAGCCCTGACAAAAGTACCGATAGCATTCTCTTCTAAAATTTTAATCTGGTTGAATGATTGTTTGAAAGGCTTTTTATAAGCACTTAGGGAAATGCCAAATAAGCATGTCAAATGACAAGTTGCTCAGCACAAACAGTGCACCAGGGGAGAAGGACCCAAGAAATGCTCTGGTAAAAGATTGTGAAAACACCTTTTCCTTAAGAAACAAAGGAAAATGTTATTAGAACACACATCACAACAGGTCGCCATTTTCTTCAGGTGAAAAATTCACTTATTATAGGTACATATTAATAAAATGCTTTTACTGGAGAAAACTCAGAATTTGGGGGGTTTACTGCATTGGCCAAAAAGTTCGTTCGTATTTAAGTAAAAATAAAAGACTCATTCTTCATTTTCACGAGGAACTCCATTGAACAACCTGTTCACTAATTGACCGAACTTTTTGACCAACCCAATATAAGGAGTTGCACATAGTTTATTAGAGTACTAATGTATTTTTTATTCTTTTTTTCTATTCTATGGATTTTTATCCTATAAGTACTCGGATAATTGAATAAATATAGCACACACAAAAAAAAAGAGAAAAAAATGCTCCCCTTCAGTTGTATGTGTGTCATACCTTGCCAATTTGATATAACTTAATTTTTTGCATTTGGCACTTCCATGTTTTCTGGGTAGAGTATGAATTTAGAAAACAATAAACATCAACATATGAACATGAAAGACATTATGTGAATTAGAAAGGCATAGTTTGATGTCATGTAATGAAGAATAGATAGGTCATTTTCCAAGAAAATTCCCCACAAATCCTCCTCCATTTTTTTCAAAATGTAGAATAAGGTTAAATTACAGAGAATTTTCCTAGTGATAATTCTTAGTGGAAGGAGGGAGGCTATATAAAATTTCTCTCTCATTTACAATGATTAGGCCCCTAAATAAGTACCAAAATGAACAAGACACTGTCAGCCCTTAGGGAATTCAGTCTTATAGAGGAGCTCTCAGTCTAATCAAAGAGGGTGCGCTCAATCTAGCACAGAGATGGTAAATAGGAGCCGTTTCTCCTCTTCTTGCTCATGTCACAGGTATTTTCATTGGTCGTTTTTCTTGCTGATCTCAAATGTGACTCCAGAATCTTTCTCAACAAAACATAGATTAGCATTTCAGTTGAAACCACTTCACTGTCTGGTTTAGTGGACAGTCCTTATTCTATGATATTTCTACCATGTCTAAGGTTATGTATTCAGGATTTACATGGATGGAAAACACAGAATGTACATGTTAGGTATGTCAGGAAAATACCTCAGTAAATTGCTTTGAAGACAAAATTTCAATCGTACTAATTTAATTGAAAGTCAGGAAATATCCCAGTGTGAATCAGAATTCAGGGGAGGGTTTAGGGTCATTTCTCCTAGAGATCTTCTGCAAATTAAAATAGGACATGATTTGTTTGATACTCCTGATGATAATTGTAACGAGCTCCAAAATTGTTCTGTACATAAGTTATCAAATTTCATTGTAATTTTTAATATAATGCCTGCTTCCATATGAGACCATCTGCTGTCTGAGGGCATAGAACATGTCTGTCTTGGTCCCTGCTTTGTATCCAGTGTATCATAAGGGGATCCCTGGTATTAAGTACTTAATAAATATTTAATAACTTAATTGGATGACTATTTGAAAGTGCTTGATATACGAAAGTTCAGGCAAAATTAAACAAAAATGTAAATATAAATGCAAGATAAGCTGACTGAATATGCCATATTTATCAGGCTAAACCCCAGTATTATCTTGACTTTTCAGAAGTTCCCCTATAACAGATGTTTTGATGTACTCAAAATACCCAATTCTTGTGGCGGAGGGAGGGATAAACTGGGAGATTGGGATTGACATGTACACACTACTATATATAAAATAGGACCTACAGTATAGCACAGGGAACTCTACTCAATACTCCTTAATGACCTATATGGGAAACGAATCTTAAAAAGAGTGGATATATGTATATGTATAACTGATTCACTTTGCTGTACAGCAGAAACTAACACAACATTGTAAATCAACTATACACCAATAAAAATGTTTTAAAAACCCACTCAGTTATTAACCAGCTTAATCCATGTTGGAAAGACAGAGGTGAACAGAGACTGCTGGGAGAGAGACGTATAACTGGAAAATGAAGAAGGAACATGGTAGATCTCGTGGAAAGTTAATAATTAAGCAAATTATGTATGTGTTGGGATAGAAGAAGCTTTAGAAAAGGGGCAGTGAATACAAGGATCCTAATTTGTATGCACCTGAGGGCTGCTGAATCACTAGAGCCAAGGTTTCATGTAAGGTGGAGAATCACCTTCCCCTTTACACTCTTTCACTTTCCTTCTTTTCTGTTTTCATTCCTCCTCAAATTTATAGTAACAACTGTATATTTGCACAACCATCCAATGTAAGCAATACTTGTCTATGACCCTTAGGTAGCTCATGAGAAATCAAATCAATGAATGTCCATTCTGTTAGTCTACTTTCACTAAGTGTATCCATAAGAGATTTAATATTTATACGTAGGAAATTGCCAAAACCAATTGAGTGAATAATTTTTTTCCTCCCCAAATGACTCTTTCTTATTAAGATCCTTCATATGATTGCTAACTAAGACTGTGATACAGGCATTTTATTTACTATCTTCCTCTAGTTTGCCTGGTTACCATGTTCACAGTGCTATATAGAAGAGGTCTGTGGCTGGCATTCTGGAATTCATCAGTGGTTTTTCAAGAGCTAAACATCATTATTTCATTGAGACATCTTTTGCCCCTGTCCCTGACGTCTCTTTTGTTACCAGTAAAAACTATACCTGTGCTACTTGGTGAATGATGGTGGTGGTTTGCCTGTGAAAATAGGCCACAAAGATGGCAAATGGAACTTCTGCTGCTGGTCATTTCCTAGCACTTGCTTCAAAACACACACAGAAAATTTGAGTGATGTCCTCAAGACCTATAACAAACTAGGTCAGATCACTCTTGGAAAAAATACTCATTTCTGTGGTCCCCTTATCACTTCCTTGACTAGCCAAGTGAATGTTTCACTAGTGGGCTATTCATGGAAACCCAATCAAGATTTGTGGCAAGGTGATAATTTATTTCAAATTTATAATTGTATTCCCAGTATATATTAAAAGAAGTAGCTTGCTCTTACTTTCCCTTTGTAGAGTCATATAATGAGGATTCTCTGAGTTAGGTGACTATTTCATAATTAAGTCAGGGCTGCAGATAGAATAAGCAACTACCTAAGCTGTGTATTTATAGATTTTTCAAAAGTGCTTTTTTACTGATTTTATTTCTCTCAGTGGCTTATCACTATACCTGAAAATTTCACTATAATCACCCTTTATGGATTCCCCTCAAGATAAAGCTTTCAGAGACTGAGTCGTCTGCTTTGAGGAGGAGTAAGAGAGGGAGGAATTAAGTCTCTGAATTAGCAAATGCTGGAATATTCCAGGACTCTACCCTCCAGGACTCTTATTCTCTGTCTAAGCTCTTTCCCTAAGTGGTCTTAACCAATCCAGTGCATTAAATGAAATTTGCATAAAAATATTTCCAAATTTTTCTCACTCTTTTTCACTGTGCTCTAGTATTTTATATCTAGTTTTCTATTAAACACCTCCACTTGGATGTGTAATTGACATCATAAATCTCATCTGAAAGAAAATTCTCCTCCCAGCTTCCTTCATCTTAGCAAAAGATGTCACTCTGTACCAGTTGTACAAGTCTAGATTCTAGGAGCTGTTATTGCTTTCTTTATTTCTTCACTTTGCCAATCTAATTTATTAGTGAGTCTAGTCAGTTCTGCATTAAAAATATGCACATTCTCTTCACTATGTCTGGAATGAATTTATGAAAATGCAAACACAATTATAACATTTTCCTACTTAAGTTTCTCCAATATTTTCTCATAGAATTTAGAATAAAATTGCAAATCCTTACTATGGACTGAAATGGTGCATATCACTCTTGCCCCATACAGTACTACTCTCTTCAGGTTCACTGTGATGCTTCCATTACCCTGGATTTCTTTCTTTTTCTTAATGCATTAAGAATATTTATACCCAAGTTCTTCTCTCTGAAATATTTGAACTAGTACCTTTATTTCATTCATGTCCTAATTCTAAGATGGAGAGATCTTCCTTAACTATTCAATTAAATAGTTCCCCCAGTCACTGGTCTCACACAATGTTAGTATTGACTTTAACAGTGCTTATTAAACTCTGAATTACCTAATTTGTTCATTTACTTAATTTTTGTCTGACCCTTTCTCTGAGAACAGGGATCTGATCTGTCTTATTTACTATTCCCAGAGCCTGTCCGAAACAGTGATTAAAATACTGTAGAGGGGCTTCCCTGGTGGCGCGGTGGTTGAGAGTCCGCCTGCCGATGCAGGGGACACGGGTTCGTGCCCCGGTCTGGGAAGATCCCACATGCCGCGGAGCGGCTGGGCCTGTGAGCCATGGCTGCTGGGCCCGCGCGTCCAGAGCCTATGCTCTGCAATGGGAGAGGCCACAACAGTGAGAGGCCCGCGTATCACAAAGAAAAAAAAAATACTGTAGAAACTTCATACATATTGTTTGAAGGAATATAAAATGGATAGAAGTAAAATCCTAGACTCCTAATGTGTGACCTGTGCATTCTTTCCACTTAATTGGCACATTAGTAGTGAATATCAATGTATATATTAGTTTATAGTGTAGCTTAACGTATAAATTAGACTATGCTATAGGAACAAATTAATCTCTGAATCTCAACAGTTTCATATACAACTTTTAATAATTATTCATAGGAAGTCTGATGCCAGTCATTAGAGATGCTCTTCCATCAGGTGACTTAGGGATCCGGGTTCCCTGTATGTTGTGATGTCTCCCTTTCCTGAGAGAGGTACCACACTATCAAACGTTTGGTCTAGAAGGTCACCTCTGATAAGTCAGTATTGGCTGGAACTAGCCTCGTGGCCTAATATAATTGCAAGGGAGGCTGGATTATTTAGGGGAGCACATAGTATATAAGGGAAGCAGTGCTGCCTCTAACACAACATTAATAGCTAGTTAGGCAAGCTAAAGGAATAAGATGTGGGGGCACGTAGGGAAAAAAAGTCCAGTGATGAACCTGCTGTACAGCACAGGGAGCTCAGCTCAGTGCTCTGTGATGACCTAGATGGGTGGGATGGAGGGGTGGGAGGGAGGTTCAAGAGGGAGGGGATATATGTATATACATAGCTGATTCACTTCCTTGTACAAGAGAAATGAACACAACATTGTAAAGCAATTATATTCCCATAAAAGATTTTTAAAAAGTAAAAAGTAAGAGGAGGATGAGAGAGAGAGAAAAAAAAACTGAACTGAAATATACTGGTGTTGATCTCTGGGACCCATGCACAGCTAATGAAAGGCCAGGAACAGTCTCTACACTGGCGAATATACTTTTCCATTTGGTTTGCAGCTGCAGCTAACATTATTTCTTGTGCCTAATATTGTTTGAAGTTCGCCTCTTAAACTCATGTTCTTCTTGATTCTTTTGCTCTGAATTATCTTCCCACTGTCAGATGTCTCCACCCCAGGCCAGCCTTTGTGTTCCACTTCACAGCTAATCATCTTAGATTAATACCAGGAGCACTTTTGCCTAATGGAGTTTTAGCCAGAAAGAGAGAGAAATAGAGCCAGGAAGAAAACTCCTGCTAAGTGAATACGTCTACTCATTTTCCCTGTGTTTCACATGCTCTCTGGTATAAAAGAAATCACGGAAGTCAATGGATTAAATATAAATGTGAAGTAAGGAAATATGTGATAAAAGAGAGACGGATAAAAACGTACTTGAGCCCAATGGGCGGACCATGTGGTGAGCTGATATAATACCTTAATTCTGGCATCCCTGTGGCTATCCCAGGTTGACAACATTTCAAAGATGGCGATTATTTGGAATAAATCCAAGATTATACTTTAAATAAAAATGCTCATAAATCATAGCTCTTCCACTATGAATAGGACAGGCACATAAGCAATTACTTATAGGAGCAGTATTATCTTGCAATTCAAGCTGTTTCTTAAGTTGATTTAACTAAAAGCTTACTTTTTTGCCCCAGAGTGAAAAATGAAAACATTCAACTTGTTTTGCTTTGTCCTGTATATGAAGTTTAATTAGACGAATCATGTATTCTCTCAAAAAGGTTCTATAAATGAAAAATGGGAATTCAAGAAAAAGAAAAAAAAAGAAAAGCCAATATGTCTAGAGGGAAAAGACCTGGGGTAAGTGCTGCAAAATGAAATTGGGTGGGTGGGAGAGAATCAGGACCCAGTCCACCCAATGACAACATTAAGTGTCACAAGTGACTCTGGACTTAGGGAAAAAATATATCTGTTGATATAGGTAGAACCTACAGAAAACAGTTTTTCTGTCCATTTTATGCTTCAGAGTGAGAAACTCTGACTTCAAGTCTTGGATCTGCCACATACCAGCTTTGTGTCCTTGGGTGAGTTTTTAAACTATAAGTGTCAGTTTCCTCATTTGTACACTGAAGATTTAAACCTTAACAGGGTGGGTTTAAATAGAATAAGGCACAATCCCGGGTACATATTACATGGAGCCTTGCTGCTGGTAAGGGTACTGTAAAGAAGGATATACAGTATGTATACAGATGGATATAGATATCTCTAGTTATCTATCTATTATTGATCTACCTCTGACATTTAGACAGTTATTTATGAATGCTCATTTAGTTTATAAAAGATGATATATTCTGATTACTGTTTTCCTATCAAAGCTCATATAACACCAGGTGACATGTAAAAGCTTTACTCCTTCAATTTCTTAGTGTACACAAATGTTTCATTGCTACCTGTACATCTCAGTGATATGCCTATTGCTTTTTTTTTTTTTTTTTTGCGGTACGCGGACCTCTCAGTGTTGTGGCGTCTCCCGTTGCGGAGCGCAGGGTCCGGACGCGCAGGCTCAGCGGCCATGGCTCACGGGCCCAGCTGCTCCGCGGCATGTGGGATCTTCCCAGACCGGGGCACGAACCCATATCCCCTGCACCGGCAGGCAGACTCTCAACCACTGCGCCACCAGGGAAGCCCGCGACTGCTTTTTAAACTCAAGAATTAAAATGGTCCAGAGTAGGGTATGCTATCGACCCATTTGGCATGGGAAATAGCTCTCACACACATGCCGATGCAATAAGGTTTTCGTGATGCAAAGAGAAGCTGTAAATTTAGTATGAGTAAATGTTACATTACCAAGTAGTGAATAAAATTCAGAGAGATGCAGAGCAGAAATTACAGAAGACAAATCCGTATTAGTTCCAAATTAGATGTCTTTAACACATTGAAAAATACTAAAATGTAATGGGAATGGATTAAGCCTGCAAACTACTTTGGACAAAATTACCTTTTAAAATGGAAAATAAAACTAGTGATGCTTAATATAAAGCTAGTAAATATCATGGAAAAATTTTGGTGGGGAGATTGGAACTTGAAAAATTATTCTAATATTATCTGAAAAGATTTACATTACAGCAGTGACTTTCAATCTTTTTTGATTGTAACCTACAGTATGAATCATGTTTAGAATTAGGACTCAATTCACATACACATACACACTTATACACACAAACACACACAAAGGCAATAATAATTTTATAAATAATGTTTACTGCAAATACATATAATGAAGTCTAATATTTCTATATTTTTATTATTTATTAAATGTTAGTGACTTCCAATAAATTCCCAGAACCTTAAATGAATTATGACCTATTCATATATATATACATATATATATATTTTTTTTTCAGGGTTGTTAAATGACATTTATGACTGCTCTACATTGCAAGAAGCACGAGGGCGTCTTTAAGGTACAGGCTCCAGTGACAAACACTGGGTTCATAATCTTGTCTCCACCACCTAAGATGTGTGATCACAGGCAAGTTGCTTAAATCTCTGAACCCCACTTCCTTGATGGAAAGTAGGGATACCCCAGAGATGACCCACAGCCAGGTTAGGGCCCACAAGCCAGCATCTGTTCCAAGGAGTCTGTGCCTCTTCTTGCCATTTGTCTGAAGTGTTGAAACCATAACTCTTGGATACAGCTGCCACCCCACTTCACAGGGCAGCTGCAGGAAGTAAGGAAGTAGTGTTAAGTCGCTCTGCATATGCTGTGCTCTCACCCAGTCAGCAGGTATTCTCCCCCTTCATGCAGGAAGGTCTGGAATTAGGTAGTTACAAAGCCCTGTGTCACCACCTTCCAACTACATCCAATCTTTCCCAGCTAGGCTAGAAGACGGTAATCACAGGAGAGGCAAGGCAATTAAAAAAACAGAAATAAAAACTCAGGAGAGGCCTCTCTTTCTGCTCTTCTGAAGACTTCTTTCCTGCACAGGGAGGTTCTGCAGGTATAGACAACACCCTGCTTCAACATATCTACCCCCCTTTGAAGAAGCTGTCACCCACAAAGGAGGCAGGGCAGGAAAGGGTTCGATGTTCAGTTTCCTTTAATGACGCCCATTCTCCCTGAAGGGCAGGTGTGGGCAGCTAGGCGATGGCAAGAGATGTTCACTTGAAGATCTTGCCCTGTTTGAAGGCTTTGCCCACGTGCAGGAAGGCCCCATCCCAGGAAGAGTATTCTCGAACCGGTCTGAGTCTCCTCGCTGCTGGGATCCAGTTTCCAGCATGTGTATGACTCATAGTACCCCTGCCAATCTGGACTCAGCGGAAAGGCAAGCTCCTGGCCTTGGAAGACCCAGACTCCAGAAATGGAGCTGCTATTGTTGGTTCCAAAGAGAATGACACTGACAGATGCATTCTTCCCCAGTTTGTCCAATCGCTGGAACATTCCAGTGATGAGGTTGCAGCTCATGAAGGTCTGGGTGAGCTCTTCAGGGAAGCTGTACTAGGAGTACCACAGGGACCAGCCATCTTTATCAAAGTGCTCCCCAAAGTACGGCAGCGCCACGGAGAGTGTGTCCTCGTTGGAGTGCTTGCGCTTAAATTCATCCAACACAAAGGTGCTCTTGGGCAGGGGAGCAAAGGGGTCCTTGGCCTTCGGCTCAGCAGCCGCTGCCTGCGCACGTTCATCCAGCTCCTCCTTGGGCAGGGACAGCTGTCTTCTTCTTTCCGCTCGGCCTGGGGCTTCTGTTTCTCTTCTCGAGAAGCTTTCTCTTTCCGTGGGGTGTCCTTCTTAGGCTAGCTCTCTGCAAACGTTTTAGCATCAAATTGGGCCATTTTCTTAGAATTTCACCTCCCCCAAGACAGCCCGGAACTGGGGCTGCTTAATGCAACCCCAGAACCTGTTTATAAAGCCACAACAGGGTGCAGACAACTGTGATGTCAGCCAGCATCACACGTTCGGCCACCGGAAAAGTCCTTGTCTTCAAGGGAGCATCCAGCAGCCCCAGAATTCACCTCACCTCCTCCTTTGCATTCTCCGTGGCCTGCTTGTTGTGGTGCATGATGCCCAAGGAGGGGAACACCCAGGTACTGGCTGGGGGAACTATGTCGCTATCAGCAAAGCTCACCCACTGCACCACCTGGGCTGCTGCTTCAGGAGTACTTCCCCGCAGGTCCTCGTTGCTCACATAGTAGGCGATGGCATTGCTCTCGAACACAGAATCCATCATCAACCTCAAAGGCTGGAACCTTGCCAGCAGGAAATTTACGGAGAAATTCGCGGGTACCATTGGTTTGGCCAAAATGGAAGTGGGGTGGTGCGGAGAGCACGCGCACCTGAGCCCTGCTGTAGTGAGTGGCAATGAGGGCCTTGAAGGCCCTGCAGTTTTCAGGATGTGTGTACAGGGTCCCAGCTGCCATGGTGATTCTGCAGAGAAAGGGTGACCTATTTATCTTTAAAACATGCTACTTTACAAAATATTCAATTAAGTTATTAAATTAAGAGTTATAAAAGAGACTTTGCCCTATCATATATTCACATATATAAGAAAACTACAGGCATATGAGTGAAATGATAGAAATTTCTGAATTACATCTATGCTTACACAATCTCACGTAAAATAAGAATGCTATTCCAATTAGTGATAAGATCATATATTACACACACACAAAATTGTTAGGGTAAACTTCAGTCATCTTGGAAAAATGATATTTAGATTCTCTGTTTTACAAATTGCATCTAAATAAATTGCAAAAGTATTAAAGGTAGAGGTATACAAAACAAAATTATAAACGTAATTGGAGAATATAAGAATATTTTTGTTATTTTGGGTTGTAGAAGGCCTTTACAAGCATGAGGACAAAATCAGAAATCATTAAAAAAAATTATAGAATCAATTACTTATAATGTACAATTAAAATTCAAATGGCAACCTGAGAATAACTTGAAGCATATATAATATACAAACTATATCTAACATATGGATACCTTCCTTAATATTTAAAATAAATACTACAAAATAAAAGGAATCTGTGAAAAGCATAAATAAACAATTCATAAAGAATAAGGGTTAATCATTTATAATGAAATTTTTAAAAATTCAAGCTGATTATTAAGGAATTTCAAGTTAAACAATAATAAATAACTTTTGTACATATCAAATTGGAAAATATGTATTCTTAGGGTTATAATGCCTGCTATTATTTAGCTGACATTTATTGAGTGCTTTCTGTATGTCAGACACTGTTTCAAAGGTTCAGCATCCTGTTTAATCTTTCCAACAGACAATCCTATAAGTAGGTAGCTAACTACCATCTCTAGTTACAGAAGAAGGATGCTGAGATTGGTTAAGTAACTTGCCTCATAACTAATAAGTAGCTGAGTCAGGTTTTGATGCCAGAAAATCTGACATCAGAGCCCACATTTTTAATCGAGTATGAAAAAGCTGTTGTAGGAAGTGTAAGGTGCTACTATATTTCTAGAGGGCACTTTTACAAAATATCCCCAAAGCACTGAAAATGTACTTGTTGCTTGGAATATCAATTCTACTTCTACATATTTACCCAAGATATAGGTAGAAACCTGTGCAAACAGTCACATAAATTTCCATAAAAACTCTTTTATAATGGTAGAAAATTAACAGAAAAGAGATTAAATATTTACTACTTGAGTGCATTATTTGTGGCATATATATGTAATAGAATATCTTTTAGCAATTGAACTTTTGAAGACTAGTTATTGACAGAGTAAGTATAAAAAACAGATTATAAAACAATATGCATAACATGAATTTTGCTAGGAGAAGGAGATCAGGAGGAAGGAAGAGAATGAGATCAGAGTTAATTTCTGGCTCCCTCTCTGAAAGTTTTTCTTGAACTGACTGTGTCCTTTGATCATGGTCATGATTCCTAACAAGATGACTGACTACACAACTCTTAATCCTTCTAGGTTCTAGAGACAATACCTCCACTCATTCATTTGTGCTTTAGGTTGGTAGAAGCTCACCTGTGACAAGCGGCAGATTATTGTCCTAGCCTTTGTGGTTCCTCTATAGCCAAATATTTGTAACTTCCCTCCTTTTAAAATAAACCTCCTCAAATATCCATTAAAGTTCATTGTGGATTCAGTCTGGAGAAGATATATAGAAGAGGTTAAATAAACACCCCATAGTCCACATTTGAACTCAAAATATGAGTATAAACTCATAAAATATTTAAAAATATTTATTTGCTAGTTAGTTCTGTTCACTGAAAAGGTCTAGAGACAGTGAGTGACCCAGTAGCAATGAGCACCCCCAGGATACAGATTGTGCTTTTGGAATGATGGCTGATACCAGGTTGGGGGTGGGTAGGAATGCAAAAGATGACTCTGGACCATCTTGACATACCAGAGCGTGAAAGCTGACAAAGATTACTAGGAGAAATGGGACAATTTGAACTTCATAAAGGATAAACATTGAAATTGATCTAAACTTGTTGGCTGTGTTTAAACAAACAAGTTTAAAAAGTATATTTAAAAAACAAACCCGTAATTAGTTACCTGCTGAAGATAACAGAAAACCAATTCATTCTCTTGAAAACTGGTTAAATCAGAGGAAAGAAATAAACATGATCTTGCCTTTCTATATGAACTAAACTATTGGATAAAAAATAGTAGGTGAGGGGAGTTGTCTCTGGAAGTATTTTTTTAGTTTTGGATATTTGAAAAGACTTATAAGACTCAACAGAACATGCTCATTTAAGACTATTATCTAAAGTCAGAGAAGATGATACAGCAAAAGAAAGGGAGTGCAGGTGGGCATTGGGGATCCGAGAGATAGTCAGATGAAATCTCCCCATGGTTCTTATTCACTTCAGCTTGATCTGTGCAATGAATTTTGAATTTTGGCTTTAAAAGAGCTCAAGACAGAAGCTTCCAGGAGGTCTTTTATGCCCTTCTGGTTACATAATCACCCAGCTGTGTAACCAGTTATGCCAGTAGAAAACTATCCATAAACAAACTGACTCTGGAGTTTGGGGATCACCAGGGGAGTTTTGGATTTTAAACAAAACATCATAAATTTCAGTGCACTTACCTTGGTCAAGAGTCAAAGCCAGATAATCCGGGCATCCCCGGAGATAAAGAGAGAGTTTTCCAAGACCAGCTGTAGATTAACTCTATCCTATAGAGCCTCCTTATGAAATTGTTCCATCTAACAAGTAAAAAAAACATAATAGAATCGAAATATCACAAGTTTGCAATCCCTAATGAATTAATGGATCCAGACACTTTGCATTCCAGCCACAAATATCACAGAAAGGGAAAAGAGATTTTGTGCTTCTTGACGAAAGAACACATCATCAATGGAATCGGTCTTGAGATTAATTGATCCTCTGGATACAATGCCAGTTTTCAGGAAATAAAGGACAGAAGAACATGTTAAATTGCACCAGGAGTACGCAATCAGCAGATCTAGACTGACAAACTCAGGTGGCATGTTTGTAGGTTCTTTAAGAAACTATCAGTTATGTGTTCTTCACCTGAAAAATTATATAGAAAGAAAGGGATAGGGCAGGGGAATCTAAAGATTTTTATTTTAACTTATAAGATATCAAGTTAAAATTTTGGGGCTTCCCTGGTGGCGCAGTGGTTGAGAGTCCGCCTGCTGATGCAGGGGACATGGGTTCGTGTCCCAGTCCGGGAAGATCCCACATGCCGCGGAGCAGCTGGGCCCGTGAGCCATGGCTGCTGAGCCTGTGCGTCCGGAGCCTGTGCTCCACAACAGGAGAGGCCACAGCAGTGAGAGGCCCGCGTACCGCAAAAAAAAAAAAAAAAAAAAAAAATTTGGTAAGACTACATTTTGTGACTTGGGTTGTACACACACTTAGATGATGAAACCATAAACAAATTCAAAGAGACTGGGCTCGCATTGGGATGGAGCATGTGGAGGGATTTCTGGGGTGACAAATTCTGTTTTTTCACTTAAGCAGGGTCAAAAAGAGCATTTGCCTTATAATATTTCATCAAGTAATACTATTTATGTGTGTGTGGTTTTCCAGATCTGTGTTTTATTTTATGATAATAAAGTTTAAAAATGTTAGAAACAGAGGTTGGGACCTTGAGTGCTAAGGAAAGGAGTCTGAATTTAATTTGATGATGTGCAATTCTTTATTGATTATCTTTAATATAATGAGCAGATTTTGGAGAAATATAGCCTTCAGTGTAAATCACAAAAGATAATTTGAGAATAACTAGGTAAATAACAATGCCACATTTAGGACCATCTGGCAATAGTACTTGGTTATTCTTGAGAATTCTAGATCATATTTGAATAAGAGACTCTTCAGATACCACTGGCATTGTGGTATAATAACACAGTGTATCTTTGACCACTTCACAAAAAGTGAGCTGGCTCAGGAAAAAGGGAAGACCTAGGCACATCAGGCCCACTGTGGTTCAATGTCAGGGTACTTTTTGGCTTATTGGACTGTATATTGTAACAACAGATAGTAGAAAAGGTGATCTGTGCCTCATCAATATGTCTAATTTTTAAAAGAATTACTGATCTTCTCTCTCTTTATGCTACTTCAGCACAGTAGGTAATGACCTGGATTTAAAATGGGAGTTTTTTTTTGTCCTTAAAATGACTGGATTAGTAAGCAAGTAAAATTACTGTAGCCTTCAAAGAATTTATTAAGAAAGAAATTGGGACCAGAAGACCAAAGTGTAAAAGAGTATAATACTAGTTATCATAGGATTTCCCTGTAGTTTTAAATGGAAAGAGTAAGATGGGGGTAAGAAATAATGGTGGAGGGACTTCCCTGGTGGCGCAGTGATTAAGAATCCACCTGCCAATGAAGGGGACATGGGTTCGAACCCTGGTCCGGGAAGATCCCACATGCCGGAGAGCAACTAAGCCTGCGAGCCACAACTACTGAGCCTGTGTGCCACAACTACTGAAGCCCGCGCACCTAGAGCCTGTGCTCCATAGCAAAAGAATCCACTGCAAGAGAAGCCTGCGCCCTGCAACAAAGAAAACCCCCCGCTCGCCGCAACAAGAGAGAGCCCGCACACAGCAACGAAGGCCCAACACAGCTAAAAATAAATTACAAAAAGCAAACAGAAAACAAACAAACAAAAGCTTATATATATGAAAAAAGAAATAATCATGGGAAGAAGTAACCCTTGCTGTAGAGATAAAATTAGATTTTCTTTAAACACTGAGTGGAGAGTGGAAATTTGAAATGATATCATAACATATAAATGTCTTTTTTTAATCTGGGAGAACAAGAAAAATGTAGTCTTATGGCCATATTTGTACATGTCAAGACATTCCTGAGAAAGTACAAAGGAAAGGAAGGAGGGAATAAAAATTTTGTAAGAAGCGTAACCAGCATTAACTTTCCAGTTCTAAGCTTTAGATGATGGTAGACTCTTTTATTCAAAATGACCTATTAGACAATCTAACCATGAACATTCTTAAAAGAAGTGCTTTGTATACTTAATAACTAATATTCTGTATTTTTGATATAACAAAACATGTTTCTTTTTCTTGAAATAACGTCCAATTTCTAAAGTAATAAGAGAAGCAAATATGGCATAAGTTGCCAAAGTTTATAATATTTTTGTACAATAGCAGGGGAAAGCACACACACAAACACACACACACAGAGTTCTGTGTGAATGGTAAAATTGAGTTACTTGAGTTATTATATTTATATTTGGTAACATCATAGGCTGGAGTAATAGGTGGTCAGACCTAGCACACATGAAAATGAAAAAAGAAAAAAGCTAAATACCAGCCTAGATATGCTTGTGATATGCTAAAAATGAATTTCAAGTACTAAAACACAGCATAAGAGGAAACTATCAAAAAACTGCCAAGGTTGAGATTTAGAAATGTCACTCACTGATCCTGTTTCCAAACAAAAAGCTTTTATTCTTATGGCAGGTTTTCACAGCTTAACAGATAAGCTTGTGTTAGGTGTTTGCACATTGCTTCTTTGGAGAGTTATTTTCTGAAACAAGGAAGTCAGCGTGCATGAGGAAAGAAGGAGTTAATGGGTTAAAACCTGTGTAAATGTTACTCCAGTTAAATTACAGCTTGTTGTTCAGATGAATACTCTCCACTTCTCGTATAGCTTTAAATTATGGACAAATGCTTGCAATTGTGAACTCCCTACATTGTGGCTGCCTGTTCCCAGGCTTCATCAAACAGGGCTGTCCAATGGGATTACTGTAAGCCTTCACGGCAGTCTGCCAGCCACTGATGAGAAACTCATACCCCTGGATGTTAGATTGCTCTCTTTATTCCATCTTTGTGAAGGCTGTGATTGCTGTCACGGTGTTAGGTTAGAAATTAGCATTTTGTGGCCCAAATTTTGCCATCCAGAATACACTCAGAAAAAAAAAAAATTCGGAGAATAGTAATTCTTCTGTCAAAAGAAAAAAAAAATCAGGGCTACCATGATACAGACATCTACAAAACTTAGGTCAGGAAATGTTGTGTGGTCCTAGTGAGCAAAGCTGATGCAGGTGGTGTTTTGCTGTTGTCACAGGCCTTGCTTAGAAACCAGTGGTTTTTATTTTATAAAACTAAGACTGACTGAGAGAAATACGGTGTGCCCTTAGAAGTGTTAAAATTTAAAAATAATCTTGGTCTTTAGCATTAAATTTTTAAAAATCTGAATTAATCACAAGAAGCTAGTTAGTACTGGGCCAAAAACCCAATTCTTAACATTGTTTCAGTTCTTATATCTAGAAGCAATGACAATATATTATGTGCTCTTTTACAATAGTTTATATATATATATATATGTCTGAGTATGAAAAGAGGAAAGATAAAAGAGTTATAAAATATAAAGTGGTAAATATCATTAATTTTGTTTGTTTACCCCTTAAATGACAAAATGACTAAAGTAGCACTATTATAATAAAAAATGTTTCATATCATCAATGATTCTGTAAATGTCCTTGCATTAATATTTTCTCTCTATCCTTTATTTGCTTATACTTGTGTACTTACTAAACCATTGTTAAATAACTACTGATTTTTTAGTTTTATGTAAACCTGTCTTCTGGTTAGGACTTACATGTAATTCAATTTCTACTCTTTACAGTAGAGATTAATTACAGCAAGAAAAATGAAAAGTGATTTAAACTTAGTAAGAAAAAATGTTATAGTTTCCTTATCTTCTGATTCTTCTTAGGCTATCCACAGACATGCTAATTTTTCCTGTCATTAACAGTGAGCAAGCTAGAAGAAATCTGACATGTGAGGTGCACAGATTCTGTTAGGAGCCTTCATATATATCCACCCAGGTTTATCTGTCATCTTTAATCATGCAAAAGGCAGAATTACTTAATCATTTCATTTTATTGAAAAGAAAAAGAAAGATTTACATTAAAATGATGACATACAAGAGAAAAAATAAATTGAAAATGATTGTGAGGAGAAGGTAAGGCAGAGACTAAAGCTCCGTTGGTTTTGTGATGCTCATTTGAAGCAATGATCTAGTAAAACCAAGACATAAAAGCAGTGATGATGTTAGCTGTTGGGGTATAATCATCTTACCTTTGCATTCCTGATCTGCATTCTCAGAAAATCATGTGGGGAAGCTAAAACGAATAATTCAACGTTAGACCTAATTATCCACCCCTCCCCATTCTTATCCTAGATTGAATTATATCCTAATAATAATCTTATATAAAGGACCATGACCCCCAAATTTAAATTCAGCACTTTGAAGAGCTTTATACAAAATACTTGTTTTAATTTCAACAGAACGATATAAGCCAAATCAATCAGACTCCAAGAACTATCAAGTTCAGTGTATATACATTAGTGTAAGCTTATTTTTCTCGAGCAACATGTTATTTTTGTTCTTAATATGTGTTATCAGTGTTCTTTACTCTTATAGACAATAAACTGTTTTACATAGGCAAAATCTTTTCTGCCTTTTTATATTACAGGAGACAGATATTTCAAAACAGTTGTCTAGGATATTCTCACTGGTATCTGAGCCCATCTTTTCTATTTTATGTTATTTGTTTCTATTTTTTCCAATTGAAAAAAAATAAGTAATTATTCTGAAGATGAGAAATTTTTAAAAGTTTGTAAAGATATTAATTGACAATAATTTTTAAAGTTTTTAAAAAATATATAAAACAAGGATTTTTGAAACAATAGTGAGCTTTCTTCCAATATTTTTTTCTCGACCTTAAAATACATATTGTCTTGTACATTTGAATTAAAATATTTCTGAAAACAATCTATACATGAATGGAATCGTGTTTAAAATAATCAATTATGTTGAGTAAGAAGAGCAATTATATACAACGGAGCTGAAATTTAGAAAAAAAGTGTTTTGATCCTTCTAGAACAAATGATAACTGTGTTCATTCTTTTAACTTTGAATAAACAGTTGTTTAACACCTACTATGTGCCAAGAACTGTACTCACTATTATGAACAAAATTCCTGGTCTATAAGATACTATATTACATTTTTACCTATAGCATAAATTATTTAAGAATCAGAAAAAAAAAAAGAGAACTATACTCCCTGCTCTCCTAGATATGTAACTGGCCATATTTTTACTAAACTTGGGTGTCTTCTGAACATATACCCAGGTATATAAGCAATTGGTCAGTGATATTAAACTAATTCAATATTTCAGCATATTCAGAATTTATGTAGCATTAATAAATTTACTTTTAAATTAAATGACACAGTTTGAGGTGATTCAATAATGTTTTCCATATAAACATATACAGTCAACAGAATATTTCTATGCAACTGAATATAAAAATTAAAAGGTAAAATTGAAAGAGTGACATAATTTTTACATTTAAGTTACAAAGATTATACAAAACTACAGTAATTGTAATTTTGAAAACCATATCATCTCTAAAATTAGGTTTTAGAAAAACATTATTTATGATATCTTCCCTAAGGACTGAGAAGCATATATTAAAAATCAACCATTCTTTTGCTCATCTAAAGTATTTTTAAACTATAAATACCACTTTAAATCATAATCCATTTGAGCAGGTAAAGAAAACTCTGCTTTTCTTTTATTTTATTTCACTGATGATTTTGCTACTGGGAAATTCATAACTCCCCTTTACATATTTAGACAGTCTCATCATTTACAAAGTCTTATACAGTTATTTGTAAAATAAAATAAAGAATAAGCAAAAACTCACAATATATCTAAATAAACCTTTCATAGTATTTAAGAATTAATTAAGCAAATAAACATCTTACTCTTACACATGTTAAAAATATAGTTATATTTAAAAAGGTATTAACATACATGTTGAAAATAGGTAATTGATATTAATTCTATGAATGTATATTTGCAGTGAATTTTGAACTTATTGCAAAATAGAAACAGTGAAATAAAATGTGCAAACTATTGCAATTTACATACTCTTACATATATACAAATGAATACTGTGAACAATTTTTTGAAAATAAATTCACAATTTTTAGCACAGCAAAGATAATTTATTTCCTTTTTCCAATGATCTATTTTAAATAAATTTTAGTATATTTGTCACAGATTAAATCAAAGACCATTATTTATGCTTGATAAGGATATAAAATTTAATTAAAATACAAATTTCTGCTCTATACTACTATACTGTTGCTTCTCAAAGACAGACAAAAAAATTCAAGCTTAATTTATTTTTATATTGTTGCTGTGTACTTAAACCTTCAAAAGAAATCTGTCCTTTAAATGTAGTTTTCCTTAAAGTATTATATATTTAAATTACATGAAATTATCTATTACTTTAAAATAAAAATGAAAACTTAGGCTAACAGACAGAAGCAGTTAGAAAAATAAGAATTGTAGTATCAAATACCAAAGGAATGATAACAAATAGGGTTACTTCAATTTTATAGCAATAGGTGGCACTGTTACCTAAACACTCTGATTTGAATTGAAGAACAGTGGAAATGGGTTGTCTCTGTATATAATTTCACATATGTAAACAAATGAGAACACAGATGTAAACTTTAAAAATTCTAGGGAATTTCGCTATCATTATTGCTTAGTATTATTTTACGTATACAGCTAGCAGTATGTCAGATAGCAGAAATGCAGATTAAAATTTATGACAATAAATGATTAAATAGGTAGACATTTAGTAGGATTCATGAAAATGTTGACTTTTTAATACAAGTAAAAATAAACCACTTAATATTTTTCTTGCAAAATGTTCCTCTTAAATTTCTAATCCTATGGAATTTAGTATTGGAAGTTTTCAGATGTTCTAAAAACCAAACAATAATTCAAAATGCTTAAGTTGATTAATACAATTTATTTTATACTGCCATGTTTCTTCTGGCATTGTTTTGTGTAGTGATGTAAATAAGGCTATCATGTGATGTGCCTATATGTTAAGAATAGTGATCCTTGACAATATGCCACCCATTAGGCTGATAATACAAAGATGGAATTTTTTCACCACTGCCAACACAGTCATTGTTTACATCTGAAAGAGAAAAACAAAGGAATAAAATAGGTTATATATGTGCTCACAGTGTTTATATGTGAGTGAGACTAGCAATAAAGATTGAAACCTTACTAAAACACACAGCACCTCTGTAAGTGCTGGATATGTTGACCCTATGGTGGGCGGATTGCAATATGACAATTCCTTCCTCTGGGCAGACACAGCCTGTCACCAGGGCAAGGCTTGCAAAGTTAGATGCAGCCCCCATGCCTCCTGCCATCCTGGCTATGTGGCCCAGCGCAAGCCATAGTCTGAGCCAAACTTTGCAAATTGGTTAATGTTACATCAACTAATGGCTGACATTCCTTCTCCCAGAATTCTCAGAAATGATGGCCAAGGATATGATTTGATGGTCTTTACTACCATGCTGTTTTGCGCTAAGACAATTTCTACTGTCTTAAGAGAGAACCACGGCACTGGGGTAGACAGTGGGATGCATGATGCAAAGCCTCTACAGAAATGAAAGACTTCCTTCTGTGCCGCAAATGCTGCCGGAAACAGTTCTCAGCTTCCAGCCCCCTAAGGAGCTGAACAGAAGTGTCTGGCCCAAGGCCACATTTGGTTTCTGGGGAGACACACCCCTAATGAAAAACATAAGGAAACCTTAGCCTCAACTTGAGACAAATCTTAAGGGTCATCCTAGCTCCAGAACGTCTCATAGAAATGGTTGAGATCTTCATCCAGACTATATCACAGCTCAGCTTCTCACTCTGCCCAACGCTGCTTTCTTACTTTCCCTTTCACAGAGGTTGATTCCTTGGACGTTTGCTGAGAACCCTCTTGCACACTAATCTCTATCTCCAAGCCTATTTCCTGGGGAATCCAATCTGTGCCCTGAACTAAGATAGGATACAAATTGTACTAGAGTCAGGGTGGTCTTGTAATATTAAGTTCTCTCCTCTGTGCTGTACAGCCAGAAACTAGATCACAACATGGATGAGACATTTCACAAATGAGTTTTTGACTATAAAAATGATCTCAACATGTGAATAACCGGTTAAAGAAAAAGAAAAATTTTATACCAGCAACTAACACTGAATAATTCTAGTAGAATAATTTAATACTCAGTAAATGTTTGAACTGAAGTTATATGTTGAACAGTATAATTTGATCCATGTTTATTGCATATCATTCATGTTTCAGGCCCTAGGGAGAGACAAAAAGTTAACTAAGACATGGCCTCTGCTCCCAAGAAGCTATTGGATCGGTAGTATTTCCACTCTGTTCACAGCCCACATTCATTTATGCTTTATTATTTAAGGAGACTCAGATATCTATTGTGCGGAACTAACAATTTTCCAAGGATACAGCGTTTTTCAAGTGATGTAAACCAAGTCATATTGAGTAATTTGGATTTTTTTGGTAAAAAAAAATTATACTTTGAAAAGAGAATTGTATTTATTCCTTCATCAGATCTAATACATTTCAGTTGAATGCCATAGTTATGAATTAAAATTTATTTCTAGAGGGCTTCCCTGGTGGCGCAATGGTTGAGAGTCTGCCTGCCGATGCAGGGGACACGGATTCGTGCCCCGGTCCGCGAAGATCCCACATGCCGTGGAGCGGCTAGGCCCGTGAGACATGGTCGCTGAGCCTGCGCGTCCGGAGCCTGCCCTCCGCAACGGGAGAGGCCACAACAGTGAGAGGCCCGCGTATTGCAAGAAAAAAAAAATTATTTTTAGAAAGATGCACCAGAAAGTATTATTATAAATAATTTTCATGGTGGCCCTAAACAATTAATACCTTTTTTAGAGCTACTAAGAATCGTATTTATTTATATAATTCTGCAGTCGTAAGAATATATGATCTATCTCTTCTTCCACCCTCATCCATGGCATCCTTCTCCCTCTTTGGCAGGATAGAAATGGAGTCTAAAAATGAGTCTCAGCACAGGACTTGAGGGAGTTATCACTAATCAATCAGAGTTGACACTGGACACTTTTTGCTATCCAAACTAGTCAAATTATATCACTTTATAGTAGAAGGTGCTAAATTGAGATTTAGAAAAATGAAAACCCTTGCCTAGAAAAAAAAATGACTTGTTTTGGTATCCTGATCTTCCAGTCTGGTTCCTTTCTCATACCTCTCTCTGCTGTGCTATCAAACCACTGAATTACCAAAATTCTTTTTTAATGAAAATGAGTCTATAGATTAATTTGTCCCATACTATGCTCCTAGATATACATTGTTGAAGCCAAATTGTTTGGCTTCAGCACCTTTGTATTTCATATTGATAAATCATGTAGAATCTACAACAAAATTCAAGTGGATAAATTTATTAAGATAGTCTTTTTCTAATTTCTTATAATAGTAAGCCAATTATCAAATTCAGTAGCTGATTTCAAGCTTTCATCAAACATTGGCATAAGGTATTATTAAAATTTCTAATGATTTAAATTCAAGAAACAGATAAAAGAGCACTCAAGTGTCACAGTTATATGGGTGAGAACTTCTTACCTTTTTTATTATAAAACATAGCTATCTTTTTGGATAGAGAAAATAATTTATAATAGCAGGCCTTGGCCTCTAATTCACCTTGCTGCATTTTGCAGTGGAATATGTCTAATGGTAATACCATTTACTATCGTTGTTGTACGCACTTTGTGAGTTCATTTCATGGAGGCATGATACTTGGCAAAACAAAGCAAACAAACTCTTATTTTTTTCCAATCCCTACAAATGGAAATTTTAATAGTCTATAAATTAGAGCAATGGGACACAATGCAATATGAAAAAGGATAGTTCAGAAGGTGGCCGAAGAAGATACAGAGCAGCAACAGTATCCATACCTTAAGAGATAGACTTTGAAAATAATAATAGCTCTCCACTATTGACGTTTATAAATGCCAGGAACAGGTTTAAGCGCTTTTTAGGTACTTTTCTATGCTTAATATGCTCTATGATTGTTTTTATTCATAGTTGGAAGATGAGGTAACCAAGGACAGAGAAGTCAAGCGAGTTATCAATGAACCCAATACTGGGAGAGATGAGATTCAAATATCCACGCGGTCTAAGTTCCAAATTGGGTCTGTGATATTGTATGATAGCTGCCTCTTGGGAATTTCAAATAAATATTAATGATGAATATGTCAAAATTATGAGGCAATTCTACTTTTTCCTTTAAAAAGTAACAGTGTCGTCTAAAACAAATCTACAAAGATAACATGTTTGCTAAGTCATCACATTGAAAGCAGCAGCTGCAGAATCCTGTGGTTAGACTCCAGAAATGTACTGAACCCCTGAAAGGACACACAGAATGCTACATGTATGTGCATATAGATTTATCTGTGGGAACTGGGTTCATAGAATCCGTAACAATCTCAAAAATATCAGATTGGTGACACAAAAACTTTTACAACAATTTCCTTAGTATGTCATTTAACTTGAGTCACAAAGATATATATGTATATATACCCATACATACGTGTACATATAATAGCTAGGTCTGTATATGAAGGCACTTGTATATTAATGAGTGTATGTAAACAACATACAGAATCCTAGTAAATGCTATTTTGCATGACTTTAGCGGGAGACAACATTGCTTTAACCTTCCTTTCATCCCAAATACTTTTATTACAAACTTATCTCAAAATGTTGTGCCAGTGCAAGTAATTTACCAAGCAATGTTTTCATTTAGTTTTCTTTAAAGACTCTGTATTTAAAGGAACTAGAAAACTGTGATCACCTGTTGGGAAAAGTTCTACTGAAGCAAAGGCTGAGGCATTTGTTTGTATGCCTGCTGTGGTTTATACTTCCTGTATACATGCATAATGAGGACAACCTTTGAAAAATTTGGTTCTAAATGTCAAGAACCAAAAAGAACTCTATCATGTGTGTGATTAATATGTTTCACTATCTAAAAGAACATTCCATCATGTAGTAGGAATGTCACATTACCATAATTTTCTTATATCAAATGCATACATTTAGCGAGTACATTATGATAGTGTCTGCCCTGAAAGAAGAAAATCCGTTTTGTACTGAGCTTCATGATGTGCCAATGCTGAACTGTCCAATGTACTTTAAAAATAGATCAATATTTTAGAAGTAATTTTTGTATCCTTTGTTTAGCATTTCAATACATTTAAATAAGCTGGCGTTTTTTCCACAGAGTACAAAGTAAACTAGAGTTTGGTAAGAATCTTGTTAAGAGGATCAATGCAGGCGCAATGTAAAATGGACAAGGTGTATCTTTTCATTTTTGCTACTTGTTAAATTGTGTATTTTGTCCAAATTGTCCAATAATTACCAGATCTTTATTTAATTTTAGGTTCTGTAGTAGAATGGTCATTATCTGCTTTTCTCTTATGCTTATATATCAAGTATAATTTATTATAGGGACTTATTTGAGAGTTAAATATAGCAGAAAAAAAATATTTGTAAGCCAAAGAAAGTAAAACCATGAAATTTCTACTGAATTATTATAATTTTTTAACTTGAATTCTAAAATTTAGAAACCTGTTCAAGATATGAGTATAAATTATAAGTGGAATATATAAATTTGCCAATATTCCACTATTTGGGGTTTTTGATTTTCATATGGTTCAAGTTAACATATTGGGGGATAATAATGTCATTGTTATCCTATGACATATTTATAAAAATATAACTTTTCTTTGAAAATGATATCATATTTCATCTACATTCTTTACAACTATGGTTACAATATTAGTTCTTCTGCCTCACATCTGCAAGTATATACTGTCTACTTAAATTGGATAATCATGTTTTCATTAGAAGCCCCTATTTCCACATCTAGAATGCACACTTATTGCACTAAATTTGCAAATGTGTAGGTGATATCGGAAATCGTCTGTGATCTTAGGTAGCAGTCTGTGGTCTAGTAGAGATCCGGATCTTGTCAGATTTCTATGGTAAATTATTTGTTCAGAGTTTTCTTCATTTGCACTTTGCTTCACGATCACCAAGTAACACACATTGTGTCACTCTACGCTGATTGTGACACTAGCTGGCGCACCTCTCTATACTTCCCCCCCCTTGAGTTTACAATGCATCATCTTGTACTTTCAAATAGCATGTCTCTGCTGGCCATACAAACAATGTACCTTTAGACACTGCTTCTCTCTTAAACTCCAGACTTTATTTGTAAATTACATACATATGTATGAGTGAATATCTTTTTTAAAACTGTATTCATATTTTCCTCTAAAATGTTTTTCCAAAGCTGGCATCTAAAGAGCTCTATCATCTTCTCAACTCAAAAGAGGCTTAGGATCATCTTTGATTCCCCCTTTTTCTTCTTCTTTCTTAGTAAATGATATTAGTGGCTCCAAAATAACTTTTCTTTCTCTTCCCACTGCCACTCTGTTGATTCTGGAAGTTATCATCACACACTAGAACCTACTGTAATAGCCCCTTGATTTGTCCCCATGATAGTTTTCTGCTCCCCCAACCATCCTTTACACAATCACTAGATAAATGAACTTGTTACTATCCATTTCCAATATATTTCATAGTTCCTAAGTGTTTCCCAGTTGAAGGTGAGATGATTTGGTTTGTTATTTATAGTCCTGAATAATTTAGATCCTGTATTCTCTCGCCTGCATTCCTTCTGGCCTCTCCCCATCCTCTTTCTTAAATTATTCTCTTTAGTAAAAATTTTACTCTGCTCATCTATCTCATTACTTGCACTTGTAAAATTGCATGCACTAGAGTATTCTCTTCCCAGCCTACTTATCCGCTGTACTTCTCTAAACTGTCCTAACAGTTATTCCCTAATATTTTGAAGAGATTACTTTGTGCAGCCTTTTGATAATCTATTGTCTTGAATTAAAAATTAAAAATTTATTGTTATTTAATTTTCATGTTTTCTTTCCCTAACTAGACTGTGGACTTCTTTTTTTTTTCCAACATCTTTATTTGAGTATAATTATTTACAATGTTGTGTTAGTTTCTGCTGTATAACAGAGTGAATCAGGTATACGTATACATATATCCCAATATCTCCTCTCTCTTGCGTCTGCCTCCCATCCTCCCTATCCCACCCCTCTAGGTGGTCACAAAGCACTGAGCTGATCTCCCTGTGCTATGTGGCTGCTTCCCACTACCTATCTATTTTACATTTGGTAGTGTATATATGTCAATGCCACTCTCTCACTTTGTTCCAGCTTACCCTTCCCCCTCCCCGTGTCTTCAAGTCCATTCTCTACCTCTGCATCTTTATTCCTGTCCTGCCCCTACGTTCTTCAGAACCATTTTTTTTTTTTTAGATTCCATATATATGTGTTAGCATATGGTATTTTTCTTTTTCTGAATTACTTCACCCTATATGACAGTCTCTAGGTCCATCCAGATCACTACGAATAACTCAGTTTCATTTCATTTTATGGCTGAGTAATATTCCATTGCAAATATGTGGCACATCTTCTTTACCCATTCATCTGTCGATGGACACTTAGGTTGCTTCCATGTCCTGGCTATTGTAAATAGTGCTGGAATCAAAATTGTGGTACATGACTATTTTTCAACTATGGTTTTCTCGGGGTATATGCCCAGTAGTAGGATTGCTGGATCATATGGTAGTTTTATTTTTAGTTTTTTAAGGAACCTCCATACTGTTCTCCATAGTGGCTGTATCAATTTACATTCCCAACAACAATGCAAGAGGGTTCCCTTGTCTCCACACCCTCTCCAGCATTTATTGCTTACAGAGTTTTGGATGATGACCATTCAGACCGATATGAGGTGATACCTCATTGTAGTTTTGATTTGCATTTCTCTAATGATTAGTGATGTTGAGCATCCTTTCATGTATTTGTTGCCAATCTGTATATCTTCCTTGGAGAAATGTCTGTTAAAGTCTTCTGCCCATTTTTTGATTGGGTTGTTGTTTTTCTTGATATTGAGCTACATGAGCTGCTTGTATATTTTGAAGATTAATCCCTTGTCACTTGCTTCGTTTGCAAATATTTTCTCCCATTCTGAGGGTTGTCTTTTTGCCTTGTTTATGGTTTCCTTTACTGTGCACAAGCTTTGAAGTTTCATTAGGTCCCATTTGTTTATTTTTGTTTTTATTTCCATTTCTCTAGGAGGTGGGTCAAAAAGGATCTCCCTGTGATTTATGTCATAGAGTGTTCTGTCTATGTTTTCCTCTAAGAGTTTTATAGTGTCTGGTCTTACATTTCCGTCTTTAATTCACTTTGAGTTTATTTTTGTGTATGGTGTTAGGGATTGTTCTAATTTCATTCTTTTACATGTAGCTGTCCAGTTTTCCAGCACCACTTATTGAAGAGACTGTCTTTTCTCCATTGTATATTCTTGTCTCCTTTATCAAAAGTAAGGTGACCATATGTGCGTGGGTTTATCTCTGGGCTTTCTATAATGTTCCATTGATCTATATTTCTGTTTTTCTGCCAGTACCATACTGTCTTTATTACTGTAGCTTTGTAGAAGAGTCTGAAGTCAGGGAACCTGATTCCTCCAGCTCCATTTTTCTTTCTCAAGTTTGCTTTGGCTATTCGGGGTTTTTTGTGTTTCCATACAAATATGAATTTTTTTGTTCTAGTTCTGTAAAAAATGCCATTGGTAGTTTGATAGGGATTGCATTGAATCTGTAGATTGCTTTGGGTAGTATAGTCATTTTCCCGATGTTGATTCTTCCAATCCAAGAACATGGTGTAACTATCCATCTGTTTCTATCATTTTTAATTTCTTTCATCAGTGTCTTATAGTTTTCTGTATACAGGTCTTTTGTCTCCTTAGGTAGGTTTATTCCTGGGTATTTTATTCTTTTTGTTGCAATGGTAAATGGGAGTGTTTCCTTAATTTCTCTTTCAGATTTTTCATCATTAATGTATAGGAATGCAAGCGGTTTCTGTGCATTAATTTGGTATCCTGCTACATTACTAAATTCATTGATTAGCTCTAGTAGTTTTCTGGTGGCATCTTTAGGATGCTCTATGTATAGTATCATGTCATAGGTAAACAGTGACAGTTTTACTTCTTCTTTTCCAATTTGGATTCTTTTTATTTCTTTTTGTTCCCTGATTGTTGTGGCTAAAACTTCCAAAACTATGTTAAATAATAGTGGAGAGAGTGGGAAATCTTGTCTTGTCCCTGATCTTAGTGGAAATATTTTCAGTTTCTCACCATTGAGAACAATGTTGGTTGTGGGTTTGTCATATATCACCTTTATTATGTTGAGGTAAATTCCCTCTATGCCTACTTTCTGAAAGGTTTTTATCATACATGCATGTTGAGTTTTGTCAAAAGCTTTTTCTGCATCTACTGAGATGATCATATGGTTTATCTTCTTCAATTTGTTAATATGGTGTATCACATTGATTGATTTGCATATATTGAAGAATCCTTGCATTTCCTGGGATAAACGCCTCTTGATCATGGTGTATGATCCTTTTAATATGCTTTTGGATTCTGTTTGCTAGTATTTTGTTGAGGATTTTTGCATCTATGTTCATCAGTGATATTGACCTGTAGGTTTCTTTTTTTGTGACATCTTTGTCTGGTTTCAGTGTCAGGGTAATTGTGGCCTCGTAGAATGAGTTTGGGAGTGTTCCTTGCTCTGCTGTATTTTGGAAGAGTTTGAGAAGGATAGGTGTTAGCTCTTCTCTAAATATTTGATAGAATTTGCCTGTGAGGCCATCTGATCCTAGGCTTTTGTTTGTTGGAAGATCTTTAATCACAGTTTCAATTTCAGTGCTTGGAATTTGTCTGTTTATAGTTTCTATTTTTTCTTGGTTCAGTCTCAGAACATTGTGCTTTTCTAAGAATTTGTCCATTTCTTCTAGTTTGTCCATTTTATTGGCATATTGTTGCTTGTAGTAATCTCTCATGATCCTTTGTATTTCTGCAGTGTCAGTTTTTACTTCTCCTTTTCATTTCTAATTCTATTGATTTCAGTCTTTTCCCTTTTTTTCTTGATGAGTTTGGCTAATGGTTTATCAAATTTGTTTATATTCTCAAAGACCCAGCTTTTAGTTTTATTGATCTTTGCTATCATTTCCTTCATTTCTTTTTCATTTATTTCTGATCTGATCTTTATGATTTCTTTCCTAAATTTGGGGTTTTTTTGTTCTTCCTCTAATTGCTTTAGTTGTAAAATTAGGTTGTTTATTTGAGATGTTTCTTGTTTCTTGAGGTAGGATTGTATTGCTATAAACAGAGTGATGGAGGGAGGTGGTTTATGATTAGGAATATTTTATTATTTTTTGTTTGTTTGTTTTTGTCTTTTTTGCGGTACGCGGGCCTCTCACTGCTGTGGCCTCTCCCGCTGTGGAGCACAGGCTCCGGATGCGCAGGCACAGTGGCCATGGCCCACAGGCCCAACCGCTCCGTGGCATGCGGGACCCTCCTGGACCGGGGCACGAACCCGTGTCCCCTGCATTGGCAGGCTGACCCCCAACCACTGCGCCACCAGGGAAGCCCAGGAATGTTTTAAAAGAACTTAGCAGAGACCAAAATGAAAGTTTGTGAATGTCTGGTTTTACAATTGTATTTCCAATTCATTTGAAGACTATTTCTTTTTAGGTTATAGTGTCTGATTGTTCACTCTTTTTACATTTATAAATGCTGTTAAATCTGATATGGTGCTTAATACTTTTATAATTTAAATAGGATCAGTTGGGAACTATGGCGCAGAGAAAGTTGAAACCATGTAGAGAACTGTACTGGGGAAATCAACCTAATCACTGGCAGACAAATACACACAACTCAATGTGATGACAAATTTATATAGAATAAGAGGGCATAACACCCAATGGAGGTAAATCCACTGGGCAAGGCATGAAAGCAGGAGGTTTTAGCTGAACTTTGGTGTGAGTGCTAGTTATGGTAATAATTATTGAAATGATAAAAATAAAAAGGTGGTGGTGGTGACACCACCACCATATGGCATCACATATGTTGGTGATGTATTATGATTCTGGATTATATTAATTAGTAGAGTATAAATTAAGGAATTCAAGGTATAAGCTTAGTTCTTTAAGACTGGGTCTAAAAGTACAAGGTAGGACCAATCCTTGTACTGTAGATGTCAAATAAAACACCTTGGGTCACAGCCTTTACTGTACTAATGAATCTTGCTGCCCCAATTCACTGGGGGAATAATGTGTGGTATAGATAAATAAAAATGAAAATACTGTATAATTTATGACTTGTGCTAGTCGACGCAAGCTCTGGGCTATAGTGATCAACACTTCCTGGGTGCCATTTTGTTCAATACGGTATCCCCTGAAGTTACACAATGCCAAAGTCTTGGTTGGGCCTGGTTGTATCCATGCATATAGCTTATTGATCCAATGAAATTGCCAGATCTCAATTTATCATCTCATTTGAGCAAGATCAAATTGCTTATAACGTTTTTGCTTGCATTTTCAGGTTCTAGTAATATGGTTTTATTATTATGAATTCAAGTTGTAAATTAAAATTCATGGAAATATTTATCATTACAAATGCATCATGTTTTCTGAAATAACAAAGCTAGACACACAACAATAAAAAATAAAACCAACAAAACACAAACAAAATCATGGTGCCTTGTCAAAAGAGCAATGATCAATCATTTATTTATAGAATTTTATCATATCAGCAACTTAATCATAGTTGATTATATGTATAGATTTAATTTGATTATGTCAGATGGCAACTTCTAAAAATCTTAATAGTGGGGAGAAAGTTAAGATGCTTTCTGAAAAATATTGTTTATAATTAAAGATAATGTATCGACATCTCTGAATTCATTTTATGTTAGGCTAAAAATCTAGATTTTTTTTCTGAAATTATGAGATCTTCCAAATGATTTTCTAGATCCCAGAAACTGTAATAAGTTGGACCATGCTGTCAGTAAGATCAGATACTGTAATAGAATTAAAAAAACACTTGTCACTTAAGCCTCAAAACATTCTATAAATGAATTTGATAGTTTATATTGAAGCATGTCAGGCAAGTAGAAAAAAATACGTTTAAATGTCGATAATAATACCTGAGTTTTCTGTTAACATTCCCCTTAATGCTGGCAGAGAATTTGCTGACAAATACAGATCTTTTCCTTGCAACTGTAAGTTAGTTTCTATCTGTGAGAAGTCCTCATGTGACAATGTCTTTTCCATATTGTGTCCTAGGAATCTAGTACATTATCTGGTTCAAACTAGATGTTGATCCCATGGCTAGTGAATAGATGAGTGAATTAAACTACAAATGAAAGCAGGAAGCAAAAAAATAAAGAATATAAAGGGTTTAAACAATATGAGTACAATGCCTCTGGTACATAATCTGCACCAAAAAAAATTTTTTTTCCCTCCTTTCCTGGGTTGCTACATCAGTGTGTTCACAAAATTGGTGGAGTCATTGATACCCTGTTGTCTGGCAAGCAGTGACAAAGTTGTGCTTCCTTCAACTAATTCCATCTGTAGACCATTTTTTTTTTTTTTTTTTTTTTTGCGGTATGCGGGCCTTTCACTGTTGTGGCCTCTTTAGTTGCAGAGCACAGTCATCCAGACGCGCAGGCTCAGCGGCCATGGCTCACGGGCCCAGCCGCTCCGCGGCATGTGGGATCTTCCCGGACCGGGGCACGAACCTGCGTCCCCTGCGTCGGCAGGTGGACTCCCAACCACTGCGCCACCAGGGAAGCCCTGTAGACCATTTTTAATCTTTCTTATTTTCTTTTTCATGTTAGTTTTCAACCCCTGATGATCAGGATTTAGTTTCATTTTTTATGCTAACTCACCCACCCTTAACCTAACATTAGGCAAATTTGAAAATTCTTTGTTTAAGAATGCAATCCCCTTGCAGATATCTTTATGAAAGAAAACCAGGGGTCAGAGAAGGGAAGTGGATTGCACAAATCTATGAAAAGACTAAGTGGCAGAGTCGGCAATTGAACGACTATCATCTGTTTCATGATATATGGAAACTCCTGTTCATCTGGGGTGATATTTTCTGGTCATCTTCGTCTCCCTTCCTAGAAAATCTGGATCCCATCTTGTCCCTCCCTGACTCTACTTTGTTCCCTGTGATATGAGATGTGTTTTGCATCACCCAGTCTCCCTCACTTATTGACTTTTGGTTGTTTCAGCTAATGGGATGTACCAGGAGAATATGGGAGAGTGGGAGAGAAGACGGGAAAAGTGTGCATGTTTTTTCTCTCCTCCTTTTGCTCTGCACTGCAGTTTGTGGTACTTACTGGGTCTCCCCATAACCTAGGGCTCATCCTCATGCCTTCAGTTCCCACTGAGTGCCAGTAACTCTGTTTTGTCCCCCTCCCTTTTCAGGACTAGACTGGCCCCTTTGTTCTCTTAAACCCAATTACACCTCTGTTAATAGATCTTTCTTTAAAATCTCTTCTAGTGTCTGAGTTGTAGTCTCTTTCTTACCCAGAAACAGAAATGGACAATAGATAAAATGATCACTTAAAAACTGGGAAGCTTTGTTGATTAAAGTTTAAACGCTAAATTCAAATGCTCAACTAAGTCTAATTTTGGTTCTCAAATCTTATGTAATATTTTTCTTGCATTTTCTGCATGAAGTTAAAATTTTAAGTTAAAATGCAAACTTCTAACTCTGCTAAGATGCAGAATGAAAGAAAAGGGATTATGTTTTTTAAAATTATTTTTTCTTGAATTAAAAAATTATATATTTGGAATTATTATTTCTTTTGAGACAATAAAGTACTTCTGGTAAGGAGTCACTTTTTCCCTTTCCCTTTAAATGGCAGTGAGTTTATTGAAAGATTTCTGTGTGATGGTGCAATGTTTAAATTAAATATAGATTTGGGGTTCTGAGCCTGCTGAGATGAGTGTGCTGAAAACATGAACAGACCAGTCATAACAAACTGGAATGATGGTTGTTGAGTTGGTTGGCATTTGTTTATTTTGTAGACAAACAATTTGACTATTTCTCAGCCTAAACTGAAACAAATGGCTTTGGTGGTGTCAAGATTAGATGATGTAATCAGGGTTTACATCTTAAGCAAGTCAGTTCTTGGGTTCCATTAAAGTTACAATAAAAGTGGCATTAAAAAATAAACTTTGTCATTGCTACTTGCTTTTCCTCTGGAATTTTGTAGCACAATGAACCAAACTATAGCTTCAGTCTATTTTTAGTACTGTCATCTCCAAGTCCAAAACTAATTTTGTCAATCCATACAACTACTTCCAGTCTTTAAAGCTGTCCATCAGAAACATTATTGCTTGCCTGGACTATGTGTTTAGAGACTCTAATCTTTTATACCTCCAGGTATAAAAGTCACGTCTACACAGCTATAACTCTTGACAGAAGAATCCAGCTCATTGTGGCTCAGCACTCTTTGTTTTTTTTTCTTTTTTTGCGGTACGCGGGCCTCTCACTGTCGTGGCCTCTCCCGTTGCGGAGCACAGGCTCCGGACGCGCAGGCTCAGCGGCCATGGCTCACGGGCCCAGCCGCTCCGCGGCATGTGGGATCTTCCCGGACCGGGGCGTGAACCTGTGTCCCCTGCATCGGCAGGCAGACTCTCAACCACTGCGCCACCAGGGAAGTCCTCAGCACTCTTTTAAAGGATTTATTTTTTCCCCTTCACGGTCGAACATAGATTGATATCCCATAGAGCCATACTTTTTATCTAGACCTTCATTAAATTTAAATAAATACATATGAAAATATATGATCCCATCTATGATTAACTTATTTTATAATAGAGTAGTTAAGAAGTATGCCCCTCAAAACTATGATACCATGCATTAATTTAGTAAAGGAAGTACAAATAAAATGCCTTGAGAATTCAGGAAAAAGTGGATTATTAAAATTACTTTTGACACTAATAAACTGGTTTTACTTCTAAATATAGTATAAAAGCTAGACTATGTTACCCTAGTTATAGTATATATTATATTATATATCCTATATTATATAAGGGTATTACACTAGCTGGATTGAACATTTCTTGAGGGCAGAGACCAGGAATTCATATCTCATCAAGGACAAAGCATTACTTCTTGCCCACAATAAGAGTTCAATAGCTGCTTTTGAGTGTTGAAATAATAGTAGTACTCCAGTGTGAAACAATTCTAAAGGGCATGTCACTTCTTGATCAAATGTTCTGAGAAAGCAACTGTTTCTGAGAAGGGAACCAAATTTGGAGTAGAGATCATAAAAATAAAAAACATAAGCATGCAAGATGGGACCCTGCATTCTCCACATCCAATGCCCTCAAACTATGGGTAATCCTAGAATACCAAGACCACAAGGATCTCTTCATTTCCCTGGAAATTGCTACATTTTGTCACCCATTCCCAAGACCTAGAAAAATAGGGAAGAGTCACACTGAAGCCACTGGACCTCCTGTACATGCCTCAGTTAAATTCTAAGTGTACTGAGTATCCAACCTCACCTTCAGTGACTCTCTGCCCTAGATTACTTTGCCCTTATTTGAAACCACTCTACTCCTGAAATCAAATTCCACATCTCCCACTTTCTAACCTTCTAGATTGTATTTCCACCGCCCTGAGTTTCAGATCATTTGGGAGAGCCTTTTTTCTAACCCATTGATTGCTTCAATAGCTAAGATTTATTGAATGTTTTATATGTAGTGGGTTCTATGCATAGCATTAGCTCACGGTTTTCCCCTCACACTAAACTGGAAAATTCCCAATTCTGAAACAATCCAAATATCTGTCTTTTTCACATCTACACCCAGCCTGTTTAGCACTGTTGGGGAGACAACACAATATGCAAGTTGTTGTCACTTGTATTTACGTGGAGCACTGCTGAAAAAAAATCCATCTCTTATCCTCCATGACAACTGTTTCAGATTTCTTCTTTTTTTTTCAAACTGAGTATTCTTCCTTTGATTCTTAGAAAAAATGTTTGATTCCTTTCAACTTTTCAGATAAACTGGAAACTATCAGATAGGACCTCCCTCAACTTTTCATCATAAAAATCTCCAAAATTGTTGGCCTGTGCACCATCCTTTCTCCCTTCCCTCTAGCTATAATGGAAAAGGAGTTCATTCTCCCAAGCAGGGACAATCTTTCCCGCTACATTCTCACGCTCATGGACCATCAGCGCTCACCCATCATGCTCTCTCTTCCATGATTCTGCCTCCTTCTCATTTCACTCTCACTGACGTTCCCCACAGGCTCCCCACACCCTCATTATGCACAATTTAAATCATCTTTCTGGACCTGCTCTCAACCACTCATACACTGTAGCAGTTAATTGTCTGCTTCTTACCCCTCCTTCAAAGTCATATTTCTCAGAAAGCTTTATATACTCACCATCCATTTTTTTCCCCTATGACCTCAGTCTTTTACCTCAAACACTACCACCTTCTCCAAGATTACCATTGTCCCTAATATATACACATTTAATATGTTAACAATTATTGTACTACCGCTAACTCACATTTTAAAATATATTAATTCTTAAGAAAAATATTGCCCAAGACTGATTTCCTGCAGGTTAGCTTCCAAAAACGAATATGATCTTTTACAAAAGTCCATGGAAATTGGCTACATACCCATGCTTAAGGCAATCAAACTTGACTAGCCTCAAGGTTAGGACCACAGCTCCTTAATCATGCCAGAGAAGAAGCTGTTGCTTCCCTAAGCAAGAACGCAGATATGGCAAATAGAGCAACCAGTATCATTTAGCTGCAACAGTGAGGCTTGAACCCTAACCCTTCATCAGGCCAAAGAGGGGCCAGTGGTACCCCTACTGCAATTAATTAGCTTCCAGGCTAGTGCTGGATTAAAGATTCTGCCAGATCATATTTCTCTTGTATCCTGGCCCTTGAGCGACCAGGTAAGGAGATGGTTTTCCCTACACCTGCAGCTAAAAAATCACACAACCTGAGTGTCAGGTTACCTCACCTGGAGTCTGATGGAGATCCTTAATGGAGCTCTACATGTTGTATAAGACACATGGGAATTGGGGACCTGCTTATCTGCTACTTTTCTGGTCTTGGCAGTTTTCTCCATTGAATATTGCTCTAGGAGGAAGAGAGTATGTGTTCCTTGGTTATTTGACTTTGCTTGTCTGACAACTTGTAGACATTTTCCTTTAAAATTTAAACAAAATAAAATTTATGTAATAAAAATATAAAATTATTTTTCATCTTCCCAGATCCCACTCATTGCCCCAGGAATAACTACTACTAACTCATTGACTAATTAGTATATATAGATTCAGACATTTCCTATGGAGGTAGAATATACAAATATAATATAATAAACATATAAGTACAGGGAGATAAAGATTGAAAAAGAAATACATGAGAATATTTGTTGAAAAGTACATGCAGTCATTTAATTTGTTATTCTGCAACTTGTCTTTTTCACTTGATAGCATAATTTGGAGATTTCATAGCTCTACCTCATTCTAACAGAAGCTTATTATATTTAATATAAAGAAATCATAATTAGATTAGTTCTTCCCATATTGAAGGACATTTCAGTGCATTCTGGGTTATCACTGTTATAAATAAAGCTACAATGGACATCCTTATAAATGCTACTTTATGAGCATTTGTGATTACTTTGCTAAGGTGTATGTGTTGTAAGAAATAATTATGTTACTTAAAAGTTGGGTTTCTGATGCTCAGTTTAGTGTAAACACAGAATAACACCATGGAGAAGCACATGAAATTGGGAGATTCTTTTCCTCACAGGTCCTAGAGGAGGGAGGCACAGCTTGCCACCCAGTGGGTCACATAAGAGACACTGTCCGGAGTGAGCTATTCTATGCAGGTGCAAAGCTGAGAGAGAGTGAGGACCTGTGGGCAAGTGCTTTTGTTGAGGGTCACAGAGGAGTATACAGCAAAGGACATGAGAGGATTTCATTTGTGTTTTGCATGTTACTTGGTCATAGTCAGGTGAGGATAAGCAGGGGGAATTGGCAGGAGCATCCTTTCCACATGGGGGAACATAGTTGCCTGGGTGTGATGTCCACAGCCTGTTTGTGGGGATGTTGAGGCAACAGGAAAATATAATATATATATATATTTTTGGCTGCACCATGTGGCTTGCGGGATCTTAGTTCCCCCACCAGGGATTGAACCCAGGGCCTCAGCAGTGAGAGCACCAGGTCCTAATCACTGGACCGCCAGGGAATTCCCAGGAAAATATGAAGTTTTAAAAATATACAATGCAGTGTATATAAGAACGTAAGCTCCATGAAGGCAGACACCTTTCATCCTTTATTAACTGCTCTATCCTCAATGCCTAGAACAGTGTCTATAATTCGTAAGTAGATGCTCAGTAAATAGCTGTTAAATGAAGGAGCAGCTTGATTTGTGCATTTCAGCTTTTGATAGGTATGGGTCAGTGGCCTTCCAAGAGGTTCTACCGGTTTAGCTTCTACCAACTCCATATGGAAATTTCTCTTTCCTCATACTCATGTCAGTACATGATATGATAAATATCTGTATAGTTTTCGTTTTTGCTATCTGTTGGGAAAAAATAAAACTAAACAAAAGCTCTATTATTTAAATAACCATCTTGCTAACTAATGGAGCAATTTATAGGCTTTTAAAATATTTATTGACCATTATATTCTTTTTAGTAAAGTTTCTATTTTTTACTGTTATTTGTCTTTACTCATTTGTAGAAAGTCATTACAAATTCTGGAGACTAATAATTTTTCCAATATATAATACATTTATTTGTCATAAACTTTTTGTTTTGTTTTTAAATTTTTTTTGTTGAAGTATAGTTGATTTCTAATGTGTTAATTTCTGCTGTACAGCAAAGTAATTCAGTTATATATATATATTCTTTTTTTAAATATTCTTTTCCATTATGGTTTATCATAGGTTGCTGAATATAGTTCTCTGTGCTATACAGTAAGATCTTGTTGTTTATCCATTCCATATATAATAGCTTACAACTGCTAACCCCAATTTCCCACTCCATCCCTCTCCTCCCCCTTGGCAACCACCAGTCTGTTCTCTATGTCCATGAGTTTGTTTCTGTTTTGTAGATATGTTTATTTGTGTCATATTTTAGATTCAACATATAAATGATATCATATGGTATTTGTCTTTCTCTTTCTGTATTTGTTGTAAACTTTTAATGCTATCTTTCAGTGTATGGAAATTTAAAATATCATAAAATAAAATTCATCAATATTCTTTTTTACGGTTTCTGTCTTTTAGGTGTTACTTAAGAAGGTCTGTGTACTCCTCAGATTGTATAAACATTTTCCCCTAAAATTTTGTTAATTCAAATACTTATTTTGCCCTCTAATTATATTCATTTCTGGAAAAGTTGGACTAAAGATTTCAACCCAGTTAATATTTAGTAAATATTAACTTCTATTTAAATTTATAACATTTATTTCTTCTTATGTTTTGAAGAGTTTTGGATGGGGCTCAGGAATTTTTTTTTCTTCTATCATAATTTGATTATTTGTCCCTATTTTTGTAATTCTTAAATTCTGAGATGTACATTTTTTTTCAACTCTGCTGCTTTTTGTTTCTATATTCTGAGGATTTCCTTGACTTTATCTTGTAAATTATTAACTTTGTTTTAAGTCAGATATCATTTTATGATTAAGGCCATACATTTGGTTTTTAAAATTTTTTATAATTTTGACAATCTTATCTTAAATTTTGAAACAGTATTTTTTGTCCTCTACTTAACCCTTTTCCAAGGCAGCTCATCATTATTCCTTTACGGATAAAATATCTCCTTGACTTTCTCTGAAGACATGGATTAGAATTCATCTGTGTTCCATGAATAATCTCTGTTTGCTCTGGGATCAGGTATTTTGGTTGCCCATTCAAATCCTTATCTTTAGTGAGGAATAATTTCCTCAGTTATCTAGAGATGTCTGTGTGCCATTCATATCCTTGGGTGTTGAATACAATTAGCAGGCATGGGTCTCTTAGAGTCGTATACCTTACTTTCCAAAAGGTCACTGCCAAAAGGTAGGAGCTGATTGTGAGATGAGTGCACCCGGCTGCACGTGAGCTATTGGTTGGTTTTACTTTAGCATATATGAGCATGAGATATGCAGGCAGATCCTGCGGAGAATTTTAGGATATTTCTCTTGTTAGAAGGGTTGTACTTCTCTTTCTTCTTTTCCCACGGGAGTTGTGGAAGTCCAGTGTTAATGCAAGTCCTGTCCTACTTCTCTTCCCAAACTCTCACCCTCTTTAGATAGTGTTCTCAGCACAGAGCACCTTTTCTAAAAAATCATGCAGTTACTTTATCCTCAGCTGAAACAATGCTCCTGGGTGCAGCTCAGTATATGTTCCCATACCATCACCAATGGCTGCTTATTAAGAATGGACTTTCTTTAATTAACTAGTACCACGATTTGTATTAGTTTTCTATAACTATGTAACAAATTGCCTAAAATGTAGTGTCTTAAAACAATCCCTACTTATTATTTCACAGTTCCATAAATCAGAAGTCCAGGCATGGTATATCCGGGTTCTCTGCTCAGGTTCTCACAAAACTGCCATTGAGGTGTTGTCTGGGGCTTCTTTCTATGAAAAACAGTGTAAAAGTGTGTACATGGAAGACTATGTGATAACATTGGAAAACTGAAGTTTCAATAGCGATTTTGCCCATGTTTATTGAGACCTATTGCAATGAAAAAACATTATAGCTTTAATACTCAAAATCCCTTTGTCATTTCCAGTGTCTTTGACACTTAAAGTGATTGTTTAATCTATCTCATTTTTCCCAAATTAAAATCTTAGAAATGTACTTACGTGTCTATTTTGTATTAACCCAACTTTACTTGGTAGCATTCCCTTATCTTAAAAGTGGCAGGAATGTGCCCTTGTAACGAGAATCTTAGAGGTAATATAGAGTTCAGACAGAATAAGACTATTTCTTATTTTAGTGGAGAGTGCTGTGGACATCTGATGCCAATCTAAGATCCAGAGTTGAAGATTATAGTAAGAATTCAGATGAGCTCAAGCTAAATAAATAAAGACATTTTAAATAAAGACATCAGTATATTGTGAAGAGAAAGGGGAAGAGGGAAAGTGTAAAACTCTTAATTTCTGCTTTTTCTGAATTAATCACAGCTCCTTTTAGTATGTATCTCCTTGGAAATGGAACCACAACACATTTGGAATATCTTACATAGGATGGCCGAGAACAGGCTATTTAACTAGAGGCCAAGAGCAACCTGATATTCTGAGCTACAAATTGAAAGTGAAGGTTACTTTCTGGTAGACTTTATCTTAAAGCAGTAAAACGAGTAACTGCAGCTACAACTGAATGTATTGATTTTGTAATTTCAGCAAATTAAGAACAAGACAGAAAACCTATTAAATCTTTCCACTGATTGCCAGGGTACTTTTTGGTGATTCTGAGGTTGACATTAAAATTACATGTACCTATCTCTTTAAAGTAAAACATACATTATATAGAAGATGATTAATGAAGTTTTGATGTTTGTATATTTTCAAATTTTAAAAGGGAAACTTGCTAAACCTGATATTATGAATGTCAAAAACATATCTAATTTGCATAAATTAGGGTTAAAGTTGGATGTACATTTATTATGTTTTAATAAATTAAACTTTTCACAGATCAGGAGATTTTGATTAAAACAGAGAAAGAAACTCTGATAATAGCATTACATGTCAGAACATTATGTGTAATGACTATATAAAAATATATTACAAAGAATATGGAAAAAGTAAATTATATTTCGTGTGTACAAGAATAAAGTAAACCTATTTTAGTTTTATGTAACACATCAAACTTTTAAAAATGTAATTTTAAGGTTCCTTAAGTGAATGTATTAAAATTTACATTAATCATAATGTCAAAGAGGAAACTGGTTTTGAAAAATTTGATAAAAGGACTGATAATCTCCAGTTAAAATAAATTCAGGTCATGATATCTTTTCTTTTTACACTCACGCCACTCCATATATCATATTTCTTAGTAGGTAGATTAACATTAGAGGAAATACAACTTTGAAAATATTTGGGGGTGGCTTTTTTCTACAATTAGGGAAAATCACAACAAAAAATTTCATAAAATCATAAGAAAAATGTAATAAATTGGGGCAGCTCCAGGTTTAGATAATTCAGTGATTCTATCACACATGGTTCTATTTTTTAATTGTTGTTTTTTATCTTTTCACTTTGTCCTCTTCAGTGTGTCAGTATTTTCTTAATGATTGCAAGACACTGCTATGTTCACATAGAATTCTGAACAGTACATTTGAGGTGGGAGTTTTCCTGTAGGGTATGGTATATGCCTCATACTAAAACCCAACATATATGGTGTTATTTCCACCATGGCCACAAAACCCAGGGCTGGAAACCAAGGAATTAGAGTAGGAGTACCTTTTACTCTCATATATAACAACCCATTCACAGCATGAGTCTTCATACTTCCCCAGCCTTGGAATCAGTAGGTACGAAGGCCCTTGTTTCCAAAGGAGGAAGCTTCTGTCAAGGAACACAGTCCCAGTGCCGTTAAACTGGAAGCTGAGGCTGCTCCCCGGCGATTTATGGCTGTCTATAAATCAGGAGAGAAGAGTGTTACTAAGTTAGCCAGGATAATTTAACCTGATTATTTGCTTATGAATATTAACAGCAAATGTGTTAAGTCAATATTAAATGAACGACTGAGGATCTAGAACTTTGGAAATAAGAATTTGCGTCCCTCTACTAGGTAAAAAACACAGATGAATCAAGGCGTTGGCAGAGCTCAAGGGAAACAGAATGGAAGGAAGCTCTGATTATCAACTTCCCTTGATACCAGCTATAGAAGTAAAGACGGCAGCAGCTATGCCAATATTACTGTAAAAGTTATACTATTTTTAAACTCAGAAGTACCTCAAAATCTTAATTTAAAAATAAAGGAACTGCATATAAGGAATGTAAAGTGACCTATGTATAGTCACGCAAACAGTCAACAGCAGAACCCACGTTTACTGACCTGTTAGGCTACGTCCTTTTCATCAGGTTATGCTGCAGCACTGTCAGTGCCACAGTTGAGGGAAGGTGAGAGAAGGTCTCTCTAAGGTGTGGGGCAGAGATAAGGCCCTGGTTGCCTGCTCTAGAGTCAATGATGCATTGAGAATGCCAGGCACTCTCCAGTGTGAGATGCCAAGTTTAGTTTGATCATCTCTCCCAAAGTGATCTTTTTAGGTCCAAGCCTGAGAAAGAAATATGGGAATGCACTAATAAGCAGAGCAGACTCACATCCACTGGAATTATTGTATTTAGGTTAATAACAACTTTATAATTTTCCCCAAAGATAATCATTGGTATTTATTTATCTTTTTGTATGACTTGAACACTTATTCTAGTGGTTTTCCTCAATTGAAGAATGTCTATTATATGAGAGAAACAATGTCTAAATGACATTTCTCTAGTTTAAAAAAGAATGTTGTCATTACCCAGTTCCTTCCTTTCCTTTTTAAATACGGAATTGTATAGTACATGGTAAGACAGATCATGACGTTCAAACATAAGAAACTATTATTTATTTCTTTTTATATTTATGTTCATAATAATGGCTTCATAATAACACATAGATTTATCATAGATTTACTAGTGTGTTTTATTAGATATTTAATTTGTTTTTGATAATTTTACTAATATAAAAATCACCATAATAAGCATATTTGCACCTGCATCTTTATATACAGTAATAAGTAGCACCTTAGAATAAAAATTTCAAAGTGTATTACCAGGTAAGGGAATATATAAAATTTTAAGTGCTTGCATTAAAATATGGATTAATATTGATACATTATATCTATACAATATTACACTAACTCTTCAGTGATATAATTTGTCTATTTATTCAATTCTTTTATATCCCTCAGTAAGGCCCTGTAATTCTTTTTATGTAAATTTTTGTGTTTCTTGTTATTTTTATTTGTAACTATGTCATATTTTTGTTGGTGTTCTGAACGGGTTTTCTGTTTTATTATATGTTCAAATTAGTTATTACTGGCACAAAAAAGCTATTGATTTTTACATACTTATTTGAAAATAGACAGCTTTTTGAATAGTCTTACTATAATATTCAAATATTTTTACTAGAATAAAATACTTTTATTTCAGTAGGATATGCAAATTGTATTTTGGATCTCAGGGGCCTTTACCTTTCCACTGTAGATATTCATATCTCCATATATTTTTTTTAGAAAATAGAAGATATAAAAAATTAATAAAAATAACTACTTAGGTATAAAATTCTTGGGTCACAATATTTTCCTAAGACTCTGGTTTAATCACATTTTGGTCAGATTGTTCTCAAGTCTACTGTTGAGAGGTAACAATTTTCAGTGTCTTATACGATTTCCTGATTTGAGTGGAAAATCAAATTCATTTAGCATTGCTGTGCCCTCTTGTAATGACTCCTGCCCCAACCATCTGATGATTTAATTGCTATAACTTCGGAAGTTTATAGTAAACTTCAATGTCAGTAACCCCTGCTTTCAAGAATTTTTCTATCAATAGAATCTATCCTAGGGACACATACATCCCATCACTATTACTACCTGTTCAATATGCTCAGTTCTTCTTAGGAAAATGTTTTTTTCCTAGGTGTTGAAAGAGACAACCAGAGCATTGGGAAACGTGCCCTGGTTGCTTCAGAGATTAGTACCTGGGTTGTTAAGGTCCAGTTTCTGTTACAGAAGGAGTGCTGTGTATCTAGGACTTGCGACAGGAGGGAAAGTAAAAGACTCTTCAATTTTTTAACGTAAGCCATTTCATGGCTCTTGCATGAGGAAAAACTGCTCCATATCCACTCGGTTAAAATAAGAGATGACAAACTAAGACTTTTGAACTTATCTGTAATTAAAAAAAATTAATGGACAGATAATTGAACAGATTTTCAGAACTGGCAATATTTTTACAAGTGAGAGAGGTACTCTATAGTTTTCTGGGTGGAATGAAATTCTGTGAATCATTAAGTTCAAATCAAATCGAGGAAAAAAATGGTTATTTGGAGAATTCTTTTTTCCATTAAATATATACATCTCTCTCGTTTCCTAGCATTTTACATTTTAAAGAAGTTGTTTTTGTTGCTACGTTTTTTTCTTTATACCTAGTTTTACTTTTTGTCATGGCTCAAAACATTATACTTCAAAGACAATACTGAAAGTTCTCTAGGGATTTGTGTTGTTTTATTGAGTAATCTTTGATCAGATTGTAATGGAAAATCCCTGCAGGTGATATAAAATGTGTACATACATTTGAATACATAAAATATGTATTTTTTTTATGTCATCCATCTTTGACATTTCTAAATATGGACTTATTTAGCATGCTGGCCCCAAAACGATGGGCTCATCTTGGGAGTACATTTCAAAAGAGTGACAATTTTAAAAATTGATGATGAAAATAATTGGATTTATAAATTCTTTGAAAACCAGGGAGTCTGTCTCAACAACAATAGTAAAAACTGCTACTGGAATATATAGAAACCTAAGCTTAAAGATATATAATGTCCTTGTTGCATTAAATATATTTTAAATTTTGTTAACCACCATGATGTTCACAAGCTTGGAAGGCTTAAAAGTTGAATACTAACACATTTAAACTGAGGGATAATTTGTATATAAAATAAATATGCGATATTACCTCTATTGGCATTTATAAGTCCAAAAATCCTAGATTTTATTCATATATTATGTATTTTTATGTGGGCTCACATTTGGTTTTAAAAGAAAAGCAAGAATGCTAAAAATTAGGGTTATCCATTTGTTCAGTTGTCGCTCATTAAATTGTCTTTTTTTTCCCCTGAGGCTATATTTACACTTGGATAGTTATGTGGGGAGTGCTGAGGAGGAAACATCTCTAGGATTTGAAACAATTGCAAATAGTCATATTATGATAAACAGTCAAAGCCAATAAGCTGCTTCAATGTAATTCCTTTCTATTTACTTGTGAAAACAAAAGCTGTAGTGAGGGTTTAAAACACCCCTTTTCAGAAAAAAAAAAAAAAAAAGGCAAATAAACTACCACCAACGAAATGCAAATAAAAATACTTGTGATTACATTTCTGAGCTTCTACTTAAACGTTCTGTGTTCTTTTATGGGATGGTCAGTCAGATGTGGCCACAAGAAAGAACACAAGAAAGGCACCAGAAAACAAAGTTTATTATACTCACAGGTCCTAGAGAAACAGAGTTACCACAGGTCAGGAGGAACCACATGGGGTGGGGGGGAATACCAAGGAGTAGGGCTCGACTAAGCAGATCCAGGACTCATGGTCAAATACCTTAATTGAAGGTGGTAGTGGAGTACACAAGAAAAGGCATGAGAGGATTTCACTGGTGTGTTACTAGGTCATGGACAGGGGAGGGCAGGAAGGAGAACTTGTTGTAGGGAGGGGCCATCCCTATCACCCTGGTATACCTGATCACTTGGGCAGGGTGTGCATAGCCTGTTTGCAGGGATGTTTAGGCAGCAGGGAGAAAATATGAAGTTTCAAAAGTTTGTAGTACACTATAATACTCCTAAAAAACAGGAAGCTGTGTTACCTTACAGACGACATTGTGTGTCCAAGGTCCCCAAGACCAACCTCAGGTTCAGTTGTTCACTGGAAAGATTCACAGAACTCAGAAAAGCTGTTATACTTATGATTATGGTTTACTAAAGTGAAATGATACAGATTAAAATCAGCAAAAGAAAAAGGTATATATGGGTAGAGTCCAGGAGAGACCAGGCACAAGCTTTCAATTGTCATCTTCCAGTGGAGTCATATGAATAATACTTAATGATTCATGTAGTGATGTGTACCAACACATATGAAATACTGCCAACCTGGTAAGTTAATCCAAGCCTTAGTGTCTAGGGATTTTACTGGTGGTAGGCAAGGAGCACCAACATGGTTGATCTTAGGTACTCAGTCTCTAGTCGCACCAGAGGTCAGGCTGATTCTGCATGGCTCAAGACTCCCACCATAAGTCACATTGTCATCATAAACTATCTGATGTGTATCAAGTCCCAGGTTAAACAAGGATACTGTTATGAGGTAGCATATTCCAAGGGCTTAGAAGTTGTCTGCTAGGAGCAGGTCAAGGGGCAGACATTTCTTGAGAATGTATAGGGCTTGAACACCCCAGACCTGCTAGTCAACCATTTCTTTTAAACTTTTTTGAGGTATAATTGATGCACAAAAAATTGCATACATTTAATGTAAACATTTTGATGAGTTTGAATGTATGCATGCTCCCCAAAGTAAATACTAAACATAACCATCACCTCCAAAAATGTCCTTGTGTTCTTTTATGTTTGGTTTTCTTTTCTTTCCTTTTTTTTTTTTGGTAAGGACACAACATAAAATCTATCCTCTCAACATATTTTAAATTGTACAATACCATATTGTTAACTTATGGGTACTTTGTTGTACAGCAGGTCTCTAGAACTTATTCATCTTGTGTAACAGAAAATTCATACCCATGGTAAAACAATTCCACATTTACCCACCCCCTACCCCTGACAACCACCATTCTATTCTCTGCTTCTATGGGTTTGACTATTTTAAATGCCTCATATTAATGGAATCATGCAGTATTTGTTCTTTGACTGGCTTATTTCACTTTGTAGTGTCCTCTAGTTTTCTCTATGTTGCTGCAAATGGCAGGATTTCTTTCCTTTTTAAGAACGAATCTTTATGGAATAAATAATATTTCATTGGTGGACTATTATAAATAATATTCCACTGATATACATTGTATCTTCCATATTTTCTTCATCCATTCATTTCTTTTCTTTTCTTTTTTTTTTTTTGTGGTATGCGGGCCTCTCACTGTTGTGGCCTCTGCCGTTGCGGAGCCCAGGCTCCGGACGAGCAGGCTCAGCGGCCATGGCTTACGGGCCCAGCCGCTCCGCGGCATGTGGGATCCTCCCGGACCGGGGCACGAACCCGTGTCCCCTGTATCGGCAGGTGGACTCTCAACCACTGCGCCACCAGGGAAGCCCTCCTCTCCATTTTTAAAACAGTTAACATTACACTTTTCTGCATGTTTCACCTAGATTTCAAGACACCATTAAATAACATGAAATATTTATGTGTGATTTATGTTAGATATAAGATTCAGAGTGGTGTGTGCTTTATGAGTGAATGAACTGACTTATGGGTTGATGAATCTAAAGGGTAATCTTTTAAAAGAAGAAAAATCCAATGGTGGAATTGCAAAACTACCTATGGGTGTCTTGTGGGAACTTTACCATTGCCATATTGTTAATCTTTCTTCTGTTCGCTCTTCATCACTTATTTTATTTTATTTATTTTTTCAAAGATTTTTTTATGTTTATTTTTTTAAATTATCATTTATTTTTGGCTGCGTTGGGTCTTCGTTGCTGTGCATGGGCTTTCTCTAGTTGCGACGAGCGGGGGCTACTCTTCGTTGCGGTGCGAGGGCTTCTCATTGCGGTGGCTTCTCTTGTTGCAGAGCACAGGCTCTAGGCGTGCGGGCTTCAGTAGTTGTGGCACGGGGGCTTTAGTAGTTGCGGCGTGCGGGCTCTTGAGAGCAGGCTCAATACTTGCGGTGCATGGGCTTAGTTGCTCCGCGGCATGTGGGATCTTCCTGGACCAGGGCTCGAACCCGTGTCCCCTGCATTGGCAGGCGGATTCTGAACCACTGCGCCACCAGGGAAGCCCTATCACTTATTTTAAAAGGAGATATTCTTCAGGGAACAAAAATCTTTGTATATGTACATGACAATAATAAAGGCAAAAACAAAGTGCTAGTAAATTCAACAGACAGATGGTTACATGTCATATATATGTTTCACTTTTACTTTGTGGAGAGTCTGTTAAAATGATATATAACCGCCTGGAAGTACAATTTTTATCATTATCTCAAGAGAGAATAATCAAATACAATATTTGTAAATTTAGGATATAAGGCAAATTATCAACACATAGAAGTAATTGACACCGATACAAGTACAGCATCAAGCAAAGAAGATTATATTGTGTTAAACTGAATATTCTCTGTCCTTCATTATTTAAAATATAGAAAACGAATTTTTTTCAAGCAAGCATCCCTCATCCCCTGCAAAAAATTGCTATACTTGAAAAGATTTCAATCTTATATATATGCACCTAGTCAACTTCCCTCTGTGTATAGAATATGTAGCATCTGAATTCAAGGAATATGATTTCAAACTCTCAATACTCTAGTGCACATACACATATCCCCATAAGTTGTAAATAGCTGTTATCACTTGTTAGGATAACTTAATTAAACTTGCTTATTAAAAACCTTTAATTCGTTAGTGATAAAATCTTGATTAGTACATTTTCCTGCTAGGTGACCTTCTAATTTAATAGAAAATGAATTTTTAAATGGGGAAGAATGCCTGTGGCAGAGATTTTGTGCTAGTGAATAGAGTTTGCAATACACATAGGGATATATTTGAGCCTAATTAGTAAGGGTGCAGATGAATTTTTATTTCATACACCAGAAGTGTCATTGATGAACCACAGTGAGGAATTTGAAATGCATTCAGATTGGCAGTGTGGGACTGAAATCTGTGGGAAAATCACAAGCTAATTCATTGATTGCCCCTTGGAAATTACTGCTGTTAATTGTTAGGTAATTAACATGGAGCTACAATTATACTGGCCTAAGGGGGTGATTAATGTTTCAACATGTCACATTAGCAGCGGCTGAATTTTCAAAGCTTTTCTTTTCACATGGTTTAGGAGACAGATGGTATATTGTCTATGGATTTTTTTCTTTTTTCTTTTTTTTTTTTTTACTAAAGTTTATGCTGACAGCAAGTGTGTGAATTTTCTGTTCTTGAGCCTCTTTTTACAGATATAAATTTTAACATAAGAATTTGATAACTTTTATGAAATAATGCAATATTTGCTAATAATATTCCTCTACCTAAAATATATATTGTTAAATAGGAAATTTATTTTAATTTTATGTACTGGTATAAAAGCAAAACTGTCTTAAATTTGAGGAGTTGGCATTTTTCTTTATGACAGGTCTTAAATTATTTAGTGATGGTAAGAAGTAAAAGAATTGTACAATATCATATTTACAACAATCAATATAATTTAAGCAGAAACCAAATAAACCATACTGAACAAATGCATTTAGTAACAGTAATATAGAGTGCATTAATATCTCTATCCTTTAGCATCTCCCTACCTCTGTCACCTTTTTTTCTCCTTAAAGCTATATATTCTCAATACTCCAAATCCTACTTTAGCCTCATTCATTGCGGCATGGATTTTTTAGAACTATCCTCTGAAACAAATTGATCCCTAAACATCAAGGCTAAAAATGAATGGACAGAACAAATCAAATCGATTTTTTATTTAGGGAGGACCCATGCAGAAACCAACACTACTCATTACAAAGTTAGCTTGAGATGTAACATTATGTGTTAAGAATTTTCTATACTAATACTTTTTTTTTTTTATCTCTATAGCACATTTGTTAAACCGTCACAGAGTTTGGGGTTTAACTATCTTATGATGCAAATAACTCTGAAAAAATTATATCCAAAATGTAGTTACTTCTATAATTGTAAAAATCATTTTTGATCTTGTAAAACTAATTTTATTTGACATTAATCAATACTTTATTGATACCATGGATGCAGACATAGGTTCCTAGAGCGGTATTTTGTAGCCCATTTGTTTTCTTTTGGAAGCCTTTTTGGTTGAAATGGTTAAAAAAGCTTCAAAGTATTTTAATTTTTAATGCAAGTTAATGTGGTGGTACATTACATTTTGTAAAAAGATACATGCAATACTAAAACCTAGGTGGGCTCCAAAAAATTCTTAAGGTCTCCAAAGGTGGCTTTAAAAAAAAAATCAGTTAAGGCACATTATCTAAAAAGGTAGAATGGATTTTTAGCAGTTCAAAGAACAGCTTCTTTTATAATTTTTTTTCTGTGAAAATTTGAGATGTCATCTTTCTTGGTAGCCCCATACTGAGGTCTTTGCTGTGACTGCCGTCTCTAGCTTTTACATTGATTTGTATTACTTCAACAAATGACAGAAATCTTTATTATCTACAGCCAAGCCATCTATTAACTTTTAATGTCCATTAAAATCAAAAAATGTGAAAGAAAACCAGTACTTCTAATTTAGTCTTTAAAAATAGAGAATTACTAAAATCTCGATTTTAGGCAATGCTGTATTCAGATCTTTATGCATTTCTTTTACATTCCAAATCAATTGCAATTGCTCAAATGCCTATTTTACTGCCAAGTTGACATTTCACCTCAGTTCCTCTTTTCTTTGCTTATTATAATTTTACAAAAAAAAAAAAACATGCTTGCCATGCTGGAAAGAGTAGAATATGCTGTGAGACTAAATTAAGTGCATACATTTTTACTGGAGAAAAACTTTCATCAAATGTCTCCTTTCATTCTCTTTTAATAATGGGTTTAAGGTGAAATGAAGGATTCTGACTTTGATTAGAAATCGTAAGCAGTAAGTTAAAATTTGCATTTGAAATTTCCTTAGGAAAAGTGATGACTTTATCCACTTAACTTGGGCAGTAGGGGTCACTCTAATTCTTTAAAGATCAAGTGATAGGAAGATTATTAGCCACAGACAAGATCGTTCTTAAAGTTACTTCAGGGGAGCAGAGAAACTCTTTTCTAAATAGAAAGACAAATTAGAGCAGTGGCAGATTTGATGTACACACTACACATACACACACATGCACACACACACACACACACGTGCACACACACACACACACCTACGCCTAATGCAGGACTATGGTTGTCCTGCATTACCTTTTGTTGATATTTTAGGGCTATTGTGGTTTTAATCTTGAGTTGTGGTTTGCCATATATCAAAGGCTTCCAGAAATCCCATGACTAACCCACCTCATGAATGTTATTTGCACATTGTTACTGGCTCTTTTTACTTCACCCTGATTGTAGCAATCTTCATGCTTTTTTTTTTTTTTAAATCATGGGTGAATAGTAGTCAGAAAAGTGCTTCAATTCACATTAGACATAAAAAAAATTGAAAATTTATTTTTCATACCAATATTGGTTTGCCATTCTTAGTGATCAGTTCAGTCTAAAATGTAAACAAAATGAACCAGTCATTAAGAATGGCATGACACAGTAAAATAGTCATTTTTAAGTCAATTATTTTATGTTCCTAGCCTTTGAGATCTCAAAATCTGATGGTAGAGATAGAAATGAAAATAACAATTACAGTGTTATAAAGTAAGGGCTGTACTTGAAATGAAAGCAAAGTTCTGGGGAAAAGGAAAGGAAAAACTGAACCTGTTAGTTTAAATTAGTGGCAGTTTTTTAGTCAGTGACGGGTAGGGGTACTTCAGGAAGAGTGACGTGAAAAGCATTAGGAAGGTAAGGCCATGAGAGTAGTTGAGAAAGTGAGTAAGACCTAGGGGGACTGGGACTCAGCGTTCCTGACTGTCGTGTTACATTTGGTGAGAGCGGTCATGACAGTGGATGGAACTGAAGCTCCTCAAGGATATTGCACACCTTGTTTAGTCATATTTACTTACTTCCATGAGAACTGAGGCTCTGACATGATAAGATGAAGTCCTTTTTTTAAAAAAAGTCACAAAATTATCAGTTTAGTTGTTACTCAAAAATGATCAAAAAATCAAGTTAGACAATCACTCCTTATTCATGAATCTGGCACAAATTTATCAAGCACCTACTATATGCAAGGTGTGATTTTTAAGTGTTAGATTTACAGGATCAACTATATATATGAGAAGACTGCTCTCATACAGCTTACATTCTAGAGGAAGGAGATAGATTCCAGAGATGAGATATGATTAAGTTAATGTAAGGTAGTGAACATGCTCTGGTGAAAAAAAACAGTGCAGGGGAAAGTGACTGGGATAAGGGAGCCACTTGACATAGTTCACATAGAGAAGTTCTCTAGAGAAAGGGGCAAATGAATTGTCACCTGGTTGAGAAAAAGAAATGAGCTACTCGAGGGTTTGGAGGACTGGCATTTTAGGAAGAAAGAAGAGTAAGCACAAAAGCCTAAGGCACTTTAACATAAAACATTTTGAGAATTGCAGTAATGGTTTCTCTTTACCAGTTGGAGGCAAATAACACAGTGGAGCAATTCTGAGTATAGAATCTGGTGTCCACTTAATCTGAATTCAAATTCTGACCAGCCAGTCAGGGACCTTAGGCAGATTATTTAAGTATTCTAATCCTCAATGTTCTCTTCTCGAAAATGTAGTGATACCATACATATCAGATAATTTCTGTCAGTTGTTTCAGATATAACAGTGTTAAAACTTTTAGTAGAGTGCCTAACATAAATGTAAGCAGTTAATAAAGCTTACGTTACCCTCTTCGGATTCATCTCCTCCTCTGTGGTGTGGAACTGCACTGCTTACCTACCCAGTATGTTTTTGTTTGTTAATCCTCAAACAGCATGTATATTTATCTGTACGATGGACTCTTTTTTCACATTCTTAATTCAAAATTAGATAAAGAAGATTATAAAGAATGAAAGCTATCCCGTAGGAAGGGAGTATGTTGTGTGTCCTCCGTTATCCTTAACTAATTCTTAATTGTTCTGACTATGATTCTTCATTTATAAGAAAAATATCCAGTATAGTTCAGGTCTGTGTAAGGAATGATCATGTTTGGGAATAAACAATATTATAGATCTGTCAAAAATTCTTCTGAGTTAAGAAACTACCAAAACAGGCTATTTTTATAGGCCTGCCAATTTTGAGTGAGCCTTTTAAAATCACTTAGGTAGCTCCTGTTGTTTTGTTCTCCCTCTGATTTATTTGCAGCCATTGCTTCTAAATAAGACTTTTCTTGTCCCAGAACTAAAACGCTTCCTCTGTCTCTAGCATATGCAACAATCCTGTTCTTAACTTTTCCCTCCCATGTCTTTTGTTGACAATATATCTCATACTATTGAGCCTCACTGACGATTCCCTAAACCTCTTTTTCAAAATAAATCCTCTGACCTTCTTTTTCTAAAGTCTAAGGACCAAAACAGACTCTCACCAGCCCTCCAAGTAATCTCACCTTTTCCGTCCCTGACTGTATACATGTACTCCTGCCGCAGCAAACTGACTTCAGTCATGCTTTGTGAATACTTACTACAGAACCTCCTTGTGTAAACGATGTCCAAATTACTCTTTTCTCTCAATTCTGCCCATAACTTCCTCCTGCCTCTTTCTGTGATAGACTACACAGTGCATTTCTGGAATGTTCCAAGGGCTATACAGGTAAACATCCTAATTATATAGACTTATTGTATAGGTCTATGTTTCATACATCTTTCTGCATATAATAAAGAGGTAAGTTGTTACAACAGAAAGGGACCTTAAAAATAATGCAATTCAATCTTTACTGTACATAAGCAATAAAAAAGGAATTCAGATTATACTTTAGAAAGAGATCTTCACAACTCTTACTCTATTTTCTTTGCAGTTTACAAAAGATCATAAAGTTATGGTGTGAGGGTTAGCTCCAACCAGCAGATGTGTTTTGTTTGGCCCTCATAGAAACTTTTAAATATTTTTAGTTGTTTCCAAACTTTAATAATCTGAGATTTCATATAAAACTCTGGATTTCCAAATTCTCTTAGAAGTCAGATTATTTGATAATTGTTGATGCTCATGACTTAATGACAGTGCTTGGCTACATCTAAGAAGCACCCGCATTAGAGAGATTGATCTCCCTAGTTGGCAAGTTTCAACTCTTCTCTAATATCTCACACTCTTCCCTGTATTACTGATTTATGTTACTTGCCTGTCTCCCACAGAAATTTGACTTATGGCATCCTTTTTCTATAGCCCAGTGCTTCTCAAGTGAACTGATAAAAACCTCTGGGGATCTAGGACTGCAAAGAAGTATCAGCCACGCAGTTCATAGATGTACTGTTGACCTGTAGGTGTACAATGGTGCTTCAGTGGGTCCGTGAAATTCCACAAGCATGTTCCAAGAGTTGTCTCTGTGTGAGGCATTGAACTAGGCTCCAGGGTCCCAATGACAAATGAAACAACCCTTGGAGGATTTTACTTGATGACAAAACTGTATCGAAATATCCTCGAGGGTTTGTACTATTATGTCTTATTTGCATCTGTAGAATAATAAAAAAAAACTGTATGTAAAAAACTGAATGTAAAAAACTGTAGAATAATCAGCATAAGATATATTTATTGTTGTCGATATAACATAATCATAAAGGTAGGGTTTCTTTAATGAAAGTTACTGTGTAAAACAAATAATATTAAAAATATTCAGCCAACAACAGCATAAATGATGAAACTTTATTGGACCATTTCACCATTGGTTATTCTCAATTGCAGAAGGGTATTCCTATTGGTCACAATAAACAAAAATGCTTCTTCCTTTAAAGGTGCATAAACATTTCATCTTGAAAGTGTGACCCTAATGTTTTTATGTATTGATGTCTGTTTGCTATTACGTAGGGGTTCTTAGAATTTTAAACCATTTATATGTTATATAGCAAAGCCATTGGCATTGCTCTTGCTAAGCTAAGCCACAGTTGAAAGCTAGCAACCCAGATCTTTTTTAACCAAACAGATGCTTTTCACTCACTCTTGGTAGTACGTGCATACCAAACAATTCTCTCAATGGTGATGATAGATTTTGCAGATCTATTCACACTCTGTTGCTCACTTACCCTGCTGACTAATGGAGGTGTATGTTAGGCATCTGCCTATGTCATGGGTAGACTTAGCAACTCAGGAAAAGCAAAGCCATTGTTCAGCACAGAATTTGGCCTTCATTGTCACCATGATCTAATTAATCGAGGCGACCAGCGTCCAGCATAATTAAGACCTCAGAATTCTTTCCGGCACCAAAACTTTTATCTGAATAATTTCATTGAATGAAAAAGAATAAATTGAAATAAAATTTAATGTTCATACTCATTTACTCTCTAGAGCTTATTAATACATGGCATGAGATGGCAGTTAGAGAATGGAAAACGCAATGCTTTCTATATACTCTTTCCAAACTCAGTGAAATAACTCAAGCAAATAATAGCAATGGAGTGAATTCTGGTGAATACTAAAGGTAAAAGGACTTCAAAAGGTCAAGGTCCTCATTATTCCTGTTTGCTGAATGCCTGGTGAGCCCAATACTTTATACATTGTACTGAAGGACTTTGTCCTTGTCCCAGAGGCTCAGAGATAATATTAAACCATCATGGACAATTGTATTAGCCAAGCAGCTGATTAGCTTCAGAATAGAGATTTTTCTAAATATTTTTTTAAAAATTTGCCTATTTTTATTTTGTCATTCTATACTTTTGTTCCTCATACTTCTGTCTTTCCAGAATTATATATATATATATATATACATATATATATATGTGTATATATATATATATATGTGTATATATATATATATATATATATAAAAGAGGTTAGGCCTTGCCCCTGACAAGAATCATAGAAAATTTGATTTTATGAAGAGACTTTTTTTAAGTGAATGTAAAAATAGACTGGATGTAGAGAAGAGGAAGATGGATTGTTACAAGTGTGACAAGAAATACAGAAAGCAGCACAGAGCTGGTCTGGAGAGGTGAAACGTATAACGAATGAGTCTACACAGATAAAAGGGGTGTTGAGAATGGAGGAGTCGAGAGCTGATTTAGCAATACATGCAAACGTGGTCTACTCCAGAGTGAAAAGGATGGTTCGCCAGACTGAATTTATATCTTTCTGAGGGTTGTCCAATTCTGCCTATTATGCCCTTTTAACAAATAACAGTGGTGACTTTTTGAAAAACATGTAATAAAATATATTTTTTGGAAGTTTTGTTTACCCCAATGTTTACTGAAATTTCATTTGCATGAAAAATAGCTTGCTCTACTCTTTCGGTAGTTTTTATTACTATTTATTATAATTCATAAAAGTTTCATATTTAGTAAGAAAATGAACAGTTTGTATATCTAAATTAAAAGGAAATCTCCCTGTTGAATCACGCTTTCAACTTATTGGGTATTTTCTGGATTAGTGACTGTAAAATACATAGGCATTTTCTCTGTTATCTATGACATCTGTCCTTGTTAAAAATATTAGTTTTGCAATTTCTTTCACATTTAAAATATTTTCTTTTGCCTTAATTTGTTTTTGAAAGAAATGTCCTTCACTTTCACTTCTCAAATTATGACAAATCAGAGTACATAAGAGGGTTAAACTGGATGTGTTTTAGAAGAGTAAAGAGGACTTCCCTGGTGGCTCAGTGGTTAAGAATCCGCCTGCCCATGCAGGGGACACAGGTTCGAGCCCTGGTCAGGGAATATCCCCCATGCCATGGAGCAACTAAGCCTGCAACTAAGCAACTACTGAGCCTGTGCTCTAGAGCCTGTGAGCCACAACTACTGAGCCCACCATGCCACAACTACTGAAGCCCGCGTGCCTAGAGCCCGTGCTCTGCAACAAGAGAAGCCACTGCAATGAGAAAGAAGCCCATGCACTGCAACGAAGAGTAGCTCCCACTCGCCTCAACTAGAGAAAGCCTGCACGCAGCAATGAAGATCCAACGCAGCCAAAAATATAAATAAATAAATTTATTAAAAAAAAAAAAAGAAGAGTAAAGAATTCACTGAGGTGAGACTAATCATCATTTAGATTATCAGGAGAAAATGATTAATAAACAATGGATTGTGTGACAAATTCTATTGATGTTGTGTTTAGGTAGTCAAATGTTCTAGCTTTACAAATGAAAAAAATTCCCTAAGCAGATTATGGGAGAAAGTAATCATTCAAATTACAAACTTAAGAATTTCAAATTACATACTTCATCAAGTTGAGCCTGTTTTAACTTACCGAGTAGATTTGGTATAACAGGATGAAAAAATTACTTGTGTTTTAAGTACATGGAAAACAGTCTTCCTATGCTTATCATTTATTTTCTATACAATTGCTATAATAGATAACTTTGAGGAAAATAGCTGAGAATATATATCTCTAGAAGATAGTGGTCAGAAATATTCAAAAGTATGTTAAAGTATAAGCATTTATATAGCTATTTTTCCTTAGGAATTTATTTTGCTAAGTTAAATTTTTGAAGTAGCTCAACTTTTTGGAAATCTGATTTTGAAAAGCAAATCTGGAGAGATGTTTGGGAAGATGTACTGAAGATGTTTTTTCTCAGGTGGTTCTCTGAATTGAAGCTGAAAATTTGACTCAATAGAGTTTTTCAACAAATGCTGTGCATATGGGCTTTTGAACTTAATATCCTACAATTATACCATATTTTATATGCTACATCCATATTAATTTTTAAAGGTTAAGAGTAAGAACTCTGAAGTTGAAAAACCTGGGCTCAAATCCTAATTTATCACTTAAATAATGATATTAGACGGATTATTAAGTTTTCCAAGGCACGGTCTTTTTATCTGTAAACTGATGGTAATAGCAATGCCAACCTTATTATTGCTATTATGGTAGCAGTGAAGGTAGGGATGTAAAACATTTAGAATGGTACCTGAGAATACTCAGTTTTTCTGGTTGTTTGTTATGCTATACAATGCTATGAAATATTGTTGCGATTTCCATGGTTATTAAAAGGAATCAAGAAATCATTTTCTCTCAAGTCTAGACTTTGAAATAAGTGACACATTGTCAGTCATCCTTCTCTTTCAAAGACTTATTATGGTTTGAATTTTACTTATGTGATAACTTTAATATTGCCCTAGCCATAACCTGCTACGATAAAATAAATATTACTAGTATACCAAGTATAAAATCTAGTTCTCCAGGATGGGGCAGCCATTCCCAGCATTAAAACATTAATGTCACAAACTGTAGTAGGGACTGAATAATGACGGGGAGCTATTACTGTTCTCAATGTTGAATCTGTAAAATTAAATGAAAATAAACTCACTCAAATTAAGTGTGGCTGACTCGGAGCTCTGTAGCTGTGTTGGGAAAAATGAATTGCAGATTAATCTTGATAATGTGTTTCCTTTTGATATTTTTACATTTATATCATATTGTCTTCCAATGTACCCTCTTCATCTTGGTTTTTAAGACCTCAAAGGCCTGGGACTTCCCTGGTGGTCCAGTGGCTTAGGCCATGCACTCCTAGTGCAGGTGGCCTGGGTTCAATCCCTGGTCAGGGAACTAGATCCCACATGCTGCAACTAAAAGTTCACATGCTGCAACTACAGAGCCCACCTGCCACAATGAAGATCCCGTGTGCTGCAACTAAGACTCGCCGCAGCCAAATAAATGAATAAATAAATAAATAAATAAAATATTAAGAAAAACAAAAATCAAGGTCAGGTGCAGAATGAACAATGACAAAAAAAAAAATCTCAAAGGCCTTTTTACTCAAATGTCTATTTGCTTTACCTGAAAGAAAAATAGTGATTCGAACTTTGCTTTAAATGGGTCTCTATAGGAGAGAGTGAGGGCCGATTCTTACCTGAATTCTTTTGACAATTTTCTTCAGGCTGACAACTTCATAAAGGAATGATGGTAGATTTGGGGAGATAGGCTATAGAGAGTCTCTCTGATTTGATACTGCTATATTTTACACCAAATTTATGACACAAAACGTTTTAATAGATATGGCTTTGAACATATCTTCTGCAGTCTGTAGCAGATATATATCACCACCTAGCAACTTCTGAGAAGTTAATAACTAATAATTCACAGAAGTTTTTAAAACTACTATACAAACAAGAGAAAGAGATAAAGACAGACAGGGATATGAAAAAAGCCTACAGAATTGTATAGGATATGGATGGGTAAGCATATTGTTGTTGTTCAAATCTTAGAGTTGACCACTTTTAGAAGCCTATATCCTTCAAAAGAAACTGGAATTTTACATTACTATTTAAATCTTCTTTGACAATTGTAAATATCCACCAGTTCTCCAGGCACACCAGGGAAACTTTACCTACAACAGGCTCCATACAAGAAAGTAATTCAGAAATATGGTTAATGAATATAAGTATTGTTGAATAAATTACTGGTGGGAAATGATCATTTATTCATTTAAAATATTTATGCAATTCTAATGCTATCCTAGGAACTAAAATATAAAGATTAATATAACTAACAATTATCCTTGACAATTTAAGATACTTGGTAGTAATTACTATTAATAAGAAAATTAAGGGCTTACTTTTTTACTTTGTGCTGGGTTATAGTACTTCAGCAAATTTATGTGGTTGAAAATTTTGTAACCATTTTTCCCTTTGCCTGAGCTCACACATTGAATAAATAGCATTGTTATACTCTGAAGCCAGAATGGTCTGTCATCAAGTCCATGTTCTATACAATTATTCTAAACTATCTCTTATGTAGATGGTCCTGTACTCAGTACTTCATATATGTGATTTAATTTAATTCTCCCCCAAACTTTTTGAGGTAATTGGAGTAGTATTATTAACTCTATATTATGGATGAGAAATGGCTAGAGATACCAGTCAGGTCTTTCAGCCCAAACTGTTTCCATTTGGAGAACAATTTAGCTGCAACTTGTCAGCCACTGACTTTCCCAGCACTGGTGGGAATCAGTGCCTTAGTCCGGAAGGGGTGGTCTGGGCAAGGTTCTAGAGCATCCACTGCATTGTTTAGTTCCTGTACATCCCCCAAGTTCAGCTCAATTGTCATTTTCATATGGAATTCTTCCCTGGTCCTTATAATTAAGTCAAATCCTCTTTATGTGTTCTCAGGACACCATGCACCTTCCCTTTGTAGCATTTATCAGACTTTCAGTTCAGTTTATTTGTGAGTTAATTTATTTGTCTTCTAGGCTAGGTCTAACACTCCATAACATGATGGACAGGGTCTGAGCTTTGCCCAACATTAGATCCCAGAAACAAGTAAAATATTACGTACATGGTAAAGGCAGTATAAATAGAAAGGAACTTATAAGAGCTCGACAGGGCACAAGCTAAATGCATCAGGCTCTCTTTTACACAGGACTACTGGTGATAACAAAGTGGGAAAATTGTTCTTACTTTTCTAACTTGACCAAGGTGGAAGAGGCTAGAATGAAGACATTTGCAATAAGAAGCATAGGCGTGAGGTAGCCAGTCTTATTTTTTACTTCTTTGAGACTGGGTTTTAGTGATGGACCCACCTAGGCAGGAGGAAAGAGGTAGGTCCTGCTATTTGAGGTGGTTCTGTCCATGAGTATGCTCCCTTGTCATAGGCCAGCATATGGAAATTCAGGCTGACAAATGCTCCACATGGGGGTAGCCATTAGCTCTTAGCAGTGGCTCAGGTTACTTACCTGTACAAGTGAATCCCAATCACAGGAAAACCTCATGGTGGCTTCTTCTTGCTCTCTTTTTTAGGGTTCACAATAAGTAAACTGTGACTTTTACCCAAATTTCCTATGCATTTCTGGAGTCTGCAATTCAAGTTTATGTCTACAGCAAAACTAGAGACCCATCATTCTAGTGGCAACTCCAGGCTGTGATATTTTTTTTTTGAGAACATATTTAAGGCTCTATAGAGTTGTATTACCATGTAATAGCTGTACAATTACATTTGTATGAAAATGCAGTGTCCCATGATGAGTTACTCATTTGATTCATTTTCTTTTATCTTCAAGCAGAACACCATTCTCTTCATATTCCACTAGTTAAGAATGAGTTACCCTATTATCTGAGGGTGGTATTGCAAGAGTTTACATGACAAAAGAATCCCTTACCCTAACCTCTCCAGACATCAACTCACCTCCATTTGGTAAAGGAGAAATGAATATCTGGCATGGGATGGACTCTGAGCATCTCTTTCTCTCCCTCCTCTCTCTCTCTCTCTCTCTCTCTCTCTCTCTCTCTCTCTCTCTCTCTCTCTCTCTCTATATATATATATATATATATATGGTTTTTTTGCAGTATGCGGGCCTCTCACTGCCGCGGCCTCTCCCGTTGCGGAGCACAGGCTCCGGACGCGCAGGCTCAGCGGCCATGGCTCACGGGCCCAGCCGCTCCGCGGCATGTGGGATCTTTCCGGACCGGGGCACAAACCCGCGTCCCCTGCATCGGCAGGTGGACTCTCAACTACTGCGCCACCAGGGAAGCCCGTGAGCATCTATATTTTGATGGAGCAAATCTAAATTATCTGGATCAGAGAACCCTGAGAAATTTCTTCAGTTACAAAAATTATTTCATATAATCCAATACAGTGTCATTTGGTGTAGATCAGACCTAACACTTCCTTTTTAATAAATATTTTGTAATAACCCTTACTCTTCTGAAATACAATTCATTTATATCTTCAGTTACCAATACGCATGATTAAACAAAAAAGAATCTGTATAATATCTTAACTCTAAAAGATAAATATAAAAGAAAATAATCTTTAACAAAGTAGTATATTTTTAATTTACAAAAGTTTGGTCATGACTATGATGAAAGACAGAGGCTAACACTTATATGTAGAAATACTATGAATATGACAATTACAGACCAAGATTGATACAGGCATGGTTACTGACAGCTCAAATACCATGTGCAACCTTGCCTATATTCACCTGTTGTTCAAACTGGTAATTAACTCTCAGCAAAATTTCAAGTAAGGCAAAGTACACACGACCTTCCTTTGGTTTACACAGTAGATGTATTCCTGGAAGTTTCAATATATATTAAAAACCTGCCCCCAAAGCTTTGAATTTATATGTAAAATGGACCTGGTTTCTAAGATAAGGTACATTAAAACAGATTCTTCACATATATAGATGTCTGGTAGAACATTTAAAAATTGTGTGGGACTATCTGTTACATTGCAGGGCATCCAACATCTCAGACCCCCATCACCTAAGTGGCATATCATCCCTCATCATTGTTACAATTCAGTATCTCCATAGATTTCCAAACTACTTCCTGAGAATAGTGGTTGAGATCCACTATGTTAGGTCCTCTGAGATCCTTGTTGGTTTAATTTATGCACCCAAATTGTCTACTGAGGACCAGAGGGGAAAAGCTTTATTTGTTGAAAAAGATCCTTGAACCCATAGTTTCAACAAATAGCCTTTATATATACAAATGTGCGTGTCATTAGTGCGTGTGGTATCATATGAAAATTTTGGATATTTTCAAATGTATATAGTGGAAACTATTATAATTTATAAAATAACACTAGATTTAAAATAATTTAAGATAGGTGGCAAAGTTTTTGGTTTTACATTTGGTTAGCTCAGAAATAATCACAACTATCTATTATCATGTGGAAGATCATGAATATTTCTTGAGGTGAAAAGGGTCTTCAAAATAAAAAATGTAGTTTCGAAGTGCAAGTAATAATTATGAAGGAAAATTTGATTTATTGCCAACAGTATAATAAATGTAATAATATCAAGGTGAGGGCCAGTATAGAAGGTAAGGAAGCATGCTATAAAGGCCACAGTTTATAGCAGATAAATGGAGGTCACGCAGTAGCAGCTGGCAAATTAGGAGGTAGATCAGTTGCTGAAGTGCCCTAAAGGCTGTCAGAAATGCTATTGATTAGTCAGTGATCAATTTTATCAATATTAGTAGGGTGGAGAGGGCAAATTGCCTTCTTCTGTCTCTTTTTTAATGTCCCATTGCCCTCGCAACTTATGAATATACTTAAGCACTTTATAAACTACTTTAAACAACTCATCAGTTCTAGTAAAATCAGTACATTTGCTACCAAATATATGTATAAACTACTTTAAACAACTCAGCCTGTATTACACACTGATCAAATTTGTGAGTAATTCAATTGCTAAGGCTTTAGTTTTAAGGTTCTCCTGTTTCTTTCTTCTACTCTTCAGGTACCCCCCAAAAGAGAAGACAGAATGCATAAAAGATGAACCACATGCATATTTCATAATAAACATTTTTAGAGATAATTTTAAAACTAGGCTGTGTAACAAGAGGTAAGAGTAAATAATAAGAAAAATAAAACAATAAAGTTGTCAGAGTTGGCATCAATTAAGCCATCGCAAACCAAATAAATGAAGAATTCTGTATCAGTGAATGGTCATTTTTGAAGGGGATGATCATTTCTGTAAAATGACAACAGTTGAGTTAGCATGAAAGTAAAATAAGAAGAGGTAGCCAGGTTTACTTTACAGACATACTGAATGTTGAATTCTGCTAAAGTAATTTTTTAGACTTTATTTCTGTACAAAACTGTTGATACAATTTTTTGTCCGCTCAGCTTCCTAAATTGACAAATAGAGGCACTTCTACAGCCAGAATCATGCATAGGAAACCTTTCTACTTAGTGCTGGAGTCTTTCAAAGATTTTTGGATGTTTGACTCAGAAAACAAATTAGACATGTGAGAGGTTGGGTCAGAGTTTAGAAGGAAGTAATTTTTTTCCAGAATCTTGTTCCAAAGCAATTACATTTGAACTTGAGTGTATGTGTCAGGAGTAGTGGGTTTTTAGATTACTTCCTAATAGTCCTGAGTTTATGTTATTTTTGTGAATATCAGATTTAGTCTAATGACTGACTATATCACATTCTTTTCATTTCAGCTTTAGAGTATTTCTTGTGAATGTTTTTGAACTTTGTGTTTTTCTCCTCAAAGAACTCAAATAGACAGCTCAAATAGACAGAATGTTATTTAATAACATTTTAAAGTTTGTTTATTTTTATAATTTAGAGAATCATCATTAGCTTGGTTGGTATTGAGTAGAAATAGCTGTTAGACAATTTTGGTCAATAATGTAACAGCAGGGCTTCCCTGGTGACGCAGTGGTTGAGAGTCCGCCTGCCGATGCAGGGGACATGGGTTCGTGCCCCGGTCCGGGAAGATCCCACATACCGCGGAGCGGCTGGGCCGTGAACAATGGCCACTGAGCCTGCGCGTCCGGAGCCTGTGCTCCGCAACGGGAGAGGCCACAACAGTGAGAGGCCCGCGTACCGCAAAAAAAAAAAAAAAAAGTGTAACAACATAACAATCTACCTTTCTCCTTATTGTATTTGGTCTTCACCACCAATTCAGCATTTTAAAGTCAGACCTATTATTTACTCTCCTGTTCCTCTTCATAGTAGACTTATTTGTATGAATGACATCACCCTACTTCCAGATAATCTTCAACTCCTTTATCTAGTATCTCCTTTGTCTTTTACCTAATCACTTCCCATGCCCTGTGGCTTCTTCCTTCACAATGATTCCCCAGCCAAAATCTCTCCCTTCTTGATTATACTACCCAAATTTAGCCCCTAGAATAGCTTCACCAATCCTGCACATCTACCAAAGTTAATTTTGTTAGAACATCATATCTATTTGCTTAAAATGAAATGTCCAATAATTTTCGACTGAATATATTCTAGAGAATATAACCTGATATACAATTCCCACTATAAATTATTCTCCAAAAATTTCAGGCTCATCACCTCTTTCCTTTAGTTTTCCTTTAAGTTCAGTTCTTTGTCCTGAACATCTAGAGCTTTACCAATTTCTGTGATTTAATTCATGCTCTTTGATCTACCTGGCATTTTCTCTAGCTTTCCACCTCCATATCTAAATTTGGTCTATCCTTAAATCTCATCTACACGCTCAATAATTTCCTGATTGTCCCAGCCAAATGTGAACTCTGTTTTATTTCACAAATTCTAAGACATTAGACATTAGAAATATTAGACATTAGCCATTAGAAATATTCAAGAGATTTTTCTAAGTTTGTTTGTCGACTTAATGGCAGAATTCTGTATTCTCCTGAGTCTGTGCATATCAATTACACGGAGTCACACTGATTTACTATTTTAATTATTTGAACCTTTACTATCTAGATAAACACAGGCCTGGTGGCCTTGTGCCTTTGAAAGAAGTGAAATTCACATTGTATGAGAAAAAAGACCTTCATAGCAGTGGAGCTCCAGCTGGGATGCCCATCAGGAACGACTGAAGCAAGCATTCAAATGCAGTAATTCCCAGGCAATCTTGTGTTCTCCTGTGAAGTCCAAGCTCATCAGTGCTGAAATCAGTTCCAACTTCAGCATTTGATGAGATCTTCAGAGGTGGAGATCTTTCACAGATGATTTTCTGAGATCAAATCATACAAAATTTTAACAAAAATCTTACTAGAAGTTCTTTTAGTTGACACAGATGCTGTGTTGATTTCATGCCCATTAATGAATGAATCACTTGGCTGTACCCTGCTAAGGATGGGGAAAGGATGATTTTTATCTGTATTCCCTATCAGGAGATGGTAAGTATGAAGCTCTGGCTGGGGTAATTTGATGTGAGGCTTTTGGTTTCTTCAAGCTGCTAGGCAGCATGAGGCAGTGATGGCTGCAGCATGCTCTGTACTCCATCGCTTGTCTCTGTGCGTGTTTTCATCATTCACACAGTGGTGGGTGTATGAATGACTACCTCCAAGCACTTCCATGAGTGCTTATACTCTGTTGAGGTGAAAAGACTTCCTGGAGGAGAAAAATTATACATTCCCATGGCAGAGTAAAATGGAGTTAAAATTAATGTATATGTGTGTGTGTGTGTGTGTGTGTGTGTGTATGTGTGCGTTGTGTGTGTATTGCACCAAAATTCTCTCAGAGGAAGCTAATCAAGCTTTCTGTGATTGTCTAAATGTATATACATAGCTGCCAGAGTATTATGTTTTTAAAAATTATTTCAGACTGTGGGTATAAAAATAAGTGAGTCTAGAAATCTTGGCTATTTTTTTAGCTCCTTAAACGCTATAAAGTTTTAAAGGGTACCTGATAAAGGTCTTCTTATTTATTAATACTGCTTTCTGAAATCCAGTTGATTTTCAATTTTTTCTGTAGTTTGCCAGAAATTAAATAGTTTAATAACTTAATCATTGCCCTAGCTTGATATTTCATCCTCCTTCCCTGAGATATGCAAATATATGTCTCTTTGCTAATATCTTTTCTCAATTCTCTAGTCTGAAAGCTGATGCAAAGAAGTCATTAAAATTGATAGCAATATCTACCACTTCAGTGAATAAATTACACTTTCTATTTCATGGAGGTCCCATTATCTCCAGCCCTGACCCCTTCTTACTTCTCTACTTGAAAGGATCCTGATTTATCTCAAACTCTTGTGCAATCTTCCCTTCATTTTCTACCCTTAATTTTCTTATCATATTTTTTACACTTTTAACTTCATTCCATCATCGCAGTGCTTCTCTATACTTCATATTTTATCCTGTACATTTTCTTCTTTCTTGGCTTTGATTGGTTGTAGACTCTCCTTCTCTGCACTGACTTTTTATTCTAACAAAAGCCATATTTATTTTTAGATGATACGCATAGCCCTTGAACACACTTTAATTCATCTTTCAGTATATTTCATTTACTCTTTCTCAAAGTACCTTAACTCTCCCCCTTTTCTTTTTCATTTGGTTTGCATGTAATGTCTCTACTCAAAATTTACTTTTCTTTCTATTAAAAATCATACTTTTGCCTTTTTTATATTCCTTTGGTTGCTCTGATGGCCTAACCAAAAATCCAACTTTATTACTCTGATTTCACTGTTGTACTTTTTTATCTGTAATAATATCTCCTGTAACTTAAACTACTTTTGGAATTACAAAGAAAGCACATTTTCTTGGCCTTTGAAAAATGTAAGAAAGTCTTGTAAGCAGAAAAGTGGTAAGTGCAGGAAACACTGTGTTTGTGGAATCTTTGTTGAAACTTTCAGCTTTGAACTTCCTACACAGACAACCATTAAATGCTGCGATAATAGAACTAGTTTCATTGTATCCTCTTTGTTTGGCTATCTCTGTGGTTTATCAGCCCCCATAGAATATAGAACTGGAGGGGGTCTTGAGAGGTCATTTAATCTATTGCCCTATGGCCTGAAGGTTCTAAGACCTCATATGCCTTATAAGATACGTTTCACTTTAGTTCTTACCGGTATAAATGGTAGTTAGAATTCTTGGTAAATATTTGGGAAGGTCACCAATGTCATAGGGAAGAAATAACTTGTATAGACAGAAATTATAGAAGTGTCATCTACTGAAAATTTTGAACAAGAGGTTGTTAGAACAAAGCATTTAGCAATTGAAAAGTATAGGTCTCTGTCTGAGTGCAGGATTTTTGGTACAAACCAAGATAATAATAGATTTTAGTGGTTTGGCCTATGTTTCATAAGGATGAATATCCTCAGCTGGTGATAATGTGTGCTTTTATGTCATGTGGGAAACAATGAGTCAAATGTATTGAGAATAATATGTCTGTCTACTTTCTATACAGCACTGCCAACCCTTTTAGAAGGGATGACTTATTTTTTCCATTAGATTAACATTCTGAGAAGAAAATGGGTATAATATTGGAAATTCTTACAAGAATGTAAATACTCGGTCATTATAGATTGAACCAAGCAATGATAATTTAAAAATGAATCATTTTGATTCTAACGATACTTCTGACTCAGTCTCAGGTTTGTATTATTAAAATGCCATGAGTTTTCAAGACCAACTTTCAATTGATATTTAGAGAGGTAGGGTGGGGGCTGATTGAATAGCATCTAATTATTTTTATGGATGAAACAGCTTCCAAGTTCAGATCTCTATATATTAGTTGCAATTTTAGGGAGATTTAGTCTATCTTTGGTGATTCTTTAAGGTTACTGATCCATTGACAAAAATATTAAAACTAGACCAAATATTAATGACCATTGCTTTCAACAAAAATATCAAAATTAGCCTCATATTATTCACCTTACATACTTAGATTATTTTAAATGTTATAGTTCTTTTTTAAGCTATCATCACTTCACAAGTTATTAAGAATTTCAGGAGTGTTATAAAAATGATTTGAAATTAGTGACACACTTCAGTACAAATGTTGAACAGATATCTCACCTTGATAGATGTGTTCACTTAGTGGCAATCAAACTGTTGAAATTCAAAGGACTATCTATAAATAGTTGTTGAGAGTGATAAATAAACAACAATTAATGAAAAACTGGAGAAAATATTAAATATGCATGTGGAGGCAATATAAAGCATTTCAACATAGAAATAAAATTTAGACTCTCAATATATGTTTGACATCTGTGCTAACATTCTTCTGGTTTTATGAAAGCTTCTAATATAGGCCTTGAAGACATTACTTTAACATGAACATATTTCTAATAAAATATTTTATTTATGACAGAAGAGTTTTGAATTAAAGAATAATCCAACCTACAAAGCAAACAAGTTCAAAGTCTATGGCAATTTAGAATAGTATCCTTGTTATACTAAGTTAAAAAAAACAAACTATCAACAGATAAAAGAAATGTTTTCCAGGATTAATATTTAGAGAAATTAAGGTTAATAACACAGATAATTGACATCTGGTATGGTAACTAACATATACCAACTTTGGTATCAAGCTTTGAGTTCATAACCACATTGATTCAACATCATCCAAAATAATTTTATTTCATTATCAGTAGTTTAGATCAGAGGAATTTCACTTAAGTTCTTTGATTCTGAGAATAACTGCAGGATCAACTGTGGGACTCTCACTTCAAGTGCTCTGATTCGCTGTTTGTCTTTATGGTCAGATAAGGATATTTACCTTGAAGAAATTGTTAAGAGAATCACCTGGAATAATGCTTGTGTATAAATTATGTACAACAGCAGCTGGTACATAGCAGATGAACAATAAATTAGAGCTCTTCATCACATTGTTATTATCATTTATGCCTAAACAATTGTAATTACTTCCTTGTCAGGCAAGGTTCTCCAGTATTCTCAATAGTATTATACATGCAATTTTCAAATTAATATTCTCCAAATAACATGTCAATTGCATCATGTCCATGGTCCAAATTGTCTTCTTATTAAATTAAATTACTGGGTGGGGCCTTCAAGATGGTAGAGGAGTAAGATGTGGTGATCACATTCCTCCCCATAAATACATCAAAACTACATCTACATGTAGAACACCTCCTACAGAACACCTACTGAATGCTGGCAGAAGACCTCAGACTTCCCAAAAGGCAAGAAACTTCCCATGTACCTGGGTAGGGCAAAAGAAAAAACAGAGACAAAAGGATAGGGATGGGTCCGGCATCTCGGGAAGGGAGCTGTGAAGGAGGAAAAGTTTCCACACACTATGAAACCCCTTCACTGGTGGAGATGGGAGGTGGGCAGGGGGTGAAGCTTCGGAGCCACGGAGGAGAGTGCAGCAACTGGGGTGCAGAGGGCAAAGTGGAGAGATTCCTGCACTGAGGATTGGTGCCGACCAGCACTCACCAGCCCGAGAGGCTTGTCTGCTCACCCGCTGGGATGGGCGGGGGCTGGGAGCTGAGGCTCAGGCTTCGGAGGAGGTCAGGTCCCAGGGAGAGGACTGGGGTTGGCTGCGTGAACACAGCCTGAAGAGGGCTAGTGCGCCACGGCTGGCCGGGAGGGAGTCCGGAAAAGTCTGGACCTGCTTGAAGAGGCAAGAGACCATTGTTTCGTGGTGCGCGAGGAGAGGAGATTCAAAGCACCACCTAAACGAGCTCCAGAGATGGGAATGAAACACTAAGGGTGTTGCTACAGCGACCAAGAAGCCTGTGTGCAAACACAGGTCACCATCCACACCTCCCCTCCCGGGAGCCTGTGCAGCCCGCCACTGCCAGGGCCCTGTGATCCAGGGCCAACTTCCCAGGAGAACACAAGGCACGCCTCAGGCTGTTGCAATGTCACACTGGCCTCTGTCGCCACAGGCTCACCCTGCATTCCGTAACCCTCCCTTCCCCCAGCCTGAGTGAGCCAGAGTCCCCTAATCAGTCTCTCCTTTAACCCCATCCTGTCTGAGTGAAGAACAGACGCCCTCAGGCGACCTACATGCAGAGGCGGGGCCAAATCCAAAGCTGAACCCCAGGAGCTGTGAGAACAAAGAAGAGAAAGGGAAATCTCTCCCAGCAGCCTCAGGAGCAGTGGATTAAATCTCCACAATCAACCTGATGTATCTGCATCTGTGGAATACATGAATAGACAACAAATCATCCCAAAATTAAGGCAGTGGACTTTGGGAGCAACTGTAGACTTGGGGTTTGTTTTCTGCATCTAATTTGTTTCTGGGTTTATGATCTAAGTTTAGTATTTACAGCTTATTATCATTGGTATATTTGTTGATATGGTTGCTCTCTTCCTTTATTTATATATATATATTTTCCTTTTACTCTTTTTGTGAATGTGTATGTATATGCTGCTTTTTTTTTTTTTTTTTTTTTTTTGCGGTATGTGGACTCTCACTGTTGAACCTCTCCTGTTGAGGGGCACAGGCTCAGCGGTCATGGCTCACAGGCCCAGCCGCTCTGCGGCATATGGGATCCTCCCGGACCAGGGCACGAACCCGTGTCCCCTGCATTGGCAGGCGGACTCTCAACCACTGCGCCACCAGGGAAGCCCCTATATGCTTCTTGGTGTGACTTTTTCTGTATAGCTTTGCCTTTGCCATTTGTCCTGGGGTTCTGCTGTCCTTTTTTTTTTTTTAGTATACTTTTTAGTGCTTGTTATCATTGGTGGATTTGCTTTTTTGTTTGGTTGCTCTCTTCTTTCTTTCTCTTTCTTTTCTTATTACTTTTTTATTTTTTTAATTACTTTATTTTTTCTTTCTTTCTTTCTTTCTTTCTTTCTTTCTTTCTTTCTTTCTTTCTTTCCTTCTTTCCTTCTTTCTTTCTTTCTCTTCCCTCCCTTTTCTTCTGAGCCATGTGGCTGACAGAGTCTTGGTGCTCTGCCTGGGTGTCAGGTCTGAGCATCTGAGGTGGGAGAGCCAAGTTCAGGACATTGGTCCACCAGAGACCTCCTGGCCTTATGTAATATCAAATGGCGAAAACTCTCCCAGAGATCTCCATCTCAATGCGAAGACCCAGCTCCACTCATTGACCAGCAAGCTCCAGTGCTGGACACCCTATACCCAACAACTAGCAAGACAGGAACACAACCCGACCCATTAGCAGGGAGGCCGCCTAAAATCATAATAAGTTCACAGACACCCCAAAACACACCACTGGATATGGCCCTGCTCACCAGAAAGACAAGATCCAGCCTCATCCACCAGAACAGAGATACCAGTACCCTCCACGAGGAAGCCTACACACCCCAATGAACCAACCTTACCAACTGGCGGCAGACACCAAAAACAACAGGAACTATGAACTTGCAGCCTGCAAAAGGGAGTCCTGAAAAACAGTAAGTGAAGCAAAATGAGAAGACAGAGTAATACACAGCAGATGAAGGAGCAAGGTAAAAACCCACCAGACCAAACAAATGAAGAGGAAATAGGCAGTCTACCTGAAAAAGAATTCAGAGAAATGATAGTAAATATGATCCAAAATCTTGGAAATAGAATGGAGAAAATACAAGAAACATTTAACAAGGACCTAGAAGAACTAAAGAGCAAACAAACTATGATGAACAACACAATAAATGAAATTAAAAATTCTCTAGAAGGAATCAATAGCAGAATAACTGAGGCAGAAGAACGGAAAAGTGACATGGAAGATAAAATAGTGGAAATGACTATTGCAGAGCTAAATAAAGAGAAAAGAATGAAAAGAATTAAAGACAGTCTCAGAGACTTCTGGGACAATATTAAATGCACCAACATTCAAATTATAGGGGTCCCAGAAGAAGAAGCAAAAAAAAAAAAAAAGAAAAACGGGGATGGAGAAAATATTTGGAGAGATTACAGTTGAAAGCTTCCCTAATATGGGAAAGGAAATAGTCAGTCAAGTCTAGGAAGCACAGAGAGTACCATACAGGACAAATCAAGGAGAAACATGCCAAGACAAATAGTAATCGAACTATCAAAAATTCAGTAAAAGAAAAAAATATTAAAAGCAGCAATGGAAAAGGAACAATTAACATACAAGGGAATCCCCATAAGGTTAACAGCTGATCTTTCAGCAGAAACTCTGCAAACCAGAAGGGAGTGGCAGGACATATTTAAAGTGAAGTAAGGGAAAATACTACAACCAAGATTACTCTACCCTGCAAGGATGTCATTCAGATTCGAAAGAGAAATTAAAAGCTTTACACACAAGCAAAAGCTAAGGGAATTCAACAACACCAAACCAGCTCTACAACAAATGCTAAACGAACTTCTCAGGCAAGAAACACAAGAGAAGGTAAGACTTAAAATAACAAACCCAAAACAATTAAGAAAATGGTAATAGGAACATACATATTGATAACTACCTTAAATATAAATGGATTAAATGCTCCAAACAAAGGTCATAGACTGGCTGAATGGTTACAAAAACAAAACCCGTATATATGTTGTCTATAAGAGACACATTTCAGATCTAGGGACACATACAGACTGAAAGTGAGGGCATGGAAAAAGATATTCCATGCAAATGGAAATCAAAAGAAAGCTGAAATAGCAATTCTCATTCAGACAAAATAGACTTTAAAATAAAGACTATTACAAGAGACAAAGAAAAACACTACATAATGACCAAGGGATCAATCCAAGAAGAAGATATAACAATTGTAAATATTTATGCACCCAACGTATGTGCACCTCAGTACATAAGGCAAATACTAACTGCAGTAGAAGGGGAAATCGACAGTAACACAATCATATTAGGGGACTTTAACACCCCACTTTCACCAATGGACAGATCATCCAAAATGAAAATAAATAACGAAACACAAGCTTTAAATTATACATTAAACAAGATGGACTTAGTTCATATTTATAGGACATTCCATCCAAAAACAGCAGGTTACACTTTCTTCTCAAGTGCTTATGGAACATTCTCCAGGATAGATCATATCTTGGGTCACTAATCAAGCCATGGTAAATATAAGAAAATTGAAATCATATTAAATATCTTTTCTGACCACAATGCTATGAGACTAGATATCAATTACAGGAAAAAATCTGTACAAAATACAAACATATGGAGGCTAAACAATACACTACTAAATAACCAAGAGATCACTGAAGAAATCAAAGAGGAAATCAAAAAATACCTAGAAACAAATGAAATGAAGACACTACTACCCAAAACCTATGGGATGTGGTAATAGCAGTTTTAAGAGGGAAGTTTATAGCAATAAAATCCTACCTCAAGAAACAAGAAACATCTCAAATAGACAACCTAACCTTACATCTAAAGCAATTAGAGAAAGAAGAACAAAAAACCCCGAAAGTTACCAGAAGGAAAGAAATCATAAGGATCAGATCAGAAATAAGTGAAAAAGAAATGAAGGAAATGATAACAAAAATCAATAATACTAAGAGTTTGTTCTTTGAGAAGATAAACAAAATTGATAAACCATTAGTCAGACTCATCAAGAAAAAAATGGAGAAGACTCAAATCATAGAATTAGAAACGAAAAAGGAGAAGTAACAGCCGGCACTGCAGAAATACAAAGGATCATGAGAGATTACTACAAGCAACTATACAACAGCAAAATGGACCACCTGGAAGAAATGGACAAATTCTTAGAAAAGCACAATGTTCTGAGACTGAACCGGGGAAAAATAGAAAATGTAAACAGAACAATCACAAGCACTGAAATTGAAACTGTGATTAAAAATCTTACAACAAACAAAAGCCCAGGACCAGACGGTTTCACAAGTGAATTCTATCAAACTTTTAGAGAAGAGCTAAAACCTATCCTTCTCAACCTCTTCCAAAATATAGCAGAGGGAGGAACATGCCCAAACTCATTCTACCAGGCCACCATCACCCTGATACCAAAGCCAGACAAAGATGTCACAGAAAAAGAAAACTACAGGCCAATATCACTGATGAACGTAGATGCAAAAATCCACAACAAAATACAAGCAAACAGAATCCAAAAGCACATTAAAGGGATCATACACCATGATCAAGAGGGGTTTATCCCAGGAATGCAAGGATTCTTCAATATATGCAAATCAATCAATGTGATACACCAGATTAACAAATTGAAGGATAAAAACCATATGATCATCTCAATAGATACAGAAGAGGCTTTCGACAAAATTCAACACTTATTTATGATAAAAAATCCTCCAGAAAATAGGGATATACAGGACTTACCTGAACATAATAAAGGCCATATATGACAAACCGACAGCCAACATCGTTCTCAATGGTGAAACACTGAAACCATTTCCACTAAGATAAGGAAAAAGACAAGGTTGCCCACTCTCACCACTATTATTCAACATAGTTGTGGAAGTTTTAGCTATAGCAATCAGAGAACAAAAAGAAATAAAAGGAATTGAAATGGAAAAGAAGAAATAAAACTGTCAGTGTTTGAAGATGACATGATACTATACATTGGGAATCAAACAGATGCTACCTGAAAACTACTAGAGCTAATCAATGAAGTTGGTAAAGTAGCAGGATACCAAATTAATGCACAGAAATCTCTTACATCCCTATACACTAATGATGAAAAATCTGAAAGAGAAATTAAGGAAACATTCCCATTTACAATTGCAGCAAAAAGAATAAAATACCTAAGAATAAACCTACCTAAGGAGACAAAAGACCTGCATGCAGAAAACTATAAGACACTGATGAAAAAAATTAAAGATGATACAAACAGATGGAGAGATATACCATGTTCTTGGACTGGAAAATCAACATTGTGAAAATGACTCTACTACCCAAAGTAATCTACAGATTCAATGCAATCCTTATCAAACTCCCAATGGCATCTTTCACAGAACTAGAACAAAAAATTTCACAATTTGTATGGAAACACAAAAGACCCCGAATAGCCAAAGCAATCTTGAGAAAGAAAAATGAGCTGGAGGAATCAGGCTCCCTGACTTTAGACTATACTACAAAGCTACAGTATTCAAGACAGTATGGTACTGGTACAAAAACAGAAATATAGATCAACGGAACAGAATAGAAAGCCCAGAGATAAACCCACACACATATGGTCACCTTATCTTTGATAAAGGAGGCAAGAATATACAATGGAGAAAGGCAGCTTCTTCAATAAATGGTCTGGAAAAACTGAACAGCTACATGTAAAAGAATGAAATTAGAACACTTCCTAACACCATACACAAAAATAATCTCAAAATGGATTAAAGACCTAAATCTAAGGCCAGACACTATAAAACTCTTAGAGGAAAACATAGGCAGCGCACTCCATGACATAAATCACAGCAAGATCCTTTTTGACCCACCTCCTAGAGAAATGGAAATAAAAACAAAGATAAATAAATGGGATCTAATGAAACCTAAACGCTTTTGTGCAGCAAAGAAAACCATAAAAAAGACAACCTTCTGAATGGGAGAAAATATTTGAAAATGAGGCAACTGACAAAGGATTAATCTCCAAAATATACAAGGAGCTCATGCTGCTCAATATCAAAACAACAAACAAGCCAATCCAAGATGGGCAGAAGACCGAAATAGACATTTCTCCCAAGAAGATATACAGATTGCCAACAAACACATGAAAGTATGCTGAACATCACTAATCAGTGGAGAAATGCAAATCTAAACTACAATGAGGTGTCACCTCAAACCAGTCAGAATGGCCATCATAAAAAATCTACAAACAATAAATGTTGGAGAGGGTGTGGAGAAAAAGGAACCCTCTTGCAATGTTGGTGGGAATGTAAATTGCTACAGCCACTATGGAGAACATTTGGAGGTTCCTCAAAAAACTAAAAATAGAACTGCCATACGACCCAGAAATCCCACTACTAGGCATATACCCTGAGAAAACCAGATTTCAGAAAGAGTCATGTACCACAATCTTCATTGCAACTCTATTTACAATAGCCCAGGCATGGAAGTAACCTAAGTGTCTATCGACAGATGAATGTATAAAGAAGATGTGGCACAATATATACAATGGCATATTACTCAGCCATAAAAAGAAATGAAATTGTGTTATTTGTAGTGATGTGTATCAACCTAGAGACTGTTATACAAAGTGAAGTAAGTCAGAAAGAGAAAAGCAAATACCGTATGCTAACACATCTATATGGAATCTAAAAAAAAAAAAAAAAAAAAAAAATGTGCTGAAGATCCCAGGGGCAGTACAGGAATAAAGACACAGACTTAGAGAAAGGAATTGAGGACATGGGGTGGGGGAAGGGTAAGCTGGGATGAAGTGAGAGTGTGGCATGGACATATATACACTAGCAAATGTAAAATAGATAGCTAGTGGGAAGCAGTCGCATAGGACAGGGAGATCAGTTTGGTGCTTTGTGTCCACCTACAGGAGTGGGATAGGGAGGGTGGGAGGGAGACGCAAGAGGGAGAAGATGTGGGATATATGTATATGTATAGCTGATTCCCTTTGTTATACAGAAGAAACTAACACACCATTGTAAAGCAATTTTACTCCAATAAATATGTTAGAAAAATTAAATTACTTATTCTGGCCATCATATTTCCCTATGTTTCGCCTTAGCCTGTTTTGCCAGATTAATTTTTCCACTAGTTCCAAATGCAACAACCAAACTGCATTGCTTTTTACTCCAGAATATATACTTCATTCTTTCTCTCACGTGTATGTCTTTGTTAACACTTCCCAAGTTAGTGTGCTGTGTAGTGTCATGGAATCTGTGCTGGCATTTGCCTTTTTGTCTCAAATCAATTTCCTGCCCTTGCTCTCTTCTGCACCTTCATCACAGAGAACTACATTTCCCAGATTCCTTGATGATCTCATTTCTGAGTAAAATTAATCAGAGGGAGGCACTTAAAGAAAACTGGAAATAAGGGAAAAGTAAAAGTATTTCTCCCCTTTTTATTCTTCTTTTCCCTCAAGCAGTCTGTAACAATACCTGCATCTCCTTCATGTTCTCTGGTTCAGCCAGTCCACCTCTTCCACTGTGGTCTTATCTTCTACTGGAAACTCTGGACCTTAGGCTCTGATTAAGCTGTTTCAGTTCTCCTCCAACCTTAGGATGGAGTTAGCTTTAAGAGAAAGGTATTCTCAGAGGTAGTTGTTTTGAGGTGTTGGTTTGGCTCCTGAGCATCTCCATTACTTGTGTATCCATTTTTCTGTGTTAAATTCTCTTAGATTACAGAATATACTGGATGATGACTGCTAGGGAGTGCCATGGATTTGGGTTTAAATACTGGCTTTGTGATGCTGGGCAAGCTACTTCTCCGAGTCTCAGTTTCTTTGCCAATAACCTAATAGTGTTCTGGGGTATTAAATAAAGACAATGTATGAAAACACAAATATAATATCCTGGATACACCAGTTAATTGATACTTGGGTTTTCACTCCTCACTTTCCCTACTATGAAACTTTTAAATGCATATGTATGGGTTGAGATTCATTAATTATCAGAAAGTTAAGGGTATAAAGAAAAATCTTTGATGATGTTTACCCTTCTGATGCATCTCATTATTTATATCATTTATGCTCTGAAATTGTGTCTTATTATTAGTTAGAATCTTAAGGTGTTTTAGTTGTAAGACATGTTAGATAGATTTAATGGATTATTAAACAACCATGTTATAACAACCATTTTGTAGGCAAATATGGAAGGTCCTATACTAAGAAAATATTATGTGGCTCAGGGGACATGTGCCAAGTGAGTATGGATGAACCAAATGCAAAGAAATCCCAAAAGTCCTGAGTGAGACAAGTAACAGGAGGAGGAAGGGATTTGTTGGATAAACATTAAAGTCAGAGGATTAGAATAAGGAGTTGGAAGGAACTTTCCAATTACTGAGGATTTTCGATTTCTGCCCTCAGTCTGAACAAGGAACTAAAACAATCTGGAGGCCTATGGAGGCCACCAAGTTGGGGATCAGAGACACGCTTTCTTCTCCTATGACAGCTCGTGATGATGGGGCACTTCTATTTTGTGTCTCATGATTATTCTGGGGACACTTATCCAGACCCCAAACTATTTTTCTATTATTTCTCCCAGAATCATGAACCACTGTGGTCTAGTGTTGCTTGTACCCAGGTATTTACATTTTGTCCTGGGAAGAGCACTGTCTAACATTTCCTTTGTCTTCCTTATTTCAGGTATAACAGGCTTGTGAGCTCTGATTGTATGAAGTATCCAATTCCAGGAATGATGTCTGCAAAAGAGAGCAAAGGTTGGTTCCATGTCCCCCAAATAAACAGCCTTTTGCTTTAAGAACTTGGGATCTAGAGAACCTCATCAAAACATTTCATTTCCTGGGTTGGAAAAGACACATATAAGCTCTCTTTAAAACTAGGACACTGAGACCCTTCCAGAAACCATTGTATGTATCTGGGATAAATTTTGGTTAGATATGGTAGGACAGGAAATAACTCAACCTGCAACTGGAGATTATTGGTGTAGAAGTAACCCAATTTCCCCAAAGACTTCTTCATCCAAGGATTTAGATGCAGAGGCTAGTGTCAGGTGAGATCTGGGATAAGCAAAAGCTCTTCTTAATTTATTATGACTTGTCAGCTATACACCTCAAGAGAAATTTGGTTTCCTGAGGGCCAAGGACTCTTCTGGCCTCCCTACCTCTAAATTTTAACCATCTTTTTAAGTCATAACTTTTAACTTTTAACCCACAGAATATTCTGGAACATTGAACAAAGATATATTAAATATTTGATCCAAAAAACACAAGTTATTAGATCTCTTAAATGATCTCTGTATAACATAGTTTTGCTTGTCTAAATATAGAGGCAGCTAAGCGATTTTAAAGATGCCCGTTACTCCTTGAAAATACATGGGATTCAAAGGTTTTTCCCCTAACTGTAGCTGTTACCACTGTAATGGAAGTTAACTCAATTTCTTGATATAAGATTAAACCAGGTTACTCTAAACCATGAAACTAGTTTTTCTTGAGTAGCTTTACTCTATTTGTTGTGTTCCTAAAGGGAATGATAAAAGATAAAGGTATTAGCCAGCAGGATAGACAAGTATAATGAACTATGTGTACTATGATGAAGATTTAATAAGTGCTAAAAGAGAGGGGCTATGAGAATAAAGTAGAAGGAACAATTACTTCTGATAAAAGCATTGGGTAAGATCTAATTGAAATCACATTTAAGCCAGGGATGAAAACATGGGGAATGTTTAGCTAAGTGAAAAACCAAAGGAAGAGTATATCAGGTTGAGAAAACAACACAAGCAAAGTCACAGAAGATGGAGAATGGAGAAGATGATGGGAGAGCCAGTTGGTGTGGACTAGAGTTGATAATTCCTAGTGGAATGTATTGTGAGATATGTCTGGGAAGATAATTTGAGACATAAAACACAGGATTTGGACCTTGAGGCTACAGGACTGTATTATTTTGACAAAGAGACACCAAAAATGGTGGTAAAGAGACATCATTTTAAGGTGTTGAATAGGTAGGTATCCAATGCTATTCACCCTCTATTTTGGAAAGGCAAATGTGTGAGTATCTTGGAAGGTATATTGGTGGAGAGACTAAGACTAGACCAGACAAGAAATTTTGCGTGCTTAGAATAGAAACTATGGATGAATAAGAAAAACATTCTAGGCGTTGAATCAGTAAGATCTAGGAACTAAGAGAGTCCCTAGTGGACAGAGCAAAAACATTTTCAAGGTTTCAGAAATTCATAACTGAAAATGAAAACAATGTTAATAGCCCACAATAGAACACAATATGTGAAATAAATTTTCAAAGAGGACAAGCAGTTTAAGATATTATTTGTATGTGGGCACCTATATATGTAAAGTCTTCTTGAGACTGCAGCTCAGGAGAGAGGTTGCAGTTGTGGCTGAGTCTTGCAAATACAGCAGTTTTTAGTTTTTTGGCCTCAGTTCATGATCTGCCAAAAGGATTCCCATCCGTGACCACAGGAGTGACTTCCTGTAAATATCTCCTGAGTCTCAGACCTACATTTTCAATTACCTATTTGTTGCCCCCCCAGAGATGTCTAAAAAAAAATATGTCAAACCCAGCATTTCTAAAACTGATGTCATCATTTCTATTCTTCCAGCCAAACCTGTTCCAATTTCTAAGGAAATGACCATGTCAGTGACTGCCATTACTATCAACCCAGATGTCAACAACTTGAACTACAGCAACACAAAACACACATACAAACACAAACTTGTGAGTCATGCTTGACTCTTCTCCATGTTGATATTACTAGTCTAGGCCCTAATTATTTCTTTTTAGGATTACTGAGACAAATTTCTACCAGGAGCCATTGCCTCTAGACCATCTGCCAAATCCCCTTCCCATACAACTACCTGGTAAAAATGCCAATAAGATCATTTCACAATCACACTGCCATCTATTTGTTTATGTACCTATTACTCTCTCCATATGTTAAACTCTATTAAAGAAGGAGCAATGATATTGTTTTATTTTTTTCATGATTAGTTTCTGGAGCAGTAATCATTAAGGGTTTTTTTGTTTGTTTGTTTGTTTGTTTTTGCGGTACGCGGGCCTCTCACTGTTGTGGCCTCTCCCGTTGCGGAGCACAGGCTCCGGACGCGCAGGCTCAGCGGCCATGGCTCACGGGCCCCGCCGCTCCGCGGCATGTGGGATCTTCCCGGACCGGTGCACGAACCAGTGTCCCCTGCATCGGCAGGCGGACTCTCAACCACTGCGCCACCAGGGAAGCCCAAGGGTTTTTGAATGAATAAAAATATTTATATTTACGAATAGTTAATACACAATGGTAGTCAAAGCTGTGGCAGTGGGGTATGTCCAAACAGAGCAAAGAGAAAAGAGGCTCCGGAAAAAAATTTGACAAAAGGAAATAAAAGTAAATAAACTGTGAAGGGTGTTAAGAAATGCATAATCATAAAAGAATCAAAAGAAAGTAATATTTCAGAGAAAAATGTTTTAAGAAGGAAGACTTATTTACTTACTTTACCTCTGAAAGCACTAAACTACGAACACTCTCTCCTTGACGCAAGTTGCTTCTTCCTTCTTCCCGGCAGCCTGAAGTGTTCCCTTGCTTTTTCTGTAATAGCCATGTACACACTGCCGTCATCCACATTTCCATCCTATGCCTGCTTCCCTTCCCATTCGGTCCAATCTCCCCGGGCAATTATTACTTACAATTCTAGCATATAAACGATCATTTATAGCACAGTGCCTGCCAAGTCTGTATTTCCAGCCCTCTTTGTTACTGTGCTCCAATCTTACAATCCAGCTTTCAGCAAGATTATTCCACGTCCATATTTCCAAAATGAAAATTGCCTTCCTCCCAAATGTGTTCATCCTATTCCTCCTGTATTCTATAGATCTTGTTAAAGGTAATTTTTTTTTAATTTCATAAGCTTGAAACATATTTCTTTCTTATATTAATTCTGATATTCTACTTTCTTATATTCCATTTCATGTCAGTCACCAAGTTTCATCAGCTCTACCTTCTAAATGTCTTATATTTTCTCCACAACCATCTCTGCTTCCACTGTTTTATTTTGTTTGTTTTAATTTTTAAATTTTTAAATTGATGCACAGATGATGTACGATATTATATGTTATAGGTGTACAATATATCTTCCACTGTTTCCATTCAGTTCTTTGGCATGTGTCGTGTGGATCATTGTAGTAGACTCAAACAGGTATGTTCACCACAATTTCCCCTAATCCAAAGATAATTTTCTAAGTTATAGTGTTGAACAAACTCATGTGCTTAAAAACAAAGCAACAAATAAAAACATCTTAACTCAGTGATCACAGAAAAATTTCCAAATTCATTAATATCTTAAACTTGGACCCTTAAAATATGATTGCAGCTATATTTTTTAGTATCATCGTCTTTAAGTGCTTTTTCCACATCACAAATAGAAAAATTCTCAATTTTTAAAAAATTCAATATGCCTTGTTATATTTCCATACTTTTGTAGAATCTGTATTCATATCTTGAAATTTTCTTTCCCCATCCACTAAAAGTTACTTTTTGGAGAATATTTGCTTCTCCTTGAAGAATTGTTTTAAATGTCACCCCTTTTGTGGAAATCTTTTCAGATTTAAGAGTGTTAAATCCAACTCTTCAAAGATGAAAGCCTCTGGTCTGTAGTTACAAGCTATGCATTCTTACAAATTTATATCTGTGACAGTCATTTAAATTGTGATCTTAATAAAAGTTGTCTGTTCAAAAGGAAATTACCTCTACTCATTATTTCTGCCCTCTGAATTATCTCATCTGGTATGTGTACATCTTTTTAACCTTATTAGTTCTTCAACGAGTGTTTGCATTTGTTTCACTGCTAATACTAAATGAAAACCCATAGCTCTGGAAAAACCAAATATATACATTTGTACCATAATGAATTGCTTAGACCTAATTTGTATCAGATGCTCAGCCATTAGATAAAGAGGCGTTTCTTGACTGGAAACAAAACTGTGAAATCGCTATCAAGAAATTGATCCAATTTTTTTCTTTATTTTGTCTTGCTAAGAAAATAAAAGACACAAGCTTTGCCTTATATCAGTTCTGTATTGACATTTTTTTTTCCCACCTGAGAGCTACAAGACATATTTAGCAACAAGCAAATAATCAAGAAGCACACTAGGCAGAGACACATCCAGTCTACAGATGACAATCCCTGCCAAGATGCCATCTGAACCACGATGCTCCAAAGTTTGGCCAAAGTGACCTGGTAAAAAGAAAGCTGTGTGATGCAGAGGGGGAGCAAAATGAAATTCTATCATGCTAAGCATCACAATTGTAAAATCAGGACGAATAAGAAGAAATGAAAAGCTATTCATCAAAGCTGCCTCCACATGGGACAAATGATTCTTATGCTTGAAGTAGATTTAACTGTCCCCAAATGGCAATTTCACTCTCGCACAGGAAATGAAAATAAAAGCAAGCAAGCAGCCAGTTAGAAACAGTCACCACCTTCTGGGTACAGCCACTTGAGAACTGGTAGAATGTGTAGCCCTGTAGGATCCACACAATTACAAAAACATCTGAACGGGATACTTGAAAATGATCTTTAACTCTACTGGGATGTTGAAATGACTTTTTTGAACTTTTCTCATTTTTTCTCAGGTTTCTTTTTCCTGACTCTCTAAGGTAAATTATGACTTAAATGTCTCATGTTAGGCTTTCTGTGTAGGATTTGGGGGCTTATCATAATTTTATTTTGTGTATGTTGAGAGGTTTTAATAAATTGTGTCAACCAGAAAAACAGTGGGAATCATTGTTTCAGATGTGAAGTGACAGCTTGCAGGCCTAAGCTGTTATTACTTGAAATTCCATTGAATTCTACATTTCAGCACTCTTTTCTTTTCTTTCTTTTTTTCTTTTTAATTCAGCTCTTCATGATCCATGTATGTTGGCTAATTACAGAATTTAATTCTTGAGTCTCAAGCATTGTACAGCAATTAAGGCCATGTTGTAAATGCAAAAGCCTGTGTATTTGGAATCGTCTGTTTGTGTGTGTGTGCCTTTGTTCAGGCTGCTATAATAAAATACCATAGACTGTGTAGCTTATAAACAATAGGAATTTATTTCTTACAATTCTGGAAGCTGGAAGTCTGAGATTAGAATGCCAGGAGGGTCTGGTGAGAACTTTCTTCTGGGTTGCAGACTTCTCCTTGCACCCTCACGTGGTAAGAGGTAAGGGCTTCTTTTGCAGAGACATTAATCTCATTCAGGAGGGCTCCATTCTCAGGACCCAATCATCTCCCAATGTCCCTCCCTACCTCCTCATATCATTACCTTGAGCATTAGGATTTTTTTTTTTTGACCAAGCCAGCAGCATGCGAGAACTTGGTTACCTGACCAGAGATCGAACCCATGCCCCCTGCAGTGGAAGTGCGCAGTCTTAACCCCTGGACCACCAGGATTTCGGTATATGAGTTTGGGGTAACGCACTCAAACCATAGTAGTGTGTGTGTGTGTGTGTGTGTGTGTGTGTGTGTGTACATGTGTATAGTTCTAATTGGATCTGCCACTTACTAGCTTTGGTAACATGGGTGGGTCCTGGGAGTCTCCGTTTCTGAACTTTCAAAATATTTATATATTAGCAAGAAACCCTGGCCCACTCATTTCACAGATTTGTTGTGAAAATCATGAGATCATGTGTTAGGTCATTTTGTAAATTCTAAAGTAATACACACATGAAATACCTTGCTATTTACATGGCAGTATTGTTTAAAAAACACTGAACTAGGGGGTCATGTCACTTAAAATTCTAATTTCCCTTTTACTACTTACTTGTTTTATGTCCATAGATGAGTCAATGAACCTCTCTAAGCCTCTTTTAGGAGGAAACTGATTTTGGACTCATGATTATTTCAAAGAAATATTTGTTTCATTTCTCCTGTTATGATTTTTAGTCAGTAGTTACGATCTTGGCCCCTTTAGACTCCCTGAAATCAAGAGCACAAATTTGATATTTGTGTCAAAATTTAGAGTTGTGATTTGGGTCAGAGAACAGAGTAGCTATAACTGGTAATAATAATAGTAGTTTATACTTCTAAAGTGGTTTACATGAATACTTGATGTCATTGTCACAATATCCCTAGGAGATAAACAGTATCAGTATTTTAAACTTTACAAATGGAGAAACTGAAGAACTGTGAGGTTTAGTTCACATAAGTAGTAACAGACAGAACTTGGGTATGAACAGAGGCAGGTGGACTCCAGAAAACCACTGTGCTCTACTAGCTGAGAACCATGATGTAACTAGTTAAGCTAATCTGAAAATATCTGTTAGTCTTATTAGTCTATACCTAAAACAGTAAAAAATAATACCTTAGTCTAGCTCTTCTAATAGGTGGAGATTCAAACATTCTAGGGGTATTTGAATGAGAACATCCAAGTTATTATGAATACATGTCTCTGTGTGGTAGTTTCTTAGTCAGCTTAGGCTGCTATAACAAAACACCATAAACTAGGTGGCTTATCAAAAACAGAAATTTTTTTCTCACAATTCTGGAGGCTGAGAAATTCAAGATCAATATGTTCGTCACTTCTGGGTCTGGTGAGGTCTCTCTTTCTGGTTGCAGATGACTGTATTCTTGCTGTGTCCCCACGTAGAATTAAAAACCAAGGATCTTCTCATTTTGAAGACCGTCTTTCCTTTTCTTCAGTCTATCAATTACTCAGACTTGTTTCAGTTTTGCATTCTCTTTGCTCTACCTATTTGTACAATGCTTAGAGTATGGTTAGGTCTTTTACATACTAAAAAGAAAAGATGCTTCTTACAAACATTTTAATTCTTCAAGCTATAACTTAACTTCCTTTAACCGTCAACATTTTTCAAAGAGTAATTTATATTTACTCCTTTTCTACCTATAAGTAGCATTTGTAATCTGGCTTTAGCTCAAACACTAAATAAAAATAAATCTCTTAAAAGTTGTAAATGTGTTCATCATGACACAATATAACCTTTCCTTCACAACTTTCTCCTCCTTGACCTCTTTTTAGCACTTTGGTCTGATTGATTGATCTTGCATTCCTGATCTTGATTCGATCTCCTTTAGATTTCAAAGCATTTCAGAATGCAAATTACTAGCTCTGTATCCACCCTCTACATGGCTCCTTAACTGATTCTTTTTTTTTTTTTTTCATCCACCCCATCCCAATATGTAGGCATTCCCTGTGGTTCTGTTATCTGCTTGAGGCTCTACCTACTCCTCCCCCTTTGCCTGACTAACTCTTATTCAGTATTCACGTCTCAGATTCAAGGCTTTTTCCCTCAGTATAGCAAAATACCCAAGGATGGGGGATTTCAAACTTTAACATAATGGAAGCGTTACTTAAAAGTAGCTGAGTAGGGTGATGAGATCATTGTATAAATATACAGCCAATGGAAGAACAATTTTTTTTTTTGGTGGCGCCTTCTACCAGTTTGGTCATGTTATAGAGGGAAATGGCTATATGAGGGGATCCAAACAGCTGTAACACTGGAATTCAGGCCAACTTTGTCAAATAGGTTGGTAATGATGTCTGCACCTCTGTGTTTGTGTACATCTTGATAAATTAAACTTTGCATATCTCAGGGTAAATGGAGATTAGCTTTTACTACTTAGTTTTAACTAAATTGACCTTGCAAAAAGGACAAAGAAATCTTGCAAAAAAATGTAGGTTAAAGATTATTTTAATATTGTTAGTAAAATCAGACCAGAAGTAAATGGTAGTGCTAACACTTCTCCCCCAGTCAGAAATCCTGATATGACACACGTTAAGTACTAAGCAGTGATGATCCAAAAAGTTCTGAACAATTTGTTCATAAAAAAATAGAGGGATTTCCCTGGAGGTCCAGTGGTTAAGACTGCTCTTCTAATGCAGGGGGTATGGGTCCGATCCCTGATCAGGAAACTAAGGTCCACATGCTGCTCAGCCAAAAAAAGAGAAAGAAGCAGAAAACACTTTTGAATATATAGAGTTATATTCTTTAATGAAGAAGTTCACTATATTTATTGGATGATGCCAATAGAAAAACATTGTGTATTTTAACTTGCTTTTAAATAATATCAAATTTATATAAGAGTTTTAAGTATAGTACAAAAAAGCCCATTTAACCTTGACCCAAATTCACCGTTTTTACCATTTTGTGAGATGTGCTTTACCACTCCTTCTCTATATATGCATATACAGGTTTTTTTTTTTGTTTTTTTCTTGAGAGTTAGTTGCAGGTGTCATGCACCTTTACCTCTAAATATTCAGCATGCATTTTCTAAGAACAGGGATAATCTCTCAGATAACCAGAGTGCAATTATCAAATTCAAGAACTGTAACATTGATACAATCTAACACTATATAGCGTATGATATTATTTACTATATACTCCATATTCAGTTTATGACAATTTCCCTAATAATACCTTTTGTGGCAATTTGCCCTTTATGTAGGATTGTGGATTACATTTAATCTCTTTTCCTTTGGAACAGATCCTCAGCATTTTTCTTTTAAAATTTCAGCCAGTATTTTGTGATTGCGCTTCACTTTGGTTTTGTCCAATATTTCATCATAATTAGGTTCAAATTATTCATTTTTGGCAGAAATACTACGTAAGTGATGCCTGTTGCTTGGTAAATCATATCAGGAGACACATACTGTTGCTTTGCCCAATATGGTGATATTAAATCTTATTAGATAGTTGTTCACCAGATATATCCACTATAAAATCACCCATTTTCTTTGTAATTAATGGACAATCTGTGAGAAATATTTTGAGGCTATGTAAATATCATGTTCCTCATCAAACTTTCATGCAATAGATTTAGCAGCCATTGATGACTCTTGCCTAAAGCAATAATTATGTTTGTTGCAACATAGTGAGGAGTATATTTTCAAAGTAAATATCTAAAACATTATCTAAATATCTAAAACATGCCACACTCTTCAATTTGGCAGCAATTTTTTATCCCATTTTTAAATAAATTAAATAACATTCTTTAAATTTGTATTCCTTTCTTACCTCATTCATGATACTTCTATATTTTTTGAGCACATTTTATATCAAATCTATACATTTAGGTGGCAATAAATGCTGTATGGCAATAAATGTATGTCATAAATAAACATATAACTTTAGATATGTTAGCAGAATTATCTCAAAAGCATTTTATTGACTGGAGTTTTTCACCAAAAATTTTGGGAAATTTCCATCACGGGTCCCTTGAAAAGAACATGGAAAATTCTGCTGTTAGTTCTTTAATTTTATTTCCCACAAACACTCAGTAGCTTTTATTGGACATTTTACACATCATGTTTTAGTACAAAATTTACTCATTCAAATAGAGATAAACTTAAATGATCTTGAAATACTTAAATGCTGCTTAATCTAAATACTAAAGCTTAATGAGTAGAAATGGTAGAAAAAAGATTCCACTCAAAGACTCACTTTGTTACTTGTAACTTCTCGGAATGCAGACTTGCAAAATTCCCACTCTCCTCTGCTTCCTTGTTATTACTGTCATTTAGTCTAGTGATAAACATGATTAAGAGTAGTACTTGATGAATTAGGAGTGTAAGCTATGTCCAAAATAGCTTGTTATGGCTCTTGAATCACATTTAAATTGACTTAGTACTTTGAGTACTGTACTCAGGAAGGACTTGTTGCTTTTATTAGAATTAGCTTTCATGGACAGGTTGGTTAATTCTAGCCTTGCCCTTTAGTCTACTCAGCTCTGATTCCCTCTCAAAAGAAACAACTCAATCTTTCATAGGACGATGAACATCTAGTATATAATAATTTTTGGTTGTCAATAAGCTTTGCTCAAATGATAGCATGATACTGATATCCTAAGCAAAGATTAAAGCCCTTATTAAAAGTCTGCATCTTGGGGGTTTTGTTAATAATGTTCAAATATCTTTATCTTACTTTCCTTGCTACATCATCAAACATCAGTGGCAAAGTTGTAGAAAATATGGAGGGGAACACTACACTTCATAAAACTATGAAACAAATACAACATCAAGTCAAAATCTATACAGTATGACCACATACAAAAAAATAGGAAATGTGTACTCTGCTAGGATCTGGAAATACTACATGAACAAGACTGAGCAGTTTCTGCTCTAAGGAAAGCTACTGTTTAGTGAAACAATGAGCTAGAAAAAAATTCAAAGGAATGAATTCTTTTTAAAATTACTAAAGAAAGGGTAAAAATGCCTAGAACAAGTGTAACAAGAGCCATTCAGTGTGTATATAAAGAAACTTTTAAAATTCTGTTAAAGAATATAAAGAAATATGGCAATAAATAGAAAGGCTTCCCTGGTGGCGCAGTGGTTGAGAGTCCGCCGATGCAGGGGATACGGGTTTGGGAAGATCCCACATACCGCGGAGCGGCTAGGCCGGTGAGACACTGGCCACTGAGCCTGCGCATCCGGAGCCTGTGCTCTGCAACGGGAGAGGCCACAACAGTGAGAGGCCCGCATACTGCAAAAAAAAAAAAAAAAAAAAAAAAAAAAAGAAATAGACCTAAATGTTGGAAAACTGTTAATTTTCCCAATGTAATATATAAATTTAATATCATTGCAATAAAAATATATGTATACATCATGCATACTTCTGTGTGTTTGTGTTTATGTATATATGTGTATGTATATATATATATTTGGAATTAAATAAATGAAAATAGAAAGGGAAATTCTGAAAAAGAAGAGAATTGACAGTGTTGGAGTTACTAGCTCTATGAGATATTTAAAACTGTTTAAAATGTAATGTGATTAAAGCATTTTAGTGCTGACATGTAAGTAGAAAGACAGATGGATGAACAAAGTAGAAAATTCAGAAAAAGATCCTCATGCATGGGCAACATAATATACCTAACCCTCTTTAGTAACCCTAATTCTTTATAAGAAAGTAGAACATAAGAAAAGTGTAAAGATGAAAAGGCTATTACCATTTTATTTCATGGAAAAATATTGTGATTTGTTCCCTGACTTATAAAATCACATTAATTTTCATGTATTATATATAACATATAAATTATAGATTATATGAATAAACTAAATAAAAACATTAATAGTTTAAAAAATAAATTACATTTATTTAAATGAAATTATAGTTATGTAGTGTGAAGAAGTAGACAAAACTGCAAGGAGGGAGTATTCTTTGCCCCTTTAGCAAAATCCATTCATAAAATATATTTTTTTCTAGCTTTATATGACAGGGAAAAATATGCTTGAGTTCTTTTCTTCACACAGTATTTTCTCTCATTCAAAGAATAAAAGCAACCTTTTCAGAAATTAAGTGATTGGAAAACATGGAAATGCAAAATAACTAGAATAGACAAAACGATTTTGAAAAAGGACAAAGATGAAGGACTTCCATCACTAGGTATCTAGTTACAGTAAGGTATCAAGTTACTCAAGTTAAAGTAATAAAATCAGTAGTACCACAGGTATAAGGATGACATATTGATCAACGGAACAGAGTGCAGAAATTGACTCACATCTATATAGTCAACTGAGTTTCGACAAATATGCCAAAGTAATTTAATGCGGGAAAGACTAGTCTTTTCAACAAAGTGGATATCTACATATAAAGAAATGATTCTCTAAACTTACCTTACAAAAAATAATTCTAAGTGGATCTTAGAGTTACATATAACATTCAAAAAAGAAATTATGGGGCTTCCCTGGTGGTGCAGTGGTTGAGAGTCCGCCTGCCGATGCAGGGGACACGGGTTCGTGCCCCGGCCCGGGAAGATCCCACATGCCGCGGAGCGGCTGGGCCCGTGAGCCATGGCCGCTGGGCCTGCGCGTCCGGAGCCTGTGCTCCGCAACGGGAGAGGCCGCAACAGTGAGAGGCCCGGGTACCGCAAAAAAAAAAAAAAAAAAAAAAAAAAAAAAAAAAAGAAATTATGAAGGAAATAGAAAACATTTCTAACTGATTGATAATATAAAACACAACATGTTACAATTCAGCTATAGCAGTACTTGAAGAAAATCTATGTCTTTAAATACCTCCATTAATAAAGAAGAAAAGTGTAAAATCTATGACCTAATTTTCCACATTAAGAATTAGGAAGGTTAAGAATCTGCAGAATCTGTGCAGTGGTTAAGAATCTGCGCAGTGGTTAAGAATCTGCCTGCCAATTCAGGGGACACTGGTTCGATCCCTGGTTCGGGAAGATCCCACATGCCATGGAGCAAATAAGCCCATGCTCCACAACTACTGATCCTGCACTCTAGAGCCCTTCAGCCACAACTACTGAGCCCATGTACTACAGCTACTGAGCCCATGTGCTACAGCTACGGAAGCCTGCACACCTGGAGCCCGTGCTCCACAATGAGAGAAGCCACCAAAATGAGAAGCCCATGCATCACAACGAAGAGTAGCCCCTGCTTGCGGCAACCAGAGAAAGCCCATGGGCAGCAACAAAGACCCAACACAGACAAAAATAAATAAATAAATAAATTTATTTGAAAAAAAAAAGTTAGGAAAAGAAGAGCAAACCAAGCCCAAAAGTACTTAGAAAAAAGAAAATAATAAGAATAAAAGTGGAAATAAGCAATATAGGAAACAGAAAACAATAGTGAAAATCAGCAAATCCAAAAGTAGGTTCTTTGAAAAGACTAATATAATTGATTAACTTGATCAAAATGAATCAGAAAAAAGAGAAAGAGTGAGAGAAAGCACGTGAAAGGAAAGTTTCTCTCCTACATAGATACTCAAAATATCCATAAAAAGGGAATTCCCTGGTGGTCCAGTAGTTAGGACTCCGAGCTTTCACTGCCGAGGGCGAGGGTGTGGTCCAAAAAAATAAATGTCCATAAAATGATTTGTACAAGAATGTTTAAAATATTATTATTCATAGTAGCCCAAAACCTGAAAACAGCCAAATGTCCATCAAGTGGATAAATTAACAAATTGTAGTTTATTCAAATAATGAAATACTAATCAGTAATAACAAGAGTTGAAAAAAATACACAAAACCCTGGGAATGCTTCAAATATATATTTAACAAAGGAAAGTAGGCACACAACTACTATATAGTCTATGATTCTATTTATGTGAAGTCCAAGAACAGATAAAGTTAATATGTGGTGATAGGAATCAGAAAGTGATTGCCTTCAAGGGTGAGAGTATTGACTGGAAATAAGTATAAGGAAAGTTTCTGGGCCAGTGGAAGTGTTATATACCTAGTTTTGAGTGACAGTCACATGGGTGTATAAAATTGTCTAAAATCATCTAAACAATTCATATCTGTGTATTTAATTTTATGTAAATTATACCACAATAATTTATAAATCAATCAGAAACATACCAAAAAAGATAGGCCATTAAGATTATATATTACAATTTTTAACACATATTAATGTGAGAATCTTGACAGTTAGAATCCTTGTCTAAAAGGGAAGTATATAAAATGTTAGCATAATAGTCACTTGGAAATCATATAGTATACTTTCTTAAATTGAAAAAAGAGATGAAGTAAAAGACAAATCAAAACCCAATTTAATTGATATTTAAATGATATTTAATTGATATTAAATAATCTTTTACATTTTTTATCCTACATTTGATTATTTTTGTATGACTTTTAAAGATACAATCCTTTCAACAGCTTATAATTGACTTCCACAGAATTTCTGTGGGATGGAAATAATTATGTTTCTTGTTTCCTCCCCATTCCTTTCTATGCAACTTATATTTGATATTTCATGAATATATAGTAATATATTTATTTTAGTTTACATCAAACTTAAGAGAATGTAACAAAGCACAGATACAGTCTTAAGCAAGATAGGTAGCTATGAACAGAATCATCTGATCAGTCTTAGACCACGTTGTTGAATTTGATGGATTGAGTTCATATGAATTAGGAAAATGAGTGATAGATCTTTAAAGAGCTCTTTACAGAAAAAATTTAAGAAAGTTACAGTATATATTTTTTCATATACCTCCTTAAGTATGTATAAAATGTTTTTCTATAAAAGTCAATTCCAGAAAATAAGTAGAAGCTTTTGTGGGCAAAATTAACATAACTATAATTAGAAAACATCAAAATTGCAGGCATCATCTACTTTTAATAAATTCATCATCTATTCTTATTGCTTAAAAGTACATTACATGTGCATTTTAATTTCACTATGAATGGAATCTTTTGCATACCCTTGGCAGCAAAAAGACAAAGTCAAGGCTGTCAGGAAAACAATCCACAGAAGCTCCCGCTGAGTGTGCAGCAAGCTGTCCAAGTTTCACATGAAGAGGTCAGAATTTTCTTGGAGAGTCACTTTCCAAGTATAGCATGCTTTCAATAATTAGTATCCTGACTACTCAGGAGATGGTTGTAGACACAGCTGTTTTTTAAGGTAGTGGGCACATCAATGGCAAGGCACTAGGTATTGATTTGCGCAGTGACATCCTTCTAACTATGTCATCTGAGTGAAAGAAGCCCCAAATTAACCAATAATAAAGTGTTAGAAGTTGTAATAGCTGTCCTCTTAGGACTTGTTCTAGAAGAGTATAGATGCTCCTCCCTCACCCAGGCCATCAATCCTGCTAAAGGACTCACAGTGACATTAAGTTGACCAGTAGGACAATGTAAAGACTACAGTAATGCTATATCCTATTTGGTATGTGTGTGTATGTGTATGTGCCAGTTATATATCAGTTTTCTGTATGCAAATACATAATAATGTATGGATATCTACATAAATAAAATATACAGCCATGCCATCATGATCTGAATAATTCTTAATTAAAGAGAATCATGTATAACAATCAAACTGCATTTTACATGTTTCGTAAAACAAATCCCACTAATTTGATAAAACTATTTTCAAAGTCAAAAACTAAGTTATTATATTTCCATCAGAATTAGATAAGAATAAATTCTTGGCAAGATTTTTTTTCTGTTGTTGTTTTTTTACTTTCTGATTTTATTATATTTTCTATTTTAAATATGAACCTTGTCTACAAAGTTTATGAAGAGATCACAAATAAATCTGGATTAGACTATACTGATATCACCAAAGCCAGAGGGCACACATGTTTCAGAAACAGTCAATAAAAAGATTATAATTACATCTGTTTTGGTCCAAATTATCCTTTGATCCATCATTATATTAAAAATAATTATTAATTTGCAAACTTTTGGATATTATCTTATAATTTGATATAAGCTTTCAAAACATACATTTTCTTGTGCTGGTCTCTAAATTTTTGTGGTCCTACTCATTGAACTGCATGGATTTGCTATTTTAGCTTTTGCATGACCAAAAATTAGGATCCCATCTTACCATTTGACCCACCCCCCTTGCCTCATATATATGAAGTTTTTTTATAATGGGTTTTATAGAAACAAAACTTTAGAAAACAGCTCTCACTTTTTGAAAAAATAGAGGCTGACATCAACAGGAATGATACTGGCATCAATAAATATAAAGTTCAGCTTGCAATAGCTTTCCATAGCTCATACCAGAATCTCAGCACAAACCATCAGTATTCTATAGCCTGATATATGGTCTAGTTTACATTAAAAAAGGGAAATCAGCTTTATAATACTGGACCCAGGCAAATTTTTCCAATTTCTTTGGTGAAGTTATTTGTAGTTTCTAAGGAGACGTATAATTATTATTGCATTGCCCTTGGTGTTGGCTAGTTCAAGCATAATACAAAATTTGCCTCTAATTGTTATCAGGAAAAGAAAGAACGGTGAAGAAAAATCTTAGCTGGATTACAGCCTATGAGAAACATCTTGTCATTGGCTGTTATCTTTGTTAGATTACTTTCCCAGGCAAGTATGGAAGTTGCCATTAAAAGTTGATCTAAAATATGTGCACTATTATTGAATCTCAGTTGGTCAGGGCTGATTATTCTCCATTTGTCTTTTGGGACCATTCACTGCTCTTCTCTTTCCTACTCTGTGCTCCAGGAGGCTTATATCTACAAATTTCTCATTTGTGCTCTCTTGTTCTCTGAATTTTTACTGGGTTTGGCCAATGTAAGGCAGCAGCAGGAGAGTAGAAGGTGGGAGGAGAGAGACTTGAGAGGGACTCAATTCCTTCCTTCCTTCCTTCCTTCCTTCCTTCTTTCCTTCCTTCCTTCCTTCCTTCCTTCCTTCCTTCCTTCCTTCCTTCCTTCCTTCCTTCCTTCCTTATTTCCATCCTTCTCTCCCTTGATGTTATAAGAAGTGGCTACCACCTTTTACAGCTACAGCCCCTGTCTAGTGACCTTAATCTTATGGCTCCATTGCTCTCCAGGTTCCATTGACATCATTTCCTCTCCTACATCTTCAGGCTTGGAGTAGTAATGGCTGCATGTTCTTGCTCCTCTGCAGAGCTTCACCATCTTACTTAATTCCCTTAACTCTACCCACACCACTGTAAATTGTCTCTTCAATAGACTCTTTATTTAAATCATTTGGGATTCAGCCTGGTAAATCTAAATATATCATGCACACATATTGTACTTAAGGGTTGCCGAGGCATGTTCCTATTATCTTTTTGAATTGAGAACAAGATTATTTCCTTAATTTATGAAGACATGATAATTGTACCATTGGGGGTATTTATAACATCAAGCTTTAAATTATAGAGTATGTATGTGCAAAGCTTTGAAAGCAGGCCTGCAGCATATCTACATTTCACTGATGAAGAGCATAAACTTTGGCATACTGGGTCTTCCATGGATCCAGGTGGTCTGTCAACAAAAGCAGTGTGTAGGGAAGGGCTACAAGTCATGATTATATTTCATGAGGCATAAAATCAGAAAGTTTGGGTCCTTGTCTTATGTAGCTTTACTTTGCTTTAATAACCTATTAAAAAGCTGCTGTTCATTCATTCATCTCAACTTATTTGTAACCCAAAATATAACACCTTAGATAAAATAATTCAATAATTTTATTATCGCCTACATATCATAGTAACTAGGTTTGTCAATGACACTTGAGTGATGAGGTCTATGCTTCCTCCCCTGGAATCTGGGCAGAGGCTTGTGACTGGTCCAGTGAAAAGAAGTGATACCATGAAGCTAGAGATTTCTAGGCTTTTTCATAAAAATGATTCAGCTTTTGGCCTGCTCTGTTTCTTCAGACATAAACCTTTGGAAACTTGAATGCCATGAAAATCTGGCCACCCTACAGATGCCATCTTAGAGAGATCATGTGAAGAAACAACAAAGATAGAGAGAGTTGCAGGATGAGCTCCATCGATTTGTGCCTTCCCAGACTAGGTGCCAGTCATGTGAGGAAAGACATGAGGACCCCAATCACAGTCATCATTTGACAGTGACTGCATGGGCATCCTCCAACTAGAACCACCCAGCTGAACCTCTCCTGAATTGCTGACTCATGGACATGATGACAGGTAATAGGGTTTTGCCTTTGTTTTAAGCCACTGTGCTTTTGAACGATTTGTTACACAGCTATAATAACCAAAACATGTACCAATTACTACAGAAAAAAATGGAAAAATAAGACTCTCAAGACTTCTGAAAGTTATCCCACCACCTGCATTAGACGCTCCTTTTAATGTAAATTTTAAGTTACATTTAAATTAAATGTGTATTTTTTAAAGCACTTGCTTATTAAAACACATATTTATGGATTCCTTCCCAGATTAAAGGAATCAGCATCTTTTGTTCTGAAGCCCCTGGAATTAGTTATCTCGCTCTCTCTCTCTCTATATATATACACAATATTTGTATTAATGCTTTTGAGTAACCTCTCTAAAAATGATGGAATTTAGGAGATCTTGCAGCCTGAGAAAAACTCCAAATTAAGGAAGGCAGCAGCCATTGCAGAAAGATAACAGATTTGGAATCAGACAAAGCTAAGTCCCACTTCACTGACTCCACTACCCACTTGTAAGGATACACTTTAACTGTCCTGGTCTCAGGTTGTCTAGAACATGGGGATGATTTCTACCTACCTTGTATCAGGGTTGCAAGGATGAACTACATTGAGCAGCGTATAAAGAGAGCCTCTTTCCTCAGTTAACACTAATTCTTTCCATTTCTTGCCATAGTTGTAATAGTCTAAATAGTATGTAACAAATATTCAGGCTCACACAACTAGCCAAATTTAAGATAAAAGAGATTTATTTATTAGAGTTCAATATATTAAAGAATGTAGATTTTATTTTTCAAGATCATTATTTTTTTAACATCTTTATTAGAGTATAATTGCTTTACAATGGTGTGTTAGTTTCTGCTGTATAACAAGTGAATCAGCTATACATATACATATATCCCCATATCCCTTCCTCTTGCATCTCCCTCCCACCCTCCCTATCCCACCCCTCTAGGTGGTCACAAAGCACCAAGCTGATCTCCTTGTGCTATGCGGCTGCTTCCTACTAGCTATTTTACATTTGGTAGTGTATATATGTCCATGCCACTCTCTCATTTCATCCCAGCTTACCCTTCCCCTTCCCCATGACCTCAAGTCCATTCTCTACATCTGCGTCTTTATGCTAACATATATATATGGAATCTAAAAAAAAAAAAAAAAAACAGGTTCTGATGAAACTAGGGGCAGGAGAGTCAGTTTTATTAAAGGTTTCTTTACGAAGGTTCCCCAAACTTCCATCCCTCAATTTGTCTGCCTTCATTTGCTTATTTCCATACAGCTAACACCAGATATTATTTTTTTACACTTTATGTATAGTTTCAAGGTTTACAGAGAGATAATCGGGTACAATTTGATCCTCAAAAAAAAAAAAATTACAAAAGTAAAATGCAATCCTGAAACTTAAATAATTTTTGAAGGTTTTATTTTTTTCACTCATCACAGAACCAATATGTTTATTCTTGATTAAATTTTAAAATGTGATTGTAAGAATATAAAAAGATAAATTGAACAAATTAAGATCACATGTCAGTGTATATTACTTGATGATATTGACTTTCTTTGAAAATTTCCTAGAAAAGTTTCCTCAACCAAAATATATTTGAAAACTTCTCAGATTTACCATTGAAATAATGTCAAATATATCAACAATATTGTCAGCAATGAATATCAGAATATAGATGATATGCAAATATTGAAATCTTGGCATATACATATCTGATTGAGACATTATTATTTACCCTGCACTCCTGTGTTACCATATGCCCTCGGGTTCTACTTAATAAACTTTCCTGAAACCATAAACATTTTTTTTTGCTGCAGAATTTACTGGCAACTGACAGTCTTCAGAAGGAGGAGCGACATTAGTTGGACCATAAGGCCAGAAAATATAGGCCATCAGTCTGGAATCTGGAACACTTGTGGAACAGAGGCAATTTCCAAGAGTAGCCCTGATATGGAAAAAAATGCGTGGCTGTTTAGGTGTGCTTTCATACTTGGACCGCAGGAAATTCTTCATAGATCCCATGGATGCTATTCTGTAAGAGCTAGTCCTACAAATATGGGCAAGAAGCCAGGAGGGCTACCACGACCCTTATGTTAACGTAAGACAGAGCTTAGTATCTAAAGCTATTACTAGCCATACATATTTATTCTTCTTATTTCCTCAGAACCAGGCATTTCAGTGAAAACTGTGTCTTGGATGTACTCTCATTCATCACATTAAAATTTTTTTAATAGCTTTAGGATACAACTTTTCCAGAAAGACTGTCTTTACAACATGTGACCCCACAAGTCTAGACCCCAGGGGGATAAAGTCCGGAGATGTACTTAAGTAGCACTTTGAGCCCAAAGAGACTTGGCACATTAAACTAATAAAAAATGACTGTAAAACCATCTGTAAACATGAAGTGCCATAAAAATGCTTATTAATAAGCATTTTTTTTCAATTTATATTTATTTTTATTCCAAGATGCCTCTTAAAAAATGCATTATGGTTTATTGTGTATAATGTCTTTCAAACAAATTATATTCAAGGCATTTTAGAGAGTTAAATACACGTCAGTATGTGGCATAAATTATAGAAGGACACTTTGAATGGTAAATGAATTAGTGCATTCAGTCATAAGGCCAGAGAGAAATGGGTTGTGTAAGCGTCTGGTTTGAAATATCTAGACTCCCTGGAACCAACACTTCAAATCCCAGCAGGCCAGCTCTGTCCTTCATCCTTCTGAGATGAGTCCATTCAGTTTACAGTCTGCTAGTTTTCTGAATGATTCCTTGGAACAGTAGGCATGTCTGCTCTGTGTGATCATTTTACAGAGTCAGTGCAAGGAAAAAAAAATTCATGAGAATTTAAACAGAACTAAGATATCATTTTATGTGGGCAATATTTTAGTGGTGAAGAGAGGCTGACTTAGAACATAGCAGGAGTGAGGGATGGAAAAGAATATTCAACGTTTTAAAAGAGAAAAAAGAAGTTAGTATCTGACTGATTGCTACTACTGACCCCTAGAACTATTAAGTGTAGGGAAATGGATTCCAATATAATGATAGACTTTACAGCAGCATGGAATTGACCTACACTACATAGTTGATATTTTGGATTGCCTTATGTTTTTTTATGAAACATTAATCTGAATCTGTAATGAAAAGTATTTATTATCTGGACAAAACTTACAAGACTTTAAGTATGAGGCAGAAGAATAGGGCCCTATAATGTAATAAAAATAACACAAGTCACATTTGAATGTAGCCTTTCTAAAGACATGAGCATGGTGCTTCTAAGTGGTGATTTTCAAGATTCCCCTGTCTCCAAAAACTCTGCCAAGTCTCAGGCATATGATTATAAAAAAGCGGCATTCAAATAATCTAATACAGGGGGCATTAATCTTTCCCATATAATGACTTGTGTTGGATTTTCCCAGTTTCCTATTAGGGTTATGAGGATGCTTATAGCATAAATTAAAACTGGGAATGGACATGGTACCAGGTTGTTCCTCTTCCACTTTGAGACACTCCACAAGTCCTGGTGGTAAATAAAAAGCCAGGATAATCTAGATGTATCTTCAAATTTCACCAGTAGATTTTGGCTGACCAGTGATTGTAATCAGCTGTTTAAGAAAAACTTATTTTTCTTAAAACTAGTATTTGATATTTTACTTTTCAAAGACACTTCCGTAAATCTACTCTTTTAACCTTCCACTGTTTCGGAATCCCTGCTATTACCTTTGCAAAGGCCATAAAAACAATCCATAGTACTGATGAGGTGCCGTACAGACAAGCTGGAAAAACTATCAACTTGTCCTGAGAAGGATAAATTAACAGAAATAAAATAGAAGCATGAGACCAACCTCTGGACTTTTATTAAACACCTCTTCACTATAATGTAGGTATATGTATAGCAATCCTGAAGCAAGGTAACAATTGCTGTCTACGTCTGTATGAATAAAGAAGAATCATATTATCAAGGCAATAGATAAATTTCTGCCCTTATTTTAATTTTTTCACTTAGATAACCCTTGCTCTTATTTTTAGACCCAAAGTTCTCTATCAGGAAGGTTTGCCCAACTCACTTCTTTGGCTTAGATCCCTTCATATGGCTCTCACAGCATCCATATGTCCGTCACATATCTCATGTAAGGCCTAGCAGTCATTATCATCTCTCTGTCTTTATCCTCTACTTTGTATCCTCAGTCTGCTGTGAACTAAGGGTAATACTCTCCAATAAAAGGAGTTAAATATTTTAATAAATAAATAAGGGAATAAATAAATCTCTTTCAAGATTGCCCCCAAATTTCTCCCTTTCCCAGATGTGCACATCCTGTATAATCTTCTGCCTTTGAGTATAAATATGAAGGGATATCACTCCTGTGATTAAGTTATTAATCAGTTAGTTTTGAGCCAATCAAAAGGAAGATTGCCCAGGTGGGCCTGACCTAATCAGATGAGCCTTAAATTAAAAGGGACTTGGCCCTTCCTGAGTCAGAGAGATTGGAAGCGTGAGAAGGACTGTGGAGGGGACCATGGAGGAAGGACCTGAAAGAGGTCTCTGTGAGTTGTGATTGGTCCTCAGCTAACAGTTAGCAAGACAATGGAACTTCAGTCCTACAGCTGCAAGGAAGTTAATTCTGTCAAAAACCTGAGAGAACTTGGAAGTGAATCCTTTCCTCCTCAAGCTTCCAAATGGGAGTATAGGAGGCCAATCAATACCTTGATTTCAGCCTGTGAAACCCTGAGCAGAGGATTCTACTAAAACGTGCTGACCCATGGAAACTGTGAGGTAAAATTTTTGTTGTCTTATACTACCGAGCTTGTGGTAATATTTTATACTACCATAGGTAAACTAATACAGAGACTTTTCTTACTAAAACTTGCAAACATTCCCCAACACTGTGGTCCTACCCAGCTCTCTTTTCTATTTTATTTTTTATCATGCTTATCAATGCCTATCTTAATACAAAATTTATGTATCTGTTTTGTTTATTTTCTATTTATCTCCTTCACCATGGAAGTTCCATGTGGGTAAGGATTTTTTTATTGTTATGATTCATTTATTTTTATAACCCTGGTAACCTCAAATATGGCATAGCATATGACAGCAGTCTATATTTGTAGAATAATACATGCATGCATGAAGGAATAAATAAATTTAAAAAATATTTAACATGTCTACCACTTGTGTTGGAGGCTAGAATATACATTAGAACTAAATAAACAAGTAAAAAAATAAACCAATATACTTAACAATACAAATCAGCCTAATACCTTAAAAGCTCTGATTGGATTCAAGGAAGAAGACTAGATCAAATCCCATAGAAATATGTAGTTACTGACAACTTGTTACTGATTAGATATACCATGTAGGAATTTCATTTGATCTGTGATTACTGATTTGCATTTTTAACTTGAATCACAAATAATGTAAATAACTAGTAATTTGAATTTTTAACTTTTGCTACCTTTCTCTTAACTATTCATTTGATTACTAAGTGCATTTAAGCTATAGATTTCCCAGCCAGGTGGGCAAAATAAAGGACATTTTTTTAAATCCAAATTGTCAAAGTGATACAGAGCTAAGATATAGCAGAGATAGGAGCTTCAACAATTGGTATGTCTGCTGAATATTTCATTAATGTAAAAGAACAGTTTCTAATTTTTGTAAAATTTTAAAATATAAAGAGCTCAATTATGAGAATTGCTATTATGCATCTAGTGTTAGTCGAAGTAACTGGTCTATGAAATAGAAGTGATTGATAACATGGAAAAATAAATACCATTTCAGACTTTATAGCCAGACAAATATTACTGCTGAGTTAAAGGAGTATTCTATAGTATCGTAGGATAATTTTTAAGAATGTCAAGGAAAGATAGATACTGTCCCATAACTGGTATGTTAGGCAAGAAGATATATCAACAGTTTGGTAGGTCCTCACATTTAGAGTTTCAAATGAACTTGAAAAGTTCAATTTGATTAGAGAATAGCTAAAATAATAAATGTTTCTTCTTAGCAGATTTTTATCTTCAGCTTAGATTTTTGAATGTGTGTTCACAACATAGACTAGTGGGCATGAAATTAAAGACAAATATTAAAGAGGTATATGATTTTTTAAAAATACCAGAAGACCACCACAAAGAACAATAAAAAGGAATTCACTGGTAATTTAGAGAATGAAGACATACAAGGAAGACACAGACACAAGTTTGGGAGCAACAGAATAATCTTCCTGGATTACACACACACACACACACACACACACACACACACACACACACACACACACACAGTAGTTATATGTCAATTATATCTCAGTATTAAGCTGGAGACAAAGAAAAAAAAAAAGTAGACATTTTGAACTCACAAATTTTTTTTCTGTCTACTCTGCCAAAGAGAATGTTCCAGAGATTTTTAAAAGGTAAACAAATATTAATGGAAAGAACTTGAAGCCCTAGATATGTCAGAAGTATGAGAGAATTTGCTATTCTAAAGTATTCACAACTCCATGCTCAGAAGAATTTCATTCCAGCCTACTGAAAGGACCATTCAATGAGATTTCTGAACTACTTCTCACATGCTTTAAAGTCAACTATGTATTTTCTAGATCAGCCAGAGAACAAGTTATTTTCTAAATATTTAAAGAAGAGGAAGTAGAGTAAAGCATGAGACAGTATGACTCATTAGTAGAACTATATATAATTCTCTGTGGTGTGGCAGGCACAATTTTAAGAGGACATCAAATGACACATACCCCATATAATTCCTTCCTCTTGAGGATGGGCAGGATCTATGACCCACTTTTATGGAATGCAACAAAAGTGATGGGATATCACTCCCATGATTGTGTAGCATTATACAGCAAAAGTGAGGGATCCTGCAGATGAAATTACAGTCCCTAATTAGTTGATTTTTAATTAATTAAAAGGGAGATTATTCTGGGTGGTCCTGGTCTAATCAGGTGAGCCCTTTAAAAACCCACTAGAACATCCCTGAAGTCAAAGATTCAAAGTATCAGAGACTCTCTCACCTGATATCCTTGAAAAAACAAGCTGCTATAAATTATATGGTCACAAGAAAATGAATTATGTCTACAATCGAAAGGAGTTTGTATGCACATCCTTCCCTAATCAATTCTTCAGTTGAGAATGCATCCCATCCAACACCTTGATTTTAGATGTGTGAGACTCTGAACACAGAACCTAGGTAAGATGTGCCCAGCCTTCTGACCAACAGAAACTGAGATAATAAATGGATGAAGTTTTAAGCCACTCAATTTACAGAAATTTGGTACACAGCAAAAAAAAAAAAAAACTAACATAATGGATACTGTAGATTGTTTGTAAAAATTGCCCCAATTAATCTCCTTCCTATTTTCACACCCTTTGCACTGACTGACTAGCCTTCCATTAAGAGTTTATTTTCCACTCTGAGTGTGATCTGCATTGTGACTCAATTTAATCAATGGAATGAGGCAGATGAAATGTTTTGTCATTTTGAAGTATCCTGTTTTCTTCTTATGATCTTTGCTCCAGTTGTGAGAGCAAGTCTGAGATAAACTACTGGAGGATGAGTGATCGCATGGAACAGAGCTTAACTGTTTCAGTTGAGGACAGCCTAGACCAGCCTAAACACAGCTATCTGTAACATATGTAAGAAAGCCTAGCCAAGATGAGCAGATCTGCTTAAATGACCAAGAACTAAAAATGTCTAGTGAAATTTACTTGAATAGAAGCTCCAGTATTTGTTTGTATAATATAGCTGACAAAAAACTGAATGAGCTTAGGCAGGCATAACAGCAGTGCATGGTCTAAAACAAGGGAAATTAATATTTCTTACTTGCTTTTAGGACTCTTAGTTGAAATAGAGTGTTCTATCTGAGAACTGCTGCTAATGTGCGGGCATTGATGAAATTGTTTTCCTCAAAAGGAGTTTATATAATAATAAGAATTTGAAAGCAACTCCAAATAAAGGTTATTATGGGTTAGGAGCAAAGTGACATATCTCTAATAGGAAATTATATGAATGGTGATTTAGTTCTTTTATCCTTTTCCATGACAGATCATGTAATTAATCTTAAAAAAAAAGAATTTGTGATCATAATCTCTACATAATACTCTGCTAGACATTTGGGATGTAAAAAGTATGATACCAGAAGGGGACAAAGAGTATGCCTACAAAATATATAGGTTATAATACAAAGAACAGAAATATTTTACTAAAAGACAGGATGGTAAGATGCTAATATCCTCACATTCTGTTAAATAGAAAAAATATGGGCTTAGGAATCAGACATCATTTCAAATTCAGGGTGAACTACTTTTTAGCTCTGTGTCCTTGCACAAATATTTTGACGGCTTCAAACCTGTTTCTGTGTTTATAAAATGTACAATGTAAAGCATTTGTTACATAAGAAAAGTTCTTTATGTGCTAGTTTCCACACTTTCTTCCCTTTCTCTTCCTCTCATTGAGTCATCCTAGCCCAAGCCAGTGTACCACTACATATTTGGCACCTGGAATTCATGTCCACTTTTAATCACTATTAAAACTGAAAACACCCATTCTGTATTTGCTGTGGAAATGTATTTTCCTCTCCTCACTTAAGACTAGAGGCAATGTTTTAAACACAGTATTTTTACAATAAATATATTGTATATTTATGGAAACCTTTAGATAGGATTGAAAATAATTTTTACTTTCTTAGTAGAAAAAAAAATCTCAATAACTGACATTAATGTTAGAGGGAAAAGAGAACTTGAAGAACAATTTTTTTCCGAAGTATACTCTCCTGAAATATGGAGGTAGATTTCTTTTGCCTCATAGATTTAATCTTTATTCCAATTAAGTGTAGGCTTTAAGATTAGAAATGTACACAGTGATCATTTCGTCCAGTCCTCTGCTTTCAGACTGGTAATTCATTATTATGGCAATTCACAACTGACGCAACTGAGGTTAAATTGAAAAGAGAAGGGGGTTCCTATAAAAGGACTCGAATGGTATTTATCAAGCTACAATATAAAGTTGCACTAGGATGTTTCACTGTGCTTTGTATTTCCTATCTTCTCAGCAAACTTCTAACACCTTATTCAGAACTTCAGAGAACTTCTCCTGTTCTCTTATTCTGAAGAGTTTTCTATCTAGCAGTTAAAGATATAGATATAGGTTCTATACAGAGCAAGTTAAGTCATTAGACTTTCTCTGGCAGGAACTGACTAGCTATTTACCAATTCTGTCTCTCTCTTCCTGGAGAAGAAGTTAAACTACATAAATAAAATACATTTTCTAGCTTCTCTTGTGATTAGTTGTCAGTGTGACTGATTTCTAACCAATAGAAAGCAAGAAGTGATGGGTGCCACTTCCCTGCTTCTTTAGAACAATTTCTCATGCTGGATCTTCTAGACTCTTTGGCCATTCTGGTAAACTGGAATGGAGAACACTGATGACTTTTGAAGTAACTTGTTACAGGTAGAAACACCAGATAAAAAAGAGTTTTAAGTGATTGCCACCTCTTTGGCAAGACCAGCATTGGACTCTTTCTTATATTAGGAAGAAAAAAAAATGTCTATTTTATTAAACAACTGAGATTTTGTGTTTTAACCATTTTGGTTGTTAACATTACTTTATCCTATCCATGAAGTTTAATACCTAAGACAAATGTTATGGGAAACACATACGCTTTGTTCTCCTATTGATTTAAAATATATTTATTTTAGTTATCTAAGTATATATAATATGCATACATATGTGTTATATATACAGTTTTATATTTATTATATATAATACATGCATGCATTATATATGTATTAATATTATTTTATATAATATGTATATATTATTTACAGAAATTAAAGGGAAAAGATTGCACTGTAGATAAGGAGAACTAGCACCAGAAAAGAGAGCATGCCAGATGTAAAGTCTTACAATTGAAGAGTATGGAGGTGAATATTGCATGAGAAAAAAGAAGTATTTGAAATATTGGAAAGAAGAGCCTCTCAGACATTTAATGTGATACCACAATTAAATGGCATGGGGGAGAGTGGCAATCATTGATTGGTGCTATCAAAGTTATTTGTTCAACTGGACAAGGAGAGCATTTCCAACCTGAAGCATGAAATGAAGAAAAGCGTAAACATATATTGTCAAAATCGCTTCTAACTCCTGCCAGTAGAAGCACTGGAAGTGGCTTGGTGTACAAATGTATTAGAATCAAGGATTTCTGAAATAAAGAATCAAAATGAGAGAGGTCTTGAATTAAGCCTATGAATGTGGAAAAATAGAGAGAAAAGAGAGGATTTGAAATATGCTATTAAAAGTATCAGCCAAAGATCAATGTTTTATTAAAAATCTATCCTGTGTGGTGCTAAAACCTTGAGAAATATTTGTTCATAAGAAAGACAGTGCCATTGAAAATATTATCTGACCTTGTTAGTGCAATAAAAACTATTCCAGTCATTAATGTATCTTGACCTTGGCTTTTATATATTAAAATAACTAATTCTTATCCTTGAGGAAGTGTCTGGAAACTAAAACATACGGTTGTTTGCAAAACCATTATTACAGATGAAAATTCTTGGAGTTTTGTAACTGCAAATGAGTGTACAGTAGTCTTTTCACACAAAAATGATCAATGTGTTTCATTCTGGAAAAATAATCAGGTACATATGGACATATGAATAACAAACAAAGCAGCTATTTGTTAAGACCATTTGTCTTAGAGCTAGTTACCTTTGGAATCAATTGAGTTTCTGTACTAGTGGTTGTGATTTCTGGAATGATTTTGCTTTTTGTCTGAGAGCCTCAGTTTTCTGATATCCAAAGTGTGGATAAGACTGTCTCTCTCATAGAGCAACTGTGGAAAAAATGAACTAATATTTGTAACGTATTGGGTTTTATTAAGCCAGGTACAAATTAAGCTCTACTAAAATCATTTAAAGCCTTAGCGAACACTAACATTTTCATCTCTTCTCCTAGTGGAAATCTCAGACAGGGTTCTGTGTCTTTACCTGGATACACATATAAGTGTATATGTACGCGCTTATATATTTTTGTATAAGGGTACACGTGTTTATACATGTATTTGTTCATATATACATATATGTTATGTAAGTTCTGTGTATATATACATATTTATGTGAAGAAAGAGCAAAAAAAGACCTGGATTTTATGTTTACAGATATATAGTGAAATAAAGCAAATAGATACTAATAGTACAAGAATTTACAGAAGTAGACAATGGAGGCTAACTATTGCTGATAACAGCAACGTGAATATTTAAGCTTACACTAAACATTAATATTTCTGATTCTGAGAATTAAGGACTCTGAGTGCATATAAATTTGAAATATTCCAGTGATTAAAGGGTCATCTTCTCAATTATGTGTTTACTTTAATATGCAGATATATGATCAATTTAACAAAACCTTCTAAGGAAAAATTCCAAAAACTATAATTATAGTCAGATATGTATCATTAGCTTTGATATGGTTAAACTTCACTTAACATCCATTTCTTCAGGTGTAAAACAGATTAATAGTTTGCCCACAATATCTTCTAAGGCTGTCATAATTATGAAATAATGAAAATTATGATGAGATTAAAAATTGAAGATTAAAATGGTATAAAATAGATGATATTATTATCATTGTTGTGAAAGACATAATACCAAGAACACTGGTTCCATAAACTTGTATAACATTTTTGTCAATAAGGTCTTAAACAGAAAGCAGTAACCACAAATGAAAAAAGAGCAATGATGGTTAGATGTTTGTCTTTCAAAAGAACACTGGGAAAATTAGGAAAGATTACAAACAAAGGCATAAAAATAATACTTTAAGAGATGGAAAATGTATCTCATGAAGACAAGAGAAGGTAATTAAGATGGTTCTGTCCATAAGATAGAAGAATAAAAATTGGTTTATCTTCAGCAAATAGAGGGGCTCTATCAAAAGTATGCCATTATTCTGCATGTTTTATTTTTAAAAAAATTGACAGAGAAGTTTTGGATGAATATAAGAAAGATCACCCATGACAAGGTCAATACTGGAGAGAAGAGCTATAAAAAGTAATACAAATTTATTTTATTGAGTGTATCTGTCTATCATCTATCTATCTATCTATCATCTATCTATCTTCTATATATGCTTTGGATTATCTGCTTGAAAATCAAGAACTAGACCAATTTATCCCTGGAATCCTCTCTAGTTCTATCATTTCCAGAATAAATAAATGCATTTGCTAATTTGTCTACATGTCAGTCCTTTTACTAAACCAACAAGACAAATAGCATTTAAATTTATCATTGCTAGTAACTTCTTACAGTTTTTTTTAAGTATATAGACTGATTTTGTTTGTGGCTGATAAAATATCTGATTATTTCACTAGTTTTCCCTTATATTGTTTATAAGATTATGAAGTGAAATTAATTCACGCAGGGAAATATGTTCAAAATATAGGAACCTTACTATATTAGGACTATTTAAAATGAAAAGAGTGAAGATTATTATAAAATATAAGAAATATTATTCCAAACATTTGTTTACTTTCTTTGAAAGTGGGTAAGGAAATCAACAGAATCTGAAATATGGGCTAAAATAGCATATATTATGTATGGACTATAAAGATAAAGTATCTAGCTCTGAAGTGATTTTTTAAAATAATATTTTCCATACTTGAAATTCTAAATTATCCAGTTCTGTCTTGATTGACTTAGAACAGTCAACAATCAACAGAAACAGAAAATTGTGTTAAGAGAACTAATTGATTTGTGGAATTTTCATTTCAGTAATGACCTTGAGCCTTTGCTTCCTGTAATGCCCTCAGATTATGTCATGGGGCTCTAGTAAAGATCTATCGTCAAATCAATTACAAAAAGCAATGAAACATCTGATCCTTCTCTTGAAATTAACTAGGGAAAGTAGGATAGCACACCTTCAAATGACACAATGAATTATTATGTTTTCAATGACCCAGGAAGGAAAGCACTAGTGATTGATGGGAAGTGATATTTAAATGAGAATTGTACATTTCTGGGATTAAACATGTAGCAATGATCATGAAAATTAACAGAAACTTAAATCTGTTAAAATACTTTCTTTTTTTCATGTTAGCCATGGAAGTGTTTTCTTCTCACTATTCTCTGTATCCAAAACCACAATTCTGGGAAGGGACCTACATATTGAGGTTACTGCTGTACCATTTAAAAGTATGACGGTGAGTATAGCAGACTTCTCAATTTCATTTTCATTACTATATAAGAAAAATATGCAAAATGGACCATCATATGTTAACTGCTACAATTTGTTTCCCACTATGGCAATTCAACAAAGTGAAGTTAGAAAAATATGGTCAAAGATGACAAATTTAATTATAGTAATTCATTTGACAAAATAAATATGAATATTATTTAGATAGTGGTTCTATTCTGTAAACATAAAACTCATAAATAATAGATGCAACTGCCTCCTTCCAAAAAATTCCCCAATATTTCCTAATTGACTGATATTTTAGATAATTATTGTGTTTTTATATGGACCCTTGGAGTCTTTTAATTAGGTGATCTAGCACCTAGACTTATAATGTAAGTTTAATATAGAGCGTTATTCTTAATTATCTTTGTAGCCAATACAAATTGCACTGTTTTTATTGCAAATGGTTATAAAATATTAAAAATTCAATCCAAATATTAAATTAAGGAATAATTTTCTTTGGATGCCATGTAAAATACAAATGTTTATAATTCTCTTGCCTACATAAAAATCTATCCTTATGACTGCAATATGGTGGGTAAGCACGTGGGGACTTAGGAGTTCAGACCTTGCCCCACCCCTAATTTTGAAGTGTGTAGTCTTGGTTAATCTACTAATTTCCCAGCCTCAGTTTCTTCATATGTAAAATGGTATTGATGGTAGTCATTGTCGTATGATCTTTGTAAAGATGACATTAAGAAATGAATATAAAATGGTTAGTCAGAATTCAGAGGTAGTAAACAGTGTGAGCTATGATGATGGTCAGAGTCAATTATTAAGTATTCCTTTAATTATGTTAAATCCTTAAATGTTTCTATTCAATTAACTATAAAGACTTCAAACTGGCAATATAGTGTGTTTTATTTAATAATGCAAGGAGTTCAGCTTTCTTTTAAGTCGTGGTGAAGTCATTAATAGGCCTATCATAATATTTTATAAATTTTTGTGTAATACTTACTATGATATTATGACTTTATATTAAAGGGTGACAGTGAATTAATATAGCCATTTGATGTGTGTTGATAGTATAAATTACTGCATTATCTTTGTAAGGGAGGTAAACTATGTTCAGGAAACACATTCCTAAAGTACCAAATTTCCCATTTTTATACCTAATGGGATAAATGAGTTTTCTATTTCATTAACACAGACTCTTTAGTAATTAGTCACATTAAGTTGAGCACAGAAAATAATCTCAGTGTGTTCAGAATTTTGTCCCATTCACTTAATAGAACAGACATTTCTATCACCTTTGATTTCTGGGATTTCTTGGCTTTTAGCACTAGTATTATGGTATTCTCAGGATAGAAGCAGAAGTCTTAGATGAGAATAGACCGTCTTGCTAGCATCTTCCCCTTCCTGTCTTAAAAAAGACCCAGGCTGCCAAGGAACTCTTGATTCAGCCTTGCTTTGTACTCAGCCTAGTCCCTGCCTGTAACAACTGAAAGACGCTGGAGGGTATCATAAAGGACCCCGTGGAGTGTTTTTCTCTTCAGAGATCTTGAAGGAAAACATAGCTCTTATCTTTATAGTCTCACTGCGTTAGAGGTCAAAATAGGGGAAGAAAGCTCTTTAAATTCTCATGTGAAGAATCAGGGACATAGAAAAGTAAGAAGTGTCCTTACACAGAATCCTAGACATAAACACGAATCAACCATCAGTACTTGCAATTAGGCATTAAACTTTAAATGTCTCTCTAGTGTAGCAGTAATTATTATGAAACGTGTAAATATGGAGGGAAGAAGAGAGAAATGGTTACACATCTTCACCTTGTTTCAAAGAAAAGGAATTCTCACTGATGAACTGTTAAATGCCCAGCAATCTGTTTGGGCAAATCAGACACACACATACACAACCTGATAATAATAAAATATTTAGTTAAATGATATTTGAAGATAATAGTAGCAGAGCTATGCCAGTCAAAGCATAGCTAATTACTAGATGGATTCAAAGGTCCCACACCAGTACAGAAACTTTTCCTTTCTAGGTTTAGCCGAGAGGTCCATTTTGTAAGAAATAGGATTGGTGGATAACATTAATGGTAAAACTTTTGATGACTGCAAGTAGAAATGAGGTTAAATCCTTAATATATTGAAAATATATGAAAATGCATAAAAATGTTTCAGGTACTAAACAAAAGTCCCTCCTGCGTATACAACAAAATGAAAGGTGAAACAAAGCAGAATGAAAAGCAGTGGACCAAGTCAACATATTCTTTGGTATTTTGCTCTAACATTTCCGAGAGAAAACAGTAAAGGAGAACAAAGTTCTTGTGCTTCAGGTTACATGGGCCTGCACATAGGTAGTTGGAATAAACAGGGAACTAGAGAAATGTTGTCAAGGACTCTTGTACTCAGTGTGGATTTTGTGCTAGTGTAGACAGAGAGACTAAAAATTAAATAAAAAGTAAAAACATAATTTTGTGCTTAGTATTTAAAAACTCTGGTATCAGCAGATATTATAGAATAAGAATAATGTAAGGCACAGAATAAAATTAATAAAAATGAATAATAAATGGTAAAAAAGAGCTGGAAAGACCTTGTATGAGGGACTTCCCTAGTAGCACTGTGGTTAAGAATCTGCCTGCCAGTGCAGGGGACACAGGTTCAAGTCCTGGTCCGGGAAGATCCCACATGCCACGAAGCAACAAAGCCTGTGCACAACTACTGAGCCTGCGTGCTGCAACTACTGAAGCCCGTGTGCCTAGAGCCCGTGCTCCACAACAAGAGAAGCCACCACAATGAGAAGCTCATACACCACAACAAAGAGTACACCCTGCTCGCTGCAACTAGAGAAAGCCTGTGCGCAGCAACGAAGACCCAACGCAGCCAAAAAAAAAAAAAGACCTTGTATGAGAGACTGAGCAGACTCATCAACTTCCCTGTGAGGCAAGATGGTGTTGTGGAAAAAAGAGATCTGTTGCATATTATTTGTAGTTTATTATATTTGGAATTTGGCTTAAGTGATCTATAAACTCTACATAGTCTATTCCATTCTCTATATTTAGCTATTCTCAATTTAGTATGTTGTATTCTTTATAAAGTCATAAAAGTTAAGGAACACTGCTGGATTCATTTAGTTTCTTGAATGATCTAAATAGTATAAACATATTTTAGAGCAGTATCTTGGTGCAGCCAGTTCTGTCACTGAGATATTTAGGCAAACCTACACTTCACTGTCACTGGTAAAAATATTGTGTGGAAGAAACAAACCAGTATGCACATAAGGATGATAAGTTAATAACTAGGCAAATCCAAGACCTGGGTTCACTACATATATTAGTTTTCCTTTGATGAATAATAAATTTGTGGCTCAAAACAACATACGTTTATTATCCCAGTTTCCATGGGTGCAGAGACCACAGATGGTTTGGCTAACTTCTCCATTCCGGGTCTAATTGGGCTGAAATCTAGGTGTTTAGCCAAGGCTGCAGTTCTCATTTGAGGCTTGGGGGTCCTCTTTCAAGTTACTGTTGTTGGTAGAATGCAGTTCTTAGCAACTGTAGGACAAGGGCTGTTGGCCCCTAGAGGCCACCCACATTTTCTTGCCACATGTTCTTCTCTACAACACAGCAGTTTGCTTGTTCAAAGCCAAGAGGTGAGCATCTCAGTTACTTGAAATCTTCACTCAGGCAAGGGTTGAACTCTGTTTTAAAGGGCTCACGTGATTAGGTCAGGCTCACTCAGGAAAATCTCCTTTCTGACGAACTTAAAGGCAACTGGATTAGAGACCTTAACTACATCCCTGAAATTCCTTCACCTTTAGCATCATAACATAACCGAATCATGGCAGTGAAATCCCACCACATTCACAAGTCTTGCCCATAGCTAAGGGCAGGAATCTCGGGGATCATCTTAGAATTCTGCTACCACATTACAATACTGATGTAATATGCGTTGATGTACAGCGGGATTACAGACAGTTCTGGTCTCTTGTACTTATTTCCTTTCATTTCTATAGAGGTTATGATAATAGTTCCGTTTCATAAGATTGCAAGGATGAAGTGAAGTAATAATTGCAAAGGGCTTGCAATAGAGCTTGAACCTAGTAAGTGCTACATAAATATTGTTAAAAAAATGGAATACTTAAAATAGTTACTGGCACATACTAAATATTCAAGAATGTTAGCTGCTATTATCTTTTTAAAATTATTATTAATTCTTGAAATGTAATGTTTAGTCAGAAACAGTGAGTGGTGTTTGGCTTGTCTTTTATAGTTGTGGTACAAGAGATAAAAATATATATTATGGGGCTTCCCTGGTGGCGCAGTGGTTGAGAGTTCGCCTGCCGATGCAGGGGACACGGGTTCGTGCCCCGGTCCGAGAAGATCCCACATGCCACGGAGCGGCTGGGCCCGTGAGCCATGGCAACTGAGCCTGCACGTCCAGTGCCTGTGCTCCGCAATGGGAGAGGCCACAACAGTGAGAGGCCTGCGTACAGCAAAAAAAAAAAAAAAAAAAAAAAAAAAAATTTATATATATATAATGCATTTACCTTCATATTAATACAGTGATTTATACAAATAAGGTATTTGAAATGCATACTATCTCATATATATTTTAAATTGCATACTATCTCAATAACAACATGATAATTAGGAATGGTATGTTTGAAGAACTGATTAATTTCGGATAATGATTTTCCAGTACACAAGAGACATGTGCAGTTTTTAGTATAATTAGACTTTGAATGCCAAAGTTGTGATCAATAAGAGTTAAAAGACAATTTGCAAATGCTTTACTTATGGAATTTATACAATCATAGTTTTTTTAAAGAAAAGTCAAACCCCATTGTTAAAAATATATCTGATGGGATTATTTGCTAATGTCTCCATTATCTTAACTTCAATCAGTGTTTTACAAGAAAAGGGGATTATCAATAATTCTTTCAGCAAAATAAAAATTTTTAGTTTTAATTTAACATGTCAATTTAATTAATAGTCAACAAAATGGCATTCTAAATTTCCTTCAGATGGCAATTCAATGACATCTATTGATTTTGTATTATTGGATTGAATATTGTCATCATTATTTCTGTGTGGCATGCTTTGGGCAGGATTTGAATTATGCCACATCACACATTTTCTTTTTTGTGTGATGCATGTGTATGAATTGTCTCAAATGCTATAAAATTTCATACTGCTATGATAAGAAAATCTCTCAATGTATAGTATATAATATTACATGTATTTATATATATGTGTGTGTATACAAAATATTTCTCTAGCACAGTCAATAGTTATTAAATTAATTCTTCATTCATTCAGCCTTTACAGATCACCTCTCATCAAGCACTCTGCAGAGCATAATAAAGCTCTTATATGTGATAAAGATGAAAAGGACCTAGGAGTGTGACATTCAGAGCAGTCTTAAATGTCATACTAAAGAGTATGCACATCATCCTTTAGGGAATAGAAAGATTTGACATCTCCACATGGCCATCAAATATCTTGGAATAATTTGTGATTTCTTTCTTTTCCTTACATACCACAACCCTAATCGTGTTGGTTTTACCTTGAAGATATATCCAGAATCTGCCCCATTTATCACTGTGACAACCCAAATACAAGCCACCATCTCCTCCTACCTGGGCTGACCATCTTCAATCAGTTTCCTGCTTCTGCCTCTGCCCGCTTCCTGTCTGTTCTCCACAGAGGAGCCAAAAGGATCCTGAAAACTTAAATCAAATCACAGCATTCCTTTTCCTAAAACCCTCCAATGGCTTCCCATCTCACACTAGTGTAAAACACAAAGTCCTGACAATTGTCTACAAGGATCTGATGATACGGCTATTCACTACATTTCTGGGTTCATCTCCAGCATGTGTTTGCCTGTCACTCCCCAATGTTTCAACCACATAGAACTCCTCGTGTCCTTAAACACATGAAGGACACTATCATCTCAGGACTTTCATTTGTTCTTCTGCCTGCTTGGTATTATTCCTTCCTTTAGGTCTGTTAAATGCAACCTTGTTAGATAGGACTTCTCTGAACACATTCTATGAAATAGGATCTCTCCCTCTCTTCTTTATCATCAATTGACATGCATTTGTTTATCTGTTTGTTTTCTCCCTCACAGCTCTGAACCATTACCCTCATGGAGCAGACACTGTGTTTTGTTCCTTGACATACCTCAAACCAGAAAATAGTATCCTGATACTTAGAAGGTGATCAAGTTTTATTCAATTTTATTAAAACTTAAAAAAAAATTGTCTGGCACTAATATTAGAATTCTATTCTCTTCAAGCAAAAAGGTTGTTTAGCTCATGCTTTTTCTCAGATTCTGGTAGCATTTTTCACTATTTTTACATTTGTGTATGTGTGTCATAATCATTTTTATTGGAGCTAACCTCTGGAAGAAAATCTCTCAATTTGGGAAAATTTCAGTCTAAAATATAAGAGAAATTAAACTAAATTTTGATTCTTTTTGATTTGTACTTCCTATTTTTCATATTGTTTTCTCCACCTTATTCTTCCTTCTTGCACTAGGGCTTCTCTTTTTCATTTCCCATATTGAACCACTAAATGAAAATGCATACGTTCTCTGGTTAAAGTTTATAAAGTGAAGGTACTTTTACCTTTCATCACTGCTCCTAAAAAGGGAAGGAAAAAAGAGTAAATATTAGACAAAAGAAAACCTATATCACAATAAAACAAGAAAATGCCAGAAGGTGTAATTAGGAAGGCATCTGTGAAGTCTGGTCTTGGTTGCTGTAGAAGGCTATAGCCTTCTTAGAATTCCTGCAGTTTATAGATTTCTCTGAATTTGAAAGGCTTTCTCAAGGATCTCTTAAGAGAAGATAGTGTCTAGAGGTCTGGCATTTCAGAAAAAGCAAATATCTCTGTAGAGAACCAGTTTAACTTTGAAGAAAGTAAAGGAAGATAAAGATAATATTGGAAACAAGTTAACCTTATATTATTTCTTTCTACAACCTACTCTTTTGGCTAAAAATGAGGAAATAGGAAGGTAGTGATCCATGGCAAGATGAAGAGTCTTTGCTATCATAAACACTTACGTGACAGAATGGAGGGGAGGTACATCTGTCAGGGTAAAATGAAATTGCATGCGTAATGAAAGTTCAAGAAAAACGAAATGGCTAGAAGCTGTAAGCTGTTCATCTCAGTACTCTTCTTCAGAAAAACTATATATAAGTATATTAGCTTTCCATCGCTGTCATAATAAATGACCATAAACTTAGAAGCCAAGTATTGCTAGAACAACAACAAAAAATTATCTCATAATTTCTATAGGTCAGAATTCTGGGTGTGTTTGGTAGGCTCTCTGAATAGGGTCTCACAAGGTTGAAATCAAGATGTTGGCAGAGATACATTCTGTAATGTATATAATTGGACAAATCTACTTCCAAGTTAATTTAGGTTTTTGGCTGAATTCAGTTCCTTGCATTTGTAGGACTGTCATCCTTATTTCCTTGCCAGCTGTAAGCCAGAGTCTTGTCTTTACTTCTGGAAGTTGCCTGTATTCTTTCTCATGCTTTCCATCTGCCCCACTGTAGCAATAGCAGATGGAGATCCTCTCACATTTCAAATCTCTCAGACTTCTGCTGCATCTCTCTGACTCAGCTGAAGAAAGTTCTCTGCTTTTAAGGACTTATATGGTTACATTGGGTTCACATGCATAATTCATAATAACATCCCTATTTTAATGTCAGTAACCTTACATCTGCAAAGTTCCTTTTACCATGTAATGTAACACATTTACAGGTTTCAGAGCATAGGGGATGGTCATTTATGGGTGACCATTCTGTTTACCACAATAAGAATTATTAACATAGCAGTAATATACTTATAAACAGAATGTAAAGTCAAAGAAACACAAGCTTAAAGCAGAGAAGGAAGATAAGTTGAACACAAGAAGAATCACCCAAGGAAATGGGTCAAGAGTTCTGAAAACAAAAGTTCTTCATTGTTTTAAAGAAGTGATGTTGAGAGTTCCCTGGTGGTCTAGTGGTTAGGATTTGTCACTTTCACTGCTTTGGCCTGGGTTCAATCCCTGGTCAGGGAACTGAGATCCCATAAACTGCACAGCCCAGCTAAAAAATAAATAAATAAATAAAACTAAAAAAAAAAAGGTGTAAATAATGATCTCCCTTTAAAAAAGAAAAACAAGCAAACAAACGGGATACATGGATTGAAAGATGATGTCATAAGACAATAAGTAAGTTGAAAAGAGATTTTATAGAGCTTAGCAAAAGAATTGAAGAAAAATTAAAATACTGCAAAGATGAAAGTTATATGTTAAGTGAAAAAAAAAAAAACAACTATGGACAATCCTGAAAACATAAAAGAAGCATCAAGAAAAGAACTGAGATAATTACTCAAAATGAAACAAATAGAAAATTTTAAATAATTTTAGAAAATATATGTATATAAAAGAGATGGAAAAGTTAAATATAGGTAGACATAATTAGATGTTTGGGAGATTAGAGAAAATTGAAAAATATTTATAAATACAGCAGAAGAAAACTTTTTTTGAAAGGATCTTTAAATAGACCAAGGCAAAACCAACTTCAGAAGAAATTGAAAATGTTATAAATTGGATGGATTAAATGAGTTGAGATAAAGGAAAAGGTGGAAGGAAGACTAATAGATTGTCAAATAATTGTGCTAACCTCCTCACATCTCATCTTTCATAGCAGGTGGTCAGTAGGACCTAAAATTAAAACATTTAACTTTAAAAATAATGACTCTAAACTTAATAGTTTCCATAACCATTTTATCTTAAACTTAAAGGAAATAAGAGACATTTGAAAATAATCTCTAGAGTAGTTAACAATGATAAGAATTCCTATTTGAATTTCAGGGAGGAAGAGGAATTTAGTGTTAGTTAAATTTATTTTTCTCAGATAAATTCAGGTAAAATTTAATTTTTAAATTCATTTGTATATAACTGTACCTATTATCTACCTAACCATTTAGTCATCTTCAATCTACCTACCTGGTCATCCCTTCTATCCAAATACATTGACAAGAAGTGCCCTTTTACTGGTAATGTCTCCGTCTAAGGGTGGATCACGTCTGGTGTGGTGACCAAGATGAAGATACAGCAGACAAATGTCATCCACCAAGACTGCCTCCACTACGTCCGAAAGTAGAACTGCTTCAAGAAGCGTCACAAGAACATATCTGTGAACTTTCCCCCAGCTTCAAGGATGTCCAGATTGATGACATTGTCACAGTGGGCTTGTGCCAGCCCCTGAGCAAGATGGTGCACTTCAATGCGCTCAAGATCACTAAGGCTGTTAGTACCAAGAATCAGTCCCAGAAGTTCTGAGACTGAAACCTCATCCACTGCCACAAACAAAATAAAGTTATTTTCCCAGTCAAGAAAATAATAGAAAGGAAAAAATTTTTTAAAGCCAAACTGTGTAATCTATTCGGGGTACAACAAAACTCTTGAGTGTCTCCCAGAATGTGTATCCAAAAATCACTGGGGACTACAATAGCATATATCTGAGACTGTAGGCTCTATTTCCGCTTCTGGACTGGACCAGTTGCATTAACGGGAACTCTTCCCTAGAAGAATGACTCACAGGCTGACTCTAAGAGAGTTACAGGCAATCAGGATGTGGCAAGAGTAGACAGCTTTGTCTAGACTTCCTTATATTTATTTAGTACATATTGCTTCTGTTATAGAATACATTGCTTAAGGTGCCCAAAAGTTGCCTGATATCTGTGCCCGGTGAGACTGGGAGTTTGACTTTCTCCAATACGTCATCATCATAATAGTCTCTTGAGCCTTCTCTATAAGCACAGATGTTCATGTGCTGCCAACCTGTTATGATCTGTACCACTTACTCTGTTTTGCCTTTTACTGTACCCAAAAGAGAAGTACATATTGCTTTTATGTAATAAAATTTTAGATAGTAGAGTTTTGGAGGCTTGAGAGTAAAATTCTCAATAATTAAAATGACCTCTTATATAGGTAATGATCCAGTGGGCTTTGCTTACAAAAACTGATTTGTAAAGGATAACAGCTGTAGGAAGCAGTAGTATCCTAATTCACCTTTTAGTTAATCATGTGGAAAAATGAATGTTGTAATTCTCACCTTTATTCATATTTTATCATGATCATAATTTGACTCTGCAAGCAGCTTTCCTTGGAAGGCTAAAAATAAAATTAGAGAGGTACTGGAAGTCACCAGTACCTCAAATGTGAGGTACTGGAAGTCACAATGACAGTATAATTACAATGTTAATTTAATCAGTACCTGTTAAACAGTTTTAAACAATATTTTTATTTCTTCAAATTTCCAATCACCAAATCCCTTCTGGTATCAAACCCAGATATATTATTAATATTATTCCCCAAATTCCATTAATTTTAAAATTTGTATCATAATTCTGTATATCTCAAAATGATACTTTGCAATGTCTTTACATTTCATCCTTTTGTAATAAAATGTAGTTGGTTAAATAATTTAAAGTACACAGTACCCCCTAAATACATTCTTTACCAAAAAAATCTTCTCATCCTAGTGCCTGTGAATGTTTTTTCTCCTCTCATTCACAGTGACATACAACAAAGAAACTCTGCTAAGAGGACAGACTGATACAAGGTGCATCTATAATGTCAGTCATCAAAAAAAAAAAAAAAAAAAAGGTCAGAGACCCTGCTTATGGTCAAGACTCTGCCTTACAAGTCACTTCAGCTCTGTAAGACTCACGGTCTCCTCTATAAAATGGAAAGGTTGAAGCACACTGGATGGAGTGCAACGTTTCTTCTAGCACCAAAATTTCATGATTTTTCCATTTAATTCATATCGTCAGCAAAGGAAGAGTCCATTCGTTTCATGCTGTAGCATCCTAAGTTATTAGTTATTGACTAGGGAATAGAATATACAAGGGAGACTCAAATGAAGAAATCTGGTTTTTTGTTTGCTTGTCGTGAAAATGTGAGTCCCTGGGTAATTCATTTAAATTTTGGGGTTTCGATCTCCATATTTGTAAAGTAAACTTTTATACTAGGTGATAACTAAATGTATCTCCTTGTTCTTTATTTACTGTTATTGATTCTTATTATTGTGGAGACAATAGCCATCTTCAAGGGTCTATATGGACTTTATATTTTCCCTCTCCTCCTCAATACCCCAGTTCCCTTCTCCTCATACTGTGTTGTCATAATCTTAGCAATGTTCTAGGAAGTACTTAAAACATAAGTAAGTATCAAGTTTAATCCAAGTATTATGGGATTGGGAGGAAATATCACTTGTAAATATTAGGGGAAAATGAATATTTTAAAATATACATCAAAGGAATATTAATAGTAAAAAAACCTTAAGATATCAAATAATTTATTATTTTCTGCAGTTATGAATTATTTGGTTTAAAATACTCCTTCTAGATATTGTTTCAAAGGATCTAAAGTTTCCTCAATTTGGAAACTATCAGTATGCCTAACCACATATTTGCCACTTTCTACATAGGGTATGCATGTTATATTTATATCTCTTTATATTACTAAAATATGGTCATTTTAATTTCCAGTGAGCATGATTGAACTGTTTTCTGATATTTCACACACTAGTTTGCAGAATTTAATTTTTTTTGTAAACAATTTTTGGTTGATATTTAAAAAATCAAAGCATTGAAATGTGTTTTGTGCACATATTTTATTCAAGAGTTGAGACCAGAAAGATGGTTCATTTTCTAACATTTGCATTTTTAATTGACTTTTGATACAATTGGATTTATTACATGTATCTTGAATTGCATTGCAGTGTAGTCTATCCAATACAAACTGAAGTCATTTACAAAACAACTGAAATCACAATACATAGTTTTTTGTTTTTTTTATAAATTTATTTATTTATTTTTGGCTGTGTTGGGTCTTCGTTGCTCTGCGTGGCCTTTCTCTAGTTGCAGTGATCGGGGCTACTCTTTGTTGCGGTGCGCGGGCTTCTTATTGTCGTGGCTTCTCTTGTTGTGGAGCACGGGCTCTAGGCGCACAGGCTTCAGTAGCTGTAGCACACAGGCTCAGTAGTTGTAGCTTGCGGGCTCTAGAGCACAGGCTCAGTAGTTGTGGCACACGGGCTTAGTTGCTCCGTGGCATGTGGGATCTTCCCGGGCCAGGGCTCGAACCCGTGTCCCCTGCATTGGCAGGCAGATTCTTAACCACTGCACCACCAGGGAAGCCCAATACATAGGTTTTTAAAAAAATAGTGGACTACTTTAAATTTTATTTAGCTGTTAAATTTTATTTAGGGTTTGAGCTTTTGCGGTAGAAGATAATTTAAAATTATTGAAACACTTCACATATTTTAAAAACCACTTCAGTGGGGGAAATGATGGTGTTCAGAAAATGGCTGCTAGGGTATAAAATTATCAGAGAGCTTAAGTGCATCAGTGTGAAAGTGATCGAGCTTCTTTGCTTGCACATTGCAAAGCAATTGAAAATTACTGAAGTGCTTCAAGGGGTTCATGTTTCCAGAAGAGTTTTCAGCCTTTCTTCTTCAAAGTGCTTTACATTTTTGAATGTCTGAATAATTCCATAATGTTGCATATATACCTTTGGTCGTGATTATCAGTTTAGAAGTCATGCAAATATTGAACTTCTGAGCTGAGTTGAGCCAATGTGAAGTGATTGCGGATCATTGATTTTAAACAGCTAAAACAAATCCTTGAAGCCAGCTCTCCATTTGAAACTCAAAATGCAAAATTTAGGCTGTTATTCAGAAAAATGAAGCTGGAGTAGAGAGATTTTGGAGGAGGGGAGGGGAAGGTAATAACTTTTTTGGTTTGTTTTGCTTCTGTATAATATATCAATTTCAATTAAAAAATTTAGTCAGAATGCAATTTTCTTGTAGAAAACTGAAAAATAGTATAAAAGAATAACAAAATATAGACAATTAATGAAATAATTTGTGATCTGAAAGCCACAGAATTCACATCTGATTTATAAAGTTACCAATAATAAACAATATATTTCCAGAATTGCTAATGCAAAATTTTAGAATGATTCTAACAACTCTTTTGGCTTCCTCTTCTACTGGCTTAGTCAATACTTAAACTACCTTGTTTCAAGGCTATCTAGCTGATGCTTCAAATGTATGTAATCTGATATGTAGCCAATCAACACAGATTTATTGAGCACCTACAATGTGCCAGGCACTATTCTGGGCACTGCAGATAAAATACAAACAGAACATCTGTCCTCATAAGCCTTATAGTTAGAAAGACTTTTAGAAGCTTTACAAGACAATGTTCCTTTACAAAACAAGAAAATCAAATAGTGTGACTTTCTCATTGTCCGGATTCTAGGGTGAGAGGTAGAACAAAAATTGGCCTTCAGAGGTAAGGCCCTCTCCACTGAGCTACACCACTGAAAGTTCATTTCAGTTTCATTTTCCTGGTATGAATACATTTTTGAAGTTTGTGAAAAGATAAGATCAAATGGTTGGAGGTTGTCAGAAATACAATGTTGATAATTTCTAAGGATAATCTGACCTCAGTTCTCAGTTAAGCACTGTATCAATAAAAAATATAAACAAGGTGCATAGTATGTAATTTAGAGTGATTGTTTATACCTGAATGGCTGAATATTCACCTTCAGAACATATGGATCAGAAATCTGATAAACTGTCAATATAAAGTCAGTAGAAGTATGAATGCATACTATTATTATGAGTAAAATTATTTTAAAAAACAACAAAAAAATTATATACAAAATATTATTAAGAAAATTAAAATAAATAAGTGGGAAATAGCTAAAAAACTTTACTTAGAATTTTAACAACTTTATTGGAGTATAGTTGCTTTACAATTTTGTGTTAGTTTCTGCTGTATAACAAAGTGAATAAGCTATATACATACATATATCCCCATGTCCGCTCTCTCTTGCCTCTCCCTCCCGTCCTCCCTATCCCACCCCTCTAGGTGGCCACAAAGAACCAAGCTGATTTCCCTGTGCAATGCAGCTGCTTCCCACTAGCTATCTATTTTACATTTGGTAGTATATATAAGTCCATGCCACTCTCTCTCTTCGTCCCAGCTTACCCTTCCCCATCCCCGTGTCCTCAAGTCCATTCTCTACATCTGCATCTTTATTCCTGTCCTACCGCTAGGCTCTCCAGAACCATGTTTTTTTTAGATATATATGTGCTAGCATACGGTATTTGTTTTTCTCTTCCTGACTTACTTCGCTCTGTATGACAGTCTCTAGATACAACCAGCTCACTACAAATAACTTAATTTCGTTTCTTTTTATGGCTGAGTAATAATTCCATTGTATATATGTGCCACATCTTCTTTACCATTCATCTGTCGATTGACACGTAGGTTGCTTCCATGTCCTGGCTATTGTAAATAGTGCTACAGTTAACATTGTGGTACATGACTCTTTTTGAATTATGGCTTTCTCAGGGTATATGCCCAGTAGTGGGATTGCTGGGTCATATGGTAGTTCTATTTTCTGTTTTTAAGGAACCTCCATACTGTTCGCCATAGTGGGTGTATCAACTTACATTCCCACTAACAGTGCAAGAGGGTTCCCTTTTCTCCACACCTACTGCAACATTTATTGTTTGTAGATTTTTTGATGATGGCCATTCTGACTGGTGTGAGGTGATACCTCATTGTAGTTTTGATTTCCATTTCTCTAATGATTAGTGATGTTGAGAATCCTTTCATGTGTTTGTTGGCAATCTGTATATCTTCTTCAGAGAAATGTCTGCTTAGATCTGCCCTTTTATGGATTGGGTTGTTTGTCTTTTTGATATTGGGCTGCATGAGCTGCTTGTATATTTTGGAGATTAATCCTTTGTCAGTTGCTTCATTTGCAAATATTTTCTCCCATTCTGAGGGTTGTCTTTTTGCCTTGTTTATGGTTTCCTTTGCTGCGCAAAGATTTTAAGTTTCATTGGGTCCCATTTGTTTATGTTTGTTTTAATTTCTCTTTCTCTAGGAGGTGGGTCAAAAAGGATCTTGCTGTGATCTATGTCATAGAGTGTTCTGCTTATGTTTTCCTCTAAGAGTTTTATAGTGTCTGGCCTTACATTTAGGTCTTTAATCCATTTTGAGTTTATTTTTGTGTATGGTGTTAGGGAGTTTTCTAATTTCATTCTTTTACATGTAGTTGTCCAGTTTTCCCAGCACCACTTACTGAAGAGGCTGTCTTTTCTCCATTGTATGTTCTTGTCTCCCTTGTTATAAATTAGGTGACCATATTTGCATCTGTGTATCTCTGGGCTTTCTATCCTGTACCATTGATCTATATTTCTGTTTTTGTGCCAGTACCATACTGTCTTCATTACTGCAGCTTTATAGTATAGTTTGAAGTTGGAGAGCCAGATTCCTCCAGGTCCGTTTTTCTTTCTCAAGATTGCTTTGACTACTTGGGGTCTTTTGTGTTTCCTTACAAATTGTGAAATTGTTTGTTTTAGTTCTGTGAAAGTGCCATTGGTACTTTGATAGGGATTGTATTGAATCTGTAGATTGCTTTGGATAGTATAGTCATTTTCACAATTTGATTATTCCAATCCAAGAACATGGTATATCTCTCCATCTGTTTGTATCATATTTAATTTCTTTCATCAGTGTCTTATAGTTTTCTGCATACAGGTCTTTTGTCTCCTTAGGTAGGTTTATTCCTAGGTATTTTATTCTTTTTGTTTGGTAAATGGGAGTGTTTCCTTAATTTCTTTTTCATATTTTTCATCATTAGTGTATAGGAATGCAAGATTTTTCTTTGCATTAATTTTATATCCTACTACTTTACCAAATTCATTGATTAGCTCTAGTAGTTTTCTGGTAGCATCTTTAGGATTCTCTATGTATAGTATCAGGTCATCTGCAAACAGTGACAGTTTTACTTCTTCTTTTCTGATTTGGATTCCTTTTATTTACTTTTCTTCTCTGATTGCTCTGGCTAAAACCTCCAAAACCATGTTGAATAATAGTGGTGAGAGTGAGCAACTTTGTCTTGTTCCTGATCTTAGAGGAAATGGATTCAGTGTTTCACCATTGAGAACAATGTTGGCTGTGGGTTTGTCTGATATGGTCTTTATTATGTTGAGGTAGGTTCCCTCTATTCCTAATTTCTGGAGAGTTTTTCATAAATGGGTGCTGAGTTTTGTCAAAAGCTTTTTCTGCATCTATTGAGATGATCATATGGTTTTAATTCTTCACTTTGTCAATATGGTGTATCACATTGATTGATTTGTGTATGTTGAAGAATCCTAGCATTCCTGGGATAAACCGCACTTGATCATGGTGTATGATCCTTTTAATGTGCTGTTGGATTCTTTTTCTAGTATTTTGTTGCAGACTTTTGCATCTATGTTCATCAGTGATATTGGCCTGTAGTTTTCTTTTTTTTGTGACATATTTGTCTGGTTTTGGTATCAGGGTGATGGTGGCCTTGTAGAATGAGTTTGGGAGTGTTCTTCCTTCTGCTGTATTTTGGAAGAGTTTGGGAAGGATAGGTGTTAGCTCTTCTCTAAATGTTTGATAAAATTCTCCTGTGAAGCTCTCTGGTCCTGGGCTTTTGTTTGTTGGAAGATTTTATTTTATTTTTTTAAGGTTTTTTTTTTTAGATGTTGGAGGTAGGAGTTTATTAATTAATTAATTAATTTTGGCTGTGTTGGGTCTTCGTTTCTGTGCGAGGGCTTTCTCTAGTTGTGGCAAGCGGGGGCCACTCTTCATCGTGGTGCGCAGGCCCCTCACTGTTGTGGCCTCTCTTGTTGCGGAGCACAGGCTCCAGACGCGCAGGCTCAGTGGTTGTGGCTCACGGGCCCAGTTGCTCCATGGCATGTGGGATCCTCCCAGACCAGGGCTCGAACTCGTGTCCCCTGCATTAGCAGGCAGATTCTCAACCACTGCGCCACCAGGGACGCCCTGTTGGAAGATTTTAAATCACAGTTTCAATTTCAGTGCTTGTGATTCATCTGTTTAATTTTCTATTTCTTCCTATTTCAATCTTGGAAGGTGGTGCTTTTCTAAGAATTTGTCCATTTCTTCCAGGTTATTCATTTTATTGGCATATAGTGGTTTGGAGTCATCTCTCATGATCTTTTGTATTTCTGCAGTTTCTGTTGTTATTACTCCTTTTTCATTTCTAATTCTGTTGATTTGAGACTTCTCCATTTTTTTCTGATGAGTCTGGTTAATTGTTTATCAATTTTGTTTATCTTCTCAAAGAACCACCTTTTAGTTTTATTGATTTTTGCTATTGTTTCCTTCATTTCTTTTTCATTTATTTCTGTTCTGATATTTATGATTTCTTTCCTTCTGCTAACTTTGTGGGTTTTTTGTTATTCTTTCTCTAATTGCTTTAGGTGTAAGTTTAGGTTGTTTATTTGGGATGTTTCTTGTTTCTTGAGGTAGGATTGTGTTGCTATAAACTTCCCTCTTAGAACTGCTTTTGCTATACCCCATAGGTTTTGGGTAGTCGTGTTTTCATTATCCTTTGTTTCTAGGTATTTTCTATTTCCTCTTTGATTTCTTCAGTGATCTCTTAGTTATATAGTAGTGTATTGTTTAGCCTCCATGTGTTTGTATTTTTTACAGATTTTTTCCTGTAACTGATATCTTGTCTCATAGTGTTGTGGTTGGAAAAGACACTTGATACAATTTCAATTTTCTTAAATTTACCAAGGCTTGGTTTGTGACCCAAGATATGATCTATCCTGGAGAATATTCCATGAGCACTTGAGAAGAAACTGTATTCTGTTGTTTTGGGATGGAAGGTCCTATAAATATCAATTAAGTACATGTTGTCTAATGCATCATTTAAAGCTAGTGTTTCCTTATTTATTTTCATTTTGGATGATCTGTCCATTGGTGCAAGTAGGATGTTAATGTCAACTACTATGATTGTGTTACTGTTAATTTCCCCTTTTATGGCTGTTAGCATTTGCCTTATATATTGAGGTGCTCCTGCATTGGGTGCATAAATATTTACAATTGTTATATCTTCTTCTTGGATTGATCCCTTGATCATTATGTATGGTCCCTCTTTGTCTCTTGTAATAGAATTTATTTTAAAGTCTATTTTGTCTGAAAGAGAATTGCTACTCCAGCTTTATTTTGATTTCCATTTGCATGGAATATCTTTTTCCATGCCCTCACTTTCAGTCTGTATGTGTCCCTAGGTCTGAAATGCATCTCTTGTAGACAGCATATGTACAGGTCTTGTTTTTGTTTCCATTCAGCCAGTCTGTGTCTTTTGGTTAGAGCATTTAATCCATTTACATTTAAAGTAGTTATCAATATGTATGTTCCTATTTTCATTTTCTTAATTGTTTTGGGTTTGTTTTTGTAGGTCTTTTCCGTCTCTTGTTTTTCCTGCCTAGAGAAGTTCCTTTAGCATTTGTTGTAAAGCTGGTTTGGCGGTGCTGAATTCTCTTAACTTTTGCTTGTCTGTAAAGGTCTTAGTTTCTCTGTCTTATCTGAATGAGATCCTTGTTGGGTAGAGTAATCTTGGTTGTAGTATTTTCCCTTTCTTCACTTTAAATATGTCCTGCCACCCCCTTCTGGCTTGTAGAGTTTCTGGTGAAAGATCAGCTGTTAACCTTATAGGGATTCCCTTGTATGTTATTTTTCATTTTTCCCTTGCTGCTTTCAATAATTTTTCTTTGTCTTTAACTTTTGCCAATTTGATTACTATGTGTCTCGGTGTGTTTCTCCTTGGGTTTATTCTGTATGGGACTCTCTGCACTTCCTGGACTTGGGTGGCTACTTTCCTTCCCATGTTAGGGAAGTTTTTGACTATAACCTCTTCCAATATTTTCTCAGACACTTGCTTTTTCTCTTCTCCTTCTGGGACCCCTATAATTTGAATATTGGTGCATTTAATGTTGACCCATAGGTTCTGAGACTATTCTCAATTCTTTTCTTTCTTTTTTTTTTCTTTATTCTGCTCTGCAGTAGTTATTTCTACTATTTTATCTTCCAGATCACTTATCCTTTCTTCTGCCTCAGTTATTCTGCTATTGATTCCTTCTAGAGTATCTTTTATTTCAGTTATTGTGTTGCTCTTCACTGTTTTTTTGATCCTTAGTTCTTCTAGATCCTTCTTAAATGTTTCTTGTATTTTCTCCATTCAGTTTCTGAGATTTTGGATCATCTTTACTATCATTACTCTGAATTCTTTTTCAGGTAGGTTGCCTATTTCATCTTCATTTATTTGGTCTTGTAGGTTTTTACCTTGCTCCTTCATCTTAACATATTTTTTTGTTGTTTCTTTTTTTTTTTTTTTTGAGGGTTGGGGCTGTATTCCTGTCTTACTGGTTGTTTGGCCTGAGTCGTCCAGCACTGGAGTTTGCAGGCAGTTGGATAGGGCCTGGTCTTGGTGCCGAGTTGAGGACCTCTGGGAGGCCTCACTCCGATGAATATTCCCTGGGATCTGTGGTTCTTTGTCCAGTGGTTTGGACTTGGAGGTCGCACCACAGGAGTTCAGACCTGACTTCCAGCCTGGGAACCAAGATCCCGCAAACTGCATGGTGTGGCTAAAAAAAAGAAAAAAAAAAGTGATCAGAGAAAAAGGAGCAGTACAATATCAAAGAATAAAAAACAAAATAAAATTAGAAAGATAAAAAATATATTACGAAAAATAAAAATATAATTGAAATAACTGGAACAAGGTAAAATGAAACCACAACAGAAAAAAGGAAAAAAAGAAAAGGTGGTGGTGGGGGGGGCACAAGCCAAAAGGAGAGAACAATAACAAAGTATAAAGAATAAACTAAAAATTAGAAAAATAAAGATTAATTAGGAAAAATACAAATATAAATGAATCAACAACAATGAATCAACAAGGTAAAACAGAATCCCAGTCTAAAAGAGGAAAAAAGAAAAAAAAAAAGCCTTGTTATGGGGGCAGAGTATAGGCTGGGGTGGAACTTAGGCAGGGATAGGGTTTAGCATGGGGCAGGACCTAGGTGGGCTGGGGGTGACTTTTGAGCATGGGACGGAGCCTAGTCTCAGGATCCACAGAGCTGGAAAAGGCTTTGGGGGCAGGACATAGGTGGCACGATATTCAAGCGTGGGGCGGGACCTCTGCTTAGGACCTGCGGGGAGAGGCAGCACGTCCAAAGGGGGGCATCTGGAGTGTGGAGTTCTGAAGTTTGGAGGTAAGGCCCTGGTGAGGATGTGTGGGTGGGGTTTAAGCCCAGTGTGTTGGACGAGGTCTCAGAGGGGGTCTCCGAGTGTAGAGATGAGGCCCTGGGTGGGAGTGTAGGGGTGGGGCTAGGGCTCTGCACAGCAGGAGGGTGGCTCCGAGGGCAGAAGATTAGGTCCAGGAGCCCAACAGGCTCCCCGGTGCCTAAGTGGACAGGGAAAGCGCTGGCCGTGTTCCCTTCTGTTCCTCCATGCCACCCCCACCATCTCCCACAGGGTCTCCCCTGTCCCCGCTGGACCCCTAACCGTGGGTGGGTCCCGCTGGGTGTAGGAACTCCCTTCCCCCAGCCACCACTCAGGGGTGCCGGTCCATAGGTCCAACCTTTACTTTTGCTCCCCCTTCCCTCCCTCCCACTCCCTCAGGACCCATGGCTGGAGGGGGCCTCAGTGGGCAGTGGGTCAGGCTCGGGATCTCAGCAGGCTCCCAGGGGCCCAAGTGGGTGGGGGAAGCCTGGCCATGCTCCCTTTTGATCCTCTGCCCTCCCAATGGTCCCCCAATTTCCCCCTTTGGGCATGGGATCCCTTCCCCTCCCCCAGCCACCTCTCAGGGGCACCAGTCTCATCCAGCCTCCACTTCTCGTCCCCCTTCACTCCCCGCCCACACCCCACATCCTACCCAGTCACTAGGGGTTCCTCCCCTCCTCTTAGGTGTCCGTGGTCCCCCACTGGTGCCTGGTAGGTGCCCTAGTTGTGCGGAGACGCATATTCTGCATCCTCCTAGTCCGCCATCTTAACTCCACCCTGAAATATTATATATAGCTTAGACAACAGATGTTTTTTATAATATAATATAATATAATATAATATAATAATAATATAAGGAAATACAGATTTGATTATATAATTATCCTAATCTTTATAGTATTGTTTTTTATATTTGCATTCAGAAACACAAAAAGCAATTTTAGGTACATTATTTAATTTTTAATGAGATAATTCCATTTAGGACATGATTTTTTCTTGTAAAATTTATTTTTGTGAATTCTTTACGTGTTGCAAGAATGGATTAAAGGAAAATTTCAAAATTTCATAAGAAAAACTTTAAAAGAAAGCACAACATTCCAGATAAAGTATATTTGATCCAGTAAAGAATATAAAAAGAAGAAATAAAAGAAAAAAGTTTCAGAGAAAAATGAGTTTTTCTCACCACCATGTCAAACATTTTGGATTCAAAGGCAAGAGTACAAAAAGGAAGCCAAGAATCATATGTCTAAATACTTAAAAGTTAACAAACTTTCTTGATAATATAACTTCATAAAAGCATAATTGAAAAGTTAGTAAGTCCAAGGTTTCTAATAATGCAAAATCATAAAAATATTAGATAATTTTAATTAAGAACTTCATGTAATAATTGTTTAATAGATGATTTTCACCAGAAAGTCTCTTGAAATGTCTCATTCAATTTTTGGAGACCAATTATTTTTCTGGCATAATGACTTTTCCAGCCTCCGTCTCACTAAATAAACAGTCTATAAGTGATAATTCAATATTACAGAGTAGTATGACATATTATATGGTTCACATGAGAGAAAAAAAATTCATTATTATTTTGGATAGATAGTATGGTACAAAAGTATACCTAAGCAAAGTAAGATAAGCAATAAGCCAGGAATACACCTTTAGGGTAAAATAAAGGTTAAACACTGAAATACTTCAAAACATGGGGGAACAGATCCAGCACAGAATACACCGTTTCACAGAAGATGTTCCCTCCTATTCCCTGTTGCTTCACATATATAAGCAAAGCAAAGCATTTTGGATTCATTCAAACCTGGCATGCAATTCAGACTTGTTCTTTGCAAGATGTTCTGTCTAGAAACTGTTGTGTCAAATAAGTTGTTGAGCCTGATTTTTCCTGAAACTGTAAAGTCCAAATATCATTTCATGTTGAAGCTGACATATACATTATTAAACAAAAATGTTATACTTGACAAATATGTCCTGTAAGTACCCCAAAACTACAAATTCAGGATACAGAATTGCTTGTAGAATATTATCTTCGTTATTTAGAACATATTCATAGAAAAAAAAAAAAAGAAACTAGAAGAAATCTTACCTTTAGCATTGGTGAGATTTTTTAGGTGTTTTAATTTTTTTCTTTATCATTTGCTATATTAAAATGGTGCAAAAATGTTTTAAATGTGTTGAACACGTAAAAACCCTTTAGCAAGGTACAGAAATATTGATTTATGTTGACACAAAGTCATTAATTGAAACTGGTTTTGGGGCTTCCCTGGTGGCGCAGTGGTTGAGAGTCCACCTGCCGATGCAGGGGACACGAGTTCATGCCCGGGTCCGGGAGGATCCCACATGCTGCGGAGCAGCTGGGCCCGTGAGCCATGGCCGCTGAGCCTGCGTGTCCGGAGCCTGTGCTCTGCAATGGGAGAGGCCACAACAGTGAGAGGCCCGCGTACGGCAAAAAAACAAACAAACAAAAACTGGTTTTGTATGAACGATCAACTAGCTTCAATTCTACCTAATAGTATTAAGAACAAGCTCACTACTTAATCTCAAATAAAATCTCATGGGAAGTCTTGTCAACAGTTTTTCTGTAATCAAGATATTACCTGTTTTAAACCAACATGAATTATACAAATAAAATTAGTACTTGTTAAGCACAATTTTGTTGATTTATTTAGAAGGTAAGAAAAATGCATTGTGTACTTGGCTCTTTTCAAATACTTAATTCAACAGATATTTTTGAGAACAGATATTTTGAGTTCATTTCCAGGTGTTATGTTCCAGAGATGAGATGCGGTTCCTACCAGGAGTTCACGGTTTTAGAAAGGAGAGAAGTATAACTATTATGCATTTATATTCTCTGTGTGTGCACGTAGGGCATATTTTAGATAGCTGATATATAGGAGAGATAGACATACACACAAATATACACATACAATAATATATATGCATATATGTATATGTTTATATACATTCTTGACATTTATTTTTTAGATAAAGAATAAATTCAATGAAAAATAGATTTGTATTTGCCAGGACTTATCAAGTAATTCAGTACATACAAACACTTTTAACAAGGTTGCCTGTACTTTGTGAAATCAAAGCTGAAATGTGAGTCTTTTCTGCTTTTCATACGTCTGCCTGTACTCCCCTGGTAGACCCATGGGCAGGGGCCGGAGCGGAGTGAATTTAGTGATGTTGCCCCAAATCCCCAACAGTGGACGCATGATTGGATTTGAGCCTCAGTGCTCACATTTATGAGTCCTGTGACAGTAAACATTTTAGTTCACTTGGTTGAGGCTTACTTTCCTCACCTGTTTGCTAAAGATTTATTTCAAAGAATAAATGAGATAATTAAGTGAGATTAAATACACTGATTGCCACAGTGTCTGACCCATATTAACATAACAGGTTCTCAGTTATAAACATGTATGTATGCACATATGTATAAAAAAACGTGAGGTGCAGAAAGTTAAGTAAAATGGCTCATGGTCAGCTAAAAAAACTTGATAGGGACTGTGTGAATCCAAAGTTTATGCCATTTCCATAGCAACTTGAAACTCCTAAATTTTCAAGATGAGAGTCATTATTACTCCTCCTTGATTCCATGGGATTAAATATACTGTTCACCTACTTTGTGTCAGGCACTAGTCTAAGTATTTTATGTAGGATTTATTGATACTTTGTAATCAATATTTGATCTTGAGTTTGAACTGTACATCATAAGTTTTATCTATTTTTTCTTATATGGTTACAAATTTTAGTGATTTTGGCATACAAACAATATAGTCAGGAAATCTACTTTTGTATGCAGACTCTAAAATGAAAATGTGTCGGAACTTTCCTACTCATTCAAATGAAAACATGTCCAATTCCCTAGAAACAAAATAGAGACTTATCAAATATCTTGAAAATTATTTTGTACTTTACACTGCTCACGGCTGAGTCCCAGTTATCCTATCCGGCTAAATGAAAAGAAGTCTTACTGCTTTAGTTTGCAGTAATATGTCTGTCAGTTAGAAATGCCTGCAAGACAATCACTCAGTAACATTGATGGAGTATCCACTTTGCACAAAATACTGTGCATTGTTAGATAGCCTTGATATTACTAATGGTGCCAAAAAGCCAGACTGGAACAAAGGTGTTGTTTGATATTTGTGTTGTTTGATACCGTTGTGGCATTTTAGTTAGTTTTCTGTTATTTTAAGTCTAATATTTTTTAAACTGATTATATACCCACCAAATTATCTGCCTATCAAGTCAGAATAACTTCATATCCATAAAAGGTATCCTTACAAAGTGAAAAATCAAACAGTTGTACCTTTAATACTTGTAAATTACCATCTATCTCCAGTTGGAAACTCTTCCTGAAACACAAACACATGGATGGCATTCCTCTGCTTCAAACCTTTCAAGAGTTCTTCATAATCTACCCCACTCTTTCTTATTAAAGGGGTCTAAGAAAGAGTAGCTGTATCAGAATCCCCAGAGATGGAGGCTAAAAACTGTCACTCTTGCCTCCTAACAGAGTAAAATTCCCAAGGATGCCACCTAGAATCCATATTTTTAATAAGCACCCTTCATGATTGTTTTACACAGGAACTTTTCTTTGCTCCCAGATGCACAGGATCCTGCCCATGACACCTGGCATGATTTATAAAGACCTTGATAATGAGGTCCCCTATTTGCCCAATGACTGCTTTGCCGGTTATTAATTGATTGCCCTTTAGAGTCAAATCCACTTTTCTTCGAACTGCTTCGTGATACTGGCCTTGAACCCTGTAAACATTTCTCACTGGTCAGCTGCTACACTGTGAGGCATTATGAACAGAGGGTGCTGGAGGGACACTGCAAGGTCATTATCAGGCGCAGGTTTGTTTCTGGTTCTGAGTGTTATTTTTGCAGGCTACTTCCAGGCTTCTATGGCAAGGTTGCCACAGGTGTGTCCCAGTGGTGTGTTCCTTCTCCAGCAGGCCTGGCTGGCACTCCAGAAGGTGGTTTCCTGCTAGTCAGCTCTGTCCCGTGGGATCCTAGCCACCTTCTCTCCCATCTCATGGGCAGCAGCCACTCCCTCTCCTTTGAAGAGTGACTCAGTCTTGGAGGAAACCCTCCTCTATGTTTCTTTCTTCCTTAAATTCTTTCCTCAGTCTAAAAGGTAGTAGCTACTCTCAACCTTTTCTATCTCTATATTCTTTGGAATTCTCTTTTGCCTCTAATAAATTTCAGATTTTTGTGCAACCTTCTTTCTGGATGCTCTCTGACCCGTTCTTATTTTACAGTATCTTCCAGAATCAGGTTAAAGATCACCTCTTCAAGATTGCCTTTTTTAGTATCTTTAGATGAAGAGGAGAACTTTCCTCTCTGTGCTCTCATAGGGCCTTTGTCATCTCTCTTCTACAGAATTTATCTCCCATAAGCAAAATCGTTTATTTAATTCTCTGCCACTCTCCGTAGTCTTTGAAAATGAAGCAGCAGTATTCTATCATCTAGGTGTCCACATCACCTAACATGCTAGGTATCTAATAAAACATTTGTTCCATGAATAGCTGCTGCTGCTTTTTCTTCTTCTTCCTCCTCTTCTTCTTCTAAATTTATTATTTTAATGAGGGAGGTTTTGAGGGTATATAATTTTGGGGAAGTGTTCTTTATCTCCATTCTGTATAGACTTCCTCAGGGCTGACTGAGCTTTTTGTCTTGTCTGAATCCATAGAGCAATATGCTTTGTAGATAAAGAAGTGAGCACACTATAGTGATTTCTGTTACATTGAACACTGAGCTGTTAGGAATTGGACCGATGCCAGGACACATTTCTCATTGACAGTTAAACACCCATCAACTGGTAACGATGACTCCTAGTCACTTGTGACACGGACCAGGCAAAAAGGCTATGATCTAGATGGGAAAGGTATTTGATCTCATTACTCATCCTTGGAGCCATTCACTGCCTCAGAATGTTGGATGACTAGAGCTCTCAATGAACAGAAAGCTACAAAATAGAGGATTGTTTATTAGAAATACACACATGCTGTTGTAAAGAATACACATATGCTTTCTATTTGCTTTATGTGTGTGTGTTTTTGGTAAACAAACATTTTCTCAGCTATTAAATTCTAGTTTTCAGAAGTAGCAAAACTGTTCATGATATACACGAAGAAAGTTGGTGTCAAAAGGGAATGATCTATGTTTTACACAGTATTTCCTTCTCAACAGTTGATATTAAAATGTTAATATTAGTTTTTAAAAAATATTGAACTACTATTGCATATACAATATGAGTATAATGGCAAGGAATGTTTTTCAGAACACAATCATTTGGAAATCTGTACTGTACAGAGTAAGGTCAAGTTTGGTTTCTCAAGCAAGTAAAATGCAATAGACTTCAGTACATTTTTAAGACTCTTCCAGCACTAATAATAATAAGGAGCTGCCTTATTATTTTTGACAAAGAATCTATGCTTTACCTAAGGATTTCAGAACCTTTGGACTTTCACTCTTCTTTTGTGAGGAAATTACTCAAGTTCTCAACTATGGAAAGTAATATGACAATCAGTGGCTTTTCATTTGCCCCTAATATTCCATAAACTATTGGCAAGAACATGATGCAGAGCTGTACTCTGGATAGGATACTATTTAGTTTGTTTCTAAATTACGGGTATTTAATATCGTAAAACAAAACTGTGTAATATGCACATTCAACAAATTTATCACTATATATTACATATTATCACTATATATTACCTACCTTTTTCTGTATATCATTAGTTTATTCCTCAAAACTGAGGTTAATAAAATAATTTATTTTATATATTAGAAAATAAGATTCAGATAAGCAAGGAAACATTGATTCAAATTAGTAACATTCTAAAATCACTTTGGGGGTCAGAAAATATATGAGATATGAAAAATTAAATAATTGAAGAAATTCTCCTTTGCCTAGGAAAAAACCCCTAAAAACTCTGGTTAAGGATAAGTTTTAATAATGTGACACTAAAATTTACCAGAATGAAAATCAAACACACCATTGGAATGGTTCCTAATTTGGTATCTAGCATAAGTTTACCTCCTTTTCCCAGTTTTTCTTGGAGCACCACCAGTGAAGCTGAATTACTGCACTATGATTTGCATTCTGTACCTTCCTGCAGCAAGCATAGGGGTTAAAAGCTTGGAGTCAGACTACCTGAGTTAGTTGATTAGCTCTTGCACTTACTAGCTGAGTGAATTTAGGCATGCTATTTACACATTCTGTTCCTCAATTTTATTATTTGTTAAATGGAAATATAAATATCTTTGAATTTTGTTATGTGGATTAGATGACATATTATTTAGCAAACATTCATTGCTAGCTCTTAATCTTCAATTTTAAAAAATGAAGTATTATGATCAATAATTTAGTCTTTACCAGATAGTTTAATTACAAATATATGTACATTTAATTGTCACAAGTTCCTCTTACATGATTTTTGCTAGGTTCTATATTTAATTTTTGAAAGAGGTTATACATTTTTTAAAAGTGTGTTTTGCTTAAGCACTATAAAGGTACCTTGTCTACTCAACAACAATGCATCAAGTAGGTTTAACTGATTAACAAGTCAATGGATGCTAATGGCTTCTGATTGTCTGTCAGTATTGTTTAATGCCATGGTGCAAATCAATTACTGATGCAAAATTTGCAAATTTTATTGTTTTAATATGCTTTATTTAAGTTTTTCAGACATGGCTATAAATAGTCATTCTAAAGGCAGATTATAAAAATGCAAATTCATTTCTATTATGATCTGCATATGATAATATGCAAAGCACTTCAATTGCTACATTATATTTGATTTTTTTTTTTTTGCATTTTGAAGAGTTGCAAAGGGCAAAGGTTGTAAACATACACAAATCATGATTATATTCTGATTTGACACATTTACCTGACATGTCTCCATATATCAGAACTTACCTTTCAAACTGCGGAAGAACTAGGTTGTGAAAGGTTGTGAGAGATGTCAAACTACGATGCCAAACAACTCTTATCTCTAGATGTGTCATGGTCAGCCTTCATTAAAGGTCCCTGATCTCGCCCACAACAGTATGGAAACCTAAACATAGAGGTCTCGCTGCCAATCATTATTTAGGGTTTGTTGTTGCCTTTTGGAACAGTCACCATAGGAATTAAAGTGAATTCATTGATATACTTGAGAAAATTATGGGCTCTGATCAGTAGGAAAACTTAAGTTTTTCATTTAATTTTATCTGGCTTAAATGAAGCCAGAAAGTATCTTACATAATTACCTTTCTCATTCTGGAAGGATATTAAGATGCAGCCTTTTTTTCTATTAAAATATATTTTTAAAAAACATTTCCAAAGCAAATTTTAGGGTATTTTTATATTTTTGAAGAAAAGTTAAGGCAGAATTTCAGGAATGAATGTATGAATAAACTTTATATAAGAATTTTATACATCAAAACAAACAAACAAACAAAAACCCAAAAAACCTCTGGGATTGTTTACCAACTAAAATGGCTAATGTTTCCATCTCTCCAAAGCAGTGTTAGTATAGAAATTGCATTACTATGTTTACTTTACATTGATTAATGTGGTTATATAATTTTCTCCCTACTAGTCTCTTATTGGTTTTTCTATGCTTTTATTTTCACTCTTTTAAAATGGTCATAATATATCTGAAATATCTCTATTTATTGTCTTCATTGAGTACAAGAGGAAATCTGATCTCCCTGATAATATCAACTAAAATTTACAACATAATGTATAGTTAATAAAGTGTTTTTCAATTAACCATGATGATGATGATGATATTTTTTAAATTTCTGTTTTAGTTAGAGCACTTGACTCATTTTGTTATTCCTATTTATTGGCAACACCAAATAGGTCAAAATAAGTCTTCTAACACATAGTTGATCTCACATACTCTGGTTGTCAATTGAGCATATTCTAGTCTAGTTAACATCCACCTGAGTATAGCAACTCCTTACTGTGAATGTCTATGTTCAAGATACTTTATAGTAAATGCAATTCTTGCAATACCTTGTAAGTGAGGCATGTGTCATCCAACATAGATAAGAGAGCAGCTAAGACAGAGAAGATAGGTGATGTACCCTTAGTCACCCAACTAGGATGTGGCAGATCTGCTATATAAACTCTTGTTTCTCCTTCAACTACGTGACACAGCATTTATGAAAATTGAGTCCCGTTTCCAGAGTCAAAGTGGATGTAGTCCCCTTACTAAATGCACAAACTTGGACAACTTGCTTTACTTTTTTGAATCTGAATTTCCTCCTCCTTGTAAATATAAAATTAATCCTGGTCAAATTCCCAGAAGTGATGTACGGTAATGAGCATAGCTGCTGCCCAGCAATTGGCACTAAAAGCTGCAAATTACTGTTTTATTCTCCCTCCCTTATTTCTACTTTTTCCCCTCCCATCTTCCTTCTCTGGCATGAAAGAGTAAAATAGATGTCCAAGTTCAATTTCTGGCTCCATTTTGTTGCAATCTATGTGACTTTGGGGACATTATTTTACCACCTGAACTAGTTTTCTTATAAACAAGGAATATCCAGGTAGAATATGTACAATGTTTAAAGTACAGTAGATACTAAATACTGGTTCCTTCCTTTCATCTTTGTTTTTTTAAGTATGAAGCTCTCTGCAAATGTCAGGTCTTATTATTATTAGGAGCTGAAAGAGTGTTATTAAATTTACATGTAATTTGATATCCAGAGGGACCCAAAAAAGGGCATTTAACTTCTTGTGTTCTAACTTTTCAAGCGCCATTTGCCAACACGATGTCATGGTTGCTTGCTGATTATTTAGAAACCAGTACTTGTTTCTTTTCTAGACAGGAAAAAAATATTCTCTTCTTAATCTACCCTTTCAGTTGTACAGTAGACACCAATCTCTCATATATTATTTGAGCATTGGTCCTTTCCAAATACATTGCCAGTGCAGAGATTTTATTATTCTAAGATTGATATCTTGCCCCTTTGTCTCTATATTAATTCTTTTTATCTTATTTATGAAATCTCAAGATCTGGTTCTTCTTCTTAAATTAGCTAATTTAATATTCCCATAGCTGCTTTGTTTGTCAATTCTCCATCAACTCTGCCATGCTTTTCTAGGCATTTTTCGTCTTTGAGACCATTTTCTTCATTCTCTATTTCCCCTTCTTTTTTTGTCTCTCATTTTCTATTATCTGTGTCCCTGCCTTTAGTTCCTCTAATATCTATTTTTTTTCTTTCCTTCCTTGCCACTTCTTCCTGGCTGTGATCCAATCTCCCTTTCCAAATAAAAAACGACTATTTTTCAGAAGATACAGACAAGGTGGGTTAAAGGAGGTAGGTAGTATATTTGTAAAGAACATAAATGTTTATATAACATAAAATACATGGCAAAAAAAAGATTGTAGGCTTGGAAGTGATTCGTGTGGGTAGCTAGAATTTTCTGTGGCAGATATATTTCCAATGCTAACGAGTAGAGGTTTGATGTGTGTCCAGTAAATGAAAGCTTGCCTGAGAAGACCTTGGAGAAATCATAACCTTGCTAGGAGGTAGTACAAAATTAATTCTGCATTTTTAGTGCTTTCAATTTCTTACATGTGATTCCATTGTTATGTCACTCCTGTCACTTGACAACCGTGCAAGGTGGCTTAGTGATGTTATCTTTCTGTGTTTCATTGTTAGTTGCATGGAATGTATTTAGCTATTCACGCTGCTGTCTGTTTTCTGGTGTTCCTGTTGCCTTTAAAGTCTTTATTTTTTCTGCACCTTGTTCAAGATGAATTTGCAATATTTTTCTAGGTATGAGTTGCAACTTGTGAGGTTGAAACGTATGATATTGACATCTCTTTTTTCAAGTGCCAAATTTTTGAGTTTTTTCCTTAGATATTTCTGAAAGCAAAATTTATGTTCATGTAAATAGACAACTGAACCAAGACATTGCTTTAATAAATTTACTGCTAAATTCTCATGAAATACTTGTTTGATTTCTCAATATATATAAATATGTACTTCTATAAAATAATTCTAATGTATTGTATTCATATAGAATTGTAATGAAGTTTCACATATATCATCTTCTTTGAGATTCACATAAACTTTCCGAAGTAAGTAAAGTAGATATTGTTCCTCCTATTTATAGATAAGATAAGGGCTTCCAGAAGTTTTTGGACATTCTCAAGGTCACATGGCTAGAAAAGAATTGAAACTGGAATACTTAGGTCCACTATATTTATTCATAATTCATTGCTTTTTTCCACCAAAATTTAAAACCATTGATATAAGTGTGTATAGTATGTACCTGCCTTAATGACTTTGAATAAAAAAAAAAATCATTTGTATTTTCTGTCACCATTATCATAACAGCTATAATTTGCCAGCCACCATACTTACATTATTTCTCATTCTTACAGCAGACCTATAATCCAAGTCTAATTAATCCCAATTTATGGACGAGGAAGACGGTGTCAGAGAGTTTTAATAACATGTCCAAAGTTATTATCTCAGGTACTAAAAGCGCTGCTTTTGCTTTTTTGTTTGACTGTGTCGCATGTCTTGCAGGATCTTAGTTCCCCAGCCAGGGATTGAACCGGGCCCTCAGCACTGAAAGCAGGGAGTCCTAACTGCTCTGGACCACCAGGGAATTCTCACGAGTCTTGCATTTCAACTTGCTCTACATCTGTCTGAGTGTGTATGTTTTTTTTTCTGCACTAAACAACATAATTTCTAGATAAATTCTTTAATACCATTTTGTTTTATAGTTAGGAAACCTATTTTACAACTGTTACTCAGTTAAAAAGGAAAAAAAGAGAAAAATAAGTTACAGTATATCACCAGCAGAACTTCCAGGTAACGTTCTCTCTAAATCCACTTCTCTAATACTTATTTTTGCATCAGGGAATCTGTGATCACATCAGTGACTTGGACTCATGTACAGTGATCTACCTCCAAGTGACCACTGAGACCAGATGCAAATTGAGATAGATACAAAATGATCAGAATATCTCACACAAACACATACATGTACACACATACATTGCTCAAAATCCAACCTGTCACATTTCAATGATATCAATTGTATTTGTTTCTATTGCTATGGAAAAATTACCATAAACTTAGTAGTGTAAAACGATATGAATTCATTTTCTCACAGTTTCTGTGGATCAGCAGGCTAAGCAGCAGGACTAATCTGGGTCCTCGGCTCAGGATCTCCATAGATCGCCTGCAATCAAAGTGTCAGCTGGGTTGTTTTTCCTTCTAGACCTGCGTTTGTCTTGCGCCAACTGAAGAAAAATGCACAACCTAAACGTTGAGAATTATGTTTTATTCAGTGGACTTACTGAGGACTTAAGCCCAGGATGCAGCCTCTCAGATAGTTCTGAGGGACTTTTCCAAAGAGGTAAGGGAAGAGCCAGGATATATAGGAGTTTTTGCTGAAAAAAATTAACATGTATTCGGACATCAAAAGATTACTGCTAATCACACAAATCAGACATCTCAAGTTAATGATTTAAGTGTTCCTATGTATGGGAAGATGCAAAAGTCTGGGCTCACTGAAGTTATTCCTGTTTATTATTATTATTTCAGCTGTAAGAAATTTATTTTTTAACATGTTTATTTGTTTATCTTTTTCATGGAAAGGTATTTTATTTCAAATATACCAGTGTGTATATGTCAATCCTAAACTCCTGTTTTTCTCCATCCTGAATTCCACCCAGAGTGCATCACAGAGGACAGCTGCAGTGGCTGAGGGCTTGATGGCTGCTACATCCTTTGTTTACTGAAATGGCAGGTGACATTCTTTGTCCACATTTGCAACATGATGTGGTTGTTGGCAAAGATAAGTTCCTTCCAGTTGTAGGACTGAGGTCCCCGTTCTCTTGCTGACTGTCAGCAGAGGATTACTCTTAGCCCCTCCAGGCTACCTCCATTCCTTTGCCATGCTGCCCTTTCTCAGGCCCTCTCACTACATGGCAGCTCACTTCTTCAGGGCTGGCAGGAGGACTTCTTACTCTGATCTGCTAAGGCAGAGTTGTATGTAATGTAACACAATTACAAAGTGACTATCCCCAAACCTTTGCCATATAACGTAACCTAATCAAGACAGCACCTGCCCTACCACTTTTACCATATTCTCTTGCCTACAGGTAAGTCACAATTTTACCCACGGTCAAGGAGAGGAGATTACAAAAGGGCATGATGGATTGGGAGTCATATTTTGTCTAACATATCAATTCACCAAGCAGAATTTTCTAAGAGGAACAATTAAGTGTCACCTTCTCTTTCCACTCAAGCTGGTGGGAAGATGACTTAACTGACAGTAGAGAATCTGACACAGAGGAGTTTCTTGAGGAGAATAAAGTTTCCCCTTGTCCATCTATGGCAAATAGCTGAGGGTGCTTTCGCTTCACTTTTCACTATACTCTGTTGAAAATTTATCTTGCCATCACCTTTCGCTCTTTCTCTTCTACTTGCAAACTAATGCATTTCTGATGATGTGAATACATTGTAAAAAAGTAACAATTAGTGCCAAAAAGCTGCATATATATGTTTTAGTATAAGAATAAAAAGTCTTCAACTCTGAAACATTTAAAATCATACTTACCAATAAGTTTTTAAAAATGTGTATATATAAAGTAAGAGTGCTGGTGGGTTTTAAAATATTCTTAAACATTACCTTATGTGCTTTGTTTCTGCGAGATATCTTTCATTTTAGCCAAGACTATAATAGGGTAAGTTTCCACAATAATAGCATTTCTGAGAAAACACAGTTTCCCAACTGATAGGTATATTCAACTGTAAGAGTTTCCACTCCCTGGGAATTCGAGAGTCAGGGTCTAAGATTTACTAACTATGGGTCGATTTATTATCATGGAAGCCTTATTTGTAGTTCAGTACCCTCTACTGGCTGACGGTCTGAGTGACTGTAATACTGATGATAATTTATTGCATAACAGTAATATTTTCCTATTGCAGCATTTAAATTAATCAGGTAACAGGGAGGATCTTTTCTGTTCTTCATTCAAAGGCATTTGTTCGAGTTGTATCTTTCTCATGTCAGAGAAAACATTAGACATGATTAGCTGCAGGTATCTGCGCTTCATGATATCCAAGCAAAGTCCTTTTTATATTTCATCTTATAATTGTATTTGCAACTTAATGTTTGAAGTGTCAGTCTTTGTAAAATTAGCTCATCTTGTTATGATTTAGAGCTTTGATGTGAGTGAAAGGCTTCAGTTGCAATGCAGAGTCACATCTGAGAGTAAACTGCATAGACAAAGAAACTTAGAAGACTAGTAAATCAAATACTCTGAGCTGTCTATGTGGATTATGAGAGTATTTGCATAACTTTGAAGTATTTATACTGATGAAATTACAATAATTAAAATCATTGCTGTGTCAATTGCTAGAGGCCACAAGGCATAGCAATTACTAGCATGCAAATCAGACTTTGTGTAAGCATTTTAAAGAATAATTACCTTATTTGATTCAGATGTGTCTGAAAGGCATTAAGAATCATTTGAGCTATTTTGCCGTCAACAATTTTAAGGCTCGTAGATAATGTTGTTGTTATTATCAATTATTTACTTTTGTATATCACTTTTCCTTATTTTGGTTGAAACTAAATGCCACAGATAAAAGAAAAACACACAACTTTGCTGTAACTAGGAACAATTTACAATATCACTTAAATCTGCATCTCTCTTCAGCAAACATTTTTCTTTCTAATGGGCTTGACTCTGCTATGTCATCAGTTTTGTGCTAAATAACTAATGTATGCTCGATGTCTACATTCACACAATTTAAGGTCAGGGTTGTGAATTGCAGGAAAATCCCAGAGTAAGAAAGCCAGACATAAAAGTTTGCAAAATATTGTCTCAAATATATTTGTCACAAGATATGTATATGTGGACACTTAGCCAGCTGAGAATTTTAGTCCTCTAAGTGCAAATATTTTACTTTCTAAGTTTAATACCAAACCTTAGGTAACACACTGAAATCAAAACAGGCATCATATTGGAATATGTGATAATTTAGAAATTGTGAAGTACTTCCTCCAAGACTTTAAATAAAGTGATGGTTAAAGCAGGTGTACTCCATACGATTGTTGTTTTAACAGAATGCTGAGTCCTGATCTGTTTTGATGTACAGAGTAAGTCATTTAAATATAAAGACTTTTTTAAAAACATGTATCATGCAAAATAATTGAGTCATAAATCAATGAATCAAGGCAGTAATGAGGACTGTCACCCAAACTGCTTTATTTCTTTGGGCTTGCTGAATTTTACCATGTCTCTCAATAAATATTTTCTCTAAATAGGTAGAGTTTATGTGTTATTACCATTGAAAATTCAAGGTGTTCTTATGATCAAAGCTTTGCTATTTTAACATCCCTTACTTTGGTTTGTTGCTTGAAAGCTCCTGAACTTTCCTAAACTCCTAAACTACCAGATAGACTTAACCTAAAATCCATCTCTCCTTTTTGGATGACTATGGAAATGGTGTCTAGTTTTCATTTTACAAAATGTATAACTATCTGAAAACTAAAGCACTCATCCACAATATATTTTGAAAATTAATTTTGGATTATGTAAGTTAGCTTAATAACTTTACTTGGAAAATATCTTCTGTGAAAACATATATAAAGATACAAAGGAGCTAAGAAACTAGTAATAAATATGTGAGGTTTGTGCCTCTCTTTTCTACATCTATTGTATCTATACAGTTGATATGTCCTCTCATGAGATACAAAGTACAACAGACAAACATGTGTGATCTTCTTCAATAAGAGCTCCTAGAAGAAAAGTCCTAGACTCATATCAGGCATATTTTAGACACTCATTAAATATTTGTTGATTGGCTGAGTAAAACATCTACATAAAAGGAATCCACATTTACTAGAAAATATATTTGTCATACAAAATAAGAAAAGTAAGCTTCTGTATACAGCAGGAAGTTTAGTTACCACATCTTGCAAGAGAAAAAGAGAACCTGGATTTCATCATGCCAATTCTTGATGCCATTAACAGTGGAATAGCTGAATTTGGATATTACTATAATTTTCAGCAACAAAAACGTGTTGAAATATGGAAAAAAGGCATTAGTGTATAGAAGTTCTTATAAAAATAAAGCTTTTGACAAGCTCTAGTGTGTTCAACCACTGGAAATTGAAAAGATTTACTGATTTTTCATTTTGATATATTTTTAATCCAATCTTCTTTGTTCTGGCCTCTCTTTCTTGTTGAGTGACTGTGAGTAAATTATTTGAGTCTTTCCATGTATTTCAAACTGCATTTTTATTATTTTAAATAAAACTTTCAATACATGTGTTCCTTCCATTTCCTTTCTATCTTGTAAGGATACGTAGAAAGAAAAGTTCTACCAATGACTCTTAATTACATTAGTTTCCAGCAACATCTTATGCGACTTAGTTACAGGGCTTCTTACAGCCCATAGTAAAGTAAAAAATGTTCCTTTGTTCCCTGTGGCAAAATAAACCGGTCATTCATATATACAGTCTGGGCAAAAAGTTGGGCAACATGAATACTTTTAGCATTACAATGCATTTGAATTATAATGTCATTACTGTTGGTTCTCTCTTTAATAAAAGATATATGTGCTTACCTACAATGGATCATAATTTTCTAGAACACATTGAGTCAAGATCTACAAAACAATCTAAATTCTTTCAGAGTAATTTTCCAAAGCTTTCCCAGAGACCCTGGCCAAAAATTAGCACTGACCAAATTATACATCAATTTTATCTTCATATGGTAAGAAAAAGAAATTGCATAGTAGATCACCTCTATATAGATGATTTTATTTCACTTTTTATATAGTTTGCATTCAAAACATTAGGATGGTACGCTCATATTTATGTCAATATTTTTTTGTGTGTGTGGGATCTTAGTTCCCCGACCAGGGATCAAACCCGGGCCCATGGCACTGAAAGCAACGAGTCTTAACCACTGGACTGCCAGGGAATTCCATATGTCAACATTCTTAATGTTCACAGGATAGCATAATTCAACAAGGCTTAGCATATAATACAGTATAGACCTCATATGGCCCAGAGCAATGACTCAGATGAAGCTCAATCACAATATTCCCTGGAGAACGTTTTAAACATGTAGTCTCATTCTCTTCCCCAGAGTTGCAGAAGCAGAATCTCAGGGAAGTCAGTCTTGGGACTCTGCATTACAAAGACATTCTCCAGAGATGCTTGGGCATAGTTAGGTTTGATCATCACTGTCAGATTCCAGTGTGCATAGAGAGGCCCCAAAGTGTACCAATATGTCCCAGAGACAGCAAAACAAGTGAGAGATGGAGCCTTAAAGCTTGGTTAAACGTGTCTGGTTTTTTTCCCTCTCTGTAAAGCAAATAAACTTTTACTTTTTTTTTTTTTTTAATATATAGCTTCAGTGTAAATTTCATTGTGCAAAAAGATTTATAGCCAAAAATAATTTAAAATATATTTATTCCTTACCTACTGCTTTTTCTAGTTGATATTGTAGCTTTGAAAAATAGTTAGGTCTCTAGTAAGATCTCTTTTTCTCCTAAATATATAGGAATGGGTGAATATCTTCTTAATATGAAAATAACCAAATATATATCAGAAAACAAATTTCAGCATCATGTGTAATGGTGAAATAGCAGAATTTCCAAGAAAATCAGAAAAAAGAGTTTTTCATACATTATCATACTATCTATGATATATTTTAATATCATTTTGAAGGGCTACTTAATGTAGTGGACATGAGAATAAAGTATAAGTTTTATATTCTAGAAAGGAGAACTTAAAAGTACCATAATTTATAAATCCAAGGGAATCAACAAAGAAACCATTAGAAACCACTAGATAATAGATCATGCAGTCATTTAAAATTTTAAGTGTCAAAAACAAAACCTTTCTATGTACAAATTCTGACTAATTAAAATATATCATTGAATAAAATAAACAATTAAAAATAGCAATAAATAAAAAATGTAAAACCTCATCATAAATGTTGAGGAACTATGTGAAGAAAACTGCACCTTTCTATTGAGAGGTAAGTCTAGAAAGACATAATAGAGTATAATAAAGATATGCCCTATTTTTGGAAGAAACACAATATTATGAAAAAGGAAGAAAAATAGCATAAAGATGTCAAGTGTCTCAAAATCAATCTATATACTAAATGTAAGATTAATGGAAAAACAAACAATTTCTAAAGGTCTCTGGCAAAGACTGTAAAATTTATGTGGAAGAATAAACTATAAAATTATAAAAAAGAAAAACAATCACATGATTGCAAATGATATAAAGCCTAACAAATAGATATCACGATATTCACAAAATTCATGTAATTCTGGCACTGCAATCCATAGACAAAACAGTCCAGAAATTAAACAACGGAATATGGTAAAGACAACTTTTCACATTAATAAGGGAAACATATATATAGGGGGAGAGAGAGAGAGAATTCTGCTTCTAGGTAACATAGAGTAATAGAGACCAGAAATACCTTCCTGCCTGAAACAATTGGAAACCAGACAAAATATCTAAAACAATGGCTTGCAGACATTAAAAACTAGACAAAAAGGACAATGACCACGGAAACAGGATTAGCAATTGAGACAAGCCCCCAAGTTGTCCCAGCTTACTTCCTAGAGAGAAATTCCAGGACACAGTGTTGGAGGGACACCAAGATGGAGTTCAGCCATTTTCTTAAGGAGATAGAGCTGGGAGTCCAGGGAGGCCATAGCACCTAGAATTGCCAGGACAGATGATCTTAGAGGAGAGGATTGCACATAGAAAGAACTTGAGAGATCAGTAGGGGATCACCCTCAAGCCTTCAGCTGAGTACGAGTGAGTGCATACATGTGAGAAAACTACCCAAGGGTGGGAAACAAATAAACAACAAAAGCAGCAAAGGAAAGAATTCCCATAATTCTTTAAGGGCAGGGAATTTATATTGTCACCAGCCAAAGTAGAAAACCTAGTAATTCACAGGACATCAGGTAGAGTGTGCAGAAAGATATTGCCTCAGTAGCGGAACAAAGTTAGTCTTAGACTAAAGACTGATCTGGTCATGCACATCAAAACTTAAAAGCAAAGCAAAAATGGATCAAACTATTTCAAGCAATTTAACTGCATCTCAGTACACGGCTCAAGAATATTTATAGAAATACAAAAATATCCAGCACTCAATAATGCAAGATTATAAGTGCCTGGCACCCAATCAAAAATTACCAGAGATGTAAAGAAACAGAGAAATACAACCCAAAATAAAGAAAATTTGAATTGCTAACAACAGAGTGAAAAATGATAAAGGTTGTATAATTAGTAGAAAGAGAGATAAAACAATTATAAACCTACTCCATATGTTCAGGAAAGTAGAGAAGAAATTGAGTGTGATATTTCAAGACATAAAAGATACCCTATGGACCTAAACAAAGAAATGAAGAGCATTGGAATGGTATATATATGAGTAAATATAACAGGCTTCTTTTTAAATATTTTTAAAAGATAATCTACCATTTAAAACCAATAATCATAATAATAATGAAGTTTGGGATTTTCAACCTATTGAGAAATAAAATGTACGATAACAGCACAAAGGCCAAGAAGGAGACAATGGAAGATAATTCTCACAAGACTCTTGTAACATACTTCCCACAGTAGTGAAGCGATTATTCCTCTTCCTGCTCTGATTTGCACTTTTCATTTAAGATTGAAAGCATCACTGCTTATTTTCTCTGATTTCCTAAAATCTCTTCTTAAATTCTGCCTGAAGTCTCTCTCTTGATAAGGCTCAGCCATTAGATTCCCCAGCACAGACCAGGAGAACCTGTACTGTCATCACTGGTTGATCTTACAATGCCATATTGTCCCTCAGGTTACACATGCTCACTGCTCCTCCTTTATTTGTCCAAACATCCTCATGTAAATTAACTCTGAAAAATGAATCTGACCACCAGTTCACCACACATATGTGAATGAATCCCAGCTAAGTCTGAGATGTCTCCAGTTACAAAGAACTAACAGTGGAGCTAAGTCAAATAGGGAAGTGATTTTTAGTTATGGAATAGAGAGATTCTAAATCAGTACTAAATTATGAAGTTTCTATATGCACTTTTCTTTTGCCCTTTTATAATGAAGTTTTGAGAAACTCGCCAACAGTGAAAATGTGTCCACTCTCCTCTTTTTTTTCTTGCTATGTTTAACACTACCTTAGAGAAAGGAAATATTCCTTCTGGTTGGACTAAATATACCACTTTCAATTACCTGGGAGACTGAAATGGAATTACATATCACGAAGGACTTTGAAAGAGCTGATGTAAGTTGTTAATTTGATAAGCATTGTGCAGGTCAGCTTTTCCTCTGCAAACTTCTCTCAACTTGTCCTCCAGTTTCACATTTCACAGAGACATATTCTAACACATCTTGAGCAGAGTATGATAGACTTGTGAACAATCTGAAGTCAATCACCAGTCCTGTTCGTTCTCCAATCTAAACCTTAAGAGCTTTCCTTTCATGCATGGATAAATGGAAAGGAAAAGAATATCATCAGGACTCAATGGAGAGTCTCCTCTGATACAAAGTTATTCATGAAAAAAAAAATTAAAGAAGAAATGCACTTTAATTTTTAAATAAATCAAGCAGTAAAATGTATGTATTAAGCAAGAGAGGACTATTTAAAAGAACAACATAGAATGTGAAAAGAAGGTGCAATTAAATAAAATAAGTAAAATACCAATATATTGTACACTTAACTATAAAACACAGTGAATCATCTGTAGAAAAGACAAACAATAAGTATTCACAGAGCACAGAAAATTATAAAGAAGAAAATCACATAGATAGAGGATAATTATGGAAGTCTAACCTACAAATAATGACTCTTCTCAAAGAAGGAAAAAACAAATACAAAAGAAGAAATAATAAAAATGTATTAATTTTTAAAGTATTAAGGTCATTTACCCAAAGGCTCATTATTATCTGGGAAAAATTACTGAAAGGAAATCTACACAGATTGTTCTTGAAAAATAATGACTAGGATTCCAAAAATAAAGAAAAAAAAAACTTTTGTAAGTATCCAGGTAGAAATAAGAAATAACTTTTAAAGGAAACATATTAGAGACCTAAAGAAATTAAAAATGAAAGCAAGAGAAAAATTTCATGAGTCAGATTTTCTTCCTAAAAGAGCAAAAATAGCAATATTAATTGTTTCAAATGTTTTTTGTAGCAAGTGGTTGAAAGCAAATAAATTATTAGATAGTGCAGAAATAATAGAAAACTTAAAATATAAGGCATTAAACAGGACAAAGGGAATCTTTTTTATCTTCCTAAAATATTCAATTGCAGTGAGAAAAGGAGTGTCCTATATTATACATGATAATTCACCTCCTATAACAAACCATTTAAATGGTTTAATCCAATAAATGTCTTTAATGTTGCACTTCAGTGCAGGTTCTGGGAGTTCTTTATTCCATTCTAGGAAATACTCTACAATTTAGTTGGTCTATTATTTTCTAGAGCCTTGCTATTCTCCACTGAAATTTCAGAATATGAACAATGCACAAGTGAAGAGAAACTGTGAAGAATTGCAAGAGGAAGTTTAGAGATCAGTCCTAAATGGCATTAATAATTTCCTTACATATTCCATTGGCCAGAGCCTCATCATATGGCCTCACCAAAAGCAAGACAGGATAAGTACAGCTAAGCACTGTCTTAGGGAGAAAAGGAAAGAAACTGATATTAGTGGTATTAGTGAACACTAGCTTTCTTTGTTACAAGTACTAAACATTTACGTGTCAAAAATAACAATAAAAACTAAATATTAAGTTCTAGAAAAAAACTGATAGGAAACTGGAAGTATTATAATATTTTAATACATAGTTATAAGTTAAAAATAAAGAAGGTTCTAATCAATTAAAGTAAAATTCTAAATATGGGAAATATAGATGATACTGCCTTCTGAGGTGTGTATAGAATGTATACAAAAATACTAAGGTAAAAAAATAAAAAAATAAAAATAAAAAAAATACTAAGGTATTTTTCAATAAAGAAAACTTCAATGGAAGAGATTGAATTGGTTATAAATTGGCCATTTGAGTTAGTTAACTTATTTTATATAAATTATTCATTTCGTGACAATGCCTTATACAACCATCGATAGGTACAACTACATAGACATGGATCTAAAAGATGCTTTAGAATATTAATGTGATATCTGGAATTGAGAAATTACCACCAATTTACTAATTTATATAATTTTTGAATAAAAATAGATTACTTAAAATCTAGGTGGGAAGAAATGTATTTCAAGTTTTTGTAAAAGAAAAAACATGAAGAGGAATGTGTAATTTACTGTGATTATTAACTTGAGTGAAAATGTAACGTTATGACAGTGCAATCCAGCAAATTGTGCAAAAAATAATACCACAATTGTATATAGTTAAGACAAATACATATCAGTATTAAAGATGTGGATGGAGAAACCACAAATATAAAAAGTACTCTAAAATTGCTGGGAGTTCCCTGGCAGTCCAGTGGTTAGGACTCGGTACTCTCACTGCCATGGCCCCTGGATTCAGTCCCTGGTTTGGGAACAAAGATCCTGCAAGCTGCATGGCATGGCTAAAAAAAAAAAAAAAAAAAAAGCTTAGTTGTACTAATATGTAAAACTACAAAATGCAATTTTACTATAAATACTGAGTTGTAATCCCCAATCACAAAATTTTATGCAGGCATGAATATGATAAAAGTGGAATTCAAACCCTTTGCAAAAGTTTCTATGAATCGGCCCATAATTTTTTGGCAAACCTACAAAAATATTCATAAATTTTTTTCTCTTTTGCTATATCTTTGCCATAACTCCCAAATACCAGAAAAAATATTTGTGTAAATAGTTGTTCATTAAAGTACTTATTTATTATTATTTTTTAATAAATTTATTTATTTTTGGCTGTGTTGGGTCTTCATTGCTGCAAGTGGGCTTTCTCTAGTTACGGTGGGCGGGGGCTACTCTTGGTTGTGGTGCGTGGGCTTCTTGTTGAGGTGGCTTTTTTTGTTGTGGAGCACGGACTCTAGGCGCGCGGGCTTCCGTAGTTGTGGCACGTGGGCTCCAGTAGTTGTGGTTCACAGGCTTAGTTGCTCCAGAGTATGTGGGATCTTCCCGGACCAGGGATCAAACCCGTGTCCCTTGCATTGGCAGGTGGATTCTTAACCACTGTGCCACCAGGGAAGTCCCAAAGTATTTATGTATATACTATATGAGACTACATACACATTTTTTTTAAATGGTGATTAAAAAATACAAAAGATGGAATATATTTGCAAGCCTCAGAATGTCACCTTATTTGGAAATAAGTTTGTTGCAGATAAAATTAGTTAAGTTAGAGATAGGGTGGGACCCTAATGCAATATGACTGGTTTCCTTATAAGAAGATGACCATATGAAGTCACAGAGTTACAGGGAGAATGTCATGCGCCAGGAGACAGAGATTGGGCTTATGCTTCCACAAACAAGGAATACTTGAAGCTGGAGGAGGTAAAGAAGAAGCCCACAGAGGCTTTGGAGAGGGCATGGCCCAGCTGACACCTTCATTTCAGACTTGTAGCCTCCAGAGCTGTGAGAAAATAAACTTCTTTGGTTTAAGCCACCCAGTTTGTGTTACTTTGTCACAGCAGTCCTAGGAAAACAATACAGCAGTCTAATTCCTGATTTTCTATCTTCCCTAAACCTGCTCCTCCCTTAGCTTTCTTCAATTTAGTAACTCCATCCATCCAGGTGTTTAGGACTAAAGCCTAGAACTCATCTTTGACTTCTCTGACTCACATTCGCCGTATTTAAACCATCAACAAATCTTAATGGTTTAACCTTTTAAATGTATCCAAAATCTAAGCACGTTATCCACCTCTTTTTTCACCACTCAGTTCCAAGCACTGCCATCGCTCATCTGGATTACTGAAATAATTTTCTAATTGGTCTACCACCTTCATCGTTCACCCACTGCTGTGCATTCTGAATGTAGCATCCTAAATGTGTTAGAACAGAGTCAGACCATGTCTCTCATTGCTCTAGATCCTACAGTGGCTTTCCACATTAGACAGAATTAAAGCAAAAATCCTTAACGTGGTCTAGATGGGTCTCTATGATCTAGTTTACTTTTCTTCCCCAATTCCTACCACTTCCCATACCTCTTTGACCTCACCTCCTACCAACTCCGCCCCAACTCCAACGACATATGTCACAGAGCCTACTTGTTTGCTGTTATCTATGTCTAAAATGTTCTTTCTACACGTATCTCATGATTAGTTTAGTTTTCATGTTTAAATATGGTCTTATCTCTAAGACCTTCCCTGACCGCCTTATTCTCTATTGTTACAACCTCAATCCTCCTCTGCTTTATTATTCTTCGTAGGACTTATCTCCAACTGGCACAATATAAAATTTACTTGTTTGATTATTATTTGTCTTCTCCCACTAAAATGTATATCCCACTGAAGCACATTTTAATCCTTTATTGGTTGCTGTCTCTCAGATCCTAAAAGAAGGCTTAGAACATAATAAGTATTTTATAGATAACTGTACAAATTAATAATTACAAGGGAGACATACCATTCATCAATTTGAGCAAAAAAACTATTTAAAAAGACTATGTATATTTACTACATGCTGCGAGATAAATATTGTAGCTGTAAATGACATATTTCTTCATTTAAATATGTCTAACAAGACCAGTTTTTGGAATTAAACGGTTTTATTTACCTTCTTTAAAGTGATAAAACTGCATTTTTTAGTAATAAGATTCAGCATTTCACTAAATCATATCTTTCTTTTAAATTGTACAATTTAGTAATAATGCCAGGGTATTTGTCAAAGAATCCCCTCTAAAGTAATTAAATTTCCTTTTGCTTAAAATAATGCATTAGAAATGTATAAGATTATTATCAATGATAGACTCCACTTTTTCTCATGCATTTTCTTTGTATAAATTGTGTTGCAAAATGTAAACATAAGCAACTGTGAACCATCAACTCACAAATAATCTATCCCCCAATTTAAAATTTGATATTTCTATTCAGTAAACTTAATACTTCTGACCATATAAGTATATTAAGTAGTAATATCTGATTACCAGAAATTTCACATTCTTATGAAATGTCTTTGAAATGTCGAGTTTTCAGGCAGAGTAGATGTCTATTGTATTTTACTGCCAAAATAACATGTTTCAAATAGTAAAATGGCAGGGGAATACTGACCGAGCTATTAATAAAACACACCAGCTTTTAGCTGGCAAAGCAGCCTTCTTTCCATCAAACACGTCTCAGCCTTTAATAAAGAAACTCAAGTGGTGTAGGTGAAAAATTACTTTTCTCACCCGGTCATCTGTCTGTCATGTATTATTCAGGTCACCAATGTTTGTCCTGAACTGTATCATTCTGTAGTTGTGTCAGGTATGAGATATGTTCAGTGTAATTCCATCAGACTTCGTGAAGTTGATTAGAACAGATCACCTTTCGGCATGGCCACAAGTTACCTCAGCAGATTGAGTGAAAAAGACTTATTTATCTTTGCTTTATAATAAAGAAAGAGATGAGCAAATTTATCCATTAACTTGAAAAGACTCACATATTTGGGGTGAGAACAAACTATAGTTGGTAATTCTATTGAAAATACTATAGGGCATGGATGTTTCTTCTGGAGTAAAAAAGCTTAAGTGGAGTCTGCATTTGATAGCGTGACATATTTAACCAAAGTACATGCATTTTATTATAGTCCTTAAAATGGTAAATGTTTGTCCCACAACAAAATTATAGAATGCAATAAAATGTGCCAAACCTTTGACGGTTTCCATTGCCTTTTATCCTGCATTCTTTTTGCAAAATAATTTTCACTTTGAGTTTACAAAAAATCATCTCCAAAGTTTATGTAATCATTACACTGTTAGGCCTTGATTAAGTCATAGGCTAATTTTAGCTAAAAAGATTCTAAAACATTACATAACTCAAAAATATTTGTGAAGAGGTTTGGACAAATCCAAAGATATATGAATTACGTGTAAGGAAACCTAGGTGTAAGATCACGCCTGATGTGACCTGCGGTCCTCATGTTCCTTATCTGGCAAATAAATGAGTAGGACTCATGGGTCCTGGAGGTGGGAGTGAGCAAAATGACACATACGTGATCATACAGTAGAGTAAGTCTGTGTTCTAGTTTAGACTCTGCTACTTACTAGATTCATGGTTTAGACATGTTTCTAAAAATGAAAATAAAAGACCATATGGTAGCATATCTAGCATATAGTAATGTGTGTGTAATGTATATGTATGTATGTACACACACAGATATTTAAGCATTGCCTCACTTCAAATGGTTTTAGATACACAAAATAGGAATTAGGGTATATTCTTTATTCTCACATCTTCCAGTCACTGATTTTAAGAACTCTTGAAATAAATTTTGAAAAATATAGAACACTGTCACTAAGAGCAAACTAGGTGACTTCGTAATTTTGCAAAATTTGCATTGTTACATATAAAAAGAGAAAAAGAGTGTGAAAATCTAGTGGGGAATCTACCTTTCTCTTACTCTGTAAACCTATGTATTTCCTTTAGCTGGGTGCCATAGCTCAAAGCAACAAGTATTTATTAAGCTTCAGGAAGTGGCCAATGTTTGCTGTGCTGTGAAGCACACTTGCCAGGTATAGATTTTGTCCTCCAGAGAAAAATTTTTTTTTGAGCCGATGAACAGGAAGCCTTACGTGTATGAAGCAAACCAGAAGCATATAAAGTGTAATCAAGTGTTAGTGTCTCATAGAGCAAATTTAAGCTGCTAGATAAATTTTGAAAAAGGGAAATACAGAAGATAATTTATTTTGTGTAAAATATTCAGAGGGAGGAACTGAAAGATAAAACTAAATTTATACTCATCTTACTTTACATCCTTAGAGCTTGTACTTTTTAAAATTGTTTGAAGTCCATACATAGACTTCTAAGTTCTCTGTGTGAATTATTCTATGGGATCATTTTTTATTTTCATGGCTGGCAACTTATTAGTGATTTAAATAGGCATCCAAACCACACCCCTTCCATTGTATATGTCTGGATTACCTTTAAACCTAGCTAAAAAGGTGGGCTCTGATTGGCTTACCCTAAAGCAGTCAAGGTAGTTTTACTGAAAGTTAGACACATGAGTTAAGTTTCTCCAATCAAAGGGAAACTCAGAATCTTGTTCGATGCTTGAACATATGCATGTGGCCTTCTAGATTCCCAGAAATATTCTTGACTTTTTCAAAGCCCACCATGAACATTTTATCCCCCAGTTTTTCATTGTAAGTTTTTTGGTTAGCCTCTTGTTAACCTTAACTTGTATCACTGCCTCAGGCAATTGTGCTGTTAAACAGTTTTCTCTGATTTTTTTGAACAAATTATATACAGAAATGGCTATTCTCACAGATAGAGATCTGAGTTCAATAAAATAAAATGAGTCCTGAAAATGGAGGTTTTCAGTGAGCTACCAGACAGGTCAAACAGTGGTGGTTTTCTGGAAATGCAGTGTTGGGGTGAGCTCCAAGTTATTGTGTTCTCTCCAGCGGCTCGTAAGGTCACTGGTTTTCAAGGTTACTAAAAATTTGGGTTAGGGTGATGGGAATAAGGCAAGTTAAAATACCACTAAGCTCACTGTTCTTACCATGATATAGCCAGTTTTCTTGAATAAGTGTTCCTTATACAAATCTTTTGTTAATTTCTAGACTTCTGGTAAGGTTAAAACTAATCAAAAAATAAGATAAAATGGTTAAGTACAAAAATATTAAGTATAACAAAGTATATGCAGTCAGAAGTATAAAGAATATTTGCATAATTTATAACACTTCATGATGTTAAAAATAGCATTATTGTATTTAGTCTTCATAATGACTCACATGGTAGGTATTTATTTTCCCTACTTTCTAGATGAAAACAACTAAGACTTAGAGAGTACTAGTCATTTGCCCAAAGTCACAGTTAATAAATATGGAAAAAGACAGATTAATCAGATTAATCTGACTATATTGTCTTAATTTAATTAACATCTATCATGATGATATATAAGTATATATATCTCATATGTAATGACTAATATTTATTCAGAACCTACTATGTATCAGTGACTTGACAGGTACATTTAATGCATTGCCTTAAATAATTCTCACAAAGACCTGAAAACTTGAAAAATTAGGAGTTATTTTCCCTAAAGTTAATCTCTGCAATTAATGAATTAGAAAAAAAAATTGAAGAAGTTTTAGAATGGACAAACTTTAATACATAAAATTATTATTTAAAAAAATAAATGAAAACCCAAGAAAATTTCTAAATATAGATGCAAATAGTAAAATGTATCGCAATTACCTCCTTATAATGAAAACATACATTATAGTAAGTACATAGAGTCAAACTGATGGTGCCAAAGGGAAAATATCCAGAAATTAATCTGACAAATTTAATAAATCAATAAAGCAATGGTAGATTGAGTATACATATTGTCTTAACTAATATATGACAAAATCTTCATCAGTAATAATTTATTTGCCTTTTTTTTGTTTTGTTTTGCGGTACGCGGGCCTCTCACTGTTGTGGCCTCCCCCGTTGCAGAGCACAGGCTCCGGACGTGCAGGCTCAGCGGCCATGGCTCACGGGCCCAGCCACTCCGCGGCATGTGGGATCCTCCCGGACCGGGGCACGAACCCACGTCCCCTGCATCGGCAGGCGGACTCTCAACCACTGTGCCACCAGGGAAGCCCTATTTGCCTTTTAAAAGGCAAATAAATGCCTTAATATACAGTTTTTATAAATGAACAACGGAATAAGTGAAAATAGATGAAGTCATTCTACTTTCAGAAAATAAAACAAACTTTCATTTACATGAGGGGTTACCAAATCATGTTTCTGTAAAGGTCTTGATAGTAAAGAGGTTAGGGTTTGTGTACCATAAAGTCTCTGTCCTAACACTCAACTCTGCCATTGTAGCAGGAAAGCAGCCAGGGATAAGACACAAATGGATGGGTCTGTCTGTATTGCAATAAAATTTTATTCAAAAAAAGTCACAGACAAGATAGGACCCATGATACCAGAGTTCCTGACTTGTGTCAATGAGAAACCACTTTCAATTAGTAAATGGGTAAAAATAAAGAAAACAAAGTAAGAAATTTTGTTTGTTGCAAAGGCAAGAATAAAAGAAAAACATGCTGCTGGAGTATGCATATATCGTAATATATAGTAAAAGTCCAAATTTTCCTTATATTTGGACTGAAAAATTCTAATTCTTAGATTTAATCTAAGGAAATAACAATACTCATTATCTAAATCTTATCATTTATCTTGGTGTATGGTCAGGCCACTTAAGATGGCTGTTCTCTTGCTCTCTGTACATCCCCTTACCGATGAGTGCCTGCTTTACCTATACCTTAAGCACATGACTGACCTTCCTACTACTTGCCCCAAGCCCCAGCTAGTGACTGTTCTTATCAAAGGGGTGGTGAGGGGCATGCCCCTCTACTGGTTTCCCTGGTAGCTAATAAGCCCACCTGATGTCAATTCCCCTATAACTAGTAATCTCCCCTTACCCTCTCCCCCCAAGGTGAAGACCGCCACCATGTCCTGCTTGCTGTCCACTGCACACAGTAGGGTGTTGCTCCAGGACCTTGCTTCAGACGTGTAAACTCCCCCATCCATTAAACTGTTGATGTCTCTGTCATTGTTTCCGGGCTCCTTCTTTGGTCTTGAAGCTGGGTAAGCACAGGGCTTGTAGGCCTTCGGGGTGCAGCCCAACACTTGGGGTTTTGCATTTGGAAAAATGAAAAATAGAAAAGGATGAAAGTGAAACATTTTGGGGGGAAACTTTTTTGGAGATTTTTTTTTAAAGAAATTTCCCCCAAAATGCTTACGGGTGCTTGGAAATTCTCAATCCTAAAATACTAATAGCAAAAAAAAAAAAAAAAAAAAAAAAAAAAAAAAATGTGTTAAAGATTTCTCTCTTTAGTTTAGAATAATCTAGTAGAAATCAATACTCATAACTCTGATTTTTGTTTGTCGTTTCAGTAAGAGAATTCATCCTCTCTATGACTTGTCCCATTTTAAGTTCTTGACCATATTACATGAGTAAAATGATATTGGCCATCTTTTTCCTTTATTTACATAAATAAGACCATGTAGAAAATAACAAAAATAGTAACTAAAATGTGTTTATCTTGCAGTTTTTAAGACATGATCTTCTAATTGACATCTTACTTAGTTGATAATTAACCCTGTAAGATGCATTACATTTTTTTCATTCTAAATGGTATCCTGATGACCTACATGTGACAACAGTTGACCAAAGACCCACATGAGAAAACAAAGGGAACACTGAGTGAAATCATTTCATATATGTGGATTTCATTTACTCTTCCCTAATGAGCAAGGTTGTTCAAACACAAAAAAAGCCTCTTTCTTATTTCTTCACAGGAAAATGAGAAGGATTGATCCTCTTTGGTGTACTCCAGAATTCAGAATCACATTGGGTTAACATCTGAAATCAGACACCTCAGGTCAACGTTTGCTTGTTAAGCCATTCCTACAGTCTATGAGGGTAGTTGCTTTAGTTAGAGAACCTTCAAATCTTTATAGTATTCTACTTCCTTTTTGAAAAAATATTTCTCTCCATTCCTTCTTAATATCACTGTCCTAACAGCATGCATTGTTATACCTGTGATTAGATAGAATGCCTCCAAATGACCTCCAAATAGCAAAGGGAGATCTGGAAAATAACTCCTCTGAAGTTCTCACTCCGATTGCTGCCTTAAGTTCTTTCATAAGCTGAAAGTCACAGTGAAAGGTCAAAACTAGATGTATGGTATATTAATAAAATATGGCAAAGTTCAACCAAAACTATATTACTTGAGGTACAAAGAGAGTGATATAATGCTGTCCTAACTAAATAAGGGTTGGAGGAGGAGCTTTGAGAAGAAATAGGGATTTGAAATATTTCTGGAGACTTTTGAGGAAGGTGGTTAAACATCAAGCAGTATGTTCTAAAATGCATATTTTAATGGATATATATCTCTAAATGACTAATATAATTATACTTTAAATTTCAATTTTAGCATTATTAGAAGCTGGCATGTACTAGGTTAAGACTCACAGTTATTTAAATTTTGGCACGGGATAATTGTACTTAATATATAGTATCTATGACTAGAGATCTGTAACCAGAAACATTTTTCTGTTAAAAACTTGTTTCTTGAACTGGCTTTCTGGGTCAAATGTGGTCACCTGCAAGACTTTATTCCTTACTGTACTGTGAGCATGTGAGTAAATTGAAGAGTGACACTGCAGAACCATGACAAGCCTCTCAACCCACCCTCTCTGACATGAGTTATTAGGGCCATTATGACGGAGCTCTGAGATGAGAGTGAGAAACCTTAAGGGCTTAATATTTAGTGAAATGTTTAGAAGTTTGAATTCCAGTCTTTATTGAGATTTTAAACTTTTTCAAGCTTAAATCTTGGATGAAATTTTCCAATAAAAATTATCTACAGTATCATTTTGGCTTTTGTCTTTGTTCTTTCAGAATGAGTCAAAGAATGAGAGTTATTTTTCGTGAGAGAAGAATTTTTAAGTAAAATGTGGTATTCATAGACTAGACAAACTAAAACAAGAATATAGATTTAATTTTCAATACTTCTTTCTCCTTTAGGTAGTTAAGGTCTAAGTTGATGTACTCAACACCTATTTATGTATATACCACATTAGTAATATAAGCAACATCAACCCATACTAAAATCTATGAGCCACATAAGTGAATATTCAGCTAATGGAGAACATTAACCAGAGCAGACCAGACTTATGCAATGTTAGCTTATAAATACTAATTCCAGTAATGCATAAAAATTGATTCTAGCATTGTCAAAATTAATTATGACTATTAAATTATTTAAGTGTGTCAGGGATTTGTCTATATATTTTGTATTATTATTTCCACCATTTCTCTGACAAGGAAGCTGCCTCCCCTGCATATATTCTTTCTGAGAGTTTTATTTCCCCCTAAGAATCTTATATTTAGAAGTATATAGAAATATACATAGATTCCAGAGATAGGTTTCTTGGCAGGACTAAAGGACCAATTGCATGTAAAAGGTTAAGGAAGTAGGTTTAGCCAAGAATGACTGAATTACCTGGTTTAGATAACCATTGGAGGATAAAACAATTTAATATGGAAGGAAATTCAGGAAGATGAGCAAGCCTCAGAGGAAACATATCAAATGTTATTTGGGATGTGAATTTGAAAGACTGAGGAATCACCAGAGTAGAGAGAGGTTTCCAAAGTCTGAATGGACACTTGGAAGTAAGATCAAACAATGGTAAGTGTTGAAGTCATAGATTCAGGAGTCTAAAATCAGAAACAATAACGGATGCCTAGAAATAATCAACACAGGTCCTTGCTGAAACCATGGAAATATACAACAATGCCAAGAATGATCACAAGGTGGGAAGAGAATTATTCTGAGGGCAGAGCTCGGATTCTTTCCAATGGGAGATGCAGATGAAGGAGTGAGAGAAGAGACCTGAGCTGTCAAAAGTGCAGTAGGGGGGCTTCCCTGGTGGCGCAGTGGTTTAGAGTCCGTCTGGTGATGCAGGGGACACGGGTTCGTGCCCCGGTCTGGGAAGACCGGCTGGGCCCGTGAGCCATGGCCGCTGAGCCTGCGCATCCGGAGCCTGTGCTCCGCAACGGCAGAGGCCACAGCAGTGAGAGGCCCGCGTACTGAAAAAAAATAAGTGCAGTAGGAGAAAGGAGAGTCTGGACACATGCTCCATCAAGGGGTTCCTCCTTGAGGACAGGAGCAAGGCTTTGTCTGAACACCTGTTCTCAGGAGAGATCTGATAAACTCATTCACTCTCAGGTATAAGTGACTAATAATACCTTAAAACCGGAAAAAAAATCTATAGTGCAGCCTAGAGATTTGTTACTTTAAAGGTGTTTCCAAAATACGAAGAAAGGAATAAAGTAGTGAAGCAAAATATCAAGATTCTTATTATTTAACAATGTCAAATGTTATACAGAAGTCAAATACTTTTACACCTTAAAAGAGGTCATGGAAACAGAGGACTTGAAAGCAAGAGCTGTCCTTGAGTAGTGGCAACAGAAGGCCGATTTCAGAACATTGTTTTAGTTATTAAATTTTCTAGATAGTATTTGTGAATTGAAAAACAAAAATCTGAGCTGCTTTTATCTACCACTAACAAAGAGGCACATGATGTAACAGAGCTTTAATGCACACAATCTCCTGCAACTGCTAAAAGTAATTAAAATAGTGATTTCTATTTTGCCCTCAGGTTTAGGAGAGCAGTTTATCAGTAGCTGGGTAGGAGTCTCTAGGCATTTCCTCCCTATTTTTTTCCTTGCCAGGCTTAGAGCTGAAGCAGGGCCTACACCTGTACCCACCTTCAGGCCAAGCATTCCATGGGAGTAAAGACAAATCCACTCCCCCCTGGATGTAATTATCTGCACTGCTAGTGTGTATATCAGACTATGTGAGATCCTGAGGCATGGCGGGAAGAAGAATGGGTTTGGAGACAAAGAAGTTAGGTCCCAGTTATAGGATCTTTGGATAGAAAAATTCATCCATTGTACGTTCAATTATTTTTTTATCTACGTAATGAGAGGATTGGAGAAGGCTACTGTGAATTTCCTGTAAATTTTATATTCTGGGATTCTGCAGGAAAAAAGCAAATCACTTTTTACTGCTGACAGTTTGATATTCCTTAGGCCATGACTATCTAAGCATTACAAGGTCTTGGAAATAAAAACGTGAGGGTCATAATATGCATAGAGAATATTTTTCTAATGCTATAAAAAGTTTGGTAACAATGTTTGGCGTCTTTTGAAAAATCAATGTCATTCTAAGAATTCAGTAATTTTTCATGCTATTTTGAGGAGATATGTATGTATTTCTCTCAAAATATTTATATGCACTCCTAATGGATTATCAACTATATACACACAGGAAAATGTGAAGAGACACCCAGGGGGATAGGTGACTTCAATTACTTCTTTTCAATTTAATGACTTTTCCTGCTATTATGTCAACCACTTTCTCTCTACATTTTTCCTCAAATTCTCTTTAAAACTTTTAGCCATTTTGACCTTTTAGACCATGTGGGTACAATTACCCAAACAGTGCACCGATAACCTTCAAGCATAACGTCACTTCACTGACTCTTTCACTGGAAATAACACATGTCGTTATAGGAAGAATAAAGTTCCTTAAATGGGAAACATTGCCTCTGTTCCAATTGCCTTGGTCTTTTAAAGATTAACATTTAGAGAGAGGAAATGTTTTAAGTGAGAACACTGAGCAGGTTTTATTGTAATTAGTTTCTATATTCAGATTAATTTGTGGGTTCATTGTCAGCTACTGAAATGCCCAGACTAGATAAGGTAATCCATCCCTCAGGGGAAAGAATTAATTCAAAACGTCATGGATATGAACACAGAAAGCCCATGGAGAGAAATAGGGTGTTGGGAGAAGCGTAAGAGGGTTTATCTTTACACTTTTTCATTTAAATCCTGGAATACCTTTGTATCTTTTATTGTTTGTTTTTAATTCATCTGTTCTTTAGCCATTTTGAATCAATGTAAACTACATGGGAAAAGAAGTTTATAGAGTGTTGCAGAGGGAGTTTATCTTTTTCCTCTTTTATCAAAATCCTGGATATCTTTATATTTTTAGCTATATATTTGAGAGTCTTTTTTTTCTTTTTTTTAAACGTCTGCTCTTTAGCCATTTTGATCAAAAGTAAAACATGGCGGGGAAGATGTGGAGGGGTAAGAGGAAGGGAAAGTGTTTATCTTTATACTGTTTTAATTCTGGAATAACTATGTATTTTTACCTATATGTTTGGAAGATCGTTTTATTTTAATCACCATTTTTTAAGCCACTTGATCAAATAAAAAAATTAGCTTCTATGATTTGTGCTTCTGTCGAGCCAGAAATAATTAAAAAGCTATTCCATTCCTTGGAGAAATAGAGTCTGCTTTTACAGCACGTCCCTGTGGCCTAAGACAGGTAAAATAATGTGCTAGGATCAGAGACAATTTGAGTGGTGCTTAGAAAGATGTTCATCATCACAATCTATTACTTCTTTTCAAGCAACTATCTTTTCACCACAAATATCCTGACAGCCTAATGAATATGATTTTTTTTTTTACGCTGTTTTCTTCTTTCTGCTTAGTCTAAGAAACCAATGACTCCTTTGCCAAGACTGAGATCTGATTGAGAAGTCACTGCCCTCACTCTTATTTGGATGAGAGTTTGAAAAAATTGAGCTTGTTTGTTTTACTACTTCTGCATCTTCTGCTTGTGTCAACTTTGAGATTTTTGGCATTTGTTCTCAGCATGGGTTCAGAATCTTTAGCAGAGCCGTTCAGAGTTGTCTGGTACCATGTAGAAATCACTAGCTCTTTTGAACAAAGCATTTGAGTCTCTAAGGGTAGAAATTGAGCTCATATTTCTTGACAATAACATTTAACTCACTTGAGTACTGGTAGAAGCAGTGGAAATATTACTTAGAACAGAACAAAATAACTGGAAATATAGAAAGACATTTTTTTGATTGATAATATTTTTGAGATCATTATTCCCTGTGTGCATTTGTAACCAAAATATACTCTTTTCAAAGACTTGTATGTACTTGTTTTTCTTTTTTTAATATTTAATTAATTTATTTATGCTCTGCTGGGTCTTAGTTGCGTCATGTGGGATCTTTAGTTGCAGCATGCAGATGCTTAGTTGCATGCATATGGGATCTAGTTCCCCGACCAGGGATCGAACCCAGGCCCCCTGCATTGGGAGCACAGAGTCTTACCCACTGGACCACCAGGGATGTCCCTATGTACTTGTTTTGAAAGGATTAAAATATGCTGTTCTGAATCTTCGTTACAGCCAGGTTCATACCTGTTTCTTTCGAGGCTTCCAAGTTCAGGTGTACTTAATTGAGAATATTTCATGGACTCATTTCTCCAAACTAAATGCCAACATGGATTTTGTGTTTGCGTTTCACTTCAGCTTATTCTTTATATGTAGTGTGTCTGCATCTTTAGCTCCTTCTCATCATTCCATTTGTTTTTTTGAACAAACGTAAGAAGACTTGATAACTGGGTGAAATTATAGATGCTAAATAATGCTATGAAAGTGTTTAAATTTCACACCCTACAGTAGTCTTTCATTTCATAATAGAGTCAGTATAAACAAAATACATTTATATATATTATGCAAATACTCTGCTCTAAAATGCTCACCACCAATAGCCAGATGGCTTTCAAATTTGCTCTTTTAACAGGATTACGATGATAACATGAAAATAATTTTATATAAGGAAATTATTCAGGAACATTTTTGTAAAAAATTATTGTGAAATAATCTTTCTTTCATTTTAATAGAGGCTTAATTCCTTATCTTTAAAAGTAAGACTCCTTTTTACTTAATCCTACACCCATATGTTCACAAACATATTTGGATAAATCCTAAAATAAATTCTCTGAAATACAAGTAGTATCCTGTTCATCTATTCAGTATATTGATGCTACTACACAATAGTCTTCTGTAAAGATGAGGTTGATGATCCTATAAAACAGATTATGCCCTCTGATTGTCTTCTAACTGAATAATATTCATGGGACGCTGCAGAGTCTATGAAACCACATTTTGAGCTTAAAAATGGGTATCAAATATCCTTAATTCCAATCTTGGCAAATGTTTTGTTGACTTCCACTTGCAACCTCATTCCATTTAATTTACTTAGAATTAGCTTAATTACATTGGTTTGCCTGTGGAAATAAAAGCACTTGCATACTTGATGGGGGTGCCATGTAATTAATGTATTGAAACTGTGGATTAAATAATACTGAAGTGCTTCCAGTAACTGAAGTATTTATATAATGGTTACTTTGTCCTGTATGTATGCACAAATCCAGTCTCAGGGGATGCATCGGTACT